>NC_135505.1:136774778-137404778 GCF_052857255.1 Amblyomma americanum | reverse complement strand
GTGAACGCTTTCAGCAACGAAAAAAAAAGCAACCACGACAAGAAACGAAAGAAAAGAAAGCAACTCGTCTCCTTGCGGCGCGCGCGGTGATGAAGCGGTTGACTGCATTCCCTTCCCCTCTCCATTGATTGATCGGGCGACAGCATTCCCCGCACTACGTTCCGCCGGCGCTGCACGCAACTGCGGGGGCGGAGCGTAAACGAAGAGGATTGACGTCACCCCGTAGCGAGAGCCGGCGACGATCCGGGTTCCGTGCACTGTACACTCGACGGCTGCTAAACATTGCGCCGGTCCCGTAGCAACCGCGCGAGGAGATACGGCACAGCGCTCCGGAGGCGAGCTCGAAGTTAGCTGCGCGCCGCTTCTTTTTCCATCGCAATTCGTTAAGACTCAGATACCGCGAGCAGAGTCGGCGGTTCTTGATTTCCGCCCGACTTGGCAAGAGAGAGGGAAAGTGAGATAGATAGTGCGTGTGAGACGCCACGACCGGATGGATCACAAGTGCTGCAGGTGAGGGCGCCGCGAGCATGCATGGCGCGGCGAGGAGTGTGAGAATTTATCGGCGCTGTTGTGCAGTTGTGGGAGATGTCGAGGAGTCCTCGTTCGGCCACTAATTACGGACCAGGTACGTCTGTATGAAATAACGCTGGCGGCTTCTTCGAGCGCTCTTTGCAAGGCTTGGCACCAACGCTGTGTGTTTTGGATTTTGTCTGGGACGAAAGCCCGTCACCTGTAAAACGTGATTCGGCAACTGCGACGACTACGCCTTGGTCGGAAGCAACTCAGTAAACAGGCGGCTAATGACGTCTTGTCACGACGTCAGTCTTGACGTGGAGCTAAACCGCTTTGAACGTTCTTGCATGGCGACGTGAGGGCAACAGGTCGGCGCCATTGGCTGGAGGCCTCTTTTGAGTGGTAGTGATATTTCATTCTTGACTTGCGCCCGGCTGTTGTGCTTTTCTAAGCTACGCTGTTTAACGTAATCCAGCTTCGCAGGTCGCACAGTCGTGTAAAAACATTTGCATGCACTGTAAGCAGTAAGAATTGCCCGTAGCTTATCGCCTTCGATGGAGCTGTGTGGTAATTGATCTTTTAAAACCATCTGAACAGGCTACGTAAGCACGGGATTACTCCGACCTTGTCTGCCGTTGTCGGTCGCAAGACATTTTCATGTCCAGGTTTCTGGGGCGAAAATTTTGAAAAGTGGAAAATTGTAAGACACTGTTATGCAAATATTGAAGGTCATGGTCCATTATTCTGATATGTAGGAACATCTTTTAAAGTGTTTCCATCGATCGCATCGAGTAGTTAAGACTGCCATAGAAAACCAATAGGGAATACTTTTGACGATAGCGAAAACGTGTCATAGAAAAAAAAAGCACAAGACTGCCATCGGATGTTCTGCGGATATATTGATTGTTATAGTAAAGCATTACATTAGATTAAAGAATTGCTGTCATAATCGGCTTCCCGCTCAAAAATGCTTTTTCCCACCCTTATAAAATGGTCTATAGACAGTCTATAGACTTCTGATTGACTCTATTGCCTTCCTATAGATATATCTTTTTGTCTATTCATAGTCTATAGACTGTCTATGGACAAATGTCTACTAAAAGTGTATGAAAATAATTCTATAGATTGTCTATAGACTCTCTATAGGATTTGTATTGCCTATAGAATATTCTTTAGGGTTTATCTATAGAGTCTATAGACTTTATAGACAGAAGTATTTAGACAGTCTATAGACTGTCTAAATAAATTTTTGTAAGGGCACAATTGCTGGGTATGTTCGTGAGACATGCCGCCATGTTGACCTGCGTTGCCGACCGCTTGATGTTCACGGCAGGAATATTTGTCAGCATTTTATGTACTGGCTCGCAAAATATTGTGGACTTTTCCTGGAGACCACCGATTTTTCCCTGTGGCAAATAATTTCTGTGCGCTCTATCATCGTTCATCTTTTTCATGAAAGAGGTGCAGAGATGAAAGATGCGAACTTTTTGGCATCGCAGGATCACTTCCGGCCTGCAATGTCTCGTCAACTACAGCGAAGCTGTCTGATCTGCACAAAAGCCACAGGTGGCGTTCTGCGGAGGTCGCGTGATTCGCAGCGGCAGTTTATATTCCGGCACTTTTCATTGGCCGCGTGTCACTCACGGAGTCTCACGAATAACGCGTCCTCAAACAAAGGAACGGAGGAAGCAGGGCGGGAACCGGCGGACAATGGAGGCGCCGTTGCGTCACGGGATAACGAGCGCGTCATTGTTGACCGACAGCTATCGGGGCTCACTAGGGTTCCGCTTGTGCCGCCGGACTGGGCGAAAGGAAATGCGGGGCCATTCACTAAAGTCCACTAATTTACCCCTTAATACAGTGTCCGCATTCGGCCCGACTCCCGTGCTTGTTTTTCCTGACAGATTACGCAGGCAGTCCAACGACGCAGAAAGAAACTAAAGATAGGGCGTTGCGTTTTTGCGTTTCAGCAGTTTTTCGAATGTTGCTGAGACCGCGTCGTATATGTGACGGAAAGAGATGCCCGTGCAGACGGACTAAAGCGCGTATCTCGTTTTGACGTTTTAGGCGAAAAAGCAAAATACCTATACTTTCTTCCGTCTTTCGAAGCGTAAAAATGGCAGCCATGCGTATAGTTGTCGCCTACTGGTCTTATGAACACTGATAACCAAGTTCACCGCAATGGTATGCGTTAGCCACGTTACCAGGATTTTTTTTTTTTCCCGGAGTGGACTAAGGGAATTTCCTTTGAAGGGGGCGGGGAGTTACTGTGCGATGCAAGCCGGACAAAAGCGCTGTTAACAGAATTGATAATGGAGGAGGGGGGGGGGTGCTCTTGGGATCCCTTTACCTCTCTATAGATGCATGCCTGACATGAGTACGAGTCGCCTGTGCCGCGCGCCTATTTACATCACTCTTAATAGCCGATGACAAGTGGCCCTGTTGCCAAAACCTACGTGGCCCAGTTGGCCTATTCGGGAGGGAGATAAGCAGCACTGGGACGCGATGCGGCGAAGGCTAGATTAGGGTCATGTCATATTCAAACCTTGGTTGAGGAACCGTAGCCTAACACGGCATCTTCCTTTCTAAACGTCGGTGCTCTGGAAAGCGTTCTTGCAACTGCGTCGCAACAGATGTCGCATTGTTTGTATGGGCCGTTGGCTGACGGACTGAGCACGTTAACACATATGCTCCGACTTAAGTGTTTTTGTCGGATTGTTGGGTGTAGTGTACAGTGTAAACTGTATATACTCAGATGTAGTGTGTGGTGTGTATAGTCTGTGTATTTTTATTGGTACTTTCTCCTTTCTATTGGCCCTAATTTCATTCGGAATCGTTTTGTTGATCCATTAGCCTCTGGCTTTGATCCGTTAGCCTCTGGTTTTTGCAGGAGCGGGCTCTAATGCAGCACACATTTATCTTTCAGTTTATTAGCAGTATATTAATAAGCTAATAATATTAATAATAATAGTTAATAAGCTAAGGTTCCGCCTAATTTTCGCTCATTTTATTTCTTCTCTCAGTTCATCTCTTCTCTCGATTTCACCATTTCACGCGTGGCTGAGTTATAAGACTGACTAATGTACAACCCAAGCAAGAAAAGAATGAATGTGCTGCAGTGGCTGGTCCCCTGAAAGAAACCACACGGCCACAAACACTAGTCTCTCAAAGAGGAATCATTGCCTCATCGGAGAATAATTGAAAATGATCAATCAGCCGCAGTTCAATTGACTATACTCGGATACATCTCAAGAATGAAGCGGATTTTCCCCGATAAAGGACCTCCTTCCAGCCAATGGCGTCGGCCGATTCTCGTGACCCTGCTAGCGGGACAGTGCAAGGAGCGGCATGACAATGCAAGGAGCGGACTATCTCCGAGCATGGAAAGAGAGGACTATTCCCTTTCATCTGCCACTCCCTGCATCTCCAAGCTGGCTGGATCATGAGAATAGTACGACAGCGTTGGCTGGAAGGGGGTACTTTGAAGGGGAAAAGCCGCTTCTTTCTTGAGTTGTACCCGACTATGATAATTCGTTGCGAGGACAACACGTAGAGCGGTTAGTCGCACATTGCCCACCTTCGGCTCAGAATGTACAAATAATTTTGGAACAAGTAGTTTCGCGACTCCCCCGCTCAACACCCGGAGGCAAAACTGGCATCCTCCATAGTGCGTGTTTCTTATACTCCACATTCTAAACAGAAATACACCCATATGGGAGTAAAAAGGGAGTAAAACTGTCCTATAGCGAACACCCTTTTAAAGAGGACAGTTTTACTCTCTTTTCACTCCTTTTGTTCAGAGTCCGCGACTCCCTCCTCAACACCCGGAGGCAAAACTGGCATCTTCCATAGTGCGTTCTTTTTATACTTCAGGCGGTCTTTTAAGTACACACGGGTCAGCGCTGAAGGCGGTAAATTGCGGATGACTCGGGCTTACGCGTGGTCGGTAAGGGGTGATTCATGGGGGCTTCCATTACGCTGTGTCCGTGCGAGAGCCTGGTACATAGACATGTATATACGGTCTGGCCGTTTCAGTCAACAAGGAAATTGCGACACGCATGCGCGCCCCCCGCTGCGATAGCAACCGCTGCATAATAACGAGGCTTCCGTAACACCCGACGCCCGCGCCACCGGCCAACCTTGTTGCCTCGGTGGCTCACCATTGCTCCTCGCGGGGTCGGAATTGGGTAACGAGTGCTAGTCTTATAGAGAAGCAGCCAAGAATGATGCTCTTATGTATAGACTGCTTGGCTGCATCCTATGGAGAATGCAGGAGCTGTCGTCGCGTCGCATACACTCGGCTGTCGTTTGACGTGTGTATGCTTACTATAACGGAGGGTGTTGCACGGATGATAGGAGCAAAGGCGGCGCTGAGATCGTTTTTTGTTTCGTTTTCTTGTTCTGTACATGTGCTACAAACATCTCTTCGAGAAACATCGCAACTTAAAGAAACAAGGGTGAAGGCTAAGGCGCTGACTTTCAGCTGAAGATTTAGTGAGAATGTGCAGTAAACAGCCTGCGTGAAAAGCATAGAGCCAGGGGGGTTTGCTTACAAGCCCTGTAGCGGTGTTCTTCCGATGTAGCACCGAGCATTCGAATAATGTTATAAAAACGTTGTTTCATTGAAACGTTACATTAGTGTTAGAAATAAAAAAATAACGTTATAGGTCGCACTGAAAACATTGCTACCATCATCATCATCATCATCAGCCTGATTACGCCCACTGCAGGGCAAAGGCCCCTCCCACGTCTTTCCAATTAACCCTGTCCTGTGCCAGCTGCGCCCACCATATCCCCGCATACTTGTAATGGTGACCTTTAAATGTTACTGTAATCTTAAAACTAAACAGGCGGCGTTATATGTTGCATCATAAAATTAGTTGAACGTTCCAAATAAACATTCTTCTGTTATAGCTTTCAGAATGTTATTGTAGTGTTTGAATCTTGACTGGAAAACAACATTACAAATATATTTCCAGCCCCAGGTGCCAGAACTTTTGTCTCTGAGTGATGTATTTGCAACTAACAGTACATTGCAACTGAGCGTATTACCTTCTGCCTGCCACAGATTGCATGCACAGCCCCGTTATTTTTTAAAAAGCTTTGTTTTTGCCCATTTGACACTATCACACATGGTACACCCTTCAGTAATGGGTACACAATAGGCTTGACTCCATGGTATCCGTTCGGGGCTGATTGTGCAAAGTGCATGTTGGTCTCTACTGTGGAGTTCAAGAGTCTCATTGGTGTTGGTCCTTGAAAAGCGCTGATTAAGTCTGGCACCTTCCCGACTGGCGTGCCTGCATGCTGACGCAGGGTTGCTTAACCGTTTTAGAGAATACCCAAAGTGAACAAGGGAGGGGGACGCCTCAGAGGTGTTTGCCAACATTTCGAAAAGAGGACTTGTCTTTGTCCAGGCAAATCGTTCATCATTGGCGGGGTTTATATAAGGCCCTATATAAACACCGCGCCTGGCCTCTCCCTACTATTTTCGAGTATGTTACGGTTATTTTGTTAACATGTTTTGTTAATGTTACGGAAGCTTTTATTTCTAACCTTACAAAAACTTTAGAAGAAACGGACATTAATAACATTTGATTCATGTTTGACGGAAATGAAAATGTAACATTGTTAATGCTTCGGTGCTAGTTGGGTTGCAGCAACCTTGTGGGTTGTAACTTGCGGATGGGTGAGCAGCAGAGTTCGTGTCGCCTTCAACAGATTTGGGACGCTAGCAATGCATACGGAGCCACACAGATTGACCGAGAAACAAAGCTCCTTGAGTGTTGTTGGTGGTGAAAATCTTTTATTAACAATTTTAAGCGCAATGCATTGACGTGGTAGTAGTTGCTAGTCCTGGAGTCAGTCGGCTGATGCTGCCGCTCTTGCTTGGTCGAGGAGCAGGACATGATCGTCGATCTGCGAGCTAGTTAGAGCCCTCTCCCGCCCCTCCGCCGTTGGCTGGCAAATACGAACTAATTCGCTGTAAACTTTTGACAAACGCTTCACATATCCACAGTGTACTATATACGCGTTTGCTTTTCCAAAGGCGCAAGCATAAGTGACATGATAGCATTGTCTCATTTGGATATGTGAAGAGTTTTCTTTTTGTAAAATCACTTATAGGTGTATACATTGTGTCGCGTATATTCCCCTTACATCTTCAGTTGAAAATCAGGTCCTTTGTCTGCCACCTTCACGCATCCGGATTCCATAATGCATTTCAGCATTAAAAACCTGCGAGTTCTTTTCTCCGCAAATGCATTTCCACATTCAAAAAGTCTGGAAGTTATTTGGCCGCCATGTGTTTTTTTTTTTTTGTTGTGGGACCCGTTCACACTCAGGATTATGCAGCTGACATTTAGCATACCTTATACGGCTCACCTGATTTTATGGCAGGTTTTATACGAATTCACCCCGTAACACAAGTCCGCTACTTGTGTTGCCCTATAGCGTTGCTCTATGTGCTGTTTGGCCCCGACTGCCTTTGTGCCATAAAAGCCCATCGGCATCATCATCATTATGAATTACTTGAAAGCACACAAAGAGGAAGAAGTTGACACAGACTGAAGGATGAGCACTGACGATGCCAATCATCATTTACGGGAGACAAAACTCACTATTGTGCACATTCCGTCAAAACTATGCCACTGGTCTGAAGTGCTTAAGGGATATTTGAATGGAGTTTCGTGCAGACAAGGAGTGACAGATCTGTGCAGCTCTACCTCGCTCTTAAAGCAATCTAAACCACGTAGCTTCATACAGCACATTTTTTAAGGCACCGAACTCGAAGTCATCATGACCCTTGAGGTCTAGACGCATCCAGATGACGTTTCCGTTGACCACAACGTGAAGCGTGAGCTCTTTGCGACATAAAGTGTGCCATTTCTCTCAAAGGGTATACCCTATAGGGTTATCTCTCTAAAGTCACCCATGCTTAGGATATTTCTGGGGTGTACTAATTAAAACCGGGCTACTTCTGCCGAGCTTGCGATTTTCGCTAATTATGAGATTTGGTGAGCCCCACGCGCAGTGCCTTTCCACTCTATACCTAGCTAGTTATTTGCCGACGCTGCGTGTAGCTTTAAAAAGCAGCCCGTTCCGCTAAGCCTTGCAACCGGGATCGATAGCGTTCTCGGCTCGCACATATCGCTTTATCCTCATCTCAATAATGGGACTTTAGGAAGGCGTCACACTATCAGATGTTCCACATTCCACAGATAGCAAGCGCAACGCCGACGCAATCCGTATGCGGGAGAGTTGATATAGTCAAGAGAGGAGAACGATACGGGCGTCCCCGCTGCTTGACACACTCGTGTACGCAGATCAGCAACGCGTCAAGTGCTTCGTACGCTGCTATCTCCAGAAGCACAGCGTATGCACATCTCCGCGTGCCATCCTGACGGTCGCACGCTTTATCCGCTGTTTTTGCCCGTTGAGTACTTCGGCCAGTCATTCGATTACGGGAATCCATCGGTCCCGCAGCTCCAGAAGCAAATGACGGCAAACTGACGCCGAGTGAGGTACCGTGGTTCACTGAAGCAGGTCGGAAAAGCGCAGAACGGACGTACAAGACGGTAAGCTACGTCTTCCTGACCGCCAAGCACCTATTAGAATAGTTTTTTGTAATGGTACTCTTCCGATACATCTTCAACACCCTGCCATTTGTATTAGAGTCTTGATTTGGGTTTGTTGGTCAGAATGCATGCAGTGCCACTCCTGTTGTCTTGTGTTCGTCTTTGTCTATTCGCGCTGCTTTTTATTATTATGCCATTTGTAGCTGTTTCCTATGGCTTCAGGCTACCGCCTGTAGCTTCAGACTAGCTGCCCTTGTCTGCTTCTTTCTTATGATCTTTGATGAACGAGCGCAAAAAGGCAACGGGCAAGTAGAACAAGCACAACATGGCCGTCCATGTTGTCATTCCTTCCATGTCGTCCTTCTTCTACTTGTACGTTGGCTTTTTGCGTTGGTTCATCAAAGATCACGGAATACAAACTAGCCCAACAGCAGTAACAGCAAGTGTTATTTTTTCTGATATCCTTATATTGTGTTTCTCTGTAATTGATATCACGTCGCACCGACTCGCCCAAAGTTCTATGACTTTAGTCTACTTACCATCTTTGCTGCCATAAGTAACAGGTACTGGGGTTTGCTTCGCTATTGGGCAGCGGATCACTTATGCCACTCTTAAAATTCTAAACCTGTGAAAGAAATGAAAATCCCTTGTCCTCATTTCATGAGACCTTTAGGTCGTTAAGGATGTCAGAAGACACCCATTTGCCTGGCTAACTGCAAAGACTGTGCATGCCTCCAGGATACCGCCTACGGCTTCAGACTACCCTACATGGCTTCAGGCTGCTGCCTGTGGCTACCAAGCAGTTGCACTATCCGTCTGCGACGTCAAACACGGGGCTGACCTGCGGTAACAAGATAAAACAATGGATCAAGAAAATAATTGCCGTAGGCACTTAAACTTACGTGCTAACAATGCGAAAGCATGGCAGTTATATTCCAGCTGCATTCTAATTACATTCCAATTTTTAAAATTTCTCTTCTATTTCATTGTAGTTGGTGGAGCTGTAAGTTCCAGTACTGGCTGTTATTGGTTAACATTTCGTATTTTCCCGCATTTTATGACGTCACACCGTTTCGACCAATAACGAGTTTTTTAACGCCGCCACTTTTTAGGCGACTCCGTGTTTTGATTTCGATGAGCCACCTAATTCTTCCGCATTATTTGTAAGGCACGACTCACTAGTCTGTTCCCTGCGGATGATTGCGACGCGAGCAGGTTCTCGAGTTTTTTTTTTTTGTAACATTTCGGGAGCTATGGCAGGGAATTGCTAGCGCAGCGATTATACGAGCCGGCGCAGAGTTCTGCGTTCATAGGCAGCCAGGTACCGGGACTTGTCTTTCTTCGCGCTACCTGCGATATATTCCCTGTACTCGCATAACCTCTTGACTATGAAGCCTCTGGCTTGAATTGACGCCAATAAAGGATTAGGCTGCTTGGTGCTATGCAGTGTCTCTCCTGACTGTGATCGGAAGGTTACGTCATTGAGCTGTCAGCTGTGCAAAGTGCTCCTCCTTCTCTCGCGACTTCTCCGGAGAACCATTTACAGACTTAAGTTGGGCGAAACAAAAGTGAAATAAAAGTAATGCCGCTCTGCACGCACAGGTGTCCATTGACTGCAGGCCCATTTAACAAGATAGTGCAACAGAAATGCGGCCGGCACTTGAAGCGTTTCTTATCAAGGCGGCACGTTCAAAGGAATTCCTCCATCTGCTGTCAGGCTCGTGTCAATTCATATCTGCCTCTTTCGAAAATTGTCAATGGGTCAGTAAATGGGTTTGCAGATCGCGCTTACAAAGACGATGAGACCCATTATCTTGCTGAATGACTCGTTTTTTCTTCCTGGCCAATGACCTCGTATACCAGTATATATGTGGCGCTGCCAGTATGGATAGCTAGCACTGTGGCATCTCTGTAACGGTCAGTGACAGAGATGTAACTGACAGTTACAGTTAAACTGTCGCTGATCACACTGTGCCACTAATATCAGTACAGCTTTACTTTTGAGAAAGCAACACTTTTTGAAGCTTTTGAACCCACTCGCTTATAAGCGTTACGAAAATGAATGCAAGAACGGACCACAAGGTAATGAACATCGGGGCGATGACGTGTCCATAGTCGGATACAACTCAAGAAACCGGCAGTGACTGCCCCTCAAAAGCACGCCCTCCATGTAATGGTGGCGAGCGGTTCTCAAGGTTGTACGTGGTTAATCCCCTGGCGTGAAATTGCTGGCGGCTGTCAATTTGCTCCATGAAATGGGATTAACTGCGACGTCATGAAAATCGGTCGATGCCATTGCTTGAAAGGTCTCTTGTCAGGAGTACTCGTCGCTGCATTCTTGACTTGTATGCGACTAAAGTAATGTGGGTGTCACTGCCCAGAATCGGAGCGAATGGGCCGGATAAGAAGCAGATGCTTAGAAGGACTCGGAGCAAGACTAAATGTAGTTGTTAATTTTTGTAATATTTGAATGTTTGGAATTTTGTGGCTTTGTTTGGCGTTAGCTCCGCAGCTAATATGCATTTATTGTTCAAAAATTTGTAGCGGGAATTTATTTTCCCCTCCACACACTATTCCAACCCGTCACGGTCATGATGACGTCACACCGCAGCCACTGAGTGTAAGTGGTCGGCCGTGTCAAGTACCTTCTTGCGTCCGCAAACAAAAACGGTATGTGACTTCATCGCAGTGTGCTTGTGAAAACGACCGGGGGTGTCGTCGCATCTATTTCATTTTCTGACGTTCTCTACCGTGTGAAGGCTCCGTAGTCAGCAAAAGTGGAGTCTTGGTCGTTAGATAGGATGCAGTGATCATTCGATGAAGGTCGACTTCAGTTAGTCCTCTTTGCCCCTCTTCCTTATAAAAATGTTATATAGACAGTCTATCGACTTCTTATATGCTCTATTGCCTTCCTATATATATTTCTTTTTGTCTATTCGTCGCCTATAGACTCTCTATCGACAAAAGTCTACTAAATGTCTAAGGCAATAAAGCTATACTCTATAGACTGTCTGTAGGATTTCTATTGCCTAGAGACGGTTCTCTAGGGTTTTGTCTATAGAGAGTCTATAGACTGTATTGACATAAGCCTATGGACAGTCTATGGGCTGTCTAAATAAGTTTTTTGTAAGGGCTGAGAGAGACAGAATCGCCTCCTTCCCGAGAATTTTGCGTCATGTCTCGCGTCTCTGGGAATACGGGGTGTTTGTGCGCTGAAAAGGGCGATCAACGTTTGGTTCATTGAACAGCCGACTCGGAAAATATCGCAGCAGGTGCTGCGGCTGGAATGCGTACGTGCGACGTGCATTCCTACCTGAATCGGTAGACAGGAGCGTATTGTCTCTCCAGGGTCAACGGTCGTCGCCCAGTTCCGGAGTTAATTATGGAGCCTGTCGGCCGTCCGGGCGGCTGTAGTGCGACCGGGAATGTGGCATGGCGTTCTGCCGACCCCGTCGCCTTGTCAAGCTCTGACACGAGGCACTCATAGTTCTTTGATGACGCCGAGAACAGGATCCCCCTTACAAAAATGGTCTATAGACAGGCTTCTTATAGACTCTGTTGCTTTCCTATAGATATTTCTTTCTGTCTATCGATAGACTACAGATTGTCTATAGAGAAAAGTCTAACAAAAGTGTATAGCCATAAATCTATAGATTGTCTATAGACTGTCTATAGAATTTGTATTGCCTATAGACTATTCCCTAGGGTTTGTCTATAGACTTTATAGACATAAATCTATGTACAGCCTATAGACTGTCTAAAGAAATTTTTGTAAGGGCCGCACGCTGCCAGAAGACAACATGGCAGATTTAATGATGATCAGTTGTGTTTGTAGTCCCGTTCATTGATGCGAAGGCAGCTACAGCTGGGCCATGTACAGCGAAAAACAATGAATGAAAACAGTATGCACTCTTTCGCTGGCTGCTAGACGTTTTGCTTAGTCCAACAGGAATATGTTTGGATTCATACAGTAACTGTGTGTTTAAAATCCCCAGTGCTTGAATCAGCATTCGACTGAAAGTGACGGGGGAAAGTTGTGATGGTAATGTCGTCCCATTGTAAATACCCGACCGCTGTTTCGAGTGCACTAACCTTTCCGTGCTACTTCGTGTTTTGTGCATTTTTTTCCCACTGTGAACTCAGTCACAGCAGCAGAGTGCATGGTACTTCGGAATAGCCAGAATAATGCTTTTGGAAGTTTACCATTAGGAGACTTCCGCATATAGTCAACAGAGAAAAGAGAAACAATCCTGATTTGATTGCAAGGCGACTTCGCAAGTCGTTGCTGAGCTGGAGTTAACTTTGATTTCGGACGCCATATGCAGAGTGGGTATGATGAAGGAAATAAACTTCCAGATGTTTCGCCCACACTATCGAAGTAAAAAGTTGACGTAGCGTCTTCTATACTGTCCAACACAATGAAAAATGCGATGTAGTGACCACTGAAGAAAGGTTCTTGAGGTTTCGGCCGCCGCACGGGAGCATAGTTGACAACGAGGTACAGATGGGGGTGGGCTGGATATTTCTCTTTCAATATATGCCCTAGACAACGGGCATACGCGTTAGGAAGGGTAGCACCACTTTGATTAAGTGTGTTCTCGGCTGTCTGTATGATCAGGGATTCCAGATACAAACGGCTTCGAAGACTTTTTCCGTTTTCTTTTTAAAATACCCGCGCTGCTGCAATCTATGGCATGTTCCTCGATTTCAGCGTGTTCGGCGAGCGCATTAAACGAAACTTGGTTGTTTCTTGCTCATCCCCGACAAGGCGGTTTCCGTCAAACCCCTGTTACGTTTCGAAATATTCCGAGCTTCGAGACAATGGGTTTCGGATGGACATCCGGTGGTCTGGGAAAATTCCTCCCGGCTGCTCCCACGGGTTCGAGGTGCTCTTACGTTTCCAGTTCTTTTGTGCATGGAGAGAGCGAGGCTCGTCCGCTGCGTAGCAGAGTTCATCCCGGCCATCCACTTCAGCCACAGCGGCATGGTATCGGGCGCCGGTGTTCTGTGCGATTCATGGCGGACGCGGCCGAAGTTGTTTACAGCGAGCCGCGGCGCCTTTCTGAAGAGACGTCTCCTCTTCCCCTGTGCGGAACTCTATGCGCGAGTGCCGCTTCGACATTCCGTTCTCGCGGAGAGCTGTACTGCCGGCGTCTTATGGTGTCTTCGATTGGTCTCTCCCGCGATCCGGTTAGGATCTGGCAGAGTGGGAGCCGCTCTCGCTCCGAGCGCATAGCGAGACTGGTCAAGCCGAATGGTCAGCGAGTTTTTAGAGCGGAAGCGCAGGAGGCAGAAGGGGGACGCAACTTCCGGAACCATGACGCGGCACCGCTGCTGATGTCAACAGTAGCCTCATGTGAGGTCCCTTGATTAGCTTTAGCCGCACGTGGTCGCACACAGTTTCCATCGCGGTCGCCGCTTAGCCTATATCGATCGCTACCCTTGGTTTCCGTCCCACGGGACGCTCATTTTTTCGAACATCGTCTTGTGGATAGCACTGTCGTCCTCGTCTGAGCTGCTGCTGGAATCGCGGTTGTCATGCGACAGCAACACAGACCGCGTTCCTAGCGTAGTTATCCGGCGTCTCTTGGACATTTTGCCTCACACAGCGCGGCACCCGCAAAACACAACACAGCAAGGACGCTACTACTGCGTCAAACGCCTACACTTGCTTCTGCCTAAGGGACGCCGAGGCCTCGCACCGCTTTCGCGAAATGGCGGAAGTGGCTCTGTCACGTGAACTCATCTCGGAGCCGCTCCGACTTTTTTGTCGGAGCGCCTCAGAGCGCTCTGAGCTGGAGGCGAGCGCTCAGAAAGAACCAGACGAATGTAGTCAGAGCGGCCGGATTCGACCAGCCGAATGTGCGGTCGCCTCAAAGCGTTCTAGAGCGATCTAAAGCGACCAGTGAAGACACCATTACTTTCGCCCCCACTTGGGTCGCCTTCCGTGCTCGTCTGCAGGAGCAGCCTGGACGCCGGAAGTGGCGACAGTGTGTCGGGGACCTCCTGGTGGACGGTTCCCGAAGAAAGTGCACGTGACCCATACGACAGTGACTGGACGCTTTCCATTAAACTAAATTCCCCAACTAGGGACCTGAGGACAGGGGACCCTTTTAAAACGCGCCGCAGTGCTCATTGTCGAGACCGAAATCTCTTTGATCACCATGTAACTAAACCTCTGTTAAGTCTCTCTATTCCTCGACTCGACTCGTCTCTGCGTCGGCGTCAAACGCGATGCCCGAGTGCCTGCAGCCCGACTTCTGACTCGGCTCTTCGCTACCCGTTGATTCCGCTATCGGAGGAGACGCAACGCAACACCCTCGATTTCACCAACGCAATATGCAAGCGTTTCGCCCGACTGCACATTCCTTTCAATGTTGGAAGCGAATTGGCGGAGGCTACAACAACAACAACAACAACAACAACAACAACAACAACAAAACAGCAGAATTCATTGGTCTTGTCTGGGCATTCGATGCAGCAGCTGTTCACCCAGCATTCCTTGCGTGTACCGGTCTTTTTGCCTCGGCTATTTGCTGCTTATCTTTTCACTTGCTCGCTTCAGAAATACGTGAGGTTGGTTCGGCTGCCCCTCCCACATCCTTCTCTTCCGGGAGAGGCACTTTTGGTTCGAAGAACGTGAGCCCGTCGGGTGTGCTGGGCGTAGCCGCGGCCCGGAAAATCGTGCACGGTGTCTTACGCAAAGGGCAGCAGCAGCGGCAGCCCTTCCCCAGATTCACGCCTGACCGTGAATCGAGTCGGGGACGACCAGACTCATCCAAAAAGAAAGTTGGCGCCAAAAGGAACAATAAAACGAGCCCTGGTCGTGCGTATCCTACGGTGCTGATCGCATCCGCCCTTCCACGCGGCGTTCGGTTACGACGAAGTTGCGCTCGCATTTTAGTTCCGCTCAATTCTCTCTCTTTTTTTTTAACTCGCTAAAGGTCGGCTGCCGAGTGCTTCCTGCTTCCGTGTTTTGCTGCTTTGATTATAATTCTTTTTATTCACGCATGCTTGCGCGCACTCGAAAAAAAGCTTTTCCATCTTCAGGACTGGTTCTGGCCTCGCGGTTTGACATGTTTGCTTTCTGCTGTCCGCTGCATTATTTCGCCGACGTGTTTGCCGGCTGTGCCCTGTATGCCAAAACAGCTCCGCTGAAAACCTGTTGGCATTCAAGGAGCATTTTCACGATTACAGACGCACCTGCCAAGCGCTTCCTTACTGCATATAATTGCAAACTGGAATTCGTGATAATACTTAGTCAATTCTGCTTGCAACACTGCTATCACCGCGGGCTGCGTCATGATGTCATTCTTACGAAACAGTGAGTATAGTGACGTAATGTTCAATGCACTGCATGGCAAGCTGACATACTTCTGGATCGGTGCCTTAGGCTATTCTTTTGGAACGTCAAACAGGGCAGACACGTGCTTGTCGGAAACTTACGCAGGCACATGAACATGCGTACGTGTGGATGCTAAAGTTTAAATGAAGCATTTCATTTCCATCCAGTGTTACATGTTTATGCACAGTTATATGCCGGGTGTCTCAGCTAAACTTTACCAAGTGTTTAAAAAAAAAGACGGCTTTTATATAGGTACCCATCTGAGCGCCCCTAACAGCACCGATTTGAGTGCGATTAGTAGACGCGTGGCTTAAGTCTGCAGTATTTTTTTCGATCTGCAACTTCCGTTCATAATTAATGGCTACTCACCTAAATTTTGAATTTGGGAAGTTGACTATTTACTCTCTAATAATTAACTAACCTTGCAGAAGGAAAAATAATGCTGCAGACTAGGCCACACGACTCCCAACAGCACTAAGTTGGTTTAACTCACCTAGAAGACTGTTATTTCTAATAATAATAATAATAATAATAATAATAATAATAATAATAATAATAATAATAATAATAATAATAATAATAATAATAATAATAATAATAATAATAATAATAATAATAATAATAATAATAATAATAATAATAGGTTTTTGGGGGAAGAAAATGGCGCAGTATCTGTCTCATATATCGTTGGACACCTGAACCGCGCTGTAAGGGAAGGGATAAAGGAGGGAGTGGAAGAAGGAAGGAAGAAGAGGTGCCGTAGTGGAGGTCTCCGGAATAATTTCGACCACCTGGGGATCTTTAACGTGCACTGACATCGCACAGCACACGGGCGCCTTAGCGTTTTGCGTCCAAGGCGCCCGTGTGCTGCGCGATGTCAGTGCACGTTAAAGATCCCCATGTGGTCGAAATATCTTGGTTATATCTAGCTGTCACTCCTGCTACGTGGTTGTGGAATTGTTCTGAGGCCTGGATAAATGAGTTTATTTCTTTAAAGAAAAAAAATTCACGTTGACTATGTATTACGTTATCCGTTCTGCACCATAACTCTTGAATGTTTCACTCGTCACTTGCACGTCACTATTGCCCGTTTCTCATGCCAACCCGCCCTCCGCCATTACTCGTTACTCCTTGCGTTATACGTTACTCATATTGTTGTCCGTCTGCAGTTACTGTTTAATTATTATTGCTTGTTTCACTTACCCACCGGTTACTTTTACCTGTTAGGCGCAACACTTGACTGGCGCTGAATATCTTTAAATTGCGGCAATAGGCAACGAAACAATCCGCAAATGTCCAATTTTTCGCAGGCATTGCTTAATAATAATAATTGGTTTTTTGGGGAAAGGAAATGGCGCAGTATCTGTCTCATATATCGTTGGACACCTGAACCGCGCCGTAAGGGAAGGGATAAGAGAGGGAGTGAAAGAAGAAAGGAAGAATTAGGTGCCGTAGTGGAGGGCTCCGGAATAATTTCGACCACCTGGGGATCTTTAACGTGCACTGACATCTCACAGCACACGGGCGCCTTAGCGTTTTTCCTCCATAAAAACGCAGCCGCCGCGGTCGGGTTCGAACCCGGGAACTCCGGATCAGTAGTCGAGCGCCCTAACCACTGAGCCACCGCGGCGGGTTCAGGCATTGCTTCGAATGGTGGAACAGGGACATGAGGCAGTTTAAAATTCTCCTTAGAACAGCGAAAAAGACGCATACGAAGACAGATGAGGACACACGTGGCGTTGACTTTTAACTAGGTTTACCCCAGACGAGTGGAAAAGAGGAACAATGCGCAAACAAGAAAACTCACTTTGCTGAATTCCTTTTGCACGCCTTACCAAGTATGCAAGTTCCTTGCCTGGTAACTTACGGGAAGGAATGCTGACGCAGAGGTCACCCAGAGGTATGACCTTTTGTGCTTCAGTGATTTCCCTAGTAGTTAGGTCCTTGCTTCTTTTGTAGTTTCGGTACGTATTGAACTTAGGGTCGTACTATTTTTTGCGTCTTTTTGTGCATTGTGACCAGTGAAGCGGCAGGCTACGGTCCTTAGATTTAGTCACATTATTTTCGTGTTCTTTTCATATGTCAATCACTGAAGCGCAAAGTACCGTAGCTCTCTGGGGGACCTGTACCGCAGCACAACCTTCCCTTGCATTATCAGGGAAGGAAACTGCGTGCTTGGCAAGGCGTGCAAAAGACGATTAGCATCAGTTTTCTTGCTTGCGGATTGTACCTGTTTTTATTTGTCGAATATTAAGCCCTGTATACATACACGTAAGTTTCTGCAATAAACGTAGTTAAAGATCAGCCCCACATGTGTCCACATCTGTCTTCGTCTGCGTCTTTTGCGCTCTTTTGAGAAGCACTAACAACCAACTAGCCCGCACCTCCACCTTGGTTAATTCAAAATTAGCTAATAATTGTTACGACGGACGCACACAACCCACGTCTTGCGCCAGTGGTGGTAAAGGGTGTACCGTACGCCACCCCTCACAGACGGCCAAAAACAGAAGTTTGCAGCCTACTTCCAGCGATCCATAATTATAGCGAACAGTCTCCACGGCGCAGTCGAGCCATCTGGGCCTAGAAAGAATAACTAACTAACTATCCCGTAATCAGTAACCTACTTCAGATTGTATGTCTCCCACAACATCGGAGTACACCGAAACTCTGCCTCCGTGTACGTCGCTCCTACGCCATCTTTATTTGAACGTCCCTCTCATTCGTTTCTGGAACGAGAATCGCTGCATCCCCTGACGTCCTATGCACCAAACCCACTTACAACCGGCGCCTCCACCGCCAGGTGCGATCGAGCACGACACGACACTGCCGGGCAGCATGCGTTATTCCTTTTTGTCTTCTTCTTTTTCCTATTGGTGCACGTGCCGCTTCCCCCTCCCCCTCCCCTCCACCCCCCCCCCCCCCTTCCCCCCCTGGGCGTCGTCTACCGTCTCGGTTCTGTTCCGTGTTTGCGAGCGCTGCTGCTTCTGCCGCTGCAGCCTGTCTTCCTCGTTTTTCCAAGACGTCTGCCACCGTCGTTTCCTCATACCTCTTTCTTTAGAGGCGAACCCGCTTCGCCGCGTTGTCTGTCGTTCCTTTTACTTTCTTCTTTTTTTCTTTCTTGCCTCCATCGCTTCTCGTTCGGAGGCTAAAAAAGCGTGGGTGCTTCGAAATCTCAGCTTCCGTTGGCGCGTAGTACGGCTCGGCTTGTCTGTTTACGCTGAAGCCCGGTGGGGTGCTTTATTCGCTTCGCCAGTCACTCAGCCGTGTAAGTACAACGCTCAGCTCTTGTTCTTATGGCATCCTACCTTTCTTTCCTTCCTTCCTTCCTTCGTTGGTTCGTTCGCATCGCCAACAATGCGTGCCTGCACACCCTTGTCCGGGTCTGTGTTTTCGTGTCTACCGTTGGAAAAACAAGATCGCGTCGTTGTTTTCTAGAGAATTTCGGGAAGTTCGCTGAAGTGCTGGATGCGGGAGGCAGGGCGCACGTGTCATTCATTCGTTCAAGGCTATAGGCCTGAACGAAAGAGAGGTCTTTCGACTCGCATGCGCCGCGGAACAAAGGCATTCTTTAGTATCCGTTTCAGGCGCATTGAGCGTACCATGCCCGGAAAGAATTGCTTTTCTTGAAGGGCAGAACTAAACTGTGCCTTCTTATATTCACGCTACGAGTGCATATGCCTTGCAGGCTGGTGAGTCGAATTGTATGAAGGAGGTAGCTGTGTCCCAGCGGTAGCAATACTAATGCCTACTGAAATGTTCCAAGTGAAAGATGCAAATTTAATTGTGCGAATATGCAGCTGATAAGCCGGAGAAAAATATATAGAGATCTGTATGATTTGCATACGTTTTCCGCATGGTTTCCGCATGGTTTCCTATTGTGTTAATGACGTCATGCGGAGTTCGTATTAATTTGCACGTTTCCTTTGTCCGTATGACTATGATTATGGGCTTTTATGGTGCAAGGGCATCTGTGGCCAAGCAGCGCCACGGCACTAGGTACTTTTCGTATACTCAAGCTGGGGTCAAAGTCCCCACCTGTTTAAATCCGTGTGCTTTGTCTTTATAATTCTGATAAATAAAGCACACGGCGCCCTGGCCCTAAAAAAGACGGCCGGCACCGAGGCACTTGCATTTCCCTACCAGTAGTACATCTGTTTCTTTTCCATGTGTACAGTGTCTCTCAATTGATGTTCATGGTTGTGTACCCTACTTGGTTGCTGACCATTTCTCGTAAGTCAGCGGCTAGAAGTTCATGGTGTGTAAATCGAGGGATCGGAATCTGTTACCTTCACTATCGGCTGTGAGTGAATGTTTTACATATGCTACTTCCGAGGAGGCACTATAACTCAGGAGGCTCATCAGCGTGATCGGAGGTACGCTGTTCAGTATGTGGCGCGGGGCTGGCAATTCCTTAGCTAGCTCATTACTCATCTTCCTCTAATTACCCAACTACAATGCCCCTTTTGTTCATCCGGCGCACCAAGTGCTAGAGACTAGGCAGGTAACTAAGCACGGAAGAGAAGCCGCAGTGAGTGCATGTTGAGTTTGGCACTACACCAAAGCGCTTCGATTGCAGACCGAAGAGTCGATTGTTATTCGCGATATTTTTCAATTCAACGGAAAAAAATATTACGATAACCGCAGGAAAGTTGTTTATGGAAGTACGTCGCCAATGTGCCTTTACTGTTTTAGGTGAAGAAAAACAAATAATGTTTGTTTTTATTCGTCAATTTTCTTTCTTTCAACTGGTGGCCGAGGAAGACATAAATGGCGCCTTTTTGTCGCCTAATAAGATGTTTCTCTCTCTACCTCTGGCCAGTATTGACTCGGAGCATCGACCTATGCTTCAAGCTGCCTTTACGTGACTATTTATCGCAGGTCATTTATATCATGTTCTATTCGAATATGCAGGGTTAACTAGTGGCCCATGATCTGGTAATCCTAGCATGGCCACGATGAGTCCAGCATACCGTTTCTACCACATCAAAAACCGTCGACCCGTAATGGTTCTTGTGGCATCTCGAATTCTGTCACCGCTCGGACTGGGATCCAGGGATTTAAAGCGTGTACGTCAGGAATGAAACCGCGGGAGGAGACTCTTGAGAAGTCATCAGGAGTCGTGGAGGTTAACTCCTGGAGTACTTCAGGAGGACATGCTCATATAGACTTGCTCTTTGGGGTTTCTGTGGTACAGTTTTACTCCTGCAGTACTTCAGGAGGATATGCCCAGATAGGCTTGTTGTTTAGGGTTTTCCTCCTCTCTCTCTCTCTACCCAGACTGTGGAATAGAGCGCGCTGAGAAGACCATAAGGGACGCCATGTCGTCGCTGTTCACCAGCAGCCGCCTGTCGGACGATCTGGACGACCTTCGTAGTCGACTGAATGACCAGTACTCACGGCTGGACCGCGAGTACCGGTGCTACGAGAACCGCTACCACGACATCCGGCGCAGGCTGTTCGACGGCAGTCCCCTCAAGCCGTCCGTGTGGACCTCGCTCACCAACGACTCGGAGCGCTTCTGCCTCCGCCTGGACGTCGGCCACTTTGACTGCGACGACCTCGAGGTACGCACACTATTGTACCTGGACAGGATTTCACATATTTTTTGCTTACATGGAAGTATCCTGGTTATGTAGAGTAATTACTCATTACATATACCCAAGCCCAGCCATACGGCTCCAGAGAAAAGGTATACACCTTCCACAGAAACTTCGTAATTGAGGAAAAATTTGCCCTGGACCAGGATGAAACCTGTATAGCTTTCTTTTGTAGCCATATGACTGCGCTTGGATGATATGCTGATGAGTAATTACATCCTCATTACAAGTATACATCACTTTGAGGGATTCCCCCGGACATTGAGTATGGTGATTTTGTGGCAAAGCTTTAATCGGGATTGGAATAAGCGTTAGCAATTTTGTTGAAAGGAGAGGAAAGATAAATGTTACTGCACTTTACGCATTATACAGAGCAACATTTCGTACCGAAACTTCGTGTAGTAAAGTTAATAAGAGAGACATATAAGTGACGATGTTCGTAATACTTTGGAGGGTTTTCGCACACTAGTCTTTGCAATGGTTAAACAAGCAGCGCCTCTAACGATCTCACCTTGAATTAATCTCATTCGCATGCGTTTCGCGAAAAAAAAGTTGTTTCGTATCTTCCTGTGCAAAAGGAAAACGCTTGATTTTTTAATTACTGACATGAACGACCATGTGGAGCATCCGGGAATCTGTTTGAATGGATATTTGTTGCTGCTTAACTTTATGTCAATAAGGAAATGCAGTTGAACCTTGTTATAACGAAGTTGAAAGGCCGCGCACTTACTTCTTTATGTCCGTAGCTCCGTCGTAGCCCGTGTTGATCGAGCTTCCTAGCGAAATCGTCATTCCTTCGTTATATCCATTATTTCGTTACAAACCGTTTCGTTATAACAAGGTTCTTATGTATATATATATATATATATATATATATATATATATATATATATATATATATATATATATATATATATATAGGACTTGAAACCCTGATGTGAAATAAACCAAGATAATCGTGCAGTTGTGACCTTTTCTCTGTGCAAGTTTTCACTGGCCCGTTGAGCAACCCGGACTTCTTCCAATATATATATATATATATATATATATATATATATATATATATATATATATATATATATATATATATATATATATATATATATATATATATATATATATATATATATATATATATATAAGGATCTCGCGATGTCTTCTAAGCTGAGCTGGACCCAAATTGGCATTAAAGTGGCACTGAGGACAATTAGCAAGGTCTGCTTACCAGTTCAGTTTCCTTACCCCAATTCAGACACTGGGCCTGTAATATTCTAGCGTCTCAAAATGCCAATGTCCCGTCGCAGGTCAAGACTGTCGACAACCAGGTCATCATCCACGGCAAACACGGCGACCGCACCGACGAGCTGGGCGTCATCTCGCGCGAGTTCACGCGCAAGTGCACGCTGCCCAAGGACGTCCAGCCTGAGACGGTCAAGTGCTCCATCACCTCGGACGGGTTCCTCATCATCGAGGCGCCCAAACGCAGCGACAAGCCGCAGGGCCACGAGCGCGTGGTGCCCATCACGGTGGTCGAGAACTCCACCACCACGACCACCAACCTCGGAGGTGGGGCCGGTCCCAGCCACCAGACCGCCGGTGGACCGGGCAGCACGGGCAAGAAGACCGTGACGACGTCCGCCACGACCGTGACGTCGGGAGGCGGCGGTACCGAGAGCCGGACGTCTTCGAGCATGCACACGGTGACCACCACGTCTTCGAAGTCCTCCTTCTTGAAGAACGGCATGGGACCTGGCGTCAGCACGGGCGCCATCAGCAAGGTCAAATGAAGAGCTGCTGGACCTCGTGGATAGAGTGGTCTGCAGTGAGGACGGAGATTGGCGGTGGATTGGACCGAAACGGCTTTTCTAGGCTTCACCTCTGCTTTGGTTTCGCGCTGTTTTCCTTGTTAACCGGCTGCACCAAGAAAGGTCTAAGTGCGCGGCTACTTAGGGCAAAAGATTGCAAGCGCTGTGCTAGTTGTCCCAAAGGTGTCATTGAGTGAGAAATATGAAAAGGTTCAATGTGCGTTCTTGTTTTGTGAGACGAGTTTTAGCGTCAGCTGTGAAGGACGCCTGTGTCATTGAGGATGGTCACCGAGGTCGTGCATGTTTAAAGGTCATGGCCCTGTTTAAGGAATTTGATAAATATGTAATAGGACCTGCGTCAATTAATATGGCGTTGTTATATGTGCTGACGTCGTTACATGCGAGGGAGACGACCTTAAGATGGGGTGGTGGGCGGGGAGTTTTGTTATAGCAACTGACACTCGAAAATGGCGGCCACGGTGGGCTTGAGAGCAGTCACTCAAGAAGTACAGTCTTTTGTGAAGAGTCCGGACCATAGGGTCCACCGTCGAGTTTTGGGATAGGGCACTTAAGGAAGCCTTTTAATTTTGAAGTTATTTTAAAAATACGCGGAACAATATAAATACATATTCTACTACAGAAAGACATCCCAGGGTGTTGCTACTGTTGATAAGGGAACCTCTTATAACACTTGTTAGCAAAAACAATAAGCAATGTAGCACCAAGTGAAACAACCAAAAATATTTGGACTATTAACACAACGTAATGCTAACAGTGCTAACGTAACGTAACGTAACAGTAACGTAACGTAACGTTAACGTAACTGTGCTAGAGGGAGTGCACAATATGCTTGTTGGAGTTTAAATGCCATGATATGCGATGCTAGTTTGATATCACGCGGTAAAGAATTATAAGGTTTCATGAAAGAAAAGCCAACTGTTTGAATGCCAAAGTTAGTGCGAATGTTGGGAAGTAAAAGTTTTCATGAAGCAAAAAGCGTGTAAAATTGGTTTTAGTAATGCCTTTGATATGAATAAACTGCAGGAGGTTGCGAGAAATGATGACGTGATATCCAAATGCTGCAATGTTGAATTTGACTAGATCCTCAATGCGAAGTGTATCAAGATCATGGTACAGTGAGGATGTAGATTGGCGATGATTGTGTTTGGGTTTCAATGTTTTTCAGGCGTGTAAATGAGGGGTCTGTTCACTCTCGAGGTACCGAGAGCTTTAAGCTGTAAGGATGCTTTAAGTGCTCCAGTACAAAGCTAAATAGCGAGTTCTGTGGATAATGGCTGTACCTTATCGTACATAGTTTTGCCATAGCTGAACGTTAGCAGCCAAAACAAAATGTACGTAAAATGTACGTTTAACTTGTTACCTGATGTACTGCTGCATTTTGAGGTCGCGAACCAAAGCTTACTGGACTAAGTTTGTCGTGTTCGAATGAGGCTCTCTATGAAAAGTGGGATTACTATTGCAGGAACATGCAAGGCGACGTGACGAGTGGAAGTGTATTGCATGCAATTGCGAGATTACAAACACGCCTGGCTCTCTCTGGTGCAAAAGTGCTTTTAAAACCGCGAGCGTAGCACGCGCAAGCGTAATATGTAGACAAATAGGGCAGACCTCTTGCATGACGTGACGCCTAGAAAAGCCGAGTGCTAAAAATGTGGTTTCGTAATTGGGGCTTTAGTGTGACTGACTGGAAAGAGATTTGGCATGTGCAGCATCCACTGACGTCATTTGCTTTTTTCATCATCTCTAGGTTGAGCTTCCCTCCTCGAAAGTTTAAATTTGACGTCATAACAGTATGTGTCTTCAAACTATACTGATTATGTGATTTACTAACATGTTGGCGCTCAAAATGGAAGACGTGCAGATTGTGCTGGAAGGGAGTGTAGTGCGCAAGTTATCTAACCTGATTGAAGAAGTGAATATATTTGAAACGTTGGAGAGCGGCACCTGTATCTACTGAGATAAATTGGAAGGTCCGAAGACCTAAGATAAATGTGGAATGTTTATATATGAGTACAACAGTCTTCGGGCACTTAATTATGAAGCGGCTACCACTATCAAAAGCAGCGGTACTTAAAAGAAGTTAACAATTTCAGCTTGTAAAATTCTTATACTGTCATCATTGTGTGACTAAAATGAGCATTGTGTGCACAACAAACGATCGAATCAGGCTGGCCAGGGGCTTTTACGGATGCGTTCGCTAACTGTACAACTGTGTCATGTTTTACACAAAAAGAAGTTGCCGTCTGCATAATGGGGTTTTCTGTAACGTGCGTCTTCAAAGCCATTAGCAAACCGCGAAGAAAGAAAAGAAATCAATAACAGACAAAATATATTGCATCAGAAAATAATTCATCTCTTCAGTTGATATAAATGATTGCCGAATAAGCATACTATCTATAATTAGTAAAGAACAATAAGAAGACGAAGAGTCTCACATCTTGGTCCACCAGTCACACTGAGCTTCCTTATATGACGCCGTCAAACATGAAGCATGGAAAATTACCTACACTGACACGGTTTGTTCTGTACCGCATGATGTAAACGTTGCCCATGTTTTTAAGACCGAAGATTGAGGATCAGTGTATTTATTGAAGTTATAAGTGCTGTTATTGAGCGTTGCAATTATATACACAGTTAAGTGGTCTGTGCACATTTCTAATATCTTTTTAACTACCCTGGAGAGAAATATTCTAAAGGCATTACATGGCCGCTTCACAGCTCACTGCCATAGAGCTGAAAGAAGCGTTGGTGGAAATTTACCTTGGATTGTTTTCATCCGGTCATTGTTCTCTGAGTGCTATTGATCTAATGGGATAGAGTCTCTGTCGCTGTTGCCTGATATTTATCCGTGTTAACCTTTGCTGTGCTAAGTCCGTCTGTGAGCAAGAGCACATTTTATTGTTGCAGCATGTTTGTCCAAGTGCCTTTGTTTTGGCGAAGCACTTCACGTTGTTGTTTGTCACACCCACCTGGTTATTTAATGAAGCAATATTGCTGCACACAAGCGATTTTATTTCCAAACGTATCTTTACACAATCTTACGGAGGTAATCTAGTTTCTGTCATACTTACTGAGCGTTCGCTAAGTGTTCAAGCATCATGTGCGAACGCTGTGGAGGCGTAATTAGGTGTGAGAATTTTCGAAAGCAGCAAATCATCTCTTCGCGCGAAATTGCATCATCGTGCTAGCTAGCATTCCTGAAGGCTAAAGAGATTAGTATATGCCATAAAATATAGGCTTCTCGAATGACAGCTGTAGGCCGCATGCAACGTTACCATAAAATGTAATCTGTATGTATTTAAGTCATGAGTTGAATGAATGGGGGCTGCTATTCTCACAGATGTCACTTGTACACTTTCTACAGGTGCCACCTACCGAATGGGCATTATAGTGCATCCTAGAATAAGGAGTTCGCACATCAGTAATACAGTTATCGCATAATAGTGTCAGAAGATTTCTATCGTAAAAAACATTCTCAAGGGCAAATACGTAGCCTTTTATTTATACTTAACCATACGGGACACACTGTGTGTATTTAGTCCTGAGGACCCCAATGACAATTTTAACAAGACTACCAACCGACAGTGTTTTAAAGGGCATTATTTATTGCACCCATGCATTCCTTAGTGAACATGTTGTGCTAGTGCACCAATTTACGCTTTAATGCTCTGTTTAAGACATGATTTCATAATACATGCACAGTATGTTATGCTGCGGTGAGATATCGCTACAAAGCGAAGGTTGAACACTTCGTGCCGGCAGACGCGTAGGAGTCATCGTTATTAAGTGGCGTACCGTCCTAACTGCTTTATTGCATCGCCATCGGGCACCTGCTTATTGCTGACCTTAAAGGTGGTCAGCCGCACTTTTATTACAAAGCTCGATCCACAACATTGGGAAGCTTTTGCGTGCCTTATGTCAGGTATCTCGGCATAGGAAGAGAAAATACAATCGTGGAAAAATCCAGCACAAATAGGACTGCATAACCACCAAGGCAGAAAATTTATAATCTGGCATGATATTTGAATAGCGCGGCGAATTTGGCGACGAATAGTGGTCACAATAAGTCGCAGCTAGGTGATCATAGCGGGGATGTTTAGAGTCCGTCGAACAAAGCATAATTCTTGTGCTAGCGTCGGTGGAATTTTATTTGTGCTGCATTTGTTCACGTAAGAGATCCATTCTGTGCATGGTTAAGCACGCGATATACTTATGCGAGATCTCAAAACTACCTAAGCTGTTGCTTTTTGCACCGTCCAAATAAGATCCTATGCTGTGATGTGGCCTGGCTGCTTGCATTTTGTTGCAGCAGGCATTCGCTGTCTGTTTTGCGTCATGCAGTGAACTTTGTCCTGCTATGGCAGTGCATTGCTCCACTGCATACACTGTACGCTTCCTGTTTGTTATCCTGTTGTACATGCGTTGGCGCACGTAGGCAGAATGCCAAAACCTGACTGTTTCCTGCACGTAAGCCTGTATGTACTGTAGGCCTGTTAAGTGGTCGAGGATGATGTCTGAACAAGGTGGCTGTACTAAAACTGCTAGTCGCTGTTAAATCACGCGTCATCCTGTTTCGCACAGGATTTTTAGCAATCTTATACTTCTGAACACACTTTCGCAGAATTTAGTAAATCAAAGCAGGAGCGACGTTTTTTAATGCAACTGCAAAAACATGGCACGTCTTTGGGGTATCTCTCTGGTATATATTGCTATATCAGCTTGAAATCATCTGAAGCTTATTGTGAATGCAGCTTGTTTTCAAAGCACTCTGTATTTATAGCATTGTTGTTCCATAACACGTGCAATCTGAATGCCAAATAAACAATTTTTCGAAAACTTTTTCAGTGACTTCATTTAATTCGTAAATAACGCGCTGGGCAAACCCCATTGCCTCTAAGGCTGCCTTGGTTTCCTGATTTTCTCAAAACTTGATGGAAGACTCCATCCAATACTTGTTTTGCAGAATTCAACAGCTTGGCTTTTGGTTACTGCGTCGGCGTCCGTCTGGCAAAAAAAGGCGTGTTTACGGCTGACAGACTTGCAGTCGAAAAAGGCACCCTTTTTTTTTCTGGCGTCCGATTCAAACAGACGGCGTATGATGACATGGAGAGAAGAATGGGCTCCGTGATTACCGTCTGGAAGTGCGTAACAGTGTAGTATAGCTTCGGATATTCATAAAGAAAAATCACTTTACGTCACTGCAAATTATTGTGAAAACTACCTACAGCGGCAATACTTTTATTTTACTTTTTTTGTCTTTACAGGCTATCGAATCTCCAGTGAAAATAGCCCTTATAGTTGCCATTGCGACGCGCTAATCAATCGACAAAAGCCAGCTTTAATCTGTCCTTCATGTTACTTTCATGTGTGCAGCCAATATAAGTTATATTTCTATTCGAGGAGAAAGGGGGCGGGGTGGTGCAGCGATAAGGTAATGCGAATTTTAGGGACGATTTAGAACTCCGCATTAACCGCTATGACCAGTAAGCTCTAGGCCGCGCTACACAGGTCTCACTTGTTCCTACAAGAAATATGCAAAAGAAGGGCTTGGGTAGTGCAACAGCTCTCAGGTGGAGAACAGGGTATGACGAACAATACATCGACCTTTATATATACATATCGATATATATCTGGTGTATATATAAAACGAAGCAGGTAAATTACGTCTCTGATATTTGTAATAAATCACATTTCATTGTACTCACGTTGGGTTGAGTAGACTTTAGCAACATCGTGCGCTGATGGTAACAGCACGCCAACAGGGTGCATCCAACCTAAGCGGAAGGTTTGCATTGTAACGAAAGCAACCCGAAACTCACTCATCGCGGTTTCTACGCTGACATCACGGATGAGGGTGAATAAAACATAAATGAGCTAGAGAAACGTGGTTTTCCTTTGTAACGAATGCGTTGAAGCGCTCGAGAAACATAACGTTACCCAGAGTCAGATAATTAAGGGTCTCTAAGAAAATGCGTGGCGTTTATAATTGCGAAAACTACTGATTATGCAGAGACACCCGTTAAAGTAATTAGCTCTGACACGAACACGCGAGTCAGATAAACAGGAATTTTTAACTGCTCTACTGTGACAATGGCACGTAAAGCGTTTTATATGCGGAGAGGACACATTTAAAAACGCGAGTTCACCGATAAAGCGAGTAGCTACAGCTATTTACTTATTTTGAGTCTGACCCTATACATCTGTCATCACAGTAAAATTAAGGTTCTGAAAGTCGCGCAGTGCAGGCAGCATTGATGAATAATGAGGCAGCCTTAATCGACCTTTAATTGTGCGGCTCGGAGCAAGCGAACGGCAAGAGAAGAAAAAGTAGCAAAACAAGGGAAAGACTTTGAAGTGCGCTCGTCTTTAATGTGGTCCGTCCGTTCGTTACTGTTTTCATTCATCTTTCATTAAAATGCATCCACCCTGGCAGCTGATGAAGGCCGACTTTGAGGTCTTTATAGGTTGCTCGGGAGACTAGCTTCTCAGTGGTAATGGCGGTTCCCTGCCTATGTATACAGGGCTATAATAAGCGAAAGCCGGCTCCTTAGTGTTCAACGTTATGCTATGTAGTTCCTTAGTCGTCACACGACTTCTCCTCGGCCTCAATAAAGGGACTGCATGGCCGTTCCAGCTGCAAACTCGCATGTCTTCCGTGGCATCTGCTCCACCCAAAAATAACGCCATCCTTGGCAAGCATAACAATGCGGGAGTTTTCTGTCATGGCATCGTACACCAAAGGCCATCGCGTAGCCCGAAAAGGGCCACTTTTAGAGCTAAGGTGTGGTTAGACTTTACAAGTAGTTTAAGAAAATATTCCATAGCAATGGTATGGTCTAGGTTACGCGGAAAAGCTTTAACAGGAGTAATGTACAGAAGCTTTTCGTGCAAAAAAAAAATGTTCAGCCTTTACAAAAAAGTTTCAACAATTGAAACAAATTTAGTTTCATACATTCGTAACTTTTATCAGAAATGGCAAAAACACAGCGTTAAAATTTGCAGTGCGGGAAGGCACGTATGTGTTAAAGAACTGCTTTCGGAATTGCAGGCCTAGAATAAAAACTACATTTTCTAGAACTTTTTCTTTCTTTTCACGGAGCAAGTTTTCCCTCAGGCCTTTTCTGAGAAAAAAGGCAGAAAAATGTAAAGAGAAAAAGCAGGAATTTATTTAGATTATAAAAACTGGTTCAGAAAAGTTTAAATTTTCTTGTGACTACATCTTCTGTGCGACGTATGTACCGATGTTCAGGAACATAGCTTTCACTATGTCATTGCTACAGAATATTTTTCGTTTACTGCATGCGTACTTTCACCACACCTTAACGTGTCAAAAAAAATATCGGGTTGATCGCTATTTCAAATATATTTATTATACTCTAATGGATAAACGGATCGTTTTCTCAATCACCTAAACGCCCTCGTTGAAATTTTATCTTCATATTGAAAAGTTAGCCATTAGCAAGCATAAATCGAGCAGTATCTATACAATTCAAAGAGTTCTGAAGGATTTTCTCTGGAAAATGCCGAGCTAACCATAAATAAACACAAACAGGACCTTATCTCAGTAACCTAAAAGCGTTCTTATTGATTTAGCATGACTGATATCAGGTAAGGAGCGTTATCCTCTTTTAAAAAAAATGCAATTGCAAAGTCTCGATTTAAATTACAATGGACATCAAGGTAATAATAGAGCGACACTTATAGATTAGTGACGATGCTAAGCCGCTTTTGGTCAGTGTGTTTCGTTCTTTAACACGCGCAGACATCCACCAGCTGACACTAGAGCGTTACTTTCTATATGATCCGTAAATCCCGGGGCATTTTCATCGACTACTCTCCCGGGTAAGGAAGGCCTCGGTTAAAATTTCACCGCGGCACGTACGCTTATAACGGGGGGGTCCCACGTTAGTCTGCACTGATATAAGCGGTGCGTCGAGCCGCACAAGGCGCGGTAATGACGGAAGCGAGTTCCTCGAAATAGGCGCGCGAAGACCTCTTTGCATTTCTGATGACGTGAAGACGGCAGGTGACAGTAGGCTGACCTTTATTTTTTTTATTTTTTCCTCTTTTCTTTGTCAGGAAGCGCGAAAGACGTCTACGCCCCAATGTGGGCGTGCGGTTGGTCTCTTTAAAATGTCAAGGCTCGCGACACAGCACTTCTCTGTCGTAAGCCTTGGCGCAGTATAGGCAGGGTGTGTCTCCATGTGTGATGTGGTTGAAGCCCGGAAATATTCCGCCACAGAGAAGATTTGAGGCCCCTTCCCCCCGCTTCCTAATCGATGGACGGGCAAAAAGAGGTGATACGACGAAATAAGACAGTTTTCTTTCCCCGAGATATGTTTCTCAGATACCGTACGACCTCTACAAAAAACCCAACTTAATTGTTTCCAAATTTAAAGATAATATTACAACTTTAAACTTTAGGCTTGGAATAATAGCGGATAATTCACACGGAGACAAGTTTCGCAGCATGAATAAAACGCACACAGAAGACAAGGAACAAACAAGACAGGACTGTGCTGCTGGCTTGGACAGATAAAAAAAGAGCCCAGTGTAGAAGAAATACGTTGAAGTAACACGGCGGTTTGGGCTAGTTGGTTGCAGTTCATAATGAAGACAAGTTTCGCAGCATGAATAATGAATGAATTGTTGGTTCCTTGTCTTCTGTGTGCGTTTTATGCATGCTGCGAAACTTGTCTCCATTATGAATTGCAACCAACTAGCCCAAACCACCGTGTTACTTCACAGTAATTCACACGGGGTCAAAAATGAATAGCGATAACAAAAAAAACATTGGCGATATTCAAGAAGGGTTATACATGTGTTCTTCTGACGAAGCCTCTTTTAGCATTGGCTCCGTAGACGCCACTTTTTCACCCTCAATAGAGAGATTTAGCATACCGGAGACGTATACCAGTTTTACATACGCCTGTTGCTCACGCGCAGCACTCCTACGCGGACACGCATATGCCCTTACGTAGTTCCCTTACGTACGAGCAGTTCCCTTACGTTAAGGTTAAACACGCAGTTCCCTTATGTACACACAGTTTCCTTACGTTAAGGACATGTAGTTCCCTTACGTAAAACGGGTACACATCTACGCTAGTACGTTTCCGGTATGCTAAGTCTCTCTAATGTCCACAAGAGGCTCTCCCCCCCCCCCCCCTCGCCACCACCACCGCACGTGCGCATGGCTTGGTGGCAGCGTCTCCACCCCCACACGTGACCGGCACCTGGGGTTCGGGAGAGGGACCGCTCGCAGGCGTGAAGTGTGGAGCAGAGGCTCTGTTCGGTGTCAACCGCGCGGTTCTCCGCTGTGTCGCTGTCAATTAAGAGCGCCGTGTTCTCAGCGGTCTTTTGTCCGCCGTCTCTTCGGATGCGGCCATTCGGGTGTCTCCGAGAAAGCCATAGCTCCTTCTTCCGTCTCTGCTTGATTTATTGCATTTTCCCCGTAGTTAAGCCTCGACGTTTGCTGTTCCTGCTTATTTATGTGCTGTGAGTGCACTTGGTTTCGTTACACCCGACGTGAATTGATCCTTTCTTCGTCCCGCTTTCGATAGCGTCTCTTCATCCGGGACCGAGGCGTGAAATGTATTCGCTAAAGGTGCGGAAGGTTTCAAACGAGAATAACTCCGGTCTAATAATTCCCATTCGATTCGACGAATGTTTTTGTAGTCGGCGCTTTCGAGAATTCTGTCATGTCCGACATCCTTGGACAAAAATTTTGAATATTGAGAAGCCCTAAGGTACTGGTATAGAAATATTGAAATTCTATTCTTTCGATATGTAGCAAAATCTTTATTTTATGGCGTTTCCATCGCTCGCACCGGGTAGTTAATACCGCCATAGAAAACCAATTGGCAGCGCTTTTGACGATAGCAAAAACGTTAATAGCAAAAGAATGCAAACTTGACGGCGGGGGATCTGCAGATATATTGATTGTTATAGTGAAATCTTACAATATATAAAAATTTGCGCTCATAAACTTTTCCGTTTCGAAAATGCTTTTGTCCAGCATTGTTCGGCACGTATAAATGATAGCTGGGAGTAATTTCAATCAATCAATCAATCAATCAATCAATCAATCAATCAATCAATCAATCAATCAATCAATCAATCAATCAATCAATCAATCAATCAATCAATCAAATCAATCAATCAATCAATCACTACTAAATAAAATAATGAGTTACATGCAGCTCCGGCACACACCCACGCACGCACGCACGCACGCACGCGCGCGCGCGCGCGCACACACACACACACACACACACACACACACACACACACACACACACACACACACACACACACACACACACACACACACACACACACACACACACACACACACACACACACACACACACACACACACACACACACACACACACACACACACACACACACACACACACACACACACACACACACACACACACACACACACACACACACACACACACACACACACACACACACACACACACACACACACACACACACACACACACACACACACACACACACACACACACACACACACACACACACACACACACACACACACACACACACACACACACACACACACACACGCACGCACACACACACAAAAGCCAGGAGCTTTCAGTTTTTCGGGTTCATCTTGTAATATAAAGAGCATTTCAGGGAGTAAAAGGCCTGTTTCAAGAGGATACAAACGTACGTTTGTGGTTCGTTCATGAATTAAAATCTGCTTTTGTCGTGCATTCTGCTACTTTTGCAAAGTCGTTTTGGTATTCCGTCTTCATCGAAATACGTCTCAGGTCTACCGACGAACAACGCCTAAAGTCTACCGAGGGTCGCCAGCTTCGTATCAACAGCCAAGCTCCTAGCCACTGTGCTACCGCGGCGTGTCATGCTCACCGTTTAATCATTTAACCTCTAATCTCCCCCTTGACGCCTTGACGCTTGGTAACCGGCCACGTAACCAATAGTTTGTTTGCTTCACTTGAACACCAGATGTGTGCAGAATGAGCTCTGGAGACAAGCTCTGGAAGAAAATAGTGTGGATACTTAATTAGGTGCCAACAAGGTGTTTGTAGTTGCAGGCCGTCCCCCACTGTGATACAGGGGTAAAAGCTCAGCCTCATGAAGTAAAAAAGGCCCCGTGTGGACTTCGCGGGATAACCCTTCTGGGTCGGCGGCGCGATTCCTGTGTTCAAAACGCGCTTTGAGGCAGAGCTCCGGACCGCAAATTGCGTGGATGACGAAGTGTGCAGCTACCGTGGAGCTGAAAACGAAACAAATGAGAATGTTGAGAGGTTGGCCAGGAGTCTTCTTTGAGGCACAAGAGTAAATGAAAGATGAACACTTAAAGGTGAAAAAAAAGGCAATTTATTCTATTTTACAGAAACAGATGTAGGACGATGTGCTTTTTTCGGCGTATATGTATTTGCATCAGCAAAAGCTTAATATACAGCTAAGCATAATGACGATGACAGCTACTCTTGCGCGCTGAACAGTGGTGGCAGCACTCTACTTGCGATTAGTTCTACTATACACGTAAACATGCTGACTACAGTAACAGTGGCCTAAATGAAGACAAATCATGATTACAGTATATAGGGCCCCAATATCAAATTTTTGGTGTTAGGTGGGTGTTGTTCTCTCCTCTAAGAAATGTTTTTTTACAAAAGCCCTTGAGTCTTACTCGAGTATGAAGATGAAAATACCGCCCTAATGAAGCTCTGCGAGGCATCAGGTTGTTCTTAATGCTTTCGCGGTATCTCATAAATATATCTGCGGAGAGCAATCCTCACTTCCATGACTCGTCTATAGATGAAAGTCGGTGCAAAAGACTACCGAACACCAGCGCACATTAGACGTGGTCAATCCAAAGCACCAACTGAAAACAGGATGAAAAAGTTTGTATCCTTGCTGGGAGGCTGAGCACGCCTAGGCACATCAAAGCGATGATCGCATTACAGACAGAATTAAAATGACTCCTACTTTAAGAGTTTGAACTGACATGTCCTGAGTCAACATCTTTGGCGTGCTGTTTTCCAGGGACAACGATCAGATTACCAAAGTTTTCCACGTACGGTACAGCCATTGAGCACGAAAAAAACATCTGGTCTCCACGACTCCTTTACCTCAGTAGCACGACCGGCATAAGATCAAAGGTTCATCCTCAAAACAGCGGGCTTTCGGTATTTACAGAACTGAGATGACCTGGCAAGGAGTTAACTTCTGAAAAGAAACTCAGCGCCGCAAGTCCGGGTAATTCAATAAATGGGGACATATACGCGTTTTAGACAGCCTTAAAAGTAATTGGACATGGCATCGAATGCAGCTGCGCATTCACTGCTGACGGCAAAATTATGGGATGGAGTTGTATGCTCTCCTGCGGCAGTTCCTGGCACGTTTCACTGAAGTCTGGACCCATCCGCAGCAGGGATTTTCTGCAGTCAATGCTTGCACAGTAGACGTCTTCATTCTTTGGTCGATGTTTTCATCAGCCACCTTCTTTCGTCGTTGGCACAGCGTGAAGTTGAAGTCCTTGTTCATAAGGCTAGGATAGCCTTGTTCTATTTGCTATCACGTGCGCATTGTTGCATGATGAGTTGCCCAACCTATCTAAAAAATGACCTGCCTCATGAGTCTTCGCGACTGACACGCCTTCAGCATTCCTCAGTCTTCGGAAGACAGGAGATAACTGCAGAAAGGTCTTAGCTGCTTCAGTGCGTACACATCTTTCCTTTCGAGACTGTGGGCTTTAGGATCTTTCTCTCATGACCTGTTCAACTCCCGTACTCTTACGCCGGCAGCCTTACGGATTGGACACCATCCCAGCCAAAAGGCTTCCGAGTAGGAGGACGTCGGCCTTGCATGTGGGCACCGTGCAGTCATCGCCGTTGAGCCCCCTCTCGAAGGCCTTGCGGTAGTGGACGACGTTTGGCGAACCGTCGAACTCGTGCCTCTTGAAGTAGGCTGCCACGTCGCGGCCGAAGTTCTTGAACTTGGTCGGCGCCTTAGCCGTGTGGCACAGGAGCGACGAGATGCAGTCCTTGTCGTCCAGGGCACGAATGGCGTTGAAGTAGGCGTCTTCGGGGTGCTGCTCCGGGGACGTCGGGTTCACGGCCTCACGACGTCCGATCCAGCCGAAAGCCGTCGACGCTCCCGACGTCAGCAGCCGCAGAAGCATGCCGGCAATGCCCAGCTGTCCCGAGAAGAGTGATTGAATCAGTCCCATGGCCACGGTCCCTATGCCGTTCTGCGCCGTTGACGGTTGCGTCAGAGCTAGGATGACTAGAAGGGCCGCGGTTGCGGCGAAGGCCACGCTAGAGGTCCTCATGGTTATTCTCCACTGCTCCTTGTCTCTTTTCGCGGGGGATCGACGACGATGAACCGCTACTCAAGAGAGGCGTCGTTGTTTATGGAGGGGAGGAGCTGGACCATTTCTTTATATAAACGTCGGAACGAGGAAGCGCCGAAAGCGAGAAAAAAAAAGGGGGAGAGGGACAAAGTGGAGAACGGGAATGCCGCCAGAGCTCAGCCCGCTTGCGCCGGCAACCACGACGGGGTGCGTTTCGCTGTGGCAAGAAGGAGCCAAGGTTAGGCGGTCGCCGGAGAAGGCGCCGATTGTCGGAGGAGGCAATGACCCATTTGAAGCCGTGCGGGCGCGTACGAGCGCAGACAAGGAACCAGTCCTCTCCCTTTCTGCAAGGCAAAAAAGATTCCCAGACGACGCGCGCCCGCTCTGGCTTGCCGGCTGGCCCGAGACGGGGATGTGGCGCGGGGGATAAGGTGAAAACGACGGCACAGGCCAGGGCGAGTAGATTTCGTCATGGAGGAAAAACCCGCTACTACGGAGACGAAGAGCGGCCGTTCATTGGGACGCGCGCGTGTTCGGTTGACAAAAAAATAAAGAGCCGATCTCACTGTGCCCCGGAGGGTTGTGAGTGTGTGTGTGTGTGTGCGAGAGTGGCACCCGACCACTGCGGTTGCCAGGATTGCTTGGTGGACCCAGTCAGCTGGTATGAAGTGGTTCTCAGGGTAGACGGGGGGTGGGAGGTTGAGGGCAATGTGGCTTCCTTCAAGCGCCGCCATTTCCGCGTATGCAAATCTGTGCGTGGTCTAGGTTGGAAGAATTTCTTTTTTACTTTAGCTGCCTTCTGCTCTTTTACGACGTTTTGCTCTTTTCGCTTTAATGCAACTGCGTGCGGTTCGTGCACCTGGAGAAGGAAGGAGATGGCCGAGTGTCAAGCGAGCGCGGTTCTTTCGTGCGGGACCCGAATAGAAGGCGGCCGGGCTTTCCCGGCGAGTTTCGCACTGGCGAACAATTGCAAAGACGCGAGTGAAAGTGGACTTCGCGCCCAGGCCTCGCTCCGCTCTTCCCAATTTTAGCGCTCGAGAAAAGTCGTGGGAAGTTGGGTGTTTCACGCCGTCCACCCCTCGCGCCAAGTGGCCCGAGACAATCTCGGGCGGAAACGAAGGCTACGGACAGCGGGAATCGCTTGGGAAGTGGACGACGCCAGGCGGAATCCCATTACTGCCGCTAGCTGCTTACGAGTGTCCGGTCTCACCGTCCGGGGACGCCGTCTCGGGCGAGTTTGAAATAGAATGTCCGTCCGTTCCTTCTTCGGAGGAACTTCCCGCACGCCGCTCTCTATATACGCGTTCCGGGAGCCGTTGGCCACTGAGGCAACTGCTGCAGCAACAAACGGGGTGGGGTCCCGCCTTCGCATCGGCCAAAAATAATGTTTCCTTCGGGCTTTGTGGGGGTCCGCCGTCGGAGTTATCCTTTGTAGGGCACTAGGCAACGACGGGGCTTCCAGTTGTAGATGCAATACACGAGCGCGTGGCGATGAGAGACTTGAAGAAACCACTGACTGGCGGTGAATGTACAAAACTCAAAGCATTATCGACGAAACCAAAGCTTCGCCGTAAGAAGAGCTCGCCAGAGCCTTCTTAGTATAACAACGTCGCCACAAACAACGAAGACATCACCATTTTCACGGATATCTTTTCCCCTTGTTGTAATCCCTTTCATCGACAGGGGATTTTAGAAGAGGACTTCCGTGCTACGAGTAACGCAAATAGCACGGGTGGAGTAATCTTAAAACATGTATGCTGATGCGCCTCGTTCGTAACGCCATGCCGTCGCCTGCTATCTAACACTGCCGGAAAACCAGGAGGACGGGGCGAGTACAGGACGCGGCAAGTTTGTGAAAAGTAAGAGTGCATGAATAAAAAATTGACGACGGCGGTTACGATACGTTACTCGATTTAGGACGCCCGAACGCAACCAGCCTGACAGCTTTTGAGTGACGATATTCGTTTCTTCCTTTTGATGCTTAAGGTAACGTCTTCATGTTACTTTTGGTACTTTCGCTTTAACGTGACGTGCAGTATTTCCCATATTCTTTTTCCGCTATCCTCTGAGGTAGACTTCGAACAGCAGACCGACAACTTAGATTGCACCTTATTATGTCTAGAAGCACTACTTTGTCGGTAGGCCGTAAATTAACTGCGTACCGGCTTTTGCACCGTCGTTAGGGAAATTTTTCATTGTTCGTGCTACACAGGGCTGTCCAATGCAGTCGCATTACAGTGAGGGAAAACACGTATTAAATTTAATCCCAGAATCTCATGCTGTTCTTTAACGTACGTCACATCGCGCAACATTCGCGAGTTTTTGCGTCTCGGCTTTATCAAAGTGTAGTCGCATGGTGTTTCCTGCCTATTCGTCATGCTGTTAGGCTAGAACTCAACCCGCAGTGCGCAAAAGTGTTGGATGAGTGAAAGCTGCCTCCGCCAACATTTAGGTGGTGTTTATAGAAGCGCTGCATATATTTTGACAATTACTTTAAATCGCACAGCGGAAAAAAAACATGAAGCAAATCGTGTGCATTTTTTGAAGCTTGAAAAAAAAAACCACCTTGGCACAAATAAGTTCACACAGACAAAACAAAATAGACAAGGAGACAACGGACAGGCGCCAACCAAAAGCTGTCGAATATCACTGGGAGTAGACACACAGAAAGAAGGGCCCGCAGTACTAGAAATACAGCTCAGTAAGGCATGTTGCTGGGCTAGTTGGTTTAGCATTTTTTGAAGCTTGGAAAAAAAAACCCACCTTGTCACAAAGAAGTTCACACAGACGAAACAAAGGATACAAGGGAGGAAATCGTGTGCGTCCCTTGTTGAAATTCTTGCTTAATCTTTAAAGCTTGCTACTCTCAACTTACCATTTCCTATTGTACACAAAACTTTCAGCTGTTTGTGGAAGAAGGGGGCTGGTTTCTATTAGCTTATTTTGATCAGCGAAACTTCCCTGTAAGTGATGCCTGAAACATAAATCGATTTCGCTTGTCTCGCGATATGCAAACTGGAGAGTGGAACGCAATGGACAAAGCTCATTGGGTATATATATGAACATATATATGGACATATATATATGGACATATATATGGACGAAGATAGAGAGGACGAGGTGATGCAAGGAGGTCATCCGGGACATTGGAGGAAATGCAATGAAGACCTTGTTAGAAAGTTTAGTGACGAAGAAGTTGAGGTGTACGTTAAACGATGATGTGGAAAGAACAAGGTACCAATAACGCAGCATCATACTGATGGTTTACTTTTCTCTCTCGAGCGTTAGAAATGAAACAATTTATTACTTGCAAGGAAATGCATCACAACACTTTAGGACGTGTTGCCGGAAACTGACACCGTCCTATGGTTCCTTGCTTTTTTTGCAGTTCCGTTGTATGGCTGACCAAATTTAAGACTCTCAGTCTTTCGTCCCTGATTTCAGACACGTAGGGCTAGCGAGAGAGCCAAGGAATTGTCGGTAATGTTTTGAGCCGGCCCCCTGAATTACGAAAGCTTTCTCAGCCGAAGAATAGACACCCGATCCAGCCTGAAGCAGGTATGATTACTTGCGTCCAGATTAAAATTGCAGTCAGCCTTTGTCGGCTCGAAGTGCCATTTCTTTCCCGACAGGCTAGTCCACCTGCATACCCAAGCAACCACTGTCTGCTCGGTCGACGGATGAATCCCATGTTCAGTATTTCTGTCAGACATGTTGACCAAATAGCGCTTTCCATTTTTCTTCGTTGTTGAACATGCTGATATAAATATTGACCTCTTGGCTTTTTGTTTTGCATAAGAGTCACCCATAACTCCTGCTTCCGTTCCCATGGAATTATTCGTCGGCCAACAAAGTCTGTTTTGGCCTATCGTTAATCCCGGATACTGTTCTGCCAATCCAGCTACGCTAATCCAGCCAGAACTCCGTTTCTTCTCCGCTAGTCCAGGGGCGGGAACCACTCCACCACGGAGAACGCCTTCTGGCCAGCGAGTCTGTTGTTGCGGTTGCTCATCTTGTTGGCGAGGTCTTCTATCTCGTTCTGACCGGCGTTGACCAGCGACTCTGGTGTGAAGGGTGCAGGTGCAGGTGCAGGTGCGGGAACGGCGCCTCCCAGCAGCAGATGGTATCCAGGCCGCGCAGGCGGAGGGCCGAAGGTCAGGCTGGCAATGCTGTCGTTGGCGGTGAGGGGGCGAACGACGGGTCGGGGTCGGGGCCTCACAACGAGGCCACGCCCTCGCTTGGCGGTCGAGAACCGGTTCACACCTGCGCCGGTATTACGTACACAGTACCCATTACTTCGGTATATTTCATGTGGTTCGTCTCTAAGAGGGTGCTGTATCTACCACTCCGCTAACCAATCCTAGCTGTATCGATATCAAGAATGCAGTGTTTCGCTTACGAATAAGTTAGCTGCATAAGCATTCTCGAGATTATATTTCGTATTGTTACCAGCTGTTTTTTTTTTAGGGGACGCGAGAAGAGCTTTAGCAACGGAGGATTTCTTAATGACGACAACGTGGGGTGGTCATGAATGTGGGTGGAGCTTAATTGCATATTTAAGCTGCATATCTGTTATGTCCCAAGCATTACAGAAAAAAGTGGTCATAGTGTAACCAATGAAATACAAGAAAAAACGAGACCAATTAAAGTTGAGCCGACATTCACTGAAACTATATTTTCAATGACTGTCAAATATTTCCCTAATTATTCCTTATAAGGAATAATATTCAAATATTTACCTCATTACTCCTTATAAGGAATAACGAGGGAAATATTTTTGGTTTCTTATCAATCAGGAAAAAGCGTAATCAATTTTTATGCGAAAGATATCTGACTAGAAAGTAGTAGAATGCAAAATCATATGTCACCGGAACAATGCAAAAAATTTCGGCCGGCTTAGCATTGCTAGGCAGAAATATTGTGCCAAAGCAGGTTTTTGCAGGTGGACACGAATGCTAAGTACCTGAAAAGGAGATTCTTTTTCTTTCGTGACCTGCGCACAGATGGAAGTTGACGAAGGCGACGACGTTCGATGCACAGTGCGAGAGTGTGTAGCAGTTTAACACGAGGCGTTACTGGCTGCAGCGATAGCATGGTGCTCTCGTGCAGTGGCCTGTAAATCCGATCTATCAGCGTCGTCGCCTGTACGGAACCCAGTCGCGGCAGTATTTGTTTTATTTCTCGAGGTCGTGGCCAAGACCACCGCAATTCAAAGTCTCGTTTATTTCTCGCCATTTCCCGCATCACGTGACTAACTTCAAAGGTTTCAGCACACATCGGCATTATCCAGGTTATACGAGGCCTATAGCGCTTTCGCATTAAAACAATCTTTCAGACTTATTTCTCGTCTTCGACATTGTAATTGCGCTACTCATGGTTCACTAGCAACTGACTTTATTGCGTGGGAAATTCGTTTTATATGAACTGTTAAGATGAAAAAAGAAGGGACACCAAAACAAGTAGCTTCACGGAGATGAGTTGTCTGATCTTCTGCTGACAGGCATGCATTTTGCATGACGTCTGAGAAGGAAGGCAGTTGCGTAAGCAACCCTTCGGTAGCGCTGACGAAGCGAGAGATTATCGTTTTAAGGAAGTGAAAAGACTGCATCCTCCACGCATATGCCTGTCAGCAGAAGAAGATTAGACAACTCATCTCCATGAAGCAACTTGTTTTTGTGTTCTTTCTTTTTTCATCTTAACTGTTCATATAAAACGAATTTCCCACGCAATAAAGTCAGTTGATAGTTTGCGCCCTGTCTGTATATGTCGTTCTTGTTTCTGTAAACCATGAGTAGCGCAATAACAATGTCGAAGATTACAAACCAACAAGGCCCATTTGAAGCTCTTCTTATTTCTCGTACCCGTTACCTCTCGATGCGGATAGTTTACTCCGTGAGTGTTCTTCCTCCCGCTTAGCCCATCCACATACCCACTTTAATGAAAAACTGCGTGTGAAGGTAGACTGCATAACGGAGAGACTAGCGAAGTGAGGGTTACTCAAATATGTTTGATGTTGGGTACGGCAGAAGGCCTTGTGCAGTGGACTCTATAACCTTGGTTACAGTAATTGGCATCTGTGGACTCGCTCCGACCACATGAACATGTTCTGTGTCTTACAGTCTTAAAATCAGACTGTAATGACATATGGGGTTTACTGTGGTCCCAAAGAGACTAGGGCTGTGAGGGACGCCGTAGCGGGTGGCTTCAGAATAACTACCACCAAGGATGTTTTAACGCGCATTGACGTCGTGCAATACACGGGCGCCTTGCGCTCAGCTTTCATCGAAACGCGGCCATCGCTATCGAGATCGAGTTCGCGTTTTGGGGCTCTGAAGTCGAGCGCCCTAACCACTCAGTCTCCGCCGTGGGGTTGTAAAACAATACCGAGTCCAGCCGTAGGTTTGCACGGGACATCAGAGGTGAACTGACCTGTGCCGTTGCATGAGCCGAGGGGAATACAGATTGCACGGCCTCTCTTGGCGCTTGCGGGCGGCCCAGGACTGGCGCCAACGTTCGGAGAAATCGTAGATGCGGAGGAACTTCTTGGAGCATCGTCGAAGACGATGTCCATCCCAGGGTTGTTGTCATTGGCTGCCCAATATCTGCAACACGTTTAACAGGATGTTACGCGCATTTGTGGCCAGTCCATGAACGGATGGGCAGTAAGGAAAACAACGGCGATTTATTGTTGCACTAACGTACAAGTAGCAGTACCTCCTGTTAGACATATTCGTAAAAGCATCTCAATACATGAATCTGAGGAGCATTGTGTTCTACTGTGAAGATGTCACCCATAAACGACTGTGTGCTCTTCACGCTGCAAGAAACAAACGTTATCCGCTACTGCGAACTATGCAAGTGAAAATTATACGTGTAGCGTCAATATCAAGGCAGCAAGAAAGCATAGCGATTAAGGGAACAAACGTGAGTTATTAATGCGAAAGCACTACTCCAGACGTACCAGCCCCGAGCAAGAACCTTGTCATCGTGTATTTTCTTGTGCTCCTGACTAACCTGAGCTTGCGCGAGTTAGCTTATGTAAGCTCGGGTAAGTTCGGTGGAGCGTCGCGTCAGCTGCAGCCAATGGTGGGAGGAAGATCGGTTAAGTTTGGAGGAGCGTCGTGCAAGCTGCAGCCAGTGGTAGGAAGCTCGGATAAGTTCGGAGGAGCGTCGCGACAGCTGTAGCCAAAGGTAGGCAGGTGGCAGTTAAATTAATGATTGTTCGAGAGAGAGGTTGCTCGGGTAGAGCAACATGTGTCGCACTATCCCTACCAGTGGCTGTGATAGAAACAGCCACATGCCAGTGCCGTGGCGCATCACTTAACCGCTGCGCCACTGCGCTGGTATAGTGGTATGAGGACTGGTCGAGATCTATAAATGTTAAGTAGAGAATGATCAATTCTGGACATATGGCCATTAACGCACTAAAGCTATCGCGTCATACCCTAAAGGAGGAGCTTAAGTTTCCCCTCCAATTGAAGAATAACCACCTGCTTTGGTACGTCTACTCGGTTTAACTACATTAACCCCCTACCACTTTTTTGATTTCATATAGCCAAAATCAAGCAGGAAAAATGGGCAAGGGCGGAATGTGTGAGTGGAAAGAAAGAAAACTGATGTTCGTTAAGGGTAAATGAGTGCATAACAAGCGAAGGAAAGCGCATAAGGGCGCTTCAGGAATTAGGCGGGCAGATGAGATCAGGAAGCATGCGGTGGTAAGGCGGCCGCAGCTGGCACAATAAAAGGTTAACTGGAGGTATATTGCAGATGCCTTGGTCGAGCAGTGGACCTAGGTAGGCTGATTATAATGTTGATGATGTCCTTCACGAGCTCAGTGAGAACCTCTGGTTTACATATGCCTTCAACACACCACGACGCGTCAAACATGCGGCGACACCAACGTCAATGCGTGCCTACTCTCATGCCCATTACGAATCTGAAGCCGACGATGCAATTTACCGCAGACGAGAACTCGAGATGAACGCGGACCGGGCACCGTACACAGCGTGCAAAGCAAGGCTCGCTTTTGCTTGCGTGCAATGAAGTTTGCAGCCTTTGCCTTACGAGTGCTATCCAACATTCGGCTCCACAGTAGTTAAACTTATGTTTACCTCGTAATCGCTGGTGTGAACAAAAGCTGGCGCACAGAACCGAAGGCAACCCCGCTGTCTCGCAAGTTAGGCGGTGGCGGAGCTGGTCGTGACGCTGGGGGCGGAGTTACTTTGCGGTCAAAACGCAAAATAGCGCCGCTGCGGGTCCTGGTCAGTGCCTTGCAGCGCTCGCGGAACACCGCCTCGTGTAGAAGCGCGTTCTCCTCTTCCAGCGTGCGAAGCTCATTCTTCAGGTCTCGCCGCTTGTCCTTGAGGGCATCGGCCACAGACTCCATCTGGGAGATCATCTTGCTCACCTGCGAGGACACCAGCGACGAATGACGGGAAGAAAACTCTTTGGCCATGAGATACGACACATAAGCCGTGACCATAAGCGCCTCTACCAAACCATAATGCTGAAGTACGCGATGTGGAATCTTTGTTAAAGGTTGCTGGGCCGCTGGGACGACCGTGGCTGTGGCAGTCGCGAGAGTGTTAATTTAGTGTTGTTGCCAGAACTCGTGCCAGGACTAGACCACTCTGGAGTGGAAGCAAAACCGTTTTTCGAGGTTTAAGTCCATGGCAAGAGAGGACAGGTAGATGCCTCAGGGTGCTTGCCGAAGAGAGACAAGTCCTCTTGTTGAAACACTGGCAAGCACCCACCCCGAGGCTTTTCCCTTCATCGTTCACCAGAGTGTTTCGAAGCTTGTGGTTGCCGTTGTGCAAAGTAGATGGCACAAGCTCAGGGGACAATCGAGACATGGTGCCATAGAAAGAGAAATGATAATTTTGCTGTACGTTTGGTATGACCAACACCTCCGCTATTTTTATGCGAGTGAGGAGAGGCACCTCTCTTCCCTTGCTCTTGAGGCGGAACTTCTGTTAGAGTTATGACGTACCACTATCGCCCTGCAGTGGGCGTGGTCAGGCTGATGATGATGACTGACGACGGCTCTCTGGCTAGACTTTTAGTAGGAGTGGGCACGAAAGGATCGCCTGAGCCGTGATGTTCAGAATAACGTGAAACAAGAACCGTGAAATAACAAAGAAAAAATGCTTCCCCAAAGTAGGGCCTCACCGCGAGTAGTAAACGTACAGAAGCGCACAAAGAGGCCACATGGCAAAGTGAGCGATGTGACGGGCATTGAAAGCAAATACGCGGCACTGTCATAAAACAGCCAGCTGACTCGCCCTCTCGAATCTGTGCCTCAACAAAGTTCACCCACCTGAAGCAGAGCCTTCTTGAGCTCTTGGAAGCCTTCGGGCTGCACTGTGTCCAGGGTCTGCTCGGCGCCCACGAGATTCTGCCTCAGCACCGATATGTGTTCCTGGAACGCAGCCAGTGCAGCCAAGGGAGCTCTCGCTACAGGCTTCATCTGCGGCTGCTCGCTCGCTACGGGCTTGTCTGCTGCCGTGGAAGCGTCTGCTGCGGTGCTGGGCGCTAAGGTCTGAAGACGCGCCAGCGAACGCAGCGGCAATGGCGACGCTCCCATTGGTGCCAAGCAAGATGCACTTGGCGACAGCTTTAAGCCGCTCATGGCGCCGAGCTTACAAACAGCACCTCTTCTGCCTCAAATCCTCGTGATTGGATTGGATTGGATCTTGGGGCTTATTCCTTTATAACGGGCGGACCTTACACTGAAATCCTAGCCAACTTTTTGGGACGCTACGACGGAGTCTGTGCCGCCGTGTCGTCACCACCACCCATCACTTGAGCCTATCCCAATTTTCAAGGCGGCCTTTAGTTGTTTCGACCGGCCTGTCCTTGGAAAAGGCTTCTTGCTCATTCACCTCGCTGTCGGTCGCTCCGCCCTCTGTCGGCTGACCTGAGTCGAAACCTAGCGCCATGATGATGGCGATGGCAGTTCGGCTTGAATGTCTTCAAAGCTTCCCTCTCGATGCTACCGAGAGAGAAGCTTTCAGGCCGTGAGGCTTTGCGATGCCACCGTGTCCACTGCAAGTACGAGTACCGATTGACTACAATTGTCCCGTGCATTGAGTTTTCGCATGGCTCTTTTTCAATTTTATTGCGCCTGTATTTCGTGCTGCAAAACTCATTGTATTGAGAGAGCACGTTTAAGTCCGTAATGCATACAGTGACGAAGCCCCTTACTGTAAGCACGTCTTCACGTTTCCATACGCCTGAATTCGGCGTACTGAACAAAAAAAGTTTAAGACGTACATGAACTAGAAACTTCTTTGCTGACTGTATTTCTTCACGTGAAGTTCGCCAAGCGTGTCGCGTGTTGCTCGAAGTCATGTGGAACAGCGCAGGAGAACTCGAAGGACAGCTGCTTTAAATGTTTTCCCGCATGATCTAATAAGAATAACGATAACTAATAACGATCGTGGTTAGCCCGAGGAACTCGAACGGCTGATGAATGATTGAACAAAGAAGAAGGGGAAGAAGACGGTTCAGGGCAGAATTCGTGAGACCACGTGGTCAACAGCAAAGACGTCAAAATTTGTCTCTGCGGGCCGAATTCTGACGAATATGAGCGGCGCGGAGCAGGCTAGAGACATACCAGTCGTGACGGTGACAGACACGTCACCGGAGGCGCCGCAGTCGTCAGCGCCTCCAGAGACTTCGACGACAAGCATCGCTGTGGACGCTACTACAACCCCAGCGTCATGCTCCACCCAGAGGCCCCAGTCGGCGGCTAAGTCAAACAGTTCGCTGGCGGAGTTCCAGGAACATTTATCGCTGCTGAGAGATGGGATCGTGGCTACGGAGGATTCCTTGGACACCGTGCCACCCGAGGAGTTTCTGCAGCTCAAAAATGCACTCCTCCAGGCGAGTGCACGTTGCGGATACACTGCGGGACTGTTCGCGTATGTTGCACATTTCGTTGTTAACGTGGAACTATGAGAACAGCGCTTGCCACACCCAGTAGAGAGCAATCAACGGTAGAATTCTGGAGGGGGTCAGGAATAGCATGTAATACGTTTATGAGAGGTGTTGCTGGTGATCTGAATTTAAAGGGGAATAGCTACGATCTCGGATTAAGTAGGGTTTGTTGGCTGGGTAGGCTTTCCTGAGTTTAAAGTGCAGTCGTTATCGTAGCCTTTCATCTGTTGTGGTACTAGTATGGTGTACCAGAAACCTCATTTGCGTCACTAATCTTCCGGCCGTCCAGCGCGGATTGGTGCGGAGAGCCTACCTGCCGGCATACCTCAGTGGAGCCCTGGACCAGAGGCCCCAACCCTGTTAAGACGGGCTGCAATAACTCATCGAAAGATGAAGAAGACAGCCCGCGACCGCTAATAACACATTTTAATATCAAATATAAATAAAGTTTTTCCTCCTCCTCCTCCTCCGGCCAATGAGATGAAAGCCATGCCAAGTTCGCATGCTGGCCAGTTAAGATACGTTGGCGAATTCTAGGGCCATGTGCACCAGGCAGTGGACTTCCTTGGAAATTGGAGGTGGGCGCTGCCGTAGATCTGTCACTGCCACATTCTCGGATCAAGTTAGCGCGAAGCAGCTGGAGATTTTTTCTTTCCCCTTACGGTTCAATATTCAGTGTTCCGCTGACCATCACACACCATGTGATAAGACATTGCAGAGGTCCGCGTAACGCCTCCAACCGGCTTTAGATAATGAAACGCTGTTATTATGGTTGGGAAGAGAGTTAAAAAAAAATGAAACAGCTGGTTCTTGAAGACGTACCTCAGCGCTATGTACGTAATTTCGAAAAAGCGAAAGAGGTCATCTACTTAAATTTCAAGATATTCCACTCCAGTGTGGCCATAAATAGAAAACACAAGTTGATAGCAAATAAGCCGAATTACAAGTACCCATTGCGTTGATAATAAGCTAACTCGTCCTGAGCATGACAATTAGCAGGCAAACATACAGACGCTATCCGTCACGTCCTTAAGTTGGTTTTTTTTATTAGGCGTCAAATGAAGCGCGGAAGTAACAATTTAAATGCGAACAAACCAAATTTTAATAGAAAAAAGTATGTTACAGTGTGTCTAATCATCGTTTTTAATTTGTAATCACTTGTCTTCAAAAGTGGCATTAGGGATTTCATTTTACCTCTCCTAGTTACTTTTTTTCTTTTGGTGGTGGTGGTGGTGGGGGGGGGGGGGGGGGGTATGCGTAATAATTACTCTGACTGACATTTCTTCGGCGCTGTCAGAACTCGTTGCGTTGAACCGTTAACGCATATAATTGGGCTAGCTGGTAACTGGTCTCGAAAGGCATTTTTTTAGCTCTCATGAAGGACAAGGGAAGAGACAGACGCAATGTTAAACCGCTGGATATACGTGGAATAGTACTAAGACTTATTCCGAATACTGCGGCATTCGACTTCGCCACCAGACCCCAGAATTTGCAGTTGGAAGCTTATTTTCAGTGTTAGTGCGCCAGCATTCCCGTGTAAAGCTTACATACTTTCTCAACCGCTGCATATACGTGAAATAGTACTAGGACTTATTCCGAATACGGCGGCATTCGCCTTTGCCACCATGACCCAGAATTTGCAGTTGGACGCTTATTTCAGGTGTTAGTGCGCCAGCATTCGCGTGTAAAGCTCACATACTTTTCTCACCCGTTCCCGCCGCTCACTGCGCAGGTCAGCGGTATGATATCTCAGATGGAGTCGGTGGTCGACGCCCTCAGCGAAAGGCGGCTCAACCTCAAGAACGAACTGCGCACGCTGCAAGACGAGAACGTGCATCTCCAGGGGGCGCTGGTCCTAGAGCGTCGCAAAGCTCAGGCCAAGACCCAAGGCGGCCCCATCTTGCGAGGAGAAAAAGCAATACAGGCAGCACCGCTGCCACTGCCTCCCCCTCCTCCCCCGCCTCCCCCTAGACGCGACAGCAGCGCCGTCTTCGGTCCGACGCGTCCACTCTTGATGACACCGGTTCTTACCAGGTAGGAGTTTGTGGTCACGGATAGGTTTTTACAGCGACAGCTGTTAACGGCGCGTTTCCCAGCTTCGCGGCGTTGGCGTATCACCGCAGCCACTTATTGGATAGAATGCTCTGACGTCACGTCACAGAGTGCCGTCGCGAATGAAAGCAGAGTGACGTCCCGCGCACACTACCAGAGACGGAAGATAAGAAAATAAAGAATAATGCATTTAGTACCGGAAACAATTGTCGGCAAACCTTGCATTACAGAGTGGTAACTTTCATGTGAGTTGTTGTGTGTTCTTTTTGCATAAATTTTCATCAGCAGTAGAATTTTGAGGAGCAACAGCTGGAATACCCAGTGCAGCTTTGGGTTAACTGCACACCCTTTCCAGCCAGTATCGGCAACGGATGTCTTTGTATTTCTCTACAGTGGCAGAGTGTGACACACGTGAAGCGGAAAAGAGTTGACACGCTGTAAAAGTATTACACGCCTGCTATACATGCAGGCAAAATTCGAACTATACTACCACTTAGATTGAATTGAGAGTAAGAAAAAAAGGTTTGAAGGTCAAAAAATGCATTATCTCGTTCACGATGCTCGACAGATTGAAGGATCAAACTTGCACTACCCAACCCGATTAAAACAAAAGGCAGGTCATTTAGCATTCAGGGAATCTTTAATCTAAAACTAAAGGGCCGGGCCCGAATGAAAGTCGACGTTAAAAGGAGTAAGGTGTCCGACATTTGAAATTTTCTGCGATGGTTAAATGAACGAAATGAGATGGTTGCATCGGAATTCACCACTGCTTCCATGGGTGGTGCATTACTGCGACTCCGTTCCAGCATGACGACAGAGTCCCCAAGTCCAAGTCCACGTGTCTTTTACGACTTCGGCCTATCTGGGTAGCATAATGTTTTGCTCAGCGGGTATATTGGTCCTCTTTGGTCTCTTAATACCCATCCTAAATTCTTAGTTACATGCATAGTTTCCATGAGCCACATTAGTGTTAAGTAAAAAAAAGTACCAATAAGAGCTGGCCAAACACAACTGGAACAGATAGGAATAGGTTAGTAGTTCTAATTGGCTTCTGTCGGCTGGAAATAAGTTTTGGACAGTTAAAAGTCGTCTTCCCTTACAAAAATGGTCTATAGACTTTCTATAGACTTCTTATAGACACTGTTGCCTTCCTATAGATATTTCTTTTTGTCTATTCATAGTCTATAGACTTTCTTTAAACAAAATTCTACTTAATGTGTATGGCCTTAAACCTATACATTGTCTATAGACTTTCTATAGGATTTGTATTCCCTACAGACTGTTCTCTAGTGTTTGTCGATAGAGAGTCTATAGACTTTATAGACAGAAGCCTATGGACAGTCCGTAGATTGTCTAAAGAAATTTTGTGTAAGGGTTTAGTGACTGTGTTGGGGCCATCTTTGTCAGGACATACCGATGATGTAGCCTGTGTTTTCTTTCTATTCCACACTTCACAGGTACCAGCCATTGAGTGATACTGACCCCTCTTTAGTAGACTTGACTTCGGATAATGTCACCACCGGCACGTCTACGTCCCGAGGGGTCGCCACAGCGGGCAGTGGCTCTGGTCTCTCCGGGTGTCCGAGGAGGGGTCGCGGGACTTCGCGCGGCCGACGATGTGGCAGCAATATGGCGACTACGACAATGGGTAACCATCATAAGTTCATTTAATTCTTTGCTCAGCGTTACATATACATGAGATATGCCAAGTATTTATATGAAATTTAATCGTCGTTGTGAACCGCAAACAAAAACTTCCTTAGTCCCGTTCTGGACACTGATATTGTCATCCAGTTATAAAACGGCATTGGAGCTGTTATCCTGTACTGTTATCAAGCATTGTCCCACAAGTGTCCTGTGGGAAAGAGTGGCGTCGTTGATGCTATGTCATCTGTAGTCGTGTTATCAAGGAGGGCATGGTAGCAGTAAAGGGCGAGGCAAAGCTAAAATGGTGAGTTATGAAGGTCGCTGTAAAGTTGCCTTTGCTGTTCTTTATACCCTAACCATAGTGAAATGCTTGCAAGTGTTGCTTAGAGAAGTTGAAAACATTTGGTGAGAATGGGAGTGACCGAATCCGTATGTGAGAATTTTGGGATATTTGGAATTCTAGCGAATATTGTAAATGGAACAGAATATATGAATATATGGGAATCCAGCGAAGTGTTGTCCTATGTGCCCTCGTGTGTCCTGTAGCAATTATGCAAGGGTTATGCACTTAATGCCCAAATTCAACTAAACTGTTCAGGAGCGATATATAAAAATATATTTGGGAATTGAGATGTCCCACCTTGAATGAGCGTCGGCTTTCAATATTTGCAGTGGTCGCTCTAAAGGCCAGTCATGCAAAGCGCTTAGGCAGTATAGTCAAAGAGAGTTACCGCAAACTTTGTATTGCTTGTTTGTTTATGCTCAAAACCAGCGACACGTGAATTTATTTATGACAAGAGATGCTACGAGATTTATCTGGAATATTTGTAACCACGCAAAAAGTGGTTCTTCGTTGCTCGATTTCATAGCAGGTGCTTAACGCGCCTTATTGCGATACTTCATCAGCTTTAAACTGAGCAGCAGCCGAGAGCGGCGGTAAACCGTTCTTTGATGACCATCACGCCCACACTTGTTGCTATCGCCAACGCTGAGCTGTTCAGTTGTTCGTGGGCTCCAGCCAGCCCCAAAATAAAGTTTCTCTTGTAAGCCTTTCAATGCCTTCCTGTCTGCTTTCACCGCTTCTCGACAATATCGGTGTATACCACCCTCCTGATATGCTTCCTTGGATTGTACTCCTTGCAGGACTCAGGCGGTCTATCGCTTTGAGAAGAGGCCGTGGTCCCAGTGGAAGATGCAGGCCAAGACCTGCGAGAATGTCCGTCGGTAACGCCAGCAACTTCAGCTTGAGGTCCGTAGTCGACGTGGCATCGGGGACCGCACTGTCGAGCTCCCCACAGGTCACGACGTCTCCTGTGACGTCTGCACCGCTCGAGCCGAGGTCCTCAACGGAGCCGAACGACCAAACGCGTGAACGTCAAACCGATGAGCAGGCTTAGCGACCGAAACAGGTCTGCTGGGAAACAAAAGGTGCCCGGGATACTAAACCGGAGCCTGAGCCCAGCGTCGCCGTGATTCTGGAGGACGATTTTTGCCCCTAAATACCTTAACAGTGTAATATTTAACGCGCTTCAAGAAATTTGTTGTGCCATAAGCTCTGACGTCAACTTCCCTACGGCAAGGGAGACTCGTACGGTTGTCAGCAAGGCTGCTGTGGAGCTTATACTGTGTCATCAGTGTTGAAGCCACGCTTTGTACTGTGAGAAGCTGATATCCTGCCTGCATGGACTGACCTGAAGTCTGACCGGAAGAATGGCCTTGGACCGCACCGACAATGTTTTCCATGCCGTGCTTTTTGTACACCCGTGCCTCTGTTATAGAATTAATTTCCTTCGTTTGTTTATGAAATTAATTAGAAACAATGCCCTTATAAGGGACTGCGATTATAAAAATACGAATGCTTAACGGTTTTAGATATATCTTGATGCCGCGCTGTGGCAATTTGGAACCGCGTGTCTGGTATCCCGTTTCGTTCAACAGAAGCGACACTGTTGTGCACTATTCCGAATTGCTATTACCAAGCGCGGAAAATTGGGGCGGAAAATAGTGCAGTCAGACGCTTGTAATACTTTTTTTCAATAATCGGTGGAACGACCAATGAAAATAAATTTGAATGCCGCAAGGGAACGAATACAGTTATTTTTCATGAACATGAACAAACTAGCTCGTCAAAAAAAGAGTTAAGCGAGCTTGTGCGTTGTAAATTGAATTAGATGCAGTGAATATAAGGGTACCACGTGCCCTGCTCTAAAGAGCATGCTTTTTGTTTGGTCTAGGGAGTGAATCTACCTTCCATTACATGCAACGATTTTCAGTGCACGTACTCAGTACACTCAAGTATCCCTCCACATACGAAACATGAACCATGCTGTTAACTGGACGCGTGAGACCATTCCGAAAATCTACACCTGCCCACTGCGCAATTATACCTGTGCATAAACTATTGGCGTCCATCTAGCGGCCATTCATGTTGTTACCGCAGTTGAAATGGTACATATGGCGGTGGATTGGCAATTGTTTAGTGCAGACCGAATGATTATGTACACAATCCGCGCCCATATAGTTCGAACGGCGTTGGATAGAGTCTGCCCATTGGTGAAACGTTGTTCTTTCCATCAGTCTTTAAATGTTTTCTTATTGTCCGTTTACAACTTCTTCAACCTTCGTCTCTCACCAGGCGGTGTTGTGTCGAACCCTGGATTATACTTTGACACTGAGCACAAAAAGTTTTCACGCCCATAAAACAATAACCATTTGGTATTTTGTGTCGTACTGAGTGCGCTCTCAAGAAAGAAAATACAACTTGAATACTAGGAGAAAGGCCACAACAGCAAGAACATCTAGCATCAGTGAGTCGCCAATCTCATTGACAACATTTAGTTTGCTTCCTCTATCCTCAGCTACCTTTTTTGAACGTGCTTTTTTTCACCTGCGCATTCCTGGCCCGTCCCTATACTTAAAGTCACTAAATAAAGACTTTATTTAGTGACTCTACCTATACTGAGTCAAGCTTGTGGCCGGGGGGAAGGCCCCGAAGAAACATAGACGAGGCTCACTGGTTGAGAGATAGACCAAAGGCCTCGTTATTTGAGAAGGACACCGACTTTTTAGTCACATGTCACTTATATAAGCTGATTACAAATCACACAAGCACAAAGACAAGACAAGACAATCCACTGAACTGAAACAAGAACCAAAACCACATCTACAACAGAGCAATACTTGTTGTTGGGCTAGTTAGTTAGGATCCATGCTAGCAACGCACAAAGGACGAGGCACAAGAACAAGAAGCACGACGGGACAAGGCGCTGAACTATCAACTATTACTTTCAAAGACGAAGCGGATCAGTATTTGATACTTGTCCCTTGATAGCTGATGGTCCGTTGATAAGTTGATAGTTCAGCGCCTCGTCGTGTCGTACTTCTTGTTCTTGTGCCTCGTCCTTTGTGCGCTGCTAGCATGGATACCACAGAGCCTTGTCACTTCTTCCCTCAAGTGCAACAACGTGCTTATTGGAACAGGCGCCGCAAGGATGCGGAGAAGAAGAAGAAGGGTCGCATTGGGGCTGTGAAAGAAAATTCTGCCTGCGATGACTTGAACTCCACCCCAGGGACAATGAGCGCCTGTGCGCTGTCGCCAAGTGCGGCTGAGCCGCCAGCGCCTACAAAATCACCGCCGCCGCCTAAGACGCCTGTCCTTCTTCGGACTCCGGCGCTGAGCTCGATAGCGAGTGCCACGAAGGCCGGTCCCAGCACCAGCCGCCAGCCCCCGATGGTGGCTGGGACTAGCAGTTCGTTGGCAGCTTTCCAGGAGCATGCGTCCGTGCTCAGGGATCACCTTGTGGCCGTCGAGGACACGCTGGACACAGTGCCGCCCGAGGATTATCCGCAGCTAAAGAAAGCGCTACTGCAGGTAAGTTCTTGTCCCAGATGTTATTGCTCATTGTCAAGGCGGCTCATCAACGTGACACCTCGTTGGTACCAAAGTGTATGCAAGAACGTTCACCGCGATTAGGCACGTCCAGCATTCTCGGACAAAAAATAAGAAAATTAGAAACTTGTAAGATACCCTTATGGAAATATTGAAGGTAATGGTCCATTCTGCTACTGCAGGTAAGTGCTTGTTCCAGATGTTATTGCTCATTGTCAAGGCGGCTCATCAACGTGACACCTCGTTGGTACCAAAGCGTATGCAAGAACGTTCACTGCGATTAGGCATGTCCAGCATTCTCGGACAAAAAATAAAAAAATTAGAAAATTGTAAGATACTGTTATGAAAATACTGAAGGTAATGGTCCATTCTTCTCATATGCAGCAAAATCTTTCTTTTAAAGTGTTTCCATCGACCGCAGCGAACAGTTAAGCCTGCCATAAAAAAAACTAATGGGCAACGCTTTTGTATATAGCAAAAACGTTTATAGACAACAAAAGGCAAGACTGCCGTCGGATGATCTGTAGATATATTAATTGTTATCGTGAAATCTTACATGTTGTGAAAAAAAAATTGTTCATAAACGGTTTTCGGCTCAAAAATGCTTTTGTCCAGAATTGTTGGGTATGTGTGCTTCCTATGGGACATCTGGGTCCACTAAGAGCTGCGGTCATTCTCAACAGTGCAGAGTGTGATAACGGAAGCGGCTACATGCGAGACTACAACTGGGCTCAAGCGAGGCTGATAATTATTTCCACGCGAGGGAATGTGTTTTCGACACAGTTTTTCCGGGCGCTGGTGACGGATATGTAATCCAACTATTTGCCCTAAAAAATTTAATATTAGTTATATGTGGTACTTTGGTGTACATGCTGCGTTGATGGGCTATGTCGTAGTCAACGGTAAGTAGCTTCTTTCTTCTTTTTTTTCACCCTACAAATCGTACTCTGCAATTAGCTTGAGCGAGTTGTTCGACGACGAAAGCCGAAAGGATTGCGCACAAGGCAGAGCAAAGTGCATATTGCCTGGGCAGACATAATTAAACGGAGCACGATATTCTGTCATAGGTGCAGTCATTCTTGCCTTAGTTGAAATCATCACGTAATTTTTTGCCCAAGAGAATCCGAAACAGTATTCAGAAGAAGCCTGCACAATCCGCACCTCCCGATTTTCCATTCAGCAACGCCTATGCGTAGATACATAGCCATACTGTGCTTGTTTAATTTCTGTCCTCACCTGTACTTGTGCTGAGGTGCCCACAGTATATTCCTTCTAATGGCTACCGTTTGAGCTCTCCAGCCTCCTCCCAAGTTTTGCTCTTGTTCTTTGAGCGAGGCTTACTTGACACGTCTCTTATATTTGATTTATTTTCTTACTGACGCCACGTACTGTAAAGTAAGATTTCGGTCAATTTTTGAATCGTATGCAGGTTATTTGATTTCCATACCAAATAAAAACATTAATTAAGAAGATTAAGTGAACACAGAAAATTACTTTTATTTCACAGATACATTTGAAGCGTATCATCTGATCGTATAACCCAGTCTCTGAACAGCTAGGACAACATTCTTATGAAAAGAAAAAAAGCTCCTGAAAAGAAAATGTTTTCTCCATATCTGTAGGTCATTCTGCAGCAAGAAACTAACTATAAAACTTTGCATATTCTAGAGCAAATAGTCATTTTTATCAAACGCGGAATCCTGATTTCTGGTTTACGCTCTGTTTACAGGCTAATAATGATACGAAACTGTTTTCTACAACAGTGCCTCAAAGGCTAAATTTTTTCGGGGAAGGTGGAATTAACATTGAAAATTTATCATAAGGTAAATAAAGCAGTTAGTTTTGTAAACCTATTTTTTATTTGTTCGTGCTCTGTCGATAATATACTGATGTGCGTGTTACTGAATGCACGTCTGATTGGTTGTGACCTTTTTGTTTTTCTTTAATTATAGTGCAAGAGGGCTTATTCCTTGTATAAAATATGTGCCGATGCCATGCTCTTGTAAAGGGGATGGATTGGTTTTGGTTTTATGGGGGTTTAACGACCCAAAGCGACTCAAGCTATGGGGGCGTTGTAGCGGAGGGCTCCGGAAATTTGGACCACTTGGGGTTCTCTAACATGCACAGACATCGCAGAGAACACAGGCGTCTAGAATTTCGCCTCCATCGAAATCCGCCCCCCGTGGCCGGTATCTGTGAAGAGGATCGGAGCTGGCCAAACTGTATAAAAACACCTTTTTCTTCCATCTACTCATGTAGTGCGCACAGAAATAAACCGAAATTGAAATTCAAACGCTTGATTAACTGACTTCATTCATAAACCGAACCTGGCGACCCTGCCGCAGGTGAGCAAGATGATCTCGCAGATGGAGTCGGTGGCCGACGCGCTCAGCGACAAGAGGCTCAGTCTGAGGAACGAACTGAGAACTCTACAGGACGAGAACGTTCACTTGCACGGGGCGCTGGTCCGCGAGAGGCGAAAGTTCCACGGCAGGGACCGCAGGGGCTCTGCTACTGCGGCGCGCGGGGGTCGGAAGCTGCCGACTCTCCTGCCGAGGCGTGACAGCAGCCTCATCTACAACCCGATACGGCCCTTCATCTTCCCTGCTAGTCCTCCGAGGTATTTTTTTTGTGTAGCGAAATCTATACATTGGCCACGAACTCGCAGTTTCGCCGTGCTCGCACCGCACCACGTGACCAACCACGTGACTGGTCACGTGACCAACCGCGTGACGAACCACGTGACAACTAGCCAGACAACCAGACTAACCTGGACTTGCAATCAAGATTAACCAAGGCTAACCAAGCTATGCCTTAGCTTTCGCTACGCATATCCTGGCAGAGCCGAGCTATGCCACTGCCAACTTTTTTTGATAACGTTATTAAAGCGAAAGCTTTACTAGGCTATGTCGGCGGGGATACTGTCCGCAAAGTGTGTCGGCAGCAGTTCTGGGCAACTCAGAAGAGGCAGCGTCAAATGAGTGGCTGTAATCGAAAGAGGGTGATGTGATGATGCTGCCCGAAAAAAAATTTCCAAATCGGATGAATAATAAAATAATATAAGCCAAAAGTGTCTAAAAAGTGGGCGGGGTAAGAGACAAAAGTGCCGCGAATTTAGAAAACGCCGGAAGTAGGCGGAGCTACAGCGCAGCGCCAAATTTAAAAACCGGAAGTGTAGACGGAGCCAAAGCATGGCGCCAAGTTTGAAAACTCGAAATGGGCAATCACGTGACCAGTGATAAGTGATCGATACATAACCAGGGGATAGAAAAGAAGAATGATAAATTAGATGCAATTAGGTAATTAATGAGAAGCAAAAGGTAATGGACGGGTAAATAGACTGGACGGGTATATAGTGAGTCGGCGGAACGAAGCGTGGCGGAAAATTTGAAAGCTTGAAATCGTTGTCGGGATGAAACGAGGGTATAATCAGAGTTAATCGATAACCAATCAATCAAGTGAACGAGAAAACAACCATGACGCCAAATTTGAAAGGCGACCAGTGTCGAGGAGGCGTCAACGCTTGCGTATTCTTCCAATGCGGGTAGCCGATGTGATCGATAATTTTTTTTATTACCTCAGGGCACTAGGCGAGTTAGTAACGTAGAAGGCAAAGAAAAGAGTGGGTGGGCGTAAAGCGAAGGAGAAAAGGTAGACCGATCTAATGAAGGCTAGGAGGGAGCGGTGATGTGGCCCCTGCGTCCAAGCAATTTATGAGGATGGGTTGTCCGGCGAGAGACCCGCTGCTACCAGGTGGCGAATTCTCGTTGGCTTCAGCGCCGGGCAAACCCACAACTAGTGGTAAATATCAGCCTCAGTACATTGCGAGTTGTAGACAGGACACCCTGGGTGGGGTTATAAGCGGCGAATGTATGAAAGTATATAAGTGGTGAGGTATAATCCTTGGAGATGCGCCCTCAAAACGCTGGGAGCAACTTCTTCGGGGGAAAAAAAAAACTACTGGGGGCACATAAATCGGCTTACGTGTTATGAATGCGAGAGCACTGTGCCCTACTGCTGTTTCCGTTGGTGCGTTTATGGCTTGTGCGTTTGCGTAACTTAGGTCACATTGGTCACCATACCGCACGCCATTCGGAGCTCCGTGCGTTAATGCCGTACTCGTTTAAACCAGGATGTTTGCAAGGCTCCTTTTTCCTTCTATTGGTCTGCGAAAGAAAGAGGGTAAGGAAGAAAGCCCGCAATACTGTCTTGAACACGGACTCATGGCATGGTGAATACATCTTTAAATTTATTTGTATGGGGCTTAGTGATATGTATTGAGTATAACACGAATCTTGAATTGGACCTTCCAAACATGTTTATTACTGAGCTGCATATATAGAGTGCTCCACATCTCGTGCACTATAAAGTGAAGAGACTTCGTTAAAAAACGCTTACTCAGGCGAAAAACGGGGCGAACAGTTCCTCGAGTTGTTCCAGCAGAAAATGCTCTCGTATTTTCGGACAGAACGCGTAAGATAGGTGAAGTTGTAAATTGTAAGGACCAGAGCTTGTGCAAATATGCCGAAAATGGTTGCGACAGCTACCTTAAGGGCAACAGAAGTTTGTCTCACGGCTTGAAAGTGAATGGTGTAGCGTTCGCGTAAATCTATAAATTCTTGCGACAGCACCAATTTGTGTTTGCAAACAACGAAAGCGTGTCCTCAGGAAGTGTTTTTCAAGGCAGCCACTTTTACGATAATAAAAATTCCTGACATCTTTGGCCCCCGTTTTGTTGCTTAGACGAGAATTCTTGTGGTAATGGCACTATTCTCTGTCTTGTTTTGTTGCTCAGTCATTTTATTTTTTTTCCTTCTTGCTTTCTTTCTTTCCCTCTTTCTTTGTCTCTCTTTACAAGGTGCTGGTTTGCCTTAATGGCTATGGGTTACGCTGCTCAGCCGAAGGTCGTGGGATCGAGTCCCAGCCGCAACGGCCACATTTTTGTAGAGGCGAATCATAAAAAGACCGCCGTGTTCTATGGATGTCGGCACCCGCTGAGGTGCTCTCGGCGGTAGAAATTATTCCTGAGCCCTCCCCTACTACGTCCCTCATAGCCCATGTGTCGCTTCGGGACTTTATACCTCCCATACCATACCATACCATACCATGTGTCGCTTCGGGACTTTATACCTCCCATACTATACCATACCATACCATACCATGCACTACCATCGAAATTATCCGGAGCCCTCCACTACGGCATCCCTCAGAGTCTCTTTAGCATGCCATACCATACCATCGAAATTATCCGGAGCCCTCCACTACGGCGTCCCTCAGAGTCGCTTTACCATGCCATACCATACCATCGAAATTATCCAGAGCCCTCCACTAAGGCGTCCCTCAGAGTCACTTTACCATGCCATACCATACCATACCATCGAAATTATCCGGAGCCCTCCACTACGGCGTCCCTCAGAGTCGCTTTACCATGCCATACCATACCGTAGCATACCATGCTATACAACACAATAGACGTTTTTAGCATACCGGAGACGTACTACCTAAGACGTATACCGGTTTACCGGACGCCGTCTGCGCACGCGCAGTGGCTCCTCCTCATCCCAACAATACCACTGCGCATGCGCGAGATGAGTCAGGTAAACCGGTATACGTTTCCGGCAGTACGTCTCCGGTATGCTAAAAGCGTCTAATGCCTACCTATGTGTGCTTAGTTGTTTTTTTTCTCGTCACAGGTACCGGCCATTTGAAGACAATGACTCCTTTTTGATAGACCTGACGTTCGAAGGCACGGGGGGAAGCGCCTCCACGTCTAGGGTCACTTCTGGTCCCAGCATCAATCCTGGACCCTCTGGAAGCGGGAGAAGGGGCCGAGGAATTTCACGAGCCGGCCGCAGTGCCAGTCACGTCGCAGGCAAGAAAATACTCGATCCTCTTGAAGTGTTATTATCGCCAACCTGGATGCAGCGTTTAGTCGCGGCCGCGTCTCCCTTCAGTCGTAGTCAAATGAAGCTTCGAGGACCTTACACAGTGCGTTTTGAAGTGACTCCATGAGTAACACCAATCCACAATTTGCCAGGTGAGACGTCCTCCGATGCTCAGAATGTTCGCTCGCAGCATAAGAGTAATTTGTTATTCTAAAAAACAAACTGCGTGAACAAAACTAAGTTGAGAAAAATTATTTCCTAATGTCTCCTCTGGAAGAGAACCTGTACAGCATGAATATTCTACATATAAAACTTGGAGACCGGGACTTCTTCCTTTCCGAAAGCTTTGGCGTTTTTGTTGTATGTTGCATGTAAAGCTCTAGCGTTCACCTCTTAGCAAGAGGAATGTGCGTAGGATTTCAGGCGCTCTTTATATTTAGGATTTGTCGCCTTTGCCAAAAGTAACCAGTTTGTGTACCCCGTGAAATTTGTCTGGAGGCGGAGCGGTGGCGCTGCAGCCGACAGCTTTCTAAGGCTGTGGAGATAATCTGAGTGACACTAACCTGCCCTATTGTTATCCTCCTCTTGGTGATGATAAATTTCCTGGGGGCATGAGAAGTAGTAAGGCTCGCTGATTTATCTTGGCAAAGAAAGCTTTACCTATGCTCAAGTGCTTCACGGGGAACAGCTAGGAGTGGGCGATTTCGCTTGGGCAGATATACAATCCCGACCGTTATATTTCAAAGCCCGCTTCGGTGATGAACCTCTTGTCATGGCTTACCTAGCCAAAGTTAATAAACAGCTTATAGATGTGAATTGCCACATGCGGCTGATGCGCTTAAGTATGAACCCGAGAAGGGCAAATATCTTCTCTGTGGAAATCGCGGGAAACTTTCAAACGCTGAAACTCTCTTTGGCCGCCCCTGTAGAGGTCTTGCGACTTGGTGTACTGGGAGTGTGCTCTAAACAAGCTACAAAAAACATATGTCTATAAATGCACCCTGATTTCTCATTGCCTAAGTTTGGCTCCAAGTTGAACGTTCGCGCTTCACGTTGACGCAGGTACAAAGCGTCCTCCATGCGCGAAGAGGGGCCGTGGCTCGACGACGAGGTCGAGGCCAAGACCTTCCTTGAGGACGCTCACGGGCACGGAGAGCAACGGTAGCTCCATCTCGCCGGCGCCCACTTCTCCCGGAATCCTGCAGCTCGGAGGACCGCCCATAACACCGCCGGTGCCACTCACTCCGGAGCCACCCTTCCCCACAGGCCAGAATGACATCAACGATCTGAACAACAGGCTGAACAACCGGAACAACAAGTTGGCGGGCAAGAGGATGTTCTCAATCTTCGACTCGGTTACGTACCTCAACTGAAAACGTCAATGGCGCTGGGCGGATGGACTGACGATAAATTTTGGTGCAAGATGGAGAAAAACAGGCACCTCTTCTAACTGAGACATGGTCCCCGACGGAAGAGGCCTGGAGGACACACTGGCACCAAAAGAGGAAATGGCGTAGGAAATGCCTATCATGGTTGGACGACAAGTGTTTTTTGCGTGGACAAAAAATGATCAAGAAATATATTAGGCGTAGGAAAAGTTCCGTGGGGAGGAGGAGAGAAGAAATAGACAATACGTGACGCCGATAATAGGATGCTCGCAATCCTCAAAGACAAGTCATACCCTCAGGAGGTGCAGGTGTCCGGTCCCCAAATTTAAACCACGTGCTTCACTGAAACATTGAAACGAAAGTCGCTGAGCCGTGTTCTCATTAGACACCGGCGGTGATGTTAGGCCTAAGTAATTAAATTCCGTGGTGTTGTACCAGCAGACGCATTATGTGATGACATGCATCCTGCTGAAGATCTGCCGCCGAGTTGATTAAAGCATTTGCCGGCAGTACCGAAATATAGATTTCAAGTGGACTTCACGGTCCACCATAGTAAGAGCACATACCCTCTATGCGCTCTGCACAAATCTGTGAGAAATTAACTTCTCAGCGGGCAGTGACCGCAAATAAGTATTCTCAAGAAGGTGACACAAGACAGTGAGTTGCCCATGAGTTGTTAGTTTGTGGAGGCTGAATTATCGGACCATTTTTCCTGATCAAGCTCGATGAGTTATAATGCTACCGTATAATAGAAGCCCGTGGTCATGCTTAGTACCGAAGTCCGGCGCGACCACAAAATTTTATTTAAAAGCTCAATAAAGCATGAAGTGCTTTTCTGTAAAAAGGCTTATTACTGAAGCTGTTTTGATAGGCCACAAAGAAATTGGCGGATGGTGTAGCTGTAACGTGATACACTTTACAGAGACTAAATTGTAGCTTCAAGTATCTTACATCAGAGTATTCATCGCCATGCCACTATCTGAGAAAAAAAGTTATCTCGATCACACATCTGCACAAGCTTGCACTTGCTACACGTATGCTATTAACCATCGGTCGCTTGTATCAATAAGGTGAGCGTCAATGAGTGTATCATCGCTATACGTACGATACAAGCATTTCGGGAACAGCGTTCGGAACAGTGTTTTCGGGAAAAGCTTATAAACTGTTAATAATAATAATAATAATAATTGGTTTTAGGGAAAGGAAATGGCGCAGTATCTGTCTCATATATCGTTGGATACCTGAACCGCGCCGTAAGGGAAGGGATAAATGAGGAAGTGAAAGAAGAAAGGAAGAAAGAGGTGCCGTAGTAGAGGGCTCCGGAATAATTTCGACCACCTGGAGATCTTTAACGGGCACTGACATCGCACAGCACACGGGCGCCTTAGCGTTTTTCCTCCATAAAAACGCTAAGGCGAAAACGCTTTTTTTTTTATGAGACAACGCTATTGTTGGGTCAACTGCGGCACCTTAGAAAAGTGGGCAGTAAATCCTCTCTCGGAGGGGTAAGAGCACCTTCCAGGTATTTTACTTGGCCTATCAGAGCTCGTGGTTTCACTAGTTAGAAAGTCTGGCTTTGCTTCTTTCACTAATGTCAATAAATGCTCGAGTTGCCTCTTGAACTAAGGACAATCACTGATACGGTGGGTTCATAAAGTTTTACGTGGAGCTTATCGCACGTCACTGCAGCAACAGTAAACCATATACCAAGACACCAGTCGTGTCCCGGACACCACGCAAAAAAATCTGCCGTGAGCTCACTTTACTCTGACATGCACATCTATGACAACAATTGACAAAGGAGAGAAAACTGGAGTTATTATCCTAAATACGGCTCTACACAAGCAAGCTATGTACAAAGAGAAAGATTTACAGGACATACTCTCCCCATAAATTTTTTTCCAGTTCTTTATGTTTCTGGCGCTCTGTGTGCAGAGTGAACTTACCTTGCACGCAAAAAAAAAGACAGACACTATCACCTTACTCGATTTAAAAAAAATGAAGCAGGAGGTTTTGCTGGTTGTGAGCCATGAATGACTGTAGCGCGAAATATGGGTAAATAGCAGCGCGCGTCCACTTTCGCACCTGGTTTACAGGCTTCATAGACTTACGGTTGCATGGTTTTGAGAACCAATGAATAAATCCTATTCCGTATATACCTCCGTGCGATTTGGTTTCTGGGAGGGAGGCCGTACACATGACACTGAGTGCAGTAAGCCTCTTAAAGGTAGTGTGCGGTTTAAGGCGAGTCCAGTTGGATGAAACCTTGCGCATACAGGCAGACAACGTGTGCACGAGAAGTTGTGTACCAGTGCACCCGTTGGACCCAAAGGCTGGAGCTAGTAAGGACGGCTCTATATAGGCAGGTTACTAGAAGTGAGTCTGTGTTTGAAATAGTTAAGGTAAGTTCAATTTTCGAGCAAAAACAAATCTCACTTGGGTGCAGGGGCGCGATACCTGGTCCGTATCTTCGCCGGAACAGGCCCATCTTAGATTCGCTCTTTTAAGGAGTTGGAAAACTGTGTGAACAAGCTATGCCATTCCGGCGCGCATCCCGAAGGGAAGCACAACGTACGTGCTGGGGAGAGGGGGAGGGACACAATAACCATTTCTTCTTTCTTTCCACGTGCGATGTCTTTTACGTTTTTAATTCGTCACTTTGGTACTGTTGCCTAGAGAAATTTTTTGGAGGAACGTTAGAGCTGGTTTGCCCACCTGACACAACCTGCTTCACCACCTTATGAGCACAGTCGGTGCCATCTAGCCACTTTTTGCCGCTAAACCAACTGAAAGGGTATAGCTGGCATCGCCATCACGCTTTGTTTGTCCCCGAAGCGATTTCTTCTTTATTTTTGTTTTATTTCCGGCACCACCTAGCCAACTCGAGTATAGCCTCATCATCATCATCGTCAGCACCAGATTAACGAATAGGAAACTACAGATGCAAACAGAAATCCGGTTTAATCAAATACGTGATTAAAAGAAAGAACCCAGAAGTTCAACAGAGTACGATGTTTCTCTTTCTTGATTAACTTTTCTTTTTGTCCCATTTTCATGAGGACCAATCTCCCCTACACATCATCATCCGAAACCAACGACCACCGAATCATCATCGTCATCACAGTTCTCTATATCCTCTAGTCTCTCAAAATGTGACCGACAACACTTAGCACTCTGCGCTGCACGCCGAAGCTCCGCTGGCTCTTTTCCTCTGGCCGCGGTGGTCGACATGTACCAGAGTCAAGCAATGGAACCTTACGCGTCGGGCAGTGCCAAAATTGTAGCGCATGCTTCTTTGCGGCCGGGAATGGGTCCTGCATACGGCGCTTCACCGGGGCCCGCTACGGCCGCGCCGACGATGGCTGCGCCCAGCACCTCTCTTCCCCCACCGGGAACTGGCTACAACCTCCCTCCGATCTCCCGGAACGAGAGCGAGCCACTGACCCTGCATGGTATAGACCTCGAAAATCTGCTTCGGGACTGTGGCTTCGTGAAACCTTCCACCAACCACCCGGTGCCTGTCACGGTGTTGGACATGACACGGCCACCCGGTCAAAACTTCCTTCCACTGACAGTCAACCCTGGTAGAAGGTCAATGTCTGCTCGCGATGTCCCCGTTACATCTGGAGGTTACGGGAATATGGCCGGTATGTGCGGTGGCGGCATGATGCCTCAGCAGGCACGTGATGGTGTGTCCTCGTTTGGAGCTCACGGTACCATGCGATTCGGGAGTGGCGGGATGTCTCAGTATCGAGGCGGTGCGAATACTATGCCTAACAGTTATGGCGTCTCCAATCTTCACGACTCTGGCGCAGCATCCCCTTCTCGACGTGATATGTCCCCTGTGTCTTTTGGCGGAGCCTACAACACGGCACCGCGAAATTTCGGACGTTACAGTTTGCCCGCAGCAACGCGCGCACCCCAAGTTGGACCGACTGATTACCGTACATACCCCAGCTACGGCCCCGGCATGACCCCTGTTATGGCCGGAGGAGCCAGATCTTACCATACGCAGTACGGTGGGCGACCTCACCCGGCCGACGCCGGCATGGCTGGTTGGCCAAGACAAGACGCGAGGTCTCGACGTAGCATTTCACCCGTGACCTCACCCGTGCCTCGAGGCCCCACGGTAGGAGGTGTTACCCGTCGCAGCTTCATGGTGCCCACTGCTACTGACCGTGTAATGCAAGCCTCAATCGTCCGTAGAGGCCCTTCCCCTCCTCCGGGTCGAAGCCCGTCGCCGGTGCCTGACGGTGGTGGCATGATGCGCATGAATGGACGAAGTCCCTCGCCTGCTCCTCGGCGCAGCGTAGTTGCAGCTCGTGGCCGTGGTGTGTCGCCAGCAGTGAGACCCAGTCATCGAGAGCAGGTCATGGCAAGGGAAGCTCTTTCGGAGGCTCATGATATGCTCTCAACTGTGAGGCGGGAGATAGACAACAGGGACGACATCCGGCAGAAGCTGCGGCCTCACGACCTCGAGCGATTCAAGGCTGCTGTCTTTCAGGTAGGCTTCGGCAAGCAGCGGTGTTCTGCTGGCAAACAGATCACCCTGTGGTGCTTGTACGGTGTCCCTAATCCTCCAACAGTGCACAGGGAAAGCAAAGACCACTGCAGACAATCAAAAAGCTGTTAGGTTTGCAGCTAGCAGCACAAAATATCGTCATTGTGTTAGCTTCATGATCTCAGCTAGCAGTGATAAAAAAAGAAAAATGCTTTGATGATGACGTCTCGCAAAACGTTGGCTAATTTGCCGTGCAGGCACTTGAAGCACGTCATGTGGGTTCTAAATTCACTCTTACACCCCTTATCTCCCGCACAGGCTTGACAATGACTACACAAGCCCCGCACGCTCTGGTAGGGGGCGCTAGCAATCGATCTTTTCTGCTTTTATGACCGATCGGATATGCCCACAAAACTATTCGCTCAAACATATTGCTGCTTAAAGTCCAAAAACAGTGCTGCACGGAGGAAAGATATACACGCGTAAACTTGCGCACTTGGCGTGTGGCCAGATTGACCGTGTATACAATTAACGCTGGCGCTTTAATGCAGTTACATAACACTTATAAGTGAGTTGTCCCGTCCACTACGTCAAGACTAACATTTACCAAGAGGTCATTTTCTGAGGACTCTGGTTCAACACTCACATACCGCATGTCCCAGAATGGTTGATTATTGGAGCATGTAATTTGAGGCATTTGTAATGCCTCCAAAAGCATCCCAAAGAATGAATAGTTGAATGAATGAATGAATGAATGAATCAATGAATGAATGAATGAATGAATGAATGCCTTTTATGCTCAGTAGAGGTCTGAGCTATCTTCTTAGGTATGCACGTGGGCAATGAGAGACACCGTAGCACGAGTTCCACATGAATTTCAGCCATGTACGGCACGTTAACGGGCACTAACATCGTGAAGCCGGCAGGTGTGTTTGTATTCGGCTTCCATTAAAATGCGACGGGATTCGAGATCGCTCCCTTGGGCTCAGGAGAGAAACGTATAATTAAACATATGAAGTGCCATGTAAGTTCCATGTAGGTGTAAATGGACGTCAGTCTATTTTGTATCTCAGGAAATGAAAGTGTACTGCTTGTTTTTCAGTTGGAGCGGGCGTTGGAAACCCAGACTGAACCCTACAGGCGCTGCCGAAGTCCACCACCGCAACAGTAGCAAAATCAGTGCATGCTGTGTAAAGTTAAGCTCGGCTCCTGGAACTGTGCAGGATTTGTATGGCTACGGAACTGGTATAGGTTTCTGTAGAAATTTATCGCGAAATTCTCTTGTTAGACACAGGAAACTTGTGCCGCATTTTTTTTCTCGCCCCAGCTGTCCGGAAGCGACGGAACATGAGGTGCAGCAAATTCGTGCCCTGATGCATTTGAGGCTTTTAGATTTAAAAATCAGAAAGCGTTTGAAATCTTAACTTGCGCTTGTAGCCATGAAAGAGAATTTATTCTTTTATCTTGCAAACAATAACAAAATGGATATCTGTATGGTCGTGAATAAAGAATAACTGAAAGCTGTGTGAAGGCTGAAGCCTGTTTCCTGTGCCCGTTGCAAAACGCAAGATTCAAATGAAGCGATGAGGACTCGCAATTTTGAAATTCGACGAGAAAATAAGAGTTTACAATTTCACATCAATGTTTTCAATTTAAGCATCACCCGGTTGTAACCTCAGTTTCGAGTTAATGAATAATGTATTGCGTGCGTATTGTGCTTGAGTTTTCACGCCAAGACCATGGAGCAGTTGCTCCAAGAAATGTTCACTCGAGCGCACCAGGCATTAGAGGTGGAATGAAAAGAGGGAGGTATTACATATAATAATATAAAGAAAAGGCAGTGATGTGAACTTACTTCATGCTTTAAAACATTAGAGATACATTTCAGTAACTAAAGGCAAATAAAAAAGCGCGTTGATTGAAGATGAAACGTGTAATACGAACACGGAGGCACCGAAGGAGCATATAAAAAATCTATGGCCGTATTCTATAAGCTGTCGATTTTTGTTGTACGCTCAAACATCACTCAAATAGTAAGCTAACCAGCGCACGCTTCAACTGCTAGGCAGCGCTTCTCATCTCCAGAAGGTCGACAGAACCCTCCGGAGCCACCCACAGAGCTCCAGCCACCATGCTCTTCAATAAACGTTTATTCACTCACTCACTAACGCACTCACTCACTCACTAACTTTTTTCATTAAAACATTCTAGAGACCCGTGTACTCTGCGATGTCAGTGCACGTTAAAGAACTCGAAGGGTCGAAATTGCCGGAGCCCTCCACTACGGCGTCGCTCATAGCCTGAGCCGCCTTGGGACGTTGAAGCCCCCTAAAAGCAAACCCTAAAACCCTTCTTCTTCTTCCTCTTAAAACCGGACATGTACCCTCATGAGGGATCTAAAACCTTTTATCATTAAACGCCTTTTCTGTTGTTGTTGTTGTTAGCCTATCAAATGATGGCACATACCCACACTGGGGTATCGGCCAAGAATCGGGTGGCTGTTCACCTGAACGCAGTTAATAAAAAGGAAAAGCACGTGGGAGCGAAACACCGGTGAATTCTTCCTCATTAACAGTAAAGGGATGAGAGTTTTGATTTCAAAATTATATGAATAATAATAAAGAGAGGGATTAAATAATAATGATTAAGTCAAAATGTAATAATTGATAGAAAATAAAATTTTGGAACACTTTCCTTTTTTTCTTCTTTCACGGCTATCTTCTTCTTCCTTTAATCAGGAAGTGCATATTCTTGCCCCCCTCACCATGCGAGTTCCTCAAAACAGGATTCTAACACTCTAGGAAGCTAGAGCAGAATCTGAGACCCTTGATGTGCAAACATTTTCTAGAAATTTTCCCCTTCTTGAAAAAAAATTTCTAATTAATTTCAATGCTTTCCATTCTTTCCAAGTTCCCAATGAATGCGCATCATACCTGTGAGCACGGAAAAGACATCGCCAGGTTTTATTCAGCGCACAATCCCCATTCCTCCTTCTTCCCACTTCGGGGAAGTCTTTGAAGGCGCTCATTGAGCCCATTCGTTGGAGTTCTACATGTCGTGATTCTCTTTTACGGAGATCTCCAAGACTAGGCTCGCGCCGTTTATTTCTTGAGGACAAGAACAACAACAATAGAAGGGCCATTAGGACGGAAGACGACGAAAGCAGAGAGGCACGTTCTGCGCTCGCTCGCGCCATCGGCGTTCGAATAGCGCTTTGTCTTAGGGTTGAGGTAGCGCACAATGCAGCGACGTAAGAAAACCACCTCTGCGAAGGTAAGCTGATCTTATTATTTTCTGCTCTACTTTAAAGCGGTAGGTTACGCCTAGCGCAGTCTAGCAGCAGTATGACGATGACTGCGCCAGCGCTGATGGCTTGTAGAGGCTTCTACGGAACAGGTTGGAATGCTTCAGCTTCCAGATGTGTGTGAACAGTGTAGCCTGTGCGGTCAGGCACAAGATAACGTCCGCTTTAAAAGAGACCAAGTGCAGAATCCCAAGCCTCTCATTTTAATCAAAATGTTCTTAGTCATCTCTCTGGCCACCGGTTCTTGCTGACACTTGGCACTGTGACACTGCTGACGGCTATCGGTTCTTGCTGACACTTGCTGACACGTAGCGCTTCGTCTGTGTACTTCTCTGGCTTCCCTCTCCTTTGCGCTGAGTTCCCGTTTGATGACACCCATTTGTCGAACAGTCTGCACTACTTGGCAATATTTCCAATGCCTGAGCTGAGGTGGGTCAGCGGTGAGGCATGAAGGGGGATACAGCTTTCTCACAATAGTAAGCTTTCTGCGAGCATGAAGCCGAGCATGATTTAAGCATGGGAGTAAAAGCTGTTGACTGGCGTCTTGAGAAATCGATGACGCCTCATACTGCGTCTTTGGCAGCGCTGGTCGAAGAGGGCATAGTTAAATGCAGACTTTTCTTCGCGGTCGCTGCATCACGACGAGGGAAGGCTGGAGGACTGGCAGCTGTTAACCTTTATTGTCTCGGATGCCTGGTTGCCCAAGAATATTCTGTACTTATCGGGTGTAATCTGTGGGATATTACATCTTCAATCCAGAAGCTAAAAGTTGTACTTAGTGGCCAATGCTTGAATCACGGCATGAATTGTAATGTTGCGCTCAGATTGCATGAAAATCTGAGTGCAATCTGCTACCTGTCGCGTGCGATATTCGTCGTTCTGTAGATAGTAGACAAAGTAATTGTAGGCTGCATGCGTTCGAGTTTGAAAGCAAGATAGGCTGTCTTAAACATTGTGGTCGCCGCTTCGACGTACGCATTGGCTATGATGCGGCTAGAGGTTGCACTTTTATTCGTTTTAATTTGTAGTCAATTTAGTTTTAACCGTATGGTGATCTTTCCACACACGGGTCACGAGAGCGGAAAACCGCACGGATGCTGACAGAAGGCGGGTAAATGCGGTACACCCGAAACACGAATACACCTATATGGGAGTAAGAAGTTTAGTAAGCTGTCCTCTAGCACACACCCTTTTCATGAGAGGGTGTGTGTGTGTGTGTGTGTGTGTGTGTGTGTGTGTGTGTGTGTGTGTGTGTGTGTGTGTGTGTGTGTGTGTGTGTGTGTGTGTGTGTGTGTGTGTGTGTGTGTGTGTGTGTGTGTGTGTGTGTGTGTGTGTGTGTGTGTGTGTGTGTGTGTGTGTGTGTGTGTGTGTGTGTGTGTGTGTGTGTGTGTGTGTGTGTGTGTGTGCAAGAGCACATTTTACTCCATTTTTACTCTTTTCTGTCTCGGAGTGTAAACTTCCACAACGTCATTTGTGCTGTCCCTTGCCTCTCAGCCGAAGGTGGAGCCAGGCCCTTCCATGAGTGGAGACTCTGGCGGCTACGCACCGAAGAGCAGCGAGAAAACAGTGGTGCTTAAGCCGGGGCGCTGCCAATCCCCGACGTTCCGGAGGATCCTCGCGGAGGTCTCAGGCGCCGACCCAGACGAGATTCTGCGCATGAGGTCTGGCGGCAATAATGCCGGGAACGCTGCGACCGCCAACAACATCCTGGCGTTCACCGAGCGACTGTACGAACTGGAGGGCAGCCTCTCTGACTTGTTGGTCGAGCGCCGGAACCTGAAGAACCAGGTCCTCACGCTCCAGGACGAGAACCTGCAGCTTCAGCTCGCCCTCAACAGGGAGCGTAAGAAGGTACGCGCTGGCCCGGCAGTTAAGAAATGCTTGCTATTCGGCAACTTGAGGCAACTTGTGTTGCGCTAATTAAATCTGCGTAAAGAGACACGCACGGGTCATGGAAAGAACATGGGGGAAATTCTATACGTTTTCTGTCATTAGCAAAAAGTGCACAGGCGGTCATATGTCATATGATACGATGTGATACATCTGCGTTAGCAGTCCTATAGGTAGTATTTTTTACAGTTAACCGCTTCCTATTGCGTCCTTGAATCGGATTTCTTCTGGGCGTGGTGGGTGCTTGGATTGTGGGTGAAGGCTTCTGGAGGTTGGATAGTGGTAGGTGGATGCTGGAAGGTGGACGGGTGGAACTTATGTAGGTTGACGACGGATGTGTGCGCATGTGTGTGGTGGGGAACGAGTGTAGATAAGAGATTGCTTTTTTTTTCGTTGGGGGCCCATATGTGCACTCACCGGAGGGGGCTTCCTCCGGAGTGTGAAAGCTACAAGCACGCACGCGAAGTAGAGACTTTTTGGGAGAAAGAGCCCTTAATGCTAACTGAGTAAAATCAAATGGATTTTTTCGGCTATGTTGATGCCTGTTCGATAGCAGAAGACCGAATTTTTTGCGACAAATTTAGGAAACGAAAAATTTTTGATACCTCCACTTGTTTATTGCTTGGGACGTCAGAACAAAAAGGGTTTGGAAGTGAATAAAGGTGTGGCCTAGACTCAAGGAGACGTGCACAAAAAACTGCCTTCTTTACAGTGCAGTTGGCTGCCAACACGATTCACAGCGGTTGCCGATGCCCGCATTTCTAGCTTATAAAGGCCGCGTTGTCAGTGAAAGTAACCTCCTCGTTACTATAACGGCGTAATCTACCCATAGGGACAAATTTCAAATGTCTTCAGAGTCCTTTTAATAAAATGCAATTATATTTAACTTGACCTCACAGTGGCTGTTGGGATTTTAGATGGCAACTCCTGCCTGCCTCATCTGCATGTCTGCGTAATTGAAGTTCGGGGCTAATGCCCATACTAACTGTTCTTACATCATTCCTCAGATAGAATGGAGTGCGCGCCGCGTATAAAGGGGCTAATCGTTAGAGCCAATAAGGTGTGCACATCTTGATTGGGCCAGTGAGTTGCCGAATCGCAGTAGCGAACAAGAGGAGGCGCCGATTAGTCTAGCAGCTAGGGATATCGCCAACAACACTGCAGATAGGAACTGAAACTACGTGCGAAAGCTCAAGAGCGAGTTTGTAGACGCCAGGGCAATTACTGCTTCTGAGGTCGAAGGGCTGCTATGTCGTTTTTCTTTGCTCTAGAGCGGCCTCTCAATGATTATGCTGAGTGGTGCAAATCTTGTTCACCACGTGTAATAAGATACAGCGCATGGCGTCGCCCACCGGGGCTATCGAAGACCTTCAATAGGAACCATGAACAGATCACCCTAATCAAAGTGTTTCTTGACGAACGCATGTGTTTTTTATTGGACGGTACCCTTCTGACTGAGGGCAGTTTAAGTATAGTATGTACCTCAGACGCTAGCGCTTACCGCGAGCCTCCAATGCACATGCGCACGAAATGGCTCGGATGCGGCGCGTGGGCCCTCAGCTGGCCTGCATCTTGTGCCTCGGAGCCACCTGCACATGCGCACTGGCAGGTTGCTTTACGCGGTATTCGTAAGCGTGGGCGGTACACGGAACGCTTCGGTGCTCTGATGAGCAGAGCCCGGCTTCTTGCCTTTCTTGACACTGAAACGTCTGCGCTGCCTTCTGATGGAGGGCCCTCGATCTGTTCCACTCAGGTCGCAGCAGCCGGCAGCCCTCAAGGTGTGCCGGCTACAGCTGCGGCGGCATGTGACTTACAGTGCTTGTGTCATTGCCTGTCGTGCTTGCTACGGACCGCATTTCTCTACTTATTCTTTTACGCCTCCCTCATCCCTTTACACCAGTGCAGGGTAGCCAACCGGAACATTTTACTGGTTAACCTCCCTGCCTTTCCTCTACCACTTCGCTCTCTCTTGCCTCCTGCTGTATCTGCTTTATTCCGTACAATTTCCGCTCCGAATCATATGATACCTCACTACTGCTTATCTTACCGTATCGTACCTTACCTTAGCTTACCGCACCACGCCATACCTTACCTTACCTTACCGTACCATACCGTAAAGTGCCGTATCGTACTTTACCTTACCGGACCGCACCGTACTGTATACCTTACTGTACCGTAAAAAGAATACCATACCGAGCCATACGTACCACAGGAGCATACCATGAACTATTTTATCATATTCTACCTCACCGATACCATGCCACGTCTAGTAAGGTTACCATCAAACAAGACTATGTGTTGCTGAGCGCGCTCAGGTCGAGAGAGCCTGGAACCAGCTGGACGAAAGCGCACGACCCCGGAACATGAGTCCGCCCCGGCCCCCGCCGAGGAGCTACCTACAGAACCGTGGCCGCGCCCAGAATCCCCCGCCGCCACCGCCGCCGCCGCCGCCCCTGGCGTCGTTCCGATTCGGAGAGCTTCCGGCGCTCCGCAGCTGCGGGCTGTGCCCGTGCCTCATGCCGTGGAACGTGAACGAGAACGACATCCTCGACTTTGAGGACATGATTGACGACGAGCTGTCGCCCTACCTTGGTCAGCGTGAGTCACCCGAATAGCTTTTTTTTCATCGGCCCTTATTCCGCGCAAGGATTATGGAAAACCGCCTAGTGGGTCAAGGTTTATTGGCGTTTAACGTCCCAATGCGACCCAGGCCGCCAGGGACGCTGTGGTGAAGGGCTCCGGAAATTTCGACCACCTGACATCGCAAAGTACACGGGCCTCTAGAATTTAGCCTCCATCGAAATTAGACCGCGGCGGCTGGGGTCGAACCCGCGTGTTTCGGTTCAGAAGCCGAGCGCCATAACCACTGAGCCACCGCGGCGGCCCTAGTCGAAATGACGAGGAAATGGGCATGGGTAGGGTATGTAATGCGAAGTAAAGATAACTGATTGTGTCTTCGGATTGCAAGAGTCGCCAAGCATAACAGGGGGCTACAGAACGTCAGGTGAATGGACGAGTTTGAGAAAAATGTTCTTGATGGCTAGTTTGTTCTTGTTCGAGCAAGGTTAAGAGTACACAGTAAGACAGTAAGAGAGGATTGGCGCAGACACGACTACTGCACACCTGTGATGTAGTATTCGTATCTTTGCTTCTTGTACTCTTCCTTCCTGTGCAGTCTAAATATTTAAGATCAAAGAGTGTGCGGGAATAAGGTGGTCGCAGCTAGCACAGGACAGGAATAATTGGAATCCAGTTGGGAATGCCTCAGTTCTGCGAGGAACATTACGACGCACAGGGAGGGCTTTTAGGTAGACCAAATTTCCATTATTAAACGCGATTCCAGTGCTCATGTGAGATTAGGTGAGATTAATTTGTTGTAAGGAATTTTTCAGTTCACTTTTTCTGTTCTCTGATCCTTCTAGATTTCTGTTTCTTAAGATCTTTGCTGTTTTTGTAACGTATGGTCTGTTTGTACAGTTAACACTGCGTTTGTGACGTCGCAAATACTACCCCAATACTGTCGCGCTTCCGCTAGCTGATGAGGGTGGCATTATGTCATTTGATACATTTTATAAATAAGAGTCCTTTGAATGTGTGTACCTGAGGCTTGCCATTATTCTCTGTAACGCCAATGATAAGCCACAACTCTTCACGGAGCATCATTGTCTTTAGTGGCGCAGAAAAGTTCTTGCTTCTGTTACATTTTCAGCTGTTTTCTCAAAGATGTTTTACGCAGTATTTAAAAGAAAAAACCTCTTGTGACGAAGCTTCGGGACCCTTAAGCATTTATTTGGATGACCAACTAGTTTGGCAAAGAGAACGTCTCTGACCAGCCACCTAACCCAAGCTTTCGATTTTAGGATTGATAAGAACACGAGAAAGTGGTCGGTCCAGCTGAGGTGTGTGTTTTTCAGCACGCTGTTTTAGGGTGGTGGCAACCATTGTTCTATCGGGAGACGCTCATTGCACGGATAGCAAATAGGTCTAATATAACAACGAACTTAATCGATATTTCCAGAAATCAGACTTCTGTGCCCAGACATTGGAAAATGTGGTTTTCCTGGACAACACTGCTGCGCAGCGAAATTAAGGCTGTGAAACAAAATTCCATAGTTTCATCACCGTAATGGTCAAGATAAACATGGAGATTCCGCAATCGATATATGAGCCGTGACTTGGTGCGACTGACGCGTACCAGTGCAGCTGAGCAATTCAGCGGTGATCGACACAGAGCAGTACCTTTCTGCAAGGGTTTATGAAAGCTTGTCTGAATCTGCATCTCATTTAATAGCCTTGGTAGCATCGAAAGAGACAGGACGCGCTTGGTGTCCTTGGTATTTATTGGTAGCAGACTTCCGAAAGTAGTAGGGCACTGGTTGGAGCCTTGTTTTTGTTTACTTTTTCTGATGCGCCCTCTTGAACTCTTGACCAGTCAAATCGTCTGATGACAGCATCTCGCTTCCAACGACTGCACAGAGGTTCCTTCATACTATTCAGAACGCAGAGGGTCAAAGCAAACAGAAGAGATCTGTGCAGAGTAGTGTAGGGCACGAGTGACGTTGCAACAAATGCAGTTCTACGTATGGCTGCGTTTTGAGAGGTAATGGCCTTTGGAATCTGTAGGCACACGATTTCTTATGTTGGCAGACTGAGGCTAATGTACAAGAGCTGAACAGCCTGAAGTGTCTGCGAGTCAGTTAATCGTGAAAAATTTGCATAAGCAAGCATAAAAAAAACATTCGACGGTTTGGCATTGATAAGGGCGGAATGTCGTGCAGTAGCACAAGTTACGGTGGGCATTTAAGGTCGTTACGTGCTAAAGGTATTTGATCGGAAGGCCTTTACTATAAAGGCCTTTGACCTAGAGAGCTTTACCTGGAAGGAATTTACCATGAGAGCCTTCACCCTAAATGGCTTTGCAGTAAGGCTTTTACCGCAGAGGCCTTTTATCAAGGCTTTCAAGCTCAGTGCATTCAGGGTAATTGCTATTGACCTAAACGCCTCTACCAAAAAGACGTTTAGGTCTTTTTGGTAAACCTAAAGCCTGCCGCAAAGCATGCTTCAGGGATGTATGTACGTAAATACGTATGCCCAAAATCGGAAAATGCGTCTGGTAATGCTACCGCACTAAAAATAGTTATTCCGAAGGTATATACGACGAATACCAGGAAATAGCGGACGACCGTTTAGGTCTTTTTGGTAAACCTAAAGCCTGCCGCAAAGCATGCTTCAGGGATGTATGTACGTAAATACGTATGCCCAAAATCGGAAAATGCGTCTGGTAATGCTACCGCACTAAAAATAGTTATTCCGAAGGTATATACGACGAATACCAGGAAATAGCGGACGACCGTTTAGGTCTTTTTGGTAAACCTAAAGCCTGCCGCAAAGCATGCTTCAGGGATGTATGTACGTAAATACGTATGCCCAAAATCGGAAAATGCGTCTGGTAATGCTACCGCACTAAAAATAGTTATTCCGAAGGTATATACGACGAATACCAGGAAATAGCGGACGACCGTTTAGGTCTTTTTGGTAAACCTAAAGCCTGCCGCAAAGCATGCTTCAGGGATGTATGTACGTAAATACGTATGCCCAAAATCGGAAAATGCGTCTGGTAATGCTACCGCACTAAAAATAGTTATTCCCAAGGTATATACGACCAATACCAGGAAATAGCGGACGACCGCATGAGCTCTTCTTGAAGCGATGGGAAGCTTCTATACACGCTTTCTTTTACAGTTTACAACATATTAAGCAATTACTGAAGGTTAAAATTATGCGTGAATCAAGTTCTTATGGTTGGATAACTAACTTAAAAAGCGGTTTATTGTATCTGTTACAGAATTCTCTAAAAGAACTGCATTGGATAAAATAGAACACCCTGTAACCGAACTACGCCACGCTGCCAGGTCAAACGTATATGATACGTCTAGCTGTTGTAATCCAACGTATGCGATACCTGAGGCTGCACCACTGGTCCGTATTGCCTGTACCGCTCCTTACCCTAACTACATCATCACCACCTCGCTACTTAATCATACGTTCATCATGTTTTTAGTGCAACTGCGTTTATCCGTCCTCCCATCGTCATTAAAAAGATTGTTGTAAATTTTGAAATTAAGTGCAAACTCCTACATCGTACTTCGCTTGCAGATTACATCAATCCCGTGGACAACTTCTTCCAGAGGTACAACGCCTTATCGTCGTCCCTGCTGTACGCGGGCCGCAACTCGGGACCTCAGGGAACTAGCGGACCAAGTCGTCCACCACGAATCTTGGGACTGATCCAGGCACGGCGTCAGAACATTGTGCAGCACGAGCAGCAGGCCCAACAGCAGCAGCAGCAACCACGCCAACCGCAGCCACAGCAGCAGCCGCAGCGTCAACAGCAGCCGCAGCGTCAACAGCAGCCACAGCAGCAGCCACAACGTCCGCAGCGCCAACGTCGCGAGCCACCACCCGCTCATCACCACTGCTGCATGTGCGGAGGGGTAGAACACGGCAGCCATCCCGAACCCCAAGTCCCGTCCCGGATGGGCCGCGGCCGAGGCACGGCTTCGGGTGCTGCAGCCAACCGTCCAGGAAGGCGCTTGTTCACGCTGAGCAACCAACCGCCGCTCGACTACGAGCCTCTGCCGCTCGACTGAGGAGCCGCCTGCTATCGGCACACTTGCGTGCAGGGCACTGCCCATTTTTCTCTCTCCTCCTTTTTCTCAGAGCAAGCTCTTGGCTGGTGAGAACAGTCGGCGCCGTCCTCTCGATTGTCTTGAAGCTCACAGTAGGCTACGACAAAGAGGAAGGAAACGCAATGACTGAACAGCGGGGCTATGCTGGCTACATTAAACTTTTTCTTTTTGTGTGCTATTTTTGTGTTGTTTACGACTCCCACTCCCTCCTCCTCATTAGGGCAGGTGTGGCCTGGAGGCCCTTCCTGCCTCCAGGGTAGGACCTACATATGGAATACATACGTGACGGGGCAACAACTCCCGACATGACTGCTGAGTGTTACAATCACTAGGATACGAAACTACACCCCCGCCCTGCGCATACCTTAGCTACGCTCCCTTAGTACCCACACAGCCAGCTTTGACTTCGAACCAGTACTGCGAAGTATGGAGTCCCACACACACCTGGGCAGACGGGCAACCCGAACTAAATACCTCTAAGGTTTTCGGAAACAGAACGTAGACATTGTATATGACCCTTCCAATGACCCCAACCCAAGAACACCCTGCCACATCAGCGTAATCGACCTTCCGGGCACAATCACAGGCGCCGCTTCAACACGAAAGTAACCCCTCTAGAGGCTGAGACCCTCGCCGTAGCTCTTGTCGTGGCACACATCACCGCTCTGAACACAAACCACACATTTCGTACAGACTCTCGAGGAGCATATCGACACTTCTTACGCGGAATAGTACCACCCCTACCAGCCAAAGCCCTCCGATGGCCGCCTTCTCCTGTACATCGGATCCAAGTCATATGTGGTTCTAGGATTGAGAACATTCCCGCGGCGTCTCTTACCGAGGGTGGAAATAGGGTGCGCTCTACTCGAAGTGCCGAACGGTCTACTCATTTATGGTGACAATCGCCGTCGGTAACACAATGCTTTGGAGAGCGCCGAGTATCCTGCAGCCGCTGATGCATGCCATATCTTCTGGGAGAGGCTCGCGTGGTAGTACACCTAATATGTTGTTGTTGGTTCAACGTTTTTGAGGGCTACAGCGCGGACGCAACACGGACAAGATTGACAAAAACACAGGCCCTGTGTTTGTGCCAATCTTTCTTGCCCGTGTTGCAACCGCGCTGTAGTCCTCAAAAAGTAGTACACTTGTTGTGCCCGACATGTGGTTTATACGTTTAAATGGAAACTATATGTAGTGATTAAACTTTGGGCAATGGCTGAGTGGTCTAAGGCGTTCAGTAAGCACGGACCATACTGCGTACTAAATCTAGAGCCGAACGCTATGGAATGTAGCTTCTGTTCCTGATGCCAGAGCCTTCAAAACTACTACCTCTAATACTCTATAATGTCCTGCATCGCTAATACTGTTGTCGGCCTGCAACGTCATACATCAGTGTCCAGAATAAGCCACTTCTCAAAGGGAGCGTGAAATGATTTTGGTAGTCATATTCTAGTGCAACAAATGCTTACAGGTGATCTTTTTGAGTATTCAAGTCGAATTGGAAGGGTGTGCGTGGAGGTAAAATTTAGAAATAATTTCACGAAGTTACTGGTCGCAACCGATTTTGGGCGACCGCGTTATTAGCCCCCTCCGCCCCCCCCCCCCCCCCACTATTCAATGGTTTGAATGGTCAATCTGGGCGAGTCTTCTCATTCATCATAATGATGATGATGATGATGATGATGAAGCAGGGTGTAGTTCCGACCTGTTTATTTTTTTCTTATGGCACATTGTTCTATATTAGTGGACCGGGAGAAATAGGATCATCATTTTTTAATCGCTGATATCTTCCGTGTTAATGAAGCTAGCTTAAGAAATTTGGCGAAGCAGTGGCCAGTGATGGAATACCAGTCAGTCGTGCCCTGTTCTTGACCTCAGTAAATGCCATTTCATGGTCCCTTTATTACATTGGCTGCAAGAGTAAATAAATGATCGTTTCCATAAATTATTTATAGATTTATGACAAAAACTCCCATATTTAACGACCCTAAATTTCGGCCACAATTTTATGCGCCAGCTTCCCGTTAATTTTGGGCAATTAAGTGCTGGTCTGTGGCTGCCAGGAATTGTTGGTTATAGGTTATAGAATTTTTTGTCGTACATTATTGCATTCGACCATGAGAACTATATATCAAACAAGTAAACTTGCCTTATCGACTGTGTATGAGAACACATCAGGAATTCTTGTATTTTAGAGCCATGAGAATGTTGCCATGTATGAATTACAGAATTTCCTGCTTGCCTAATCAAACAATACTTATTTCGGAAGGTCATGAGCGACAGATTGTGGGTGTCCAGGTCTCAATTTACTCGGGACGCGGGATTAGTAATGACTCAGTCGCGTGCTTTGTGAAGCGTTCGAAGTTAGTAAATACTGAGCTTTAGCTTGCAATAATTAATTTTCTCTAAGCATGGCCATTGTTTCCATTCTGCACGTGTGTAAAATTACCCCCTCTGCATGTGTGTAAAAATATCCGTGAAATTCTATAGACACCATTAAAGCCAGTTTTTCAAATTCCTAATCTGTGAATGAACATCCGGAAACTAGCAAAAAAAAGAATATTACACTCTCAGATATGTTAGTGCACCATAGATGGCTCCTTCACTGCTTTTCCCGGTTTGTCAGGAAACGAAATGAGCAACATAAAAGCCGATGATTTGAACCATCACAACGCTTTCAGTGCCAGGGGTCTTCATATTTTCTCACAGCCAGTTTCACGCAGAGAAGCTATTTAGTGACCTTTTACGGCATTTGTTCGTTCAGTCACTGCCAGCTTCACGAAAATCGCGATGGCCATCATCACTTCGAACATGACGATCACATGAACTTCAAAATGCAGTCAACTTACCCTGGTTGTATGCTAAAACACAGCTGCGGTCACGGAGTACGATTGTGTACGCAGTTTGTTTTGTAACCGCTTCCGCTCCTGCTCAATATAACGAGTTGCAAATAGCGTGAGATTATATTTTGAACTCCTTGCGATAACTCGGGCAGATCCATTTTAAGCCAGACGTCGGAAATGAACGCACAAATCTGCTCTTGATGATGACGCTTCCACGTTTCATGCAAGCGCTGGTGTGGCTCTGGAACTTGTGTGTTTCAGTTCGCTTGTTTCATTGGTCCTAAAATAGTTAATTTGTTTACATAAAGACTTCTCACAGAACAGAATCGAAAGAAGTATGACTGACATCCTCGAAACAATGCAGAGTCATGACCTATAAATATCAGAACCCGGCGGAAATCGCAAAAGTATACTTTCGAAAGAAGTGAATTCTTAATGCGCTTTTTAGTCACGTTCTTTACGCCATGTAAAACTCTGGAAGTTTCCCTCCTGTAAAATCATAATTCGTGACATTAAGGGATCAAAAAGAAAACGATCTGATAAACGAAGCTTAACAATACAAGTGCTTCGTGTAAGGTTCTCGGAAAAGTTCAGGTCAATGAGCGCTGTTACTGTTGACGCTCCAAGTTTGGTCCAACATCACCCGGCCTTACCTCCTTGAGCAAATAAAGCTGTCCTTCAAGCTTGTTTACTATTAGGGTGTTTACTTATGCCTAGACGGCGTCGTGGATTAAATGCTTGCAGATCAAAAAGCACCTTTTATTCCGTTAGCGCAGGTCATTAACATGTCCGAATTAGCCCAGAATGTTCAAACATCATTCTTAATTAGCTGGTAGCAACGTGGTTTTGTTTTACGGCCCGTTGTGCGACGCATCTCAGTATCGATTTGTGAAGGCTTGTTTACTTATGCAACACGCGTGCCACGTGAAAAAAAAAAGAAAAAAGAATATGTGGCATCGAGCGCGTGGCAGAACTACTGTCGATGGTCCACGGGACACGCAGGTCACTGAACATCGTTGGTCCATCGACTAACGAACGTTGCGAAAGTGAAACTGAATAAACAATGCAGCGAACATAACGGCAGAGTGCAAAGGCGTAAAGACGTCCAGGCGACGTCAGTGACGGCGATATGGCGACATTGTTTGCCAGGATCGGCGCCGTTCACGATCATGACGCTAAGGGACAGAGGTCGAGTCTGATGAAATGTCGGGGGTGCTGGTAATGTGGGCGTTCGCAATCGTCTCGGAGAGCGCCGCAGTGACGGCAACGCCTAGCTTTTATGCCACTGGCGGCAGGCGGGCCCCGAAGATCGCATCGCCATGCCCGACAGGCAGCGGAAGCTGACCGTGAAATCGGGCAGACTCGCCAGTGACACCCGAGTCCTGCATCGAGAAGACGAGATCGTGAAGTCTTCATCGTTCGGCGCACTGTATAGTGTCACTTAAGAAGAAGTTATGTTGTGTTGTGTTGGGTTTCATGGTACATAGGCAGCAAAGGCCATCATGCGCCAAGCTCAAGGTATAGAAATGGTTTTCTGTAGAATGCTTAGGAATATGAAAAATCGTCGATGGTGCACTGTATAGTGTCATTTAAGAAGTTGTATTGTGTTTTATTGTGTTGGGTTTCATGGCACATAGGCAGCTAAGGCCATCATGCACCAAGCTTAAGGTATAGAAATCGTTTTCTGTACAATGTTTAGGAATATAAAAAATCGTCGATGGTGCACTGTACAGTGTCACTTAAGAAGAATGAAGAAGTATTCGTACATTACAGCATAGAATTTCATAAATTCGTACGTGCCTAATTCAAACTTGCAGTTAACTGGAACTGACGTTTTGGTCTTGTCAACATGACGCACGTTTAATGCGAGCCCGATCATGCATGTTTTACTTAAATTTTCAAATTTTAAGTCAGCTGCTAGCTCAATTTAACGAGAATGGTGCATCGATAGAATAACTGCAGAATGGTGTATTGGCATAGTATACTTAACAGACACCGACACCGCAGGTGTCCAGGAGACCTCGTGTATCGTCACAAGATGCAATCCCGGGTACCCCGCAGTTTGATCTGCATGTCTTCCAAAAAGCGGTCAATGCACTGCGTAGCCTGAGCAATTATATTACATAAATTCTGCAGTAGGCAGCCACGACTTCCACTAGCACATTGAGAAGTATTGCAGAAAAAAAAGTGATAACATGATAACATATGTGTTTGTTAGCAACGAGGTCGCAATGCATGAATTGCACCAGAATTTCGCATAGGCCTGTCATTTATGGTAGTGTGGTTTCCAGAGTCCTTTAGCTATCACATAGAAGTCCAAGCCCTCGTTTTTGGAGCAGGCTTTCACCACAGTAGCTAATTGACAACTGTTCTTTCAAAATGCCGTTAGAGAAATTAAACAAGGATGGAGGCGTAACGCTAAGGTGCCCGAGTGCTGCGCGATGTCAGAGCACGTTAAAGATCCCCAGGTGGTCAAACTTTTTCCGGAGCCCTCCACTACGGCACCTCTTTCTTTCTTTCTTTCTTTCTTTCTTTCTTTCTTTCTTTCTTTCTTTCTTTCTTTCTTTCTTTCTTTCTTTCTTTCTTTCTTTCTTTCTTTCTTTCTTTCTTTCTTTCTTTCTTTCTTTCTTTCTTTCTTTCTTTCTTTCTTTCTTTCTTTCTTTCTTTCTTTCTTTCTCTTTCTTCTTTCACTCCCTCCTTTATCCCTTCCCTTACGGCCGATATGATATGAGACAGATACTGCGCCATTTCTTTTCCCCCAAAACCAATTATTATTATTATTATTATTATTATTATTATTATTATTATTATTATTCGCCGTTCGTCCTTTGGTCCAGGTGATCGAAATTATTCCGGAGCCCTCCACTGCGGCACCTCTTTCTTCCTTTTTTCTCTTACGGCGTGGTTCAGGTGTCGGCCGATATGTGAGACAGATATTGCGCCATTTCCTCCCCCCCCCCCCCCCCCCTCAAAGAAAAAGGCCAACCAAAACGAAACCTATTAAACCATCAATACAGCGCTTTAAGAAGGCGGTAGCGGCAAGTGCCATTCTTTTCTTCAGGTAAAAATCCTTACTTGTCTCGGGGTGACACTCCATGCGTCAGGAAGCGATGGGTTACGTTTAGAGTGGGCAGTGGCTCGCACATGTTCTGCGGAGAAGATGGAATACATAAGCACATAATTCAGCGCAGACTTGAGCGTAGTTTCTGTCGCGCTACTGTTTTTAACTCAGAGAAAGTCGCAGCACCAGCGGTGAATCTCGACAGAGGGCTATCCCGTGACTTGGGCAGGATATCCTGTCGCTAAAAGGTAGTGTGCTAGAAGACAGCTTACTCCCTCTTTAATCCCAAATAGGCGTATTCAGGCTTAGAGTGTAAAAGTGCACTGAGGGCAGTGATAGAAATGTTGCTTTAAAATTCGTACGCATAATCCTCTTCGCTCTCCTGCTTTGTGCACCAGAAATATTTCTCGACGTCACCTCGGTGTCATCACCCCCGACAAATGCTTGGTGGTGGGGACCCCTAGCGGTTACTTTTCGTCCTTTTTTTAGATTTTAAAAAGCACGTTTTCTGAAAAGGTAGCCTCGTTCTTGTTCCAAATTGGTAACCAATCAATCTGGGCCAAATTGAATTTTTATTTTGTTTCCCTTTACGAAAAACACGTTCTCTCGGCAAACTCAAAGCTTCAGTGTCTTTGGTCTCATTGGTACAACAGAAGCGTGAATGGGAAGCTACTTTCAAGCGGAAGCTTTGCATTGGGGTAGGGGATATGTTCGGAGCTAAGAATGAAAGCATTAACTAAAGCCCGGTACTATTCGCAGTATATTAACACACAAACTATCATAATCAATCCATACCTCTGCATAAAATATGAATGCCATCTGGTCCGCTCGGTACGGACTGAAGCCGCGTACAAATATTCCGGAATCGTTAGGGCTGGACTTGGCGGAAATCCTCTTGTAAAGCTGAAAATGAAGGCGAGCATGGAATGTTTACGTTAGGACTGTGCTTATTATTCATTCACTTACAAATAGTGCCGTCTCGAATGCGAGACACAACATACAAATAATTAGAAAACATTCGAACAGATCAACTGGTCTTGTGGTTAGTCAACTGCGTAACATTGACAATGAGCGAAGTGAACCATTCGAATTAATGAAAAATTTTATGTTTCGGCTAAAAATTAGTTTTGAAATAGTTAAATCCAAATCTGGGACATGTTTGGGATGTTTGCAAGTAAGAAACTGCTCCGAAGGTGTATAACTGTGAGCAATGAGAGGAAAGAATGCGTAATGTTTATGCAATTGCAAGTGAAGGTTACATGCAACGCAGCTTATCTTTGCCGCAGTGTGCTTTCAAATGTCCAACGGTTGCAATAACTTCCTGGATACAAGGTTTGTACAGCAGGCAAATCTCGGCGGAATGCAGGGCTTAAGGTGGAACCCTTTAACCGTCTTTAGATCTCCGAACACTGCTGAGGTTAATAGTACAGTTGCACTGAACTTCCATAGATATGGAGCACTGCAGATGTGAACCGAGTTAAATACCACAGCGCAAAAAAGAGAACACAGTGGCGTCTGTTATCTTTGATAAGGACTGCACATGCCGTGAGTGAAGGAAAACGATAAGTGATCAGAAAACATGAATAAAAAACAAAATGCCTCCAGCAAAATATATTCTAGTTACAGAGCTGTTTTTCATTATATTGACTATTATGCGCCTGATGTTTTAGTTGGCCGAATTGGGTTTTTTAGCTTGCACTTACATGTTACAATAGACGGGCGATGTACGTACACTTTAAATAGCTAATCGTACGATGAGAGGAAACCCCGTCAACGACAATCAAGCGTCTTGTGCAGTGACATTTTGTTGTTCCGGTATTTGCCAACTCATTCGCCGCAGCATCACACGAAACCTCGTGTGAAGCGGTTGTAGCTTTTTAACCATTGTGGCTTAGAGTGCCTAGTACGTGTATTTGTTTTAAGCAAGGCAGCAGGGCGTTTGCAAAAAGTTTCAAGTGTATGCCAGCATAGGAGCATCATGATGATGATGTTGAATTTGTATGGCGCAAGGGCATCTATGGCCAAAGAGCGCCATGACACGAGATATTTTCGATTTCTCAAGGTGGGGTCAAAGACCCATTTGCCAAGCGTTTCACCCTAAACAAGCCGAGTACCAGACCAGGGGAAAGCTTGTACCCATTGTATCACCGGTGGGTACCCGGCGGCACTGGGGATCGAACCCCGCACCTCCCGCATGCCAGGCGGGTGCTCAACTACTCAGCCACCGCTGCGGTCCCATAACAGCACCATGACAAACGAAAAATATCATATCAAAATTCCTAGTCCGCTCTGCGGGAGTGTTTCGACAGCGTTTGTATTTTCCGGATAGCACGATGACCTTATTACTTTGCGCTTATTCTGATCACATCACGAATTAATAAAATTGTTCGCGTATTTCCGACATTCAAGGTTACTGCGTAGCTGACAGTGAGAAGCTATGACTTAGGAAATACACTACGAATTTTCGGAGGCAAGCAAAGCATGCGTCACCTTTAGTGTGCCATACTTCAAATTACCGGCTCTCATAGAGCACCATATTTGTGCGAGATTTCGTAATAAGAAAAGATGTGCTTTGGGGTTGAATAAATGAGTTTTCTTGGATAGCGTTTCGTGCTGTCTACCATACTCTGATGTTGCGTAGCGTAGGTCTAGTTACAGAACGTCCAAATGTAAAAAGGGAACGGAATTGTGGTGTTGTGGATGCGCAATTACCTCGACGTATATATCAAGTGCCAAGCGTGCTCCCACAAACTCCGAGAGGACCCAAGGAAAATTGACTTTCACAACCTGCAGAAAGAAACAAAGTTTATGAAAAGGTTGGTTAGATCAACAACTATTACGACTTAGTACGCTAGGAAATCACCAGATCTATTGGTTTTGTTAAAGCATGGGCAGGATTTTTTGAAAATTGTTAACAATTAAGTAATCGAACAAAAAACTAAGGAGTAGATATTCCATCCGAAGGGGCAACACAAATCTAGTGCGCCACTCTTATATATAACCAACGATCCCATTTAGTATGTGGAAACATATGTATCATTTGGTGTGGCGGTTACCATTACTATGTCATGGGATGCCCAGAGCAGAAAAGCATGTGTAGCTTTTTCCAGATCTGCCAGGATAATCTGGCGGAATAAGTGCATTCTGTCCGCCAAAACGAAGCTGAATCTATATTATTGTTTCTTTTATTCCTCATTATCGTATTACTTCCTTGTTTCATGAAGAAAGTAGAACAACCAAAGTTCAGAAGCTTGTAATTTTACACAAAAGAGTACTTCGCGTAATGGCTAAAGTGCCATGACGCACCCAACACATGTTAAATATCTGCCATAAAAATAATAGCCATAAACAATGTTGGTCTAGAGGTTTGCGTCCTTCTGTAAGAGAATAAAATCCGAAAACGAGACCTTATTTCTAGCACTGTGACACTCTCACGTCATTAGACGCTGTACACGGCACGAAAACGAATTAACTAATCTTGATTGCGGTGCACAAATAATTACGGCACTGCTACTCTAATATATACGCTGCCAAAATTCTTGGGCACGCCATTTTACGAAACGCTACACTATCTGCCTCTATCTGCTATTCAGAATGCGCCTGTGGACAACTTCTACAGTATAGGAAAATGTGCAGAGAACTGTAAATGATGTTTACAACCATATGCGCTTTTGTGCCTTAAGATTACTTGTGAGCATGAAAAAATCTAGCTTTTGTATATTGTGACTTGTCTTCCTGTGCGTCATGAATTGCTATTGTGCGCAATTATGTGTGCATTTTAGTCGCAACAAAGCGATGTTGGTCAAGCGGACGTGATGATTGCATTTTCTCGCCGTCCTCGGTTTTGTAAAGAAAACCGGAATAAAATGTTTGATAATATACAACGCGGAAAGCGCGGGATTTTGGACTTCATAATCATTCGCGTCACTTTTATTCCGTAACCGAAATGACATGGAGCCCCATATATACTATTCTCGGCTCAGAAAATTGCACCTACCCTGTCGCTAGGCTCATTATGTTAGTGGTTCGACTGCTTGTAATGTGAAATGCTAGCGTAGTAATCTACCCGTCGCGCCATCTATGGGCGTTGTGCCGCACTAAGAAGGGCTGTCTACCGATGACGACGACGGCGAAAATAGAACGGAAGATAGGCATCTGAGTAGCCGTACCACTGGCCGTGGCGGGTAAGAGGGCGCCGCATTCCAAGGCATTCGGTTATTGAAAGGAGTAAGCTGAAGTTCGGTTAGTATCGCAGCCTTGCATGAGTGAACAAAAGTGTTACATTACCGTGTAGTTAATAGGTGCGAGCAGCTTATCCATGTACGTCTTCAATAGGCATTCTGCCACGGAGTTGAAGCGTTCTGTGGCGTTCTCCGTCCACGTGGAAGAGACGGTGAAGTTGTGAAGCGTGTAGGACCCTGGATGGAAAGGCACGCATCAAAAGAACTAATTGGGACGTCGAAAATAATAGCAGTAAAGGGTAGCTTTCTGGAGAGGTGACGGCGGAGTGGTTTCTCTGCCTATAAATGGTCGTTTTTCAGTCAGTGCTAACCGCGAAAATTTCCTGTCAAAACTGCACGGCAGTATGAAACGATGGAAAATGCATAACAGATACTGCGTACAATGAATAAATGTTACTTTTAGCCAAAGTGCGAAATTTATTAAATAATGCGCATAAGTCTTATCCTGCCTGTCAATCATGTTGCCTTTATGCATGACGATGTACTCCTAGTGTCGAGGGCGGCGCAGTGCACCGGTCTCGACACCAGGGGTGCGTTGTCACATTGCGAACGTGGCACCCCTATGCAGTGCGGATAGTTCGGAACTCAGGGGGGGGGGGGGGGGGGGGGTATTTCTGTCCCGACAATACATACGTTTCCTTTACATGTACAGCTTCAGCAGTTCTGGGGACAATGCATATGTTCAACTATGTCTGTAGTCAGAGCGATTTTTGCCCAAAATATCTTAGCGAGTGCAATTATTATTTCGTGCATTTATTTACCTGTACGGTATATGTGAAACTGTAACATATGCGCTGCTCTGCTATCATTGGAACAGGAATTAAGGAAAATTATGCTCTGCATAGCAACTTTTTTCTTCAACTTCCACCAGTTTTTAAAGTGCAAGTGTGGTACTATACAATAAAATGCAATACCTCTGAACCAACACTGGAGAACTCTGATATGAAGCCAACTGCTTGGCGTTTGTACGCATTTACAGCAGAAACAAAACCCGAAAAAGGGAGGAAGACAAACCGCCACGCTGTTAACGACACATTCGGGATGTTTCCGGCAGTCAGAAATAAATAATTCCTGTATTGATCACGACGCCGTTATTCGTTTCCAGGTCAAGTACGTACAGAAGCCAAACCAGAATCACTAAGGAAGGAATCTATTGTATCAAAATATTGGTAGCATACCTTGCTTAAGTAGAAGCTTGAGAACTTCCTCTAATACATCTGGGAGAGTCTTCACAGCGTAGAAACGTCTGAAAGTTAAAAAACACTGATTTACCAGCCATTGAATGTAAACGACACGTGACCAACAGGGGTCCCAGATTTATGCTGAACAAAGCCTGCATTCATAACGGAACCTTCAACCAGGTTTCTTGATATTCAGTATTAGATTGTTCCCTTCCACTAATCCCCTAAGGGGCCTGTTTGCCTATCGTAACTTTGAGCCGATTCCGTGACAGGAGAAAAACCAATGGCGTTTTGGTGTGCTTTTTGTTGAAAACCTCTGTATCTGTATATTATTACTCTGTGCACGTTATACGCGGAAATTTTCATTCACAGCAACGTACAAGTGGCCATATGACCACACATGGGAGGGTGTTTGGTGGTGCAGTACTAACGCAGTAAAAGAGCAGTGCCTTTAGACGCATGCCAGCGTAGTACACTTCCCCTCTGGTACTTTGTTGACTGGCTTGACTGAAAAGGAAACTAGTCAATTCACAGGAACACCTAATAGTGCGGCAAGCAACAAAAAGAAAACAAGAAAACAAGAGAGAAAAATTGACAATGATAGGGGTGAGATAGAAGCACATGTATCAGTGATAGTATCAGGGAAGACCGTGCTTTGTTGGATTCTATTGACGTAGTTCACCTGTCACGCCTGTGCTGTTTTAGATTCTAAAGGCCCGTGTACTGTGCGATGTCACTACATGTTAAACTACCCCGGGTGGTCGAAATTACCCTGAGCCTTCCACTACGGCTTTCTTCATAGCCAGAGTCGCTTTGAGAGTGTAAATCCCACAACAACCGAAACCGAGCTAACCTTCCGCTTTTTCGACTGGTTTTCTCTTCAAGCATGCAACAAGTCGCCCAGATCTCGGCTCATCTGCAGTGCTAACTTACCTCACACTGCAGACTATAACGCGAAAATTTCTTGTCAATGTTTTCTCACCTCAGAACAGCTGGCGCCTTGAACACATCTCCAAAATATGATACCGGCACACCTGGAACAAAGGGGAAGTAGTACACATAATTTTAATGATCTACTTTGGGATTACAAAAGAAAGTGCTTAAGACTTACAGGCAAAACTGCTCAACTGACTCTTACCTAGGAGGGCTTTGTTTTAATGCGTTTCAGGTCGTAACCACATTTATATTACGGGTATTAAGAAATATGCAACATTCCTGCGGCTGGCAGCTTGAGGTATTTATGGTCAACTATTATTGTTACATTTGAGTTTCTGATTTCTGAAAGCGACTACGAATTCCCAAGCTTTACTTCGCAATACACTGAATTTTAAGGCGACATCGAGCTCTGAACTTAGCACGAACTCTTCAATAGTGACATTAAAGCGAAAGCTAAATGTAAGCTTCTTGATTTGGTCGTCGGGACTCCGTGCAATAAATAAAAGAAAGCACAACAAATTCGTGAAAGCGAGTAATCTTATAATGGTCAACAGTGAACAGAGCACGCGGCGACAATATCAATTTCGTGACATTTTGTGAAGATCGTCGCTTGCGCTAGTAAAATATTCAACCAACTTCATTTCTGCTTTAGGGCAGCGCAGAATATGCAGAGTCGTTTGAGGTCTCTTGAGCGTGCTTTCGGTAACATATGGTTATCCACACACAATTTCAAACTTTTGAGATGTAGGGTGTAAGCGTTTCGATAGAGAAGGCTAATTTGAGATAAAGACTATATCGTACAGGAGATATGCGGAAATTGAGGGGTCAATGAAAATGTGCTTACTGAGAGTGTTGGCGTCATGCGAGTAACGAACTTTGTATTCGAAACTCTGCATATGACGCAGTCTGCAAAAGGAAATACAGAACCATTTTAAGACCAAACCCGGGAAAGCGCGTTCTAGTTGCAGCTCCTATCCCTCTTTCACAATATTTGCAGGGATGATCTATATATTTGCAATTCATATTATGTCGAGCTGTTCTCTATCTGCTGTGAAATCGGCTGAATAGAAGTGGATTACGCAGGACTTAAAAATAAATAAATAATGAGCTATTTTCGAAGCGACATTTGGTTGAAATAACGTTGCGGTAACACAACGACATGAGATGTTACAACGCATAAAAATACTGTGCCGCAATGAATTTGAATGACAAAAACGTAGACGAGTAATTATTGCGCGACAGTTCCAATACAATGCAATTTGTTCGTTCGTCACTCACTCACGAACACATCCGAGATTTCTAGAGTCAACCACACTGGAAAAATATTCTGGTCACAAAATGTTGCGACGTCTCGCAGTTATTTCGGGACGAAGTATACCCGTGACTTCTCCTGGGTCTGCATGACATATTAAAGCTGGCAGCTTTGAAGCGCATGCATTTTTAACACTGCTTCGTTTGTGAACAACCGCTCCCATTAATACTTTTATTAATTCCAACAGTTCGCGATGTGCGCCATGAAGTTTTGTAGCGTTGCGTGCTTTGCGAATGTTAAAAGGGCCTGCATTAGTCATGCATTGCTTACAGAGAGATGCCCGTGTGCATGTGGTTCCAGTAACCGCGAAGAACTGTCGTCTTGGCCTCAACGAAGTGTAAGATGGGCGGCAGTGCAGCCAACTTTACGTCGTAGTTCTGCCAGAAATAGATTGAACAGAAACACGAAGACATTCTGATTACGAAATAATAAAGTATGAGAGCATATCAGATATTACTGAGCGTCAAAAAAAATAAGCTGGAAAGAAAATATAGGATTATTCTCACCTGGTAGTAGTCTTCATGTTATGCTACTAGTTTACGACTTCTTTTAACTTCTTAAAGTAATCATGCGATGAAGCTAGAGATATCCGTTATAATTTTGTGACCTAAAAGTGAAGCCATCAAAACAGCGGCAACTTCATTAAGTTGTCCACCAGTTTGTTTCAATTCCAGCCTTAGAAAGTATCTCAGCGTCACCTTTTCTAAAGTGTACTGATGATGTCCTTCCCGAGGATTGAATTCATAGAGACGGGAATTATGCGATTCTTTGACCACACTACGCAGCATGCATGCCTTGTTTCTTGATGAGAATAAGGTAGAACCAAATGGACGGCTATCAGACAGCATGCCATAACATTTCTACTATTGGAAATACCGAAATAAGCGGAGACGAGGAATATTGGTCGAAAACATCCGAGATAATATTCGAAAGCATGGCAGCAGAGTAACCTCAGACGGGCCGAGCGCAAAACAAGAAAAAATTTACAGGACTAATGAGTGCCGTACCTCGCATGTCCACTTGAACACGTTGGGTTCGTTAAGCAGCGAAGCTGGGATGACGAGGGAGACGTGCATCTTTTCGATCTTGAAAGGAGGGAGCAAAAAGAATGCAAAGTTTGCATTAAAAAAATTATTCGGGATGAAGAGGAGCTGTGTTGCATGCTAGACCCAAGCCCTGTAATTTCACTCTGTCTATGGGATAATAAAACTAACAGAAGTAGCAGTAATAGCAGCCATAATCACAGCTGTGGTCATAATGGTAGTAGTAGAGGCAGTAGAAAAAGTAACATTAATAGTAGCAGCTGCAGCGGCAATAGCAATCGAAATAGTAGTAGTAGCAATTTTAACATTACTTGAAGTAGAGCGTTGGTACTAAGTAATATGACTAATCGCCCCAGCAGTAGGAACACTAGTGTCGGCACACTGCAATCCAAAGGCAATGCTACAAATGCGAAATAGGGGCATACATCTCTCCCTGTCCCTGCTTGGAATAATCCCCGAATGAACAGCTCTGTAATGGGGGGGGGGGGGGGGGGGGGGCAGAGTCACGTACGAAAACGTATTTTAAAAGTTTAGCTTGAGAGGTTTTGCTCTTCAAGGCAAGGGAAGGAGAATGCAACTAGAAGGGATCATTGGGAAACAGCAATCATTGCTGTCGGTTCACACAATCCGTAATGGTTCACCACAGAGCTGTGAGTACCGGTGATATTACAGTAAGATTGAGATTTGGTGTTCCTGAACTACGATTTTTGGAATAAATGATATAAACTCTGCTGGCAGTGGGCTACAGAAACTCAAGTTACTGGCGTTCGCTTCGAGTTCATTCGGAGAGAAATGAATTGACGATGCATTGCGTATTGATTAAATAGGCATCTGAAAAATTTAGGTGGCAGTAGAATACCAGAAACTGATGTAAAACAAGTGCTGATGGCTATTCATAAAGATATGTGAGTATCGAACATTTGTGTAGGCTTCATGTAAAAGCATTTTGAGAGCGACCTACCTTAGCCAACACTTTTTCGACTGCTTCCTCGTCCTGCCACGTCAGGCGCCTTGTGAAGTTGAAGAGGATGTCTTTCAGGTCGCTGATCCACCATTCAAGCTGGAACGACATTCGACAATCTCTTTTGTAGACATAAACCGAAGCCGTAAAGTTCAATTTGGGCATCGCAACTTGGCTCTAGCGCTGTACTTTACATGGGCCAAAACATTCAGGCGTTTATACAATCATTTTAGCCATTTGAAGGAGGCGGGATGTCAAATTATCAGGTTTTGTCTTCTGCATATAGCGGCTTTCTGAGCGTCCTTACCACAGTAGTGAAGGCGATGTCTCGTAAAGTTCAGGAATCAAAAGTATTTCGTCGTTATTTGCACGTGCTGTTCAGAAGTGTTAAAAAACAAACGGAGTAGCTTAAATACAAACATTAGAATCCCTCCTAATGAAAATAAGTAACTTACAACTAATTTTTAATGCGTAATAGCCATGAAACTGCGCACGCACGAGGTGCATACAATAAACGGCGAAATTCAAAGTCACTCAAGTACCTGCCAAAACAGCAGCATACCCGCTGAAGTCATGAGTTCTTTTCACGTGGAGATTGACTTCTCATTGAATTAACATAACATTCATCATGCCGCTTTAGTGTCCAGCACCTAACACTTGCTCTTGCGTTCAATCAATAAGATGGGAGAATGCTGTGTTTGTGCGAAGCACTGTTCCCAGCACATACAAAAACAGTTCACATTTTGACACCCGTTATTTTCCAAAATAAGCCTTAGATAATAGGGATACAATGTTTATTAACGCAATTTTTCGTCACGGCTGTGACGTCACGGGCTGTGACGTCAGAGGGCAGCACGCAAAACCGCCCACAAGCCACATACGCTCGGAGAACTTCTCAGCAGATGATGGAATCTCGAATGGAACACTGTTCCCTGCACGCCCGTAAGTTCGCGAGTACTCTCGGAATGTTTTTGTCAAGTTTCAACCGGAGAAATTAGCGTAAGGGGTTTTTTGGAATTGCAGCGGTGCATTGCAGGAACATTATTTTGTGGTAAACGAACGGCTAATTAGCCCCTTATACTCGTGATAGCTGAATTGTTTGGGGGAGCAATCTCCAGAGATTAAACGGCAAATAGTTCCAGCTTCAATGTCTTGAAGTAGCCGGCAGCCACCGTTACCGGGTGTGGTGTGGTTGGCATGACAAAAAAGAATGTACGGGTCTTTTCCTACTGTTTGACAACGACCGCACTACTTCCCCTTTAATCTCCTTTCTCTTCAAGTTTGTTTCACGAGATGCCATTGGTTCACTCGACCACCCGCACTTTACACATTCCTCACGGATCTGATGGCAGTCCGCGCGTTAGATGCTCCGCACCCTAAGGTTGCCGCAGCTAAATTGACTTTAGTCGGAGCGCCCACCCAGGACATCTATTTGCTACTACTCCGAAGTGGCCCGTACAAGGAAATTTCTCAGCCACCGTGACACTTTATTATTTGGTCAATAACACTACCACTCCTCCCAAAGCACCTGCCGCAGCAGGATTAGAAAGTTAAAACAAGCACAATTAAACAAGCAATTAAACAAGCACAAGCGCGCCCCCCCCCCCACACACACACACACGCACGCGCGCGCACGCACGCACGCACGCACGCACGCACGCACGCACGCACACACACACACACACACACACACACACACACACACACACACACACACACACACACACACACACACACACACACACACACACACACACACACACACACACACACACACACACACACACACACACACACACACACACACACACACACACACACACACACACACACACACACACACACACACACACACACACACACACACACACACACACACACACACACACACACACTGGGAAAGCGTGTCGTCTTACCGGCCTCACAAATTCGACGGAGGAGTTTGTCTGGCCCAGTGCCACCGTCAGCAGCGCGTACATTCCCTGCGGGCAGAGGGTCTCGGCGTAGCGGAGACATAGCGGGAACCGTTTGGAGCCGCCCGGCCTTCCGTACGGGGCTCCAGGGAGGTGCGGCGCGCTGCTGTGGTTGTCTGGGAACAACGGCGACAGGTGCACCCACAGGTACACGCCCAGAAAGTTCAGCACCGTCGATCTGGGAAATGTTCCCGAACCACTGGCAGTGAGCAGTCAGGGTCTTGTCGTGCGCGGTATTTCGTAATGCGACCATTTGGAACAGAAAAAAATTGCGCCACAATTACGGCACTATAACGCGAAATTCGGAGAGAAGAACCATTTGAGGCCGCACGCTTGTGTAGCAAAAGGATGCGTTATTGACGAGCGTCCCAAACGAGGTACCACCTTGTAACCCATATTAGCCTGATACCCCCGAAACGTGACGCTTAGCGATATGCCTGATGAAAAAAAATGCAGTTGACGGCATCTTACATAAACGGCCCATAAAGCGCGTGCCAAAACTAGTGAAAAAAAAAACATGCACACTGCCTATAATTAACATACCTGTATACATGACCAGTAGAAGAAGTAGAAGTAATAATATTAGTATTAGTAGTGGTAGTAATATGTGGTTATTTGTTGAACAGAACAATAAAGAGGAAAAAGATTTTTGCCGGCCGGGACCTCTGCAATCAGATACTGAAGCACCTGAGCTGCGGCCGGAGTAAATAGGGAAACGGAGATTAACTAAGGAGGGGAGCGATAGGGAGGAAGGAAAGGGTTTGAGACATAGTAAATTGCACTAGTATCAATAAACTATCTACATGAAACCAGAGAAATTAGTTCTGGGATCACTGAGCCATACTGTAAGCATGTTTGAAATAAAAGGCTCTCTACCCACTTAAATCTTTATAAAAACGCTAGCGATTTCTAATGTAATCGCTAGATTTGTAAGCTATTGGGTTTCAGCAGAGAAAAAAAATACTACTATTTTAAGAGGAAATGCAACGTTAAGCTTATTTACGTGCACCAGCTAATCTCGCCTCGTTTGGTTTATGGTTTATGTGGCTTTAAAACCCTAGGTCGACTCAGGCTATGAGGGACGCCGTAGGGAAGGGCTCCGGTAATTTTTCCCACATGGGGTTCTTTAACGTGCACTGACATCGCACAGTACACGGGCCTCTAGAATTTCGGCTCCATCGAAATGCGACCGCCGCGGAAGGGATCGAACATTTGGCCACCTAGCTAATGTTGCCTAAAATCACATTATTCCAAAAAGGGGCACGAAAATTTCATACGCTCTGCCGATGCCATTGTCGGTTGTCAATGTCTTGTTTTCATTGTGTACAAAAGAAAATTATTTTTATTCTTCACTAGTCGAGTGGAAGGGCAGTTGTGTGCTTCATGTTACTCCCGGAAAGGAAACGCTCTTTAGGAAAGTATTTTATAGCCCTAGAGGATACCGCATATGCGCATGATTACAAACTGAACCAGAGGAAGTTGGATGTCCTGTCTCAGAATACGTACCGCGGTCCCTTGGATGTACCTGTGGCTGCTTGCAACGTATTAAAAGGAGATTGAGGACAAATCTATCCAATCATTCCTGTTAATAAAAATTGATGATACGGCTCTTTCTGGGAACGTGAACGTTTGTCTGGCAGCAAAGACTGATTTATTGCTGGTAAAATTGAATTCTACAAAAATCCAGTCCCTCGATTCAAATGCATGACTTGTACACCGTTATGCACTGGCTGGCACCGTTTTCAAGGAAACTGCGGCGTAGCATTTATTGCTTTGGTCATCAGCACCAAAAATTCCAAGTCCATGCATGAAGTTTATTTGTGAAGTCGGCTCGCGACGGCGATATATGTGAGCCGTTTTTTATCTTTTGTAGCTTGTAAAAGTTTAGTTTTAAGCGAGAATAGTCTAGTTATTGTGGGAATGCCACAATCTGTTGACAAAGGCCAACATTAGTCGGGTCTCAGTGTCCCTTTGTTACCAATGTTTTGAAGTTTCTGTACGACAAAAAACTAGATGCATTCGGTACATGTGACCGTTAAGGGTACAAACGAAAGAAGTGCCAGCGGTAGTTCGCTCCACGTGTTGGGGCGTCAGACTCAGACATCCATTAATTCGACGAAGTAGACGTAGATACAGATTTAGCAGGAGCAACCAGCAAGAGAAGGAAACTAAATAGCTATGAATCTGCATGACCACTCATCCATGACAACGCCAACGATGACTGCGACGACAATGAAGAATCAAGAGGTAATGCAACGATGCTCAAAGAACACCCAAAGATGTACTGTCGTAGAACAAATGCTTCTGTGTACACCGTGTGACAAACTGGCCACGAATCTCCACTGCAAGAACCACCTCGACCATAGAGTTACTTCAAAATTCCTGCGACGACTCCAATTCTACGCTCAATAGCAAATTTGGGACTGACAAGATTAAACGCGTCCCCATACCAACCCTGATTTAGAGACAATCAATGTTGTACTTAACCAAGAACCGTCAAAATGCCTTGCAAGTTCGTGAGGATGAGAAAAAGGCAACTTACTCATCGACGCCGGTGTCCACGAAGGTGAAGAGTCGGTGGAAGTAAACCTTCGAGTTGACGGCGATCGAAGACTCCTTTGTGTAGACATGCGACTGCTCGAATAGGGTGGCCAGAAAGGATGTGAGGTTAATCTGCGATGCAAGAGATAAAGGTAAGATTATTATTAATAATAATAATTAGGGGTTTTTGGGGAAAGTAAATGGAGGAGTATCTGTCTCACATATCTTTGTACACCTGAACCGTGCCGTAAGGGAAGGTTGATGAAGGAGGGAGTGAAAGAAGAAAGGAAGAAAGAGGTGCCGTAGTGGAGGGCTCCGGAATAATTTCGACCATCTGGAATCTTTAACGTGCACTGACGTCGCACAGCACACGGGCGCCTTAGCGTTTTTCCCCCATAAAAACGCAGCTGCCGCGGTCGGGTGCGTTTTTGTGGAGGAAAAACGCTAAGGCGCCCGTGCGCTGTGCGATGTCAGTGCACGTTAAAGATCCCAGATGGTCGGAATTATTCCGGAACCCTTCACTACGGCACCTCTTTCTTCCTTTATTCTTTCACTCCCTCCTTCATCAACCTTCCCTTACGGCACGGTTCATGTGTCCGCCGATATATGAGACAGATACTGCGCCATTTCCTTTCCCCAAAAAAGGTGGTGGTGGTAAAGGTAAGATTAGGAATTCAGATTCCATGCAATTGTGTCTTTTAAGTGGACTGACAAGCACCGCGTACCTTTTCGTACATAGCGAATTCGGAGAGGCTGATGAGCGTGTGTTCGGGAACTGGAGGTCTGTACGCGGCCATCTGGAAGAAAGAACAGGCAATAAACCGAAAAGCCATTAACAACCTTCCCACTTTGAAGGGTTGTTCGATCTTTGATAATGGATTTTTGAAGGCAAATATGCGAATTTTCTTGCTTAGACAGGGTTGCAGATGGTCTTGGTAGCAACTAGAATATATCGCACATTGGCAGTGCGGTCTCTTTCTAGCTCTAAGATGGCAACGTGACGTTCTCGTGACAGTTTGTTTTTGTCGATTTCGTGTGTTGTTTTGCGCTGTCAAAGAACAAGCCCCAACAATCACTGGCTTTTGGCCACTGGCCTCCCCGTCACCACTGCTGCTCATCGTGTTCAAGCAATCTTCCTTTTAAGAATTACCCGAACGTTGTGTCATCATTGTCGTAACAGTCGTGCAGTAGACGTTAAATCATAAAGCGAGAAAGATGAACCTTAAAGCACCGACTTTAACACTGCAAGAGAGGGGGAACGTCTCCCTAGTGACCACGGTATACAAGAAACAAGTTTTATTCACCAGGAAAATCGTGGTCATCCTTTGGGGTGATTACATAGACTGATTCGTGCGATAATGAACGGCAAAAGTGGGATGATGGAAAACAGTGCAGGGGGGAAGGTGGCGTATGTTGTAAGGAGGGCGCCCATTGGTAAGTGGTTTGAGGTGTCTTCCACCTCAAGTCACTTACCGAAGCTTTTGTAACAACAGATGTTGTCCCGAAGATTTTGTAATTGAAGACCAAGCTTTTGTAACGTGCAGAAGTTGCCCCGTAATTTTTTTTTTAACAAAGCACGCGTAATTCCTCTTACTGAACTTGTAAGGGCTCGTGACACAAAAAACGCGCCAAGAAAAACGTGGCATTACTCCTGATCCGCCGCGGTGGCTCAGCGGTTAGGGCGCTCGACTACTGATCCGGAGTACCCGGGTTCGAACCCGACCGCGGCGGCTGCGTTTTTATGGAGGAAAAAAACTAAGGCGCCCGTGTGCTGTGCGATGTCAGTGCACGTTAAAGATCCCCAGGTGGTCGAAATTATTCCGGAGCCCTCCGCTACTGCACCTTTTTCTTCCTTTCTTCTTTCACTCCCTCCTTAATCCCTTCCCTTACGGCGCGGTTCAGGTGTCCGCCGATATGTGAGGCAGATACTGCGCCATTTCCTTCCCCCAAAAAACAATTTTCAATTTTCATTTTTCTCCTGACGACTTAGTTCCATATATTTTCCGTAGCAGATAGCAAGTGGTGCAAATGTTGAAGGTCGCAAATTAGACGCAAACCACATTTCAGCAAATGAATAAATAAAAAGAAGCGTTTCGAACATGTTTCGCCAAAAGCAATATCGAAGGGCCAGAGTAACGTAAACAAGTTCATGAAGCAATGTTCTTCCGATTCCTCTCGCAACAATACTCTCAAAATAAAAGAAAAAGAGTCATTGAACGCTGGCTGGAAGTGACACATTCGCGGCTAGTTTGACTCCCCGCAGCTTCGTCACAGTGGCCACAAGCTTTGGCCAGAAAGCACTGCCTACTGGAAACAAACTTACGCCATATCTTGCATGCAAGCTCCATTTAGGAATGAATACACGGGTTGAAACGGGTATGTCGCGAATCCGCGACACTGAGTGTTAGAGGGTTACGATGTTAACCATGCTGCCACGGACTTGCCTGGTTAACTACGCGACTCGAGCTATTTCATTCCCAGTGCAAATATTCTGCTTAAGTCAAATCCTTGGATGCCGCAAATGCGTAAACTGTTTCACAAAAGTACCGTCTGTTATTGCAGCTTCCATTGGCAAACATCCTTGAAAAAAAAAATAGATATAATGCCTTCACAAAAATTACGTAGTTTGCAGTACTCTTTGCGCCATATGTGGAAATCGCATTAAAAAATGTCCCGTTTGCTTGGAAATTAGTTTTAATTTCGAGGGAATTGTGGAACATTGTAGGGTACTGTTATAAACATATTAATGGGAATGGTCGCAGTTTACAATACGCAGCAACATCTTGAATTTCAAAGTTGGTCTCGAGCTCGCACTGCAAGTTAGTAGTGCCATAAAATATCAGTGGGGTGCTTTCTGACAGTAAATAGAAGAAAAATTGAAGCCCTCCGAGGAGGTATTAGAGGGTATATAAATTGTTATGGTACAATGTAACAATATGCAAAAAACTCCGTTCATAGACAACATTGCTTTGAAAAACTAGGCTTGTCCAAGATTTCTTGGTGTAGAGAAGATTTCCAGGCTCCTCGGTTGACGACTTACCATGAGCAGTTCCTTGGAGAACTTGAGCACGTCCTGGAATTGCTGCATGCTGAAGTGCTGGATGGAAGGAAGGAGGGAGGCCGACCTTTTCAGCACCCAGTGGTACGTTTCTGCGCTCAGCAGGTCAGCCTCATGCCACTTCCGGAACCTCTGCTTTAACTGCAACGAGTGTATAACAGATGTTTGTATGGGAGGATGCTGGTGGTCAGTTAGGCTGTGATTAAATGCGCCTCGATGGGACGACAAGTGTTGTGTGGCTCTTAAAGAGACTGCGAGAACTAAGTGGAGTTGGTGGCTATCGATAGGCTACCCGATTTCAATGACAAAGACTCCAGATTCACTGAAAGCAGAGCTTTTTTAAGTTAAACCCGTCCGAAAGATGTACGCTAAAAGGTCCGTTTCTTGAAGAGCGCTTTAAGACGCATAGAGCCACGCCGGTGATACAACTGTATCGACTACAAAGAAACAAAACTTCTAATTCAGTGAAGTAACAGAGACCAATAAGCGCCTACCGTATCTACTGCCCATACCTGGCATTGTGAAGGAACATGATGGCTCATTTACTAACGTCTTTAGCTTCCGCGTTATCCTTTCCCCGAAAGGCCGAAAAGTTTAGGATAGAGTCGTGCCTTGTTAATACAAACACTTTTGTTCTGAGGCAACAGTGTCCATAAAGCGAGTCGTCCGTAATAACGGATCGCGAAGGAAAATGAAAGTTAAGAAAAAAAAAACACGCTACGGTTAAGGTCAGCTTGTGTGCATAGTGGTGGGTAGGATAATGACCTAGAAGCCCATTATCCTGGCTATTATTTTGTTCCAAATACTGTACTACAGCTTGACGCGCCTAGTTGTCTATGATACGCTTGATGGCGTCTCAAGGCAACCTAACCACTACTACGCTTGTTCGCACACGAGCTGCTACTGCGTATCAGCACTCAGTCGGCAGACAGCTGCTGAAAGCGGTTTTATACGTTGTACGAGACGCGGAAAGAGTTTCATTCACAGACATTCGTGCAATTTGGAAAATGGTTAGCCGCATAGACTGGAAAAAATTGCAATGGAAAGCGCGAAACGACATAAGGAAAGGGCCATCGCTCAGTTATTTAACAGATTTCTATAGTGTCTACTCAAAATGCTCTTATCACCATTCATGCAAACAAAAATAGGCGGGCCCCAATGGGCTCTGTGTATTTTCCCTCTCGTGCATTATGCGGACGGTGAGTTGACGTTTTAACGAGGCGTAAATGGACTGCAAACCTTTGGTCCCTGGGCAAACTTTTCATAATTCGAGATGTCCACACTAACGGGGGTCGTTTTAAGGAGGCACAACTATTTCCAGAACAATTTGATGGCCTCAAGAAATGCGGCTGCCTTATCTGTGTGCAAACAATGTAGCCCGTAGATGGCCATGTGGTCGTGGGCTCGTATTTTGTAGCGTCTTTTCCGAATAGTCTTTTGTTTTGCTGATGCAAAACGACCGTTCCTGCATATTCGAGATTCGCAAATGAGCGCTTACAGACCAAGTACAGTTACGTCAACGATAGCAACTATCGATCGCAATGGAAAAAAAGAGTAGGTTCAATGTACGGCCTCTCGATCCATAGCCGTACCGGGACGCCGCTTTCCGGAATCGTTCTTTTTGCTTCCAGCCCGTCGTACCAGAGTGGTCCCCAATGGTCACTGTCATTAAGCCTTGACTTAATTGGTGAGGCCATTATAAGAAGCAAATTAATAAATCATTACAAAACAGTGCCGTTAAACTGTAGAAGTATGAACCCGTACCAGGATGGTGTGGTGTTTCTTTTTCTTCTTAGAGGGCAGCACTGTAACGGCGAACATGGGGAAGAGTCCCAGTTCTCTGGCCATGGTGGCCAGCACGAAGTGCAGGCTGGAAGGCCACAGAGGTCGCGAGGTGAACGGAAAGAGGCCCAGACCGAAGCGCCGCATGACTGCCTCGAAGTGTTCCGGTTCACTTTGAAGTCTGGTTGCTGCACAGTAAGGGGAACGTTTGTAAGTTTCCAGTGACAGGACGTTATCTACCAAACATCCAGCCTGAAATCCGGAATCAATGTGCTCAAAGGCGTCTGAGAAAATGAGCGAGATAGGGAAAGAAAGAGGGAAGGTTTTTCTACTTAGCTGTTGAAGGATGGCATCTGAATTAAGAAGGCTGGCGCTAGATGCCTTGTCCCATGAGCGGCGGGCATTAGAAGCTGGTTCTTGGACAAGGGGAGCGTCAAGCAGTGGGGTGGTTGACTGCATGGGAGGTGTAACCAGTTGTAATATAGACTGGTTTATGGTTGATTGGGTTTAACGTCCCAAAGGCTATGAGGGTCGCCGTAGTGGAGGGCTCCGGAAATTCCGAGCACCTGGGGTTCTTTAAGATGAACTGACATCGCACAGTACACGGGCCTCTAGAATTTCGCCTACATCGAAATTCGACCGCCGCGGCCAGGATCGAAGCCGCGTCTTTCAGTAGTTATGATATAGAGCACGTCTACCTACAGTACAGTAACGGAGAGAAAAAAAAGGTAATAGTTATTAATAGAAGGCTTGTCCAGATCCGCTTTCCGTTTGCTAGTGGTCGACAAGGCCGAACCCCGTGGCTAACGCAACGAGTGGGTTAAGAGTGCCTCTCCACCAGGAACTTGTTTAGCAGAAAAAGTGCTGAAGTATTTCCACATAGAGTTCGGTTTCCCGGACTGTTCCACAGGAGGTGAAAGCTGCCACGGAAGCCGGCCTAGATTATGAGATTGTGTCCGGTCTTGTCAACGTTTAGATGCAGCATGCGAAGCGAGTGTGTGAAGGACGTTCTTTGAGATACTATCATCACAGAGTTTCTTACTATTAACTAAAGGGAAAGCTAACGCCCCGCCTATGTGAGTTGGCATGGAGCTTCCTCGAGACCACCTGTACCATCATGGGCGCTCAAAGCATCATGGGGCGGAGAGCTACCGACTGCGGAACCACAACTTTTGCCCAAAAAAGTAATGAAAAAACAAACGTTGTTCGATAATCAAGAATGTCCTAATATTTAATATCCTCTCTATAAATTGCAACAAACAAGCAGAAAAGCCTGTAAATGTAAAGTTTGGCCAAAATAAGCGATGGCTTTTTCTACTGTTGGTCAAGTATTGCAAACCACAAAAGCCAACATTTTGTGCTTAACAGGCGCAATTTTGAAAAGAAATATGTTTTCAAAAGAATGTTGTTGCTTTAACACATTAAGAAGTTTTTAACAGTATTTCGGGAAACAAAACCTTTTATTGGCGCCCTGTGCTGTTGTGTTTTCGCTACTATGGCTTTTGCGCACTACGTTCGCGCCAACGTCGTCTGCGCGTTGGGCGCGCCGTGGATACGGAATGGGACATCTCAGTAACGCCACTTTGTGCTCCTGACAAAAGAACCGACTGTCCCGCACCAAGTAGCTCATCGCCCCATGATGCTTTGAGCGCCCATGGCGGTTGAGGTGCAGCGGCACCAGGTTTCCCTCTAGTTAATAGTAAGAAACTCTATGACTGGCATCAAGTCTTGCTGTACTCAGTTTGAGCTTGGCGCTAGCACGCACACACAAAACCATAAAACGGCAAAGACAAACACGAGCACATGCGTGCATACACACACTAACCCATAAAATCTAAGACATGTGCGGAGCACCACGTTGCACCGTGTGTCCCAATAGAGATCCATGATGAGTTCTTTCTGACAAGTGGTGAGATGTTAATGGAGATTGCAACATGTGGAAGTGTTCTCAATTTCGGTTCACATCAGCAGCGCGCAGTATTTTTCGCCTTTTAACAGCTAGTCTGCGATGTTTCTTGTTTCTATCGTACCTAACTGCTGCACCTCAGTCACTCCCGATTGATTGGCTCAATCGTCGATGTCTGTTGGCTTCTTTGATGCTGTCAGAGCAGGGGGCTGCCTCTATAGACTGTACGATTATGCACGTCTATCTAACCCTCGCTGCATTTGATTCCTCCCTGCGGCGTACCCGTGTAACGAAGGGGCATTCGAAAAAGGGGCCCGACAGTGACTTCTACATAGACACTCCGTCGACCGTCGCGTTGCTTGTATGAGTACAAATATATATTTCTTTTTGCGCTCTTACAAAGAAAGGACGTAAATTATATTAGCGAATCCTTGACACTGAGAGGCTCGGTGGAGATGCGTCGAAGCTTAGAAGAAGACACCTGCAGCTGTATAACGGCTTTCTGCTTGCCTCACCTGGTAAGCCTGCTTATGTACATCCTTGGACAGTATGAAAGGGAACGTTCACTTTGCATTGAGCAACCAAATGTATGTCTGGTTCTAAATTAAACATGATGTAATATAATGATGCTGATTAGAACGAACGAGAAGTTCTGACAGAGAAGCGAATAAAGCGTGTTCTTTTTGACATTTTGAATGTAATTTCTGATGAACGGTTAGCTTATTCAATTTATCTTTATCTAGGCGCAATGAAGTTTGTTAAAAAAAATTAAAAAAAATGATTACTGGATTCTGCTTGACAAATGTGCACTGCGGGTAGGGAGGTGCGCCACAGTAATGGGATTCAGATTTGGTTCACCTCCTTGGGATACTGTAATGTGCTGCAATGGGTGGGAATAAGAGTGTTTCGGCATTTGTTGTTATCGGAATGCGACATGTGGTGATAGATTGCTCGGTATCGTGCTGTAATAACGACAAAGGCGCTCATGCTAGCGCTGGGTTAAAGGTTGTACTGCATACAAAATAAAGTGAGTGTCCCTAAAAACCGACGATTTCAATTCGTAGTCTTCCGTCGTATTCACAAGAGATTACATTTGAACGAATTGCGTATTAGAGGAAGCTGATCGTCTCAATAAAAAATAAAATCTACGAGTCTTTTTGCTTCTTGTTCCAAAAAGTGGCAGGTTCTTGGAAGAAACAGATTTTAAAAATATCTTCATGCTAGTATATGCAATGAGTACACTGGTATTTTCATCATGTAATTAATGCTGCAACGCTAAAGGCAGGCCGCGGTGGCTCAGTGGTTAGGGCGCTCGACTACTGATCCGGAGTTCCCGGGTTCGAACCCGACCGCGGCGGCTGCGTTTTTATGGAGGAAAAACGCTAAGGCGCTCGTGTGCTGTGCGATGTCAGTGCACGTTAAAGATCCCCAGGTGGTCGAAATTATTCCGGAGCCCTCCACTACGGCACCTCTTCTTCCTTTCTTCTTTCACTCCCTCCTTTATCCCTTCCCTTACGGCGCGGTTCAGGTGTCCAACGATATATGAGACAGATACTGCGCCATTTCCTTTCCCCAAAAAACCAATTATTATTATTATTATTATTATTATTATTATTATTATTATTATTATTATTATTATTATTATTATTATTATTATTATTAAAGGCAGGTAGTGATGTCTGGAGTCGCCAGGGAACAATGTCTTTCTTTTAGAAAACATCCGCTGCAAACGCACACTACGCTCCTTGTACAATGTTGCCACAGCCGACGGTAGTAAGTTAAGACCATGCACCTCTGAAGATGAGAACTGCATATGGGCCTGTGGCTGCAAACCAACGGCTCTTCTAAAGAGCTGCATCAAAACTACCCGTGTGAAGAACAAAGGATACAAACGCTTATCTATCGGATATACAGCTTCCAGTGCAACAAAAATATTGTTTGTATATTGCACTCGTTCACATATCGACGAAGGAAAATTTAAAAGAGTCCACTATTTAGTAGCTACATGCCAGTACCAAGAAAAGGTGAAAGGTAACTTTATCCTTGAGTTACAAAGGCAGCATAAACATAAAATTGCTGGAAGCGATAAGCTTGTGTCGTGATAACCTTCTCTGAGTTCCGCATCAGTGATGTAGTAAGAGCAAAGCTAAAGAAAAAAGCCGAATGCTACGAATAGGTACAAGGCAAGATAAGAAAGAGCGTGGCGGATAAGTTTACACCCATACTGTTTCCCACTCGCCATGAAAAGCTCTGATTAACGGTTTTTATTCGAATGTAACGCGACCACGATTTTAACGCAAGGATCGGCTTTGCGGACACAAAACGGAGAAAAATTATCACGATTTTAACGCGAGGGTTGGCTTTGTGTGCACGTGAAGGGGAAAAAAAATGAAAGAAAAGGAATGTAACGTGAGGAACGATTCCGCCGTAATGGGAAGGATGAGTAGACGTTTACCATCAAAAGTACCTCAACAACTCCCTTTCAGACCCGCCGCGGTGGCTCAGTGGTTAGGGCGCTCGACTACTGATCCGGAGTTCCCGGGTTCGAACCCGACCGCGGTGGCTGCGTTTTTATGGAGGAAAAACGCTAAAGCGCCCGTGTACTGTGCGATGTCAGTGCACGTTAAAGATCCCCAGGTGGCCGAAATTATTCCGGAGCCCTCCACTATGGCACCTCTTCTTCCTTTCTTCTTTCACTCCCTTCTTTATCCCTTCCCTTTCATGTGTCCAACGATATATGAGACAGATACTGCGCCATTTCCTTTTCCCAAAAAACCAATTATTATTATTATTAACTGTCTTTCAGACGCCCTTTGTGTTTCAAGCGAGTAGCACCAAAAATTACCAGACACGGCTGACACGAAGATAGGTACGGAGTCCCATCGATCAGTCGCCGCGTCGACTTCGCCATTTAGGCGCCTACTCATAAGAACAAAACTTCTAGTCGCTCACCTCAGCGGCGAGTCATGCCTATAGAGCGACAGTGGCTGTTCTCGGCAACATTTAAACGGGTCTTGCGCGGAGCCATCGGAATAATGCACCGGTTCGATGTCGTCGAAAAGGGGCGTCAGATAGCGATACCCAGGAAAGTAGCAAGAAATCCTTTCCGCGTGCAATAGCAACGCCAAACGTTTCGTGCACCAGAAGCGGATTTTGGTGTAAGCATGCGTCGTCGGCGCCGCCGTGAACTTTGAGCAAGTCTGTCGAACTTTCAGAGAACGAATCGAAGTCTTTTGCACAGCCTTCAAGTCGCACGTATTCTATCCTATTTTCACGGGACAAAGCGTCGAATCGGCGCCTCCTACGCAAGTGCGCCGTTTCCAGCGATGAGTTTATAGCCTCTTTGCCGCCACTCTGACATGAGATGATCGGCATTTTTGGCTAGGAGTTTCCGTTGGTAGACAAATGTGGCGTGTGTTTTAACTCGAGAACGTCAAAGGCCCCGTTGTCCTCAAAATCCGGTGTCAGCTTTGACGGCGTCGCCGTTAGTGCGAAAAATGACGAGCATGGCTACGGTAGGTGGTCCCCAGAGAGGCAGGTGGACCACCTAGGTCACGTGACCTTGAGGCGTCATCACAACCAGCCCATCGGATAGTGAGCAAAATGGCCACCATGACAGGTGGCAGTTAAATTAATGATAGGTCGCTCCTGAGTCACACAAGGCCCACCGCTGGGAGCACCTGCCATCGCAGGGCAGTGGTGCATCGCTAAACCGCTGCACCACTTCGCCATATGAGATCTGCTAGGAATATTTGAATGTAAAGTAGACAATGAGCTTCAGCATATATGTGGGAATTATTTCATTACGCTATCGCGTCATACTCTTAAAGCACAGCGTAAGTGTACCCTCAATTTTTTTTTCATGTCCGGTAGTTGGGGGCAGACCCGCACGACGCAAAAACCAATATGCGAGTAAACGCGGCAGTGTGTGCTATTGTCTCTGCGTACTATTCGAATTTAAAGCAAGGGGTAACTACTGGTTTATATTGTCGGTAGAAAAAAAAAGCGCTTTACATTCGAGTAAATACGGCATCAACTGCGCGCATCCACGATGAGTCACCGTGGTGTGGAGCTTCCAGTCGCCACATTGTAACAACCGTTCCTTCACAAAACATGCGGTCTGGAGCGAAGCTATCCCAAGTTTATGAATAGCACATGTGGTATGTTTACTACCGTAGTACTGAGTTGCAAAAAAGAAAAAACGGTCAGGACCCACCGCTGCGCACCATACTTGTACCTAATTTTGCTACGGCCTTCTGGCAACTTGCCGGTTAAAGCGCGCAGGCGGTACATCTGCCTCCAAAACTGCTTTCCAGCGAAACACTTGAGGCAAGTTTTTTTTTGTTTTTTACAGCTGCTCTAAACTTGCTTTTCGTGCCGTGTGAAGAGCTGGCAGAGCACGGAGCATTCACAACACTTTCGCTTCGCCCCGGCAACGCCCAAGGAGCTTCTGGAACTGCACAGCTGCTTATACTACGTGCGGGTGCGGCGCGCTTCATTGAAGCGGAAGAATATTTGGACAGACAGGACGCCACAGGACACCAGGAAAGTTGGAAGCAGCATCAAGAAGTTCATAATGGTTAATTAATAGGTGCAAGACGTATCGCTGACGAACACTGGAGTCTGAACTCTGGCGCCAAGCCAAGCGTTTTTACCAGGGAAGATGTGAAGGAATTCGGTGCAACGCTGTCTTCTGACCTGATATGCACGTAAGTTCACGACACGCAAGGGCAGCTACGCGCTACACGTACAGTCTTGCTCAAAAGTCTTAAGGCCACAGAGTTCAGCTGCAACAAAATGAATGTTCCCAGAATGCTCTGTGTAGCGGATCATTCAAAACAGAAGTCAAGCAGGAAGCTTCTCTACTACAAGAAGACTTCTGCTAGCATTTCAAGGTCATTCGGTTTTTAACAGTGCCATAATAACTCTGTTATGCGGCTGAAGCTAAAAGCCTTTGGTCTTAAGACTTTTGACCAAGACTGTACCATAGCATAGGGCTACAAACGCGAAGGTTCTCAGAACAAGGAGGTCTTAGTAGTATTCCCGCGCGAAAAGTTTGAACCGTGACTTCTGGTGAATAAGTCTAGAAGTTAGATGTGAACGCAAACGGTCCACATCACGCGGTGGACTGACCTTTCAAATGCTTGTTTTTTGACATAGTTAAGAGATATTTATTGCTAAAATGGCCGTCATTGCTATGAAAACCCTCAGAGCGCTTCTGCTGGCAGATACTATACCTTTTGTGAGCGCGAGCCGAACATGAAGTGCTTGCGTTCAAGAAGCTTTTCATCCGATGTCTGGTAGAAACTTTAACTAAAACTGTATAACAGAGCAGAGCTTGCTCAGAAAAGAAAAAAAATGCTGTACCTAGGTATTGACCCACATGGTGTTATTCCTCACATACACTAATCTATTCTGAGCTGTGTCTTGCAAGCTGTACGAGTTAAATGTGGCGCTATTTGGTCTTCTGACCATACTTCGGTGCACTCTTTCCTCTCAGATAACGCAGCAGGAAAAAAAAAGACATTTTTTTCATTCAACCAGAAGTAACATTGCGAATTGTATACATACCCGAGTTACTGCCGAATGTATGAAAATATATGTGCGGTTTTATGGCAAAAAAGCTTTTCCAGCGAGCGAGGCGCTGAGCTGTATTTGCGCATACAAAGAAGCTGTGTAAGCTGCGTTTGAATGCTGTAATTTTCGGTATATAGTCTGCAAGGTCTACGCTTTTGAAAGCTTAAATTTTTCGGTTTGAGGACTGTATTGACGTGGACTTATAAGTATTTTTTTTTGGGTATCGACGAATATGGCACGAAATTCCTTCCACTAACTTTTTACCATGTTTTGTGATATCGGGGCTGTATGGCACATACATATTTTGTTCTGATTGCAGTCCTGGCTCCTGCGGGCTATGTATAGTGCGCTCACAGTCGAGTAAAAAAAAAAATTGTTCACTTAAAAAGCCCGGCGAACTGTAAAATGGATGCGGAATGTATACCGTATATTGCGGTATATAGTAAGCTGTATACTTTTTGGGGCTGGCGGGCAAGACTTTATTGCAAGACGCATTTGAATTCATTTTAAATGCAAATGTGAGCGTGTTCCTGTAAAAGGGAAACTGCCTTGCGTGTATTCAAAGCCTAACCACACGCGAGAGGGTCACGTGAAAAGCTAGAAACGACGTCCAACCTCGAGGTTATGAATCACAGAAAGTAAACCGAGCCTGTCTGCCATTAAAAGGTGCCCCTTTTAGTGTAAAGCTTTTAGCCTACAAATCAACATCATCAGACCGAAACTTGAGTCCGCATGCACCGTCTGGGACCCTTCCACAAAACATAACATCGAGGCACTGTATATGATCCAGCGAAAATCTGTACTGTTCATTTTTTTACAAATAACGTTCTACTGTCTCTCCAACCATTCATATACAACACAACATATAGACATTGCAAACACGAAGAAAAATTGAAAGATTGAAATTTATTTTTTTTACTCAAAAATCGCAAACTCTCCATGAACTCTGATTTATTTATTAAGCCGATCACAACGCGACTAGCAGGACATCGTCACAAGCAATCACTAACATCGTACAGCGCTAGAATCAATGCTTTCAGATACACATTTTTTCCTCACACAATAACTCAATGGAATGAACTCCCGCCTGAGGTTGTAAACAGCATCGATGCCCTTGACGAAATTGCTTATTGATAGCTGCTGCGTTGTTTTCCCTTGTCCTTAACTACGTCCTATTACTCATATGTTAGTTTTCTGCGATGTAATTTGCTGCGTTTATTTTTATGTATATTTTGCCCCTCCTGCTTGGACCTATCTTAGGATCTGCAGTATTCTATAAATAAAGATAAAAAAATAAAAAGATCGAGCTTAAACACGACCACCCGGGCCCTCTCCCTCCAACCCTCTCCCTCTCTGCGGCTTTAAGCGCCGGGCGGACTTACTCGACGAGGTGCAGTTCTCGACGAACACCAGTGTTTTGGCCAAAGCAGATGTGGCGTTGAGGTTCTCGTTATTTAGAAGATTGAGCAGCGCGTCTGCAACGAGAAACAAAAAGGAAATAGCGGCACCAGTTCTATCAGCTTCCAGCTTGCGTACCGAGAAACTGCAATGAAAGCAGAAAAAAAAAGATGTGAGTTAAGCAAAATGGAAATAAAAAAGGATGAGGTCACATGTTTAAAGTTCGCGGTGCAGAGCACAGACAGTGAGAAACACCTGAGGCTTGATTCTACGGACACCTACAGCACACAGGCTGTGAATGCGGCCACTAGCGCGTTCCTTCTGGTTGCTAGAATAATAAGAGCGGGGATTCTATTGGACCATTTTTTTTTGTAACGGACATTGCTATTAAAACTCAGAGACTCAGGTAAAGCCTTGTGAAGGTTTTTTGCTGCTCCGTCTCCAACTTCTCAGCTTCATAAAGGGGGGGGGGGGGGGGCGGGGGGGGGGGGCGAATTTCTCTAAAGATGACCTTTTCCATGTTTTACTCGCCCACACCCGGCCTCGCTTATTTTCTAGTTTTTGAGTATTGTTCCGGCACCATTCCATGTTTCGCTTCGTCCTGTTTTATTTCACACAAACTTAAATTTACCTTTTCATTTACATTTTTATTGGCGCCTTTCACCTGCGAAAGCTCTTCTTTACTGGTTGCGGTTAGTTCTAAGCCTAAATTAATACTTCCATTAAAAGCCGTTGATCACATGGCGCCCGCTGTATATAATGTTTGCGTGGCTGAAGACGTATTCTTTTTTTAGCTTTGACAGAAAAATCCCGATAAGTCTTTGTTTCTTCAAAGGACACTATTATTTCCCCAGAAGGTTTTATCTAAAGCTATAGGCTTCTTGTACCAAATACCCGAATTTAGGACCGGATATTCGTGAAGTTCTTTGAACTAACATACCGGAAGGTCTAAGAACTTGTATTATCGCTAATAGAGGGTGGAACAGATTATAGACAATAGAAATCCGTAGTGAGGTATGGTGCGGCATGACACATTATGGTACGGCGTATGGGTTTGAAGTAAACAAGCTGCACATGGGCTATGAGAAACAGCGTGGCACTATCTGACTCCAACTAGTCAACTCATAATGCTGTGAAGAAATAGACGAAGGGTGTGAAAAACAAGGAAGGAAGGAAAGAAAACCTAATGAGAAAGTGAGCTTGAACGGCAGCTTATCAAAGCAATTATACTTCGCCAATAATATATTAAAGTTGGTCACCTTTGGTGTATCGCTGCAGCGTGTCGTAGACGTACTGCATGCTGGAGAAGCGGAAGGGCAGCTCCTGCGTCTCGTGTGCGAACCAGCGGTCCGAGCAGACGAAGCGGTAGAAGTCGTCACACTGGCCCACGCTCAGGTTCAGCCTCGAGGTGAGGTAAGCGGCTGCGGTGACATCGCAGGGCCTCTTTGAGACCGACGCTCAAGAGCAATTGACATCGCAATGCGAAGACAGTACGGGACAAAAAAGCGATACTGGCAGGCAGAGCAGCGATGACTGTGTGTCCATTCAACCCTTTATAATTCTTCGCTGGTTTTTGCTTGATGACCATGACAAGTACATCGGGTTCACTCATTTGCATGCCCAGCAATTTCGCACAAAAATTTTGAAAATTCGAAAATTGTAAGGTACTTTTACGGTAATATTGAAGGTAATGGCTCATTCTTGTGATGTATAGAAATATGTTTCGTTTAAATTGTTTCCATCGCTCGCATCGAACAGTTAAGACTCGCATAGAAAACCAATGCGGGATGCTTTTGACGATAGCAAAAACGTTAATAAAAAAATTCAAGACTACCGTCGGGTGATCTGTGGATATATTGATTGTTGTAGTGAAAACTTACTGTATGGGATCCGCACACAAAAACGGATATAAAAAATCTTGAAGGCGTCCAGAGGAAAGCACTCCGGTTTATTTACCACGCTTATGGTCGGCAGGTCTCGGTGTCTGATTTGCTCAACAGATCTGGGCTTCCCACTCTTGAATCCCGTCGCAAGCAGCACCGACTAAAAATGTTGTTCAATATCATACATAATAAAACAAAACTGAATTTTCAGAGTTACATGCAATACAACACAACACGCCCCACCCGTAACAAACACGAAAGGACTATCTTGATGCCACGATGCCGAACAAAAGCATATTCTTGTTCCTTCTTTCCACGCACCATTTCCGAATGGAACCGACTGCCGAGCGATATCACCAACCTGGTATCTTCAGAATCCTTCTTGTCTGCTGTTTCGGCTCATGTATCGCAGTAGCGTGTCTAGTACACAGTGTATTTCGGTTTCCTTGTTTTTATTCTGTTCACTTAGACTGTTTGACGTCGGATGATTTGCCTGTACTTTTTTTTGTTGCTTCCCGTTGGTCTTATTGAATTTTGTCCTCGTACTGTAATCGCCCTTTGTCGCTGTTATTTTGTTGTTACCACTTTGTAATTTTTTTTCCTTTGTGCACTCCTGCCCTGACCGCCAAAGGGCAGTCGGCAGTATTTATGAAATAAATAAATAAATATGAAAAAAATTGCGTTCATAAATGGCTTCCCATTCAAGAATGCTTTTGCAGAGGATTGACGGGCATGTGATTGTGGGCGCTATAGAAGTCGCCATAACGAATACAGAGAAAGGCTATTAAATTCATCTTTAATAAATATGCAAAGACTGACTCCCCCACCACTTTGATGGAAATTTACCAAATTTAACGACTTGAACTCCGAAGAAAAAAGTTCAGGTTAGAGTTTCTTGCGCTTTTATTAGAGAACAAATTTGGTCTGGACCCCCCATTATACTTAAAGCCGTTATCTGCCAGACAAACTCGACATTACCACCCTAGTTTTCTAACCCCTATATTCGCCAAAACAGACACCTACAAGTTTTCATTTTTCCCACGAACTATAATAGATTGGAATCAAATAAACCAACCATTGCCCCATGCGGTCTAACCAATTAGTGCTATTTCTGTCTATTTTCCAGTGTTATTTCTTTCTTATTTCGCTCACTTGTACGCCCACCCTGCTTGGACTTAGTGTCCGCAGTATTTCATAAATAATAATAATAAAAAAATAAAGAAAAGAAAAGTTTCCGACTATTCTAAGCAGAGATAAGGGCATATATATTATTTCAGTTATCTATCCGGTCCCCCTTGCTCTGGTTGGAATCTTCCGTGCGTTACTATTACGCAGGGACGCAGAGTGATTTTCTTGACTGAATTCCTTGAGCTCCCCCCCCCCCCCTCCCCTTTTTTTTACCGACTCCTCTTTCTTCATAGCAGTCCATTTTTTATAGCGTTCGGTGGTAGCAATGTTCATCATCGCACGGAGATATCCTTCATATTTCATGTTCTGATACACGGGTATGACGATGATATGATTTTGACAGCCGGTGGTCACAGAGCACGAGTGATCTATCCCGCGCCACTGTCGCGCAGTCGAACTTGGGTGACACAATATTCTATCGAGGCTATAGTGGACGTCACGATACCCCAATGGTAAAACTGATAGAGCCTATGTATTGAAGATAAATTATCTGAATCTCGCAGTCTGCGTACCTATAGCAGGGTTTGGACGCGACAACGTTGATTTTAGGGTAATCCATCCAGTGACATTAATATTAAACCTCAAGGATACCCTATTAGGTCAGCATAGCTCACAAGGTTATGTGAGCGTCAGGATCGTATTACCACGCATGGCATTATGGCTTTGGCCATAATTTTAGTTGGTAAGACCGTACACCTCGATCACAAATATTTGTGAGTGATGGGCAACGACATTCAGGTTTCTTGCATACCCTCTGACTGCGAATAACTACACTCTAAACTCCGAACAAGGTGCCTGTTAGAAACCTTGTTTAGCTTGAACGAGCGCCTTTCGCGTCTAAAACAATTCTGGCATGCCTGAACAAGCCGCACGGACATACGGGAAAATATGGCGGTTATTGGGGTTTGAACGATTTTGAATGTGATCTTTTTTGTATGCACTGAGATCTTTCGAAACTAGGACGCAGGAACAGGTAATGTATACGGTACACAAGGCACACATCTTAGGTTATTTGGGCCTGAGTGTGGCTGCCAGTGGCAAGTGTGAGCTGAAAAATAAAAATACAAATGAGACACTGACCTTCCGGCAGGCACAGCTGGTCGGTGCAGTTATCCGCGTTGATACTAACACCGTGGCCGCCTTTCGATTCTGAAAAGGTCAAATGTATGTATGAAGTTTGCAGGCGCAATCACAACGTGCACACCTGCTGCGGTTATTTTCTTCCGTATTTCCAGAGAATAAAGGATGCCAAAATTCATTTACAGCAATGAAAGGCGCCACTAATCAAACGATTGATGTGTCGTAGTCTCCAAAGAGTAAGCGATCATGGTGAGACGGGTGTGGTTCGTGAGAAGCATGCGTAACGCAAAGTTGCGGGCAGAACTCAGAAGGCTAACCTTGCTCTGACGGATGAATTTTCGCATGCCATCTTTCCTACGTACCCTGCCACTGAGACGGCCTGTTCAAATACTCGACCCTTCATGAAAGAATGGACGAACCCGGAAAAACCTCTTGCCTCGGAACAACAGCAACAGCAACCACGACAACAACAACAACAGCAAGAAAAAAACAACTACAAAAGGCCTGGTGTAGTCCTTTAGCAACTCGCTAGCACTGCGTCCGTTTTTGCGATGAAGTTTATATGCGTGTCAAGTGCTGTAAGGCTTAACTGAAGCCATTCTTGAGCAAATATGAAAAATAGGAAGTTTAGATGCGTGTCACCCGCCGCGGCGGCTCAGTGGTTAGAGCGCTTGACTACTCATCCGGAGTTCCCGGGTTCGAACCCGACCGCGGCTGCTGCGTTTTTATGGAGGAAAAACACTAAGGCGTACGTATGCTCTGCGTTGTCAGTAAAAGACCTCCAAGAGGTCGAAATTATTCCGGAGCCCTCCACAACGGCACCTCTTTCTGCCTTTCTTCGTACACTCCCTCCTTTATCCCTTCCCTTACGGCGCAGTTCAGGGGTCCAACGATATATGAGACAGATACTGTGCCATTTCCTTTCCCCCCAAACCAATTGTTATTAGATGTGTACCAAGTGCTGTAAGGGTTAACTGAAGCCATTCTTGAGCAAATATGAAAAATAGGAAGTTTAGATGCGTGTCACCCGCCGCGGTGGCTCAGTGGTTAGGGCGCTCGGCTACTCATCCGGAGTTCCCGGGTTCGAACCCGGCCGCGGCTGCTGCGTTTTTATGGAGGCAAAACGCTAAGGCGTACGTGTGCTGTGCGATGTCAGTGCACGTTTAAGACCTCCAAGAGGTCGAAATTATTCCGGAGCCCTCCACAAAGGCACCTCTTTCTGCCTTTCTTCGTACGCTCCCTCCTTTATCCCTTCCCTTACGGCGCAGTTCAGGTGTCCAACGATATATGAGACAGATACTGTGCCATTTCCTTTCCCCCCAAACCAATTATTAGATGCGTGTCAAGTGCTGTAAGGGTTACCTGAAGCCATTCTTGGGCAAATATGAAAATTACGAAGTTTAGATGCGTGTCAAGTGCTATAAGGGTTAACTGAAGCCATTCTTGAGCAAATAGTATAAAAAAGCAATCCATCGTTAGGCCCTGCACCGATAAACATTAGACACAAACGCAGCTGCACTGAGCATACAGCAGAGAACGCGTAATCTTTCTAGAAAGCGCGGAAAATATATTTCGTAAGGCCTATAAAAGTTGCGTTATGGGTGCAAGAATCTGGTAAACCTGGTTTCACCTGGAAACTAAGGGCCCTAAATATAATACGCAACATGAATTATTGCGTTGTGACTCGTTAGGAAGCTTATACTGCACCTTGAAGAATGCTTTCCTCGGTCGAATTGTTGAGAATGTACACGGTAGTTCCAGCTGTAACGCAGGCACAAGCACACGTATAAAAACGCACGAAGGAACAAGGAGTCTTTAATCGTTAGCATTTTGTTTCACCGAGCCTCGTCGAATGGCAGAAGGCTTTCCTATACATTTGCAGGTGTGGTTCACCAATATCTATAAGAACAAGCCTGCTTATGCGAAATGAGCGATAGTCACTTTATTTATAACGCATGTCACTCAACATTTGGGTAATGAAGGAACACTCATGTCAAGGTACCTGAGTGGCCATTACAGTAGACCCCGACATTACGGCCGGATTTAATTAAGATGAAACCTTACAATACCAGTCCACAGATACCTAGGCCCACAGCAGAGTCCTAGCTGATCACAATGTATCTGTACCAAGTACTTCTCCATGGACACTGATAGAGCATGGGCTGCCGACGGTGCTGCATAAACAAGACACCAAACTTTACAAACGTAACACATACCGCGTTCCATCTGGACATCCGTTTGGTGACGTCCTGCACAAGAAAACAACATAGACGTCAAGATAAAGTTCACAAAGTCCTGCTGGGTGACCGGTCGGCAGCGCTATCACCATTAGAAATAACGATGTTACGCAACGAAGCTCCTTCGTCCATAACAATGTTTATAAACCGATAACGCCCCTTAGTGAGAAAATCCCAGCTTGGCAGAATCGCATGATTCTGTTCACTGATACTACGTTATTGTAGTTCATTTGAAATTGGCTTGTGACGATAAATTAGAGCTTGACCATCAAGAGCTTGAGCAAAAGGTGCACAACCCAGTGGGACACAGCGTGCGACAGCGTGGATATCTAAGTGGATATCTAAGTAGAAAAAATAAAGTTCTGTAACAAAGAAATGCGCGTTAGTTTTTGACGGCTTTAACTATTGACTGATAACCCGAAAACCACCTCATTCTTACCCCTTACAAGTAACTAGCAACATCAACGAGCGCTGTTTCTAGCGAACCGCTGCAGTGACACTATGAGCAGGGCAGCAAAGAGGAAAGCTCTAAATTCCCGTCAAGTGGCGACGGCCTGATTTGATTTTCTCTGAAAACCACTTGTTTAGCCTCATTAAAGAAAATGCCTGGCAAATCCACGTCAAAGGGTGCCCCATTATTTCGTAGCTTTTCAAGAATGCGTTAATTAGGATTGGTTAGCACATGTATACCCAATTAAGAACCAGGTCTTTAACAGGAACAAAACAAAGAAACTGAACCCTAGCCTTCGCACGAAGATATGCACGCGTGAACGAGTAACATTGAAAGAAAGGAGTTCGGAATGTTCTAGATGGGTATATGTGATAACTCTTAAACGTGAATTTCTTCGTACCTTCGTATCGTAAATTTCATGTACGGGCTTACATTTGTCTCAGGAACCTTATTGTTCGATAAACTTGTGTACTCTTCGCGTCCTGCGTTTCTGGTTCGTTTAAACATAATGATTGCTTCAAAGCATTTGCTATGATGGGAACCACCTGCCTACTTTAATGTACTGTCTCTACGCTCGAAAACGTATGCCCATTTTGGCACGGGCTTCGGAATAGGAAATTAAAAACCTGAAGGAACAAGCCGTACGAGAAGGTCTCTATTAACGTGGAACCCTTCGCAACTAGTGAAGCATGATCTGATGCTTTCGCCCTCAATATATGCGGCCTCCCTTTTCACGAACGCTTGTGACCGGTATTTCGCCTTGGCTGGTTTCCAGCATGTTCTGACACCGAACCCATTCACCTCGAATCGCTTCGAGACACACCATGAAGCGACGTTCATGGTTTTCAATGCCCCAACTCTATGCTGTGAATGTCAGGCTGTATATAGCGTCGAAAAACTTCATTGTCTATGGCTGGATGCCTACAGTAATCATTTATATAAACTGGCTGCCAAGCAGAAAATAAGTCTGACCGGCTGTTTGATGTGATAACGACACCAGCCTAATTGCCAGTATTGCTAGGCGAGCTAATAAAATGTTAAAAAAAGTGTCAAGTTAAATAAGTGCTGGAAGCATTCGCGAATAAAATGTGTACACTGGTTTCTTTGTTCGCGCATATATTTGCAATGATATGTACACAATTCTTACTGCTTGGCATTAAACGAGAATTTTAATTACCGAAAGCTAGATCCCCTCGAGGGAGAGTGTTATAAAACTATTAAAAAGGAAAAAAGTAGTTAACTACGCCGGTTATTCAAGGCGGCGGTCTGAAAGATTGATTTTACATCGTATTTCACGATGAACTATTGAGGACGCGTGCAACGTTTCAAACACTATAGCAATATTACTGCACAAGGAAATTCTATAAATGCTATATTGTCCATATGCAATGCATTTTGGGGATGCCTGTCTTAATGGCACTCTATGATGCTTTTGTCATCTTTTTATTTCTCTTAATATGACCGCATGCACCACAGCAGGAGCACGAAATTGGAACAGCATTGGGTGGCACTTTATGTGACACCAAGCGTACAAATCATAAGTCTACAGATAGGAAATGACCTGAATGCCTGGTTCAGACAACCGCGGACCCAACAAAAGCTCACAGCCCGCACGTGTTGCATACGAAGCGCTATGTTTGCAGGCATCGCAAAATTATTGCTGGTGCCAATATTAAATATGCTGCAAGTCTGCCTCATAATACGACCCTTTTTGCAGCATTTGCCTGTGGTGTTGGATTATATTAAATAATTTATCTTTGCCATCAGGGCTCTAATATGAATCGCATCTGGTTTCTCCGATCATAAATATATATGTTCTTACTGGCGCTGATACATGCTTTGGAGGTCATGTCATCCCAATGAAACTGAAATCATTTGCTGAAAATCGCGTAACAGTAACATTTCATTACTGATTTGTGTAAAATATAAATGCAATCATACACACTACTTTCAACGCTATGAGAAAGCTAATAGAAGAATTTTCTTACAGGATAAAGAGTGAGGACAGTGATCTTGTTCACACAATGCAATTGATTGCTCGAAACTAACACAAAGAACACGTTGATGCAAAGCGCCTGCTTAAGCCATCTGTATGAGACTTATTATGCGTCGGAATCACATGCAGAACCAACCCGGGTGCGTTGATATTGAATTAAGTTAAATAATAGCTGAAAATTAGTCTACAACTACGTTAAAAGCTAGGAAATAATATGAAATAAACATCGCCGACTTCTTAGTCGCCGCCATGTTTGTACTGCGAAGGAATACAGCGCCTTCTTCTCATAGTGAGTCCCAGCAAAACACCTTTTTTGTCTTTGTGATGTACTCGACCGGACAAACGCTTAACAAGAGGTATACAGCGGCATCTGGTATTGCAAAACTACACTGTTCCTTGAGACGTTTTTTGTCCGTGTATAATGATTGTTCCTTCTAAAAGCCACACAGAAGCTTTAGATTTAAAATGGAATGTAATACGTATCCATGAAAGTCCCAAAGAAGTTTTAATCGAGCGGTATAACGAGGACATTACCAACCACTTTACAATATCGCTAATTTATTTTTCCACAAATATACACATGTAACGTTCGTCCTTTAGAACATTGGGTAATGCTACACATGCGAAGAAATGATGGGAAACAATTGCTGAATTACACACCTTGATTTTTACTTTAATGAACTTAGCACGGCGTAGCTTATAACATGAGTATTGACACTCTATGCAATCATATATTCTATAATTTATGTATGCTTGCTCCATCTTGTCATGTACATGGGGTGGCGGACACAATCAAGCCCATTTTGAGGCTTTTTTTCAGTGGTCTTAAACAGCATTGATGTTGAAATAAACTGATCTGAATTGAACTGAACTGAATTATTTCTCACCGGCAGCTGCCGAGTGTTTAAGTGAGCGGGCTTCATAAACCTACCTTTGCATCACAAATACTGAGTTCTCTTCTGGAGGTTCCTTTCTGTTAGACGCTACATAGCCCATCGTTTAGTAGAATGGCGAGTTGAAGGCGCGCCTGCCGGGTAGGTGCGGTGTGAAAAAAAAAACGGCTCGACCAACAAAGCACATGAAAATTGAGCTAGAAAAATGTGCCAAATGGTACTTCTTTTATTTATTTATTCATGCCCCGACAAAGGCGTGGGACCAGAAAAATGCAGTACAAAGAATTATAATAGACTACGAATATAACAGGGCAGACTGTGCGTGACCCTCTTGCATAAGCGCAGTGGCGCTACCTTTTGTGCTGAGAGGAATTGATTGCGACGTAAAGACATGCTTAATATTCTGCCCGGAGAGTAACAAATAAAAAAAAAACCCAAGAAATAACGCGGAGAAAACATTCGCGTAAAGGGGCCGCATACCTTGTTTTAGATGTTAGGACAATGTAAAGTTTTATTTTGTAGCGAAAGCTACACTGGCCACGAACTGGTAGTTTGGCGGGGCTCGCAGTCCCACCGTGGTCGCAGCGCACCATGTGAGTGGTCACGTGACCAGCCACGGAGCCACCTCCTCGCTATGCCTTAGCTTTGGCTACGTACATCCTGGCATAGCCAAGCTAAGCCACTGCCAATTTTTTAAAACAATCTTTAATCGCAGTTAAATATGCATACTAAAAAATCTGGACAAGACTATTTTTAAACGGGAAAGAATTTATGAGCGCAATTTTTTATATGTTGTAAGATTTCCATGTAATAATAATAATAATAATAATAATAATAATAATAATAATAATAATAATAATAATAATAATAATAATAATAATAATAATAATATAATAATAATAATAATAATAATAATAATAATAATAATAATAATAATAATAATAATAATAATAATAATAATAATAATAATAATAATAATAATCTTTGTTTCCATCGGGATGATGGAGGAGGTTGTGGGTAAAAGCTGCTCGTAAACGGCAGCTTGACAAAGGCCCACAGCCTCCCTTTACGGGGCAACGGCAGCAAAGCAAAGACACTGGCAAATATACATATAGTCTCTTCGGGAAATAATCAATATTTCCGCACATCTCTAGTCGACAGCCTCGCATTTTTTATATTATCGTTTTTGCTGTGGTCAAAAGCGTTCCCCATTGGTTTTCTACGGCAGCCTTAACTGTTCGATGCTAACGATGGAAAAAATTTAAAAGAAACATTTAGCTACACATCGGGAGAATGGGCCATTACATTAAATGTTTCTATAACAACACCTTCCAATTTTCCAAGTCAAAATTTTTGCCCAAGACTGTTTGACATGGAAGCAAGCATGCGAGAACCTCGTTCATTGCCAGTGCTAAAAATTTCGTATTCGTTCTCCCGTCGTACTCTTGTCGATATTTTACGGAGTGTACGCCGGCATTACGCAGAGAAAAATTAATGAGGTTTCCGAAGCACGCGTGCCACATTCATAATCAGGTACATGAGTAATTATATTGCTGGTAATGGAACGAAGGTGCCTTATACAGCGAAGGAAAAGATTGCGTTGTCAGAAAGCGCGACAGAAATGCTGTACTTTGTAGGTACACGATACCAAGTACATGTTACCGAGTATCGTGTACTCTATTTTTCCTATTAAACAGAGAAGGAAAGGGCAATGAGGTGTACCTGTGATACAGCAGTAAAAAAATTACGCGATGCTTCCGACAAAAAAGCAGGCAATACCAGCCGTTCTCACACGCCCTCGATGACCGGGTTAATGGGGCATGCTTGCCAAAGGGAACGTTGGGCAGACACCCAGGACAAAGATTCTATTCTAGTTGCATTCTAGATTCTTTTTGTCCAGCGTCATGGACACTTGCAAAGGAATGCTTCAGCGCTCACTGGGATTGGCCTCTCGGTGCAGAATGGAATCGGATATTGTAAATCATTTTATTGCCTTGCGACGAACAAGAATAAAGAATCCTCGGGATATCTTTTATAAGAGGCTATGCAATTAACGCAATCACTAATAAAGTGCTGCTCCAGAAAGCACTAGTAAGAACAGCAATTGGAAAAGAATCCCAGTGCTGTGTTTCGGAAACATTCTATTCCCGCTTCATTGTTTTACGCGTTTATCATCAGCGGCTGTCACTTGCAACGTCATTGTTAGTATAACTTGCAGAAAATCCTATTTTCCAGTTGTAGGTATAAAAGGCAAGGCTGGCCAACTACAAACGCCTATTTCTGGCGAAGAAAATTGATAAGAAAATCTTATTACTACTCAGGCTGATGATGGTGATTATCTTATGCGTCAGCAATGCGATGGCGTTAGAAGCTGTTGATTTCCTTGCCAGAAGTGACGTCAGTTCAATCGAGCCAATGAGAATTATCCAGCTTGGCGATGTTATTTCTTAGGAGTCAATGGGAATCATTCGGTATGGTGACGTCAAAACTCCAGCCAATGAGAAAACTTTGTGACCCACGATACATTTTTTTCTGATGAGGCTTTTAATGATATCGTATTAATGATGATTTGGTACAGGGAACTTTCCGCCTCGCCTTTCTCATGATAGCGCTAGTTACACTGTCACAACCTTTTCTGAAAGCCCCGTAGCTCAATTTCGTTAAACCAAAGTGCGCTCTTTTGAGAGATATACGCCGCCCCAGCAGCACGCTAATCGGCAGCGCAATATTGGCAATGTATTGGCAAACGCCGGCCATACAAAGGCCCAATATTGGAAATGCATTGGCAAAGACCGATCCTGATCCTACAAAGGACCAGAGTAAAGCCAGCATTTCCAATATTGGTTCAAGTACCGGTGCTGCTTAGGGCGCTTTGTTATTTGTAGAGATCATGAAAGTGAGGAGTAAAGCTTACGCAGGAGGAATCTCGAATCCTTGTAGGCCATCAGGAGTACAGTGCAGACGCCGACGATTCCGATGACCACCGAAGAGGCAAAGAGGCATGCTTTAGCACAGGCATGCCTTCCCCTGCAACACAATGCAGAGCCAGACTTAGTAAGCCCAGAGTTCGACGAAAACTCGTCTGGCGAGGAAATGGTGTCATTATGAAAAACCTAACATTCGCCGATAAAAGCAAGAACAATTGGGTAAAAACAAATGACGTTTCGGGACCATTACGGGTCCCTTGCTCACATATTAAAACAAAAAACGGAACGAGCCACAGAACTGCTGTCACAGAACGCTACAATAAAAGCAAACTCATCTTAGCTTCGGGGAAAAAAAATAACACCATAATCCGTGGCGCGTTACCACACGCCCGCTTCAATTATGAAGGAGTTGTGCGGAATACACACTAAGTGTGCACAAAAGCAAAAAATGAGCTCGAGCGACATCGGAGCAGAATTCTGCAAGAAGAAATGAACTGATGAACTGGGATCGGAGAGCGTGGATGACAGACCGTCTATCTGCTAGGGAAACAAAATTTGGAGGGTACATTCGAGCTCCGCTTAAGGGTATGCCGCGAGAGCGTAATGGGTTAATTCCCAAGGGTTACACTCTGCATATATGACATATAAGGACAAGGTTAATTGGAGAGACATGGGAAAGGCCTTTGCCCTGCAGCGGGTGTAGTCGGGCTAATGATGATGATACTCTCCTCTACATTCATAGATACTTGGGAGCCCTCATACCACTCATGGCGCAGTGGTGCAGCGGTTAAGCGATGCGCCACTGCCCTGCGATGGCTGGTGCTCCCAGCAGTTGGCCTTATGGGACCCGGGTTGCTGTTTGCGAGCAACCAGTCAATAATTCACCTGACACCTGCCACGTTGGGCAGGTTGTGATGGCGCCAGAAGGTCCCGTTACCTAGGTACCCACTTGACTTCTAGGTTGCTCTCTGGAGGCCACCTGCCAGAGCTATGCCCGTGATCTTTCGCTCGCGACGCCTACAATGCCGACGTCAGATTTTCTGCGTAATGGTACCTTTAACGCTATCGCGTTAATATGTATCCCAAGCTAAGTGAACCAAAGCAGGGGAGGCAGATAGTCAGGTGGGAAGGCAAGATTAGCGAATGTGTGAGCAGAGGACGGCCGTAGCTGGTACAGTACAGGGCGAATTAGAGATCTATTGGAGAAGAGTTTGTTCTGTCGCGAACCTGTGCTGGCTTATGATGATAATGATGATGACGCTGGTAGCGAGAGAATAAGAATGCCGAATTTGGGGCTTCTCTCTGACGGATATTTGATGTTTCATGATCAGATTCCCCGTGACATTGTGGGTATGCTTAAAAGAGTAAACAGTGCACAGGAGGAGCATAGGCATGCAGTATAAAACTAAAATTATGATGTCATCCAAGAGTCCCCTCCGCAAATGTGAGCCTCTCGCGCCCGGGCATGTAACATCGATCACACGGCATCGAATGGCCTTAATATGGCGTTTTAAATGCAGAATATTTGTGCGCTTTGCAACAGTGCCTACTCTAGTGACAACCGCATTGTTCACTTGAACACGTGAACCCGTTAAAAAATCCTGTAGATTTTCACGCCACGGCTACTCACTTTTGTCAGGGTAAAGTGGCTTTGAGGAGAAACTGCAATCCGCTATAAATGGTTTGCAAATAATTTTGTAATGATTCCTGCAAGGAAGGATTTCGATAGTTTTAAAGAATGTTGACGAAAACTAGTGACAACTGTATAGATCTGACTGCCTACTCACCTGGACATGCGCATGACTGCGAATTTAGTGGCACAAACGATATCCGTTAGTGGCATAAAATATATCCACAGCTCCCATAAAATTATTTCAATGTGTTTGCGGAGATTCACAATACCTTACAAACAATGACCCTCATTCAGCCGCGTCAGTATAAACATAGATATCATCATCACCACCAACCAAGTTATGTTCACTGGAAGGCAAAGAACTCCTCAGGTGCTGCATCTGCAGAAGCCGCGGTAGCACTGTTCGTACAAGTGGAATGAACTGATCACTAGAACCGATATTGAGCCATGCGTAGGTATTCACAACTTAAAACAACGAGTTTAAGCAGCAGGAGGAGGCAAAAGAAAAGTACGCCTACAGAAGACAATCGTACTGAATCCAGTATATTTGTGCACCTTGTGCTTTGTATTTTTGCGCTAGGTGCTCCTATAGCGGTCTAGTGCTTCCAGCCTCTGCCTCGTATGCGGGAGGTGCAGTATTAGATCCCAACAACAACCTGGTTTTCAAACGGCACTAGCTTTCTCAGGCCTGGGGCTCGGCGTATCCGAGGTGACACGCTTGGGATAATGCGTATAACCCCATCTCGTGTTCATCAAAAACGCATTAGCCATAGTACTCTTGGTGAAACTGCACCGTTTGGCCAAGCTGCACAAGGTACTCTTGCGCGATAAAAAATAAAAGCATTATAATTTATTTTTACAGAATAATGAAGTTTTACGTCTTCGGCTTCTACACTGGCCTTACAAGGAGCTTTGTGCGTAGTATATGCGTGGATGACTTATAGACTAAAGGAAACGGAAGTGACGCAGCCAAAACAAATTCCGAAGGCAGATGATATTAACTGTACACGAGTGGGTGGAGTATGTGGAAGTAGAAATTCAATTGAGCATCGGATTCAGCGGCAGTGATAGACCAAGGAAAAGGATAGCGGCGGTGCTAAACCTTGTAGAGTGAAACTTCAGTCATTCAAAAGGCGCTACCAAAAATAAATTGTGTACCGCCTTGGACACCTTAATATTTTATGCTCAATTAGCCTCTTGAATTCTCTTGCAGGCTCGTAAGATTATTTTGACTCGATTTGGAGTCAGCGAATACACCAGCTCTAGACCTACGCGCAAGCGTATCTATAGCAGCCTACATATTACAGTGATGCACCAAGGTTCCATGTATAGAGAAAACACACAATGTGCTTGAAGCACAAGCATAGCAAATTCTTCGTGCGTGGGCCTAGAACGGCTACCTGCAACTGTTCTTCGCCTATAGTTTAGGCCAGCCTCGAAACCCTTCCCATTAATGCCAAGATTTTTCGACAGGCAAAGTGTAACTAGCAGGACATCTTCACCTTGGTGATAGACAAAACGAAACGCTGCTACAAATTACAGAAAGTATTTTCGCCGTTTGTGGGAGTAATTTTAAGATTGAGACTTACCGAGCGCCTGCCCTCTGCCGCACTCGCACCTCCATCGTTTCTTCAACTTCTTCAACTTCAAGCGACGCGGCAATCTCTGAACTTCTTTCCTCTTATTCGTGTCAATCGAAATTCGGCCGCGGCGGTCGAATTTCGATGTAGGCGAAATGCTAGAGGTCCGTGTATCGTGCGATGTCAGTGCACGTTAAAGAACCCCAGGTGGTCGAAATTTATCCGGAGCCCTCCACTACGGCGTCCCTCATAGCCCGAATCGCTTTGGGACGTTAAACCCCAATAAACCAATAAATCAATATTTCCTTTTATTTCGAGGACTTATGAAATGGCCTAAGGTGGGCCTGTCACTATGCTGTGGAATGTTGTGGAGGGTATTTTCATCCAGAAACTTGAGCCGGCTCCAGCTGTTAGCGTTGTTGGGCAACTGCAGGGCGAGGTGTTCCTCCCTAGCAGCCATCAATCCAACTGAGTCGTATTGTTTTTGACGCTTTATTTTTGGACACGTCCATAGCAGGTGGCGATCATCCAAATCGGTGGTGGGTTGAAACATTTAGGGCATGTGCTGTGTACTGTTTTTTCTTGACATCCGTATAGCTTGGCCGCCCTAGCCACAATCCCCCTAGGCGGCACCTCCTCCACTTTCTTTAGTTATGAGGGAGGAGGCATAAGCACGTGGGAATCACGACACGGGTACTTCTCCTTGAAGATGTCGAAATGGAAAGAGCAAAGAAAGGAATGCTGGTGCGGCAGGCATTCGTGGTTGGTGCTAGGTGTGTATGTGCGCCTTTTTCCTCACGTCGACGTTCTGTGCACCTCCCTGTGTCCAGGGTACCAGGAAGCGATTCTTTATTTTCTTAATGAGAGCATGGATTTCTTGAGTGAGTTGCTTAATGGCCTCCAAGGAGTTTGCTTAGCTATGAGCTTTTCCTACTGAAACCAATATATTTATAGCTACAAAGCGTGAAGGACAGCGTAGAGGTCCATCACAGGCTGGTCGGGATGGTCTGTGATGTGTTACCGATGTGTTATTAACTCACTCAGCGTTGGGCAAGTATACTGGCCGCTCTGCTGCTCTTGCCTATGACCGGCGCTTCTGCACAAACTAAAGATAACTTGTTTGCTTTGTCACTGTGTTGTGTATCAACCACTCCTGGAGGTGTTGACTTCTCTCTACGACTTAGGGTAGACGTCTTTTATGTAGTCATTGTAAGGTATATCCACGGAAGGGGAATCTGTTATATTTTATGTTTGCGCCCTGACGTCATTAAGTACGGTTGTGGCGGCCATAACGTACTTTCTTTTTAGAAGCCTTGCTGACTTTCCTGTTCAACAAATTCAGTCAGTGTGTTCAGCTGTGCATAGTCCAGGCGAGTCAGGATGAGCGCTAGTTTTGGCGCGGCCGTGATGATGTGCATTACGCTCCCACTTTTCGCTTCCGGCGTCACCCACTGTCGGCTCGCGAGTGGATAGAACTGAGTCCATTAGCAGAAGTGTCCATTAGGAGAAGTGTCCATCAGCAACGTATCGTTGCCTCAGACGAGGCACTTCCACTGAATATTTTGATGAATTCTTTCGGATTCCTCTCACGCCAGTCCAGGAACGTCGGCAGCGTACCTTCCTTGCAAATCTTTGGAAATGTGGTCTGTATAAACTAATTTCTTACCTTATTATGATCCACGTTTTACTAGTTACCGTCAAAGTCATTTAGACGGAATATGCTGCGGCTTTCACCATTTTACGTGAAATTAAGACTTACATTCTGCACAAAAGTGCGGCTTGCATCGAACTAGTTGTCTCTTTGTCCACTGCCACAGAGCTGCATGTGGATATTCACCACATTTTGAGCGCATTCGTGGATCGGCAAATTAAGCCCTACACAGAACGCCTAATCAAAAGGTCTTTTGAAGTGACAGTTAGCGAAGAGTGCACTCAAGTCGGTACCCTGGCTTTTCCAACCTGTCGTGGGTACCCCATTGGCTCAGCCTCCGCAGGGCTTGCAATATTCGTACACAGTTGCACATACATACAGAGGGTCGGGTTGCTGTCACAGATGTGAATGCTATAATTCGACCTGAGTATAGTTTTAGCTAGAGTACAGTGTTGCTATGCAGACAAAGTTTATCTTAACTAAATATAGCTCAAACCATTCATGTCTAAACCGTTACCAAAACAGCGTGAAAGCGCCATTTTGCCATCCCTCGGCGGCAGAGACTTAACGTGCGTTTCATAAAGCCGAAAAGCACCTACAAGTAATCGTCGTCTTTGAGAAATGGCGTAGCAGCAGTTCGTGAGAATACTTTAATTTCGGAAGCAACATCCGCGTAACTTTAATCGCTTGAACCGACGCAGTCCAGTGCAGTTGACAATCTGACCACGAACTACCACGAGCCACAAAAGTTCAAAATGTGTGCAAACTTCCAGCGTTAAACAGTACTCCCTTAATGAAGAAAAACAACCTTCATTGATCTCCATCATGTCTGCCTTACTGTGGCTGCCGAATGAAGCAGCGTGCTGGGTCTTTCAGTTCCAGCTGCACTTCCACACACACACGCATTACTGATGGCCGACGAAAGCAATTTCCTTCGCGCTAAATGAGCGGTTCGTTCACGTCTACTCGGTCTGGTACGGTTCTCGCTTTGCGGGCCCGCGTTCTCTAGGGAGACGTGTGCCGTAGACCGCTCGATTTTCCGCGCCCCCAGCCACAGTTCCGCGTGAGCAGGTTAAGCGCGCTCGATTGATCCGCCGACGTCACCTCAGCTTCTATTGACACGTGCGCGCGTCGTTTCAAAAGCGCCACGGGTGGGGGAAGAGGAGCAAGAAAGGGGGGGCCAATAGAAGAGCGACGCGTGAGTCAGAAAAACAACCGCACTAACGCCCCTTCGCGTAAATCATGGTCCTCGGCTTCGACTGAAGAGCGGGGGCGAGGGTGTGGGGGAGCACCTACCTTGATTGGCCCATTCAGAGCTATCGCGCTCTCTCCAGCTTCGCCTGGAGCTTTCTGTTCATTCCCACGGCATCCGTTGAGAGTGTGTGTCTCTGTTTATCGCCTCGCAGGGTGGGGGAAGGGGGGAAGTGTGTAGCAAGGAGGATAGACAGCTTCGGCCAGATCCCTTGTCGAGTGCCTTGTCTTAATATCTCTGTACGCTTTATTTCCATTGTCTGGCGAGACTGGCTCTCCGCACCGTGTGTTCTGCCCTTCCTTTACCCTCAGCCTCTAGTAGCGGAGGACTGGCAAGACAGTCCTGGATCTCCACAGCGACACCGGCCCCCTCAACTCCACACGCAGTTTGCCTTGGTAGAGCGGCGAGTCATGAGCAGACCACGAGTCGTTCGGCACCTGTTGCTGCGGGACGCGACGCCGTCGTAAATTTCAAGCACGGGTCTTTCTTTCTACGGCCGATCGTCTCCTTGCGTTGCGGATCTCGGGGGGACGTCACGCTGCTGTTGTGTGGGAGAAGCGTCTCGGGTAGTGCTACAACCTGCCCACCCTCCCTCTGCAAACGGTGGCGTACTTTTGTCGTTTACGCAACAACCTTCACGCCGCAGTTAGGGAAAGGCTTTTTCAATACCGTGATTTGTGTGTGGGGGTCTTAGGTAGCCGCAAAGTGTTGCGGCAGCGTACAAAGAGTCCCTCGACGGATTCGCTGCCGTCTTGCCCGGGGTTTACGGGAACTTGAGGAAGGCCGCGAGTGGTTCTTGGACGAGATCACGTCTTGGCGAAGTATCTTCCGAGCAGCAGTCGCTCGGCTGACAGCGACATCGGGCTTTCGAAGAAGACGGTTGCATTGGTGACATCTATGTCTTCTTCCACTGGTGTTTTCCTTTTGTCGGAGTGTTTGCGGAGACCTCTGGGAATATTCGGCTGAAAAGAATTCACAGAGTGCTTGCGTCTTCAGGAAAGACTGATCTACTCAAGCAAAGGAGACGGATTGTTCTTCGCAGGTGAGGAACGTTGGCGTCCAACCTATTCTAAGGAATGTGCGTTTGTGTTTCTCTTTCTCGTACTTTTCATATGTAGATCGTAGGCAGATTGGACGCACTACGCACATTAGGGCCAACGTCTTTAAATTTTTGCGCTGATAAAGAGATTGTGCTTAAAATCAACGGAACATAAACAAACTGTGTTTAAAAATATAGTGTTGTTTTCAGTCGAAAACAACTTGCACCTCATGTCCACATCAAGGCAATAAGGGCAATATGTAGTTCAATGTGTTGCTTGGTGTAGCTTAAGTTGTGGATAACACAAGCTACCGACATTGTTTACGAACTGCTATTCGGGATAAGCGCGCATCATTCTTGAAATTTTCGTGCAAACTTTTCCAGAAAAGTTTCCGTGTGCGTAAAACGTCGTGCGGTATGCTTTAAAGCTGTTATTCGGCTTTGAAAGCTTCAGCGTGTAATGACATTTTCGGTTGAATGAATAAAATATTTAACGACTGAAAGTGTCAAATGGAGTCTGCTCAGATGCTATGAAACAAATCAGCCCTGTTAGATTGGAAATAGGGCGTTGTCTAGAAGGATTGAGAGGACACAAAAAGCGCAAGGAGCCTATATTTAACAAAAAAGTCTTAATCTTAAGTTAATGACAAAACGAGTTTCGCTATATCGAATAGTAGATAAAGAGTTACGAGTCAGCTTGTGTGCTGTTTGAAACCCGGACTTATATCGATTTCACACGTTGTAGAATGTGACATCGACAGTTTTAAGTTATGCATGGATTCCTACCTGAATGCAACAGTTCATTTCTAACATTGGAGACAGAAATATATAATGTAAATGTCTATTCCAGGCGTTTCCAAAGTACTTTACGCCACCAATGACGTCCATTCACGGTCACAATGTTATACGAGCTGGAAACGGTGATATTGTATTGATCGCAAGAATAACGATACTCAAATTTAAAAGTTCCTCAAGGAACCGATTTTTTTTTTCGTGTACCAGTGCGGCGAGTGATTAGTAAGCCATTGTCACTGAGACTTTATGGCGACTTTCGTTACTCGTTATATATCACCTCGATGTTGTGCAAAAATATGTTTTGTGGGCCGTTATGTACGTTTTAAATGTTCCTACTGCATTCGACGCTTTACAAACAATGATCCTACAGGTAAATTTACTTCGAAAACATGTTCGCGGCAGAAAGAGGCCCTTTTTTTGGATAACCAGCGAGAAAATGGCGTGTTTCTTAAAGAAACACCACTCACATTCTTATTTACAAGCAAGGTGGCAGAACCAAACAAACAGTATCTATGTTGCCAATGAGAATTGTAGTTCGCATAAAAGCTTTGGCCATAAGAATCCAGAAGTACTTTTTTTATGAGATAATTTAGGGTAAATCATCGTCATCTTTCCATTTTCCCAATTGGTTTATTCGTAGGCCTTGACATTTTCAGACAGAAAGTTGCTATCGTTTACAATTTGCCTCTGTGTTTGGTGTGTTTAATGCAAAGTGAAAAACACCGGCGAATGTCCTTCCATGCAACACTTTTATCACTGACATCTTGCATTGGAAGACAGGTCGAATGCGTGGTGCTCAATCGGCTCTAACCACACTTAGAAACTGCCATCTCCTACACAGACACCATGTTGGGGTTCCGGCCGCATCCGTTGACAAAAGACGTGCACCTTTAACTGAAACAGGAAGTGATCGATCATTCCGGCAAGATCCAGGTCCGTGCCGTGCTTGCCTTGTTTATTTATTTATTCATTTATTCCTCAAAGGTCAACAAGAGACATTCCATGAGGGGTGGCCAAACAAGGAGGTATCAACATGTATGCCGATGATCTTGAATGGAGGTTTTAAAGTGATTGAAGTTGGTTGATGAAGTTGGGACACTGGCTGCTCCAGCTGGGCCTACACAACACGCCAGAAGAGTTGGTGGAAGTACAAAGGAGGGGCCAGCTCGCGCGTCTTCGAGGCACGAGAATAGGCCGGATCGTTCTGCTCCAACTAGGCTACCTGGAGCCAACCACTGCGTTGCAGCAGAGGTACCACGCCCTCCCGCCCCAGTCGCAGCTAAGATCAGAGTACCGCCAGTCCCGAAGAATATGCACCCCGAGCTCCACGCCGGCCGTAGGACAGCCAGAGCAAGGCACTCCTGTACCAATACTGCTCTAACCAAAACGTCTATATATATGTCGACGCGGCGAAGTACCCGTCCGGCACTCACGCTATGGGACCAGCAGTAACAAACGCCACTGGCTCAATTCAGATTATGGGCTCCGTTTGGGGCATGAACTCGAGCACAACGGCTGAGGAGACCGCCATAGCGGTACCACTCGGCTTCATACATCACAAGGCCACACATGAGGAACGCCACGCCAGTTCGATATATGCAATACTTACGGACTCACAGGCTGCGTGCCGCCCCTTCGTCAAGGGTACTTTATCTTTGCGGGCTGCGCGCGCTCTAAACAATCAATCCCGACACATTACCCACCGTTCGCAATGTTTAGACCCCTGGTCACGCCTCCATTCCTGGCAACGAGAGCACGCATACACTCGCCAGAGCAGCAACCTTTCGGGTGCTGTCGATGGAAGAAGAGGAGGAGGAAGCAGACACAGATAGCGCCTGCGTGGCTCTGCACACTTGCACTCACATCACAGAATATTACCATGCACAAAGAAGAACAATGCCACCACTGCAGCCAACACTGAGCAATGCCGAAGGTGTGGCATGGCGTCACCTTGAGACTCACATGTATCCAAACATATATATTAAGAGCACTTCTTCTCCCCACCCTGAACCCGAACAAATGCACGAGGTGCCAAGAGCACCGACCTACCCTCTACCATTCCGTTTGGGACTGCACAAAATCACCCGACGGCGTCTTACTCACAACCCTTCAGACCCCTTCCTCTTGGGAAGATGCCCTGTCAAGCACGGGCCCGACCGACCAGCGCCGGCTCATCGAGCGTACCGAGAAGATAGCGGTGGCCAACGCATGGACTCAGAGCCCTTCTTGAGACCGCTTTGACCAGACTCCACCCGCAATGCCAGCGACAGCTGCTCTGGTGGGCATGCAGGATCACGGTGGCCCATGGAGCCGTGGACTGAGGGCTCCACTCAGGAAGACAAGCAGATTACGCTTAAATGTTTTCTGCTCCTCCTCCTCCATTGGGCAGCCTCGTCTGTGATGCCAGAGGCAGTTGATAACATTGTATACAAGTTGTCAGCACTGACGGTGGAAAAGACAGCGACCAATATTAAACAGAAGAGTGAACCCATATGAATAAATGAGTAAATAAATTAGAATCATTACAAAATTCTGCCGCCGTGGTCAACTCGCTTGACGGGTTGTGAAAAAAAGGCAAGGACAACAGCGAAATTCAGATGGGAGCTTTCCTGATAGCGCGGAATACCATTCGGCTTCATTTTCAAATAATAACTGATCAATATAGTTGTGGCATCAAGCAACAAGTTCCTGAATTTTATTAACGAGCGTTTTACAAAGCTGCCCTTTCTTCTTCAATGCATTTTCGCTTCTATCAGAGAGGCCTGCATTGATTTCTGCCTTTGAATAGGACAAGTGAGCGACCATTTATAAGTCCCTCCAAAACACTGAACTCCTTACGCGGATGAATCGTTTTAGAATAACAAAACGCAGAAAAACGAGCTCCATCCTTTCGGAGGCCCGTACTTCATTCATCTACGCCCAATTTCTGCGGCGCAGTCCCCGTTGTGGACAAGAACGGATAGGGTTCTGATATGTTGATGGGCCTACCCGTAATGCTATACCCAATCTTTCTGCTCGACAAACAGCTCCAGGCTGCCGGCTTGGCATTTTCGTTAACGAGCTTTGTGACGTCGCACGACAATCATGCAAAGAAAATTTATGCTAGTCTGTTTCGGTCCTGTAGGAACAATCACATCTTTTACCCTTTCCGCTTGGAACAACGCGGGAAGAGGAACGTGGATCTCTGAACCAATCACCCTTAATGAATTGGGATATGCGGCTTCGCATAAGCTGGTAATACGTATAGAGATATTGTTGGTTGACTCCGCTTCCTAGAAATACGTTGCTTTGTCTAGTACCGCTAGAATTAAATCCAGGGCACTCACATTATTGCTAGCAACCCAAATTTGGTCGGTGCTCAGGCCTCAATTGTTCCTGCCGTAACAAAGTGCCAAATTAGGGCAAATCTACAGAGTGTCGCTTGATTAAGTTACTGGGCGGCTGCCGCACTGATGAAGCTCTCGTTAAGGTCGCATTACCTGTAAATGGACGTCTACTTAAGGCCGTTCATTTATTACAAAAATTAGGCACACGAATTCTATCGGCTGTTGACCTCTCAGAGGATTGCATACACGGAAATATGTTTTTGCAGATGGTCTAGAACAAATGTCGCCTTTTGACAGACTTAACACAAAGCTATTATAGGTTCTTGGAGAGACAAGGGTGGACACGGGGAGCGCCCTGAGGGGTGCTTTCGATCCACTGTCTGGTGTGGCGGCTCATGCGAGCGTCTTGTGGCAAAGTACTGACTATAAGATTGTACGAGTGCCGTTCGAGTCTTACCAACGAAAGAGAAATGTGATCAAGAAACAGTGAAGTTGAGGAAGTTTTCAGCGAACTTTTGGCTTAATTGATGTTGTACACTGGCGAAACAAAAAGACCAGCATTGGGCCGATGCAGTGTTATCTAAAACAGGATGCCTTGGGCCACTTGAACCAATAGGCCGTGAAGGTAAGATAAAGAGCAACGTAAAAGATCATGTGTGCAGCAGTTAAGCTCATCTTTCAAGATGAAAGCAATAAAAAGCTCGCTCTTTACAGATATACGTTTAAAAGTGCAGGAATACTGAAAAAGATGTCGTAAGTGCACCTCTGGAAGCACGACATTGAAAGAAAAACGCAGCTGGGGACGTTGAAATGCTTTTGTGTGATGTTCGTTGCTTTGTTATAAAGCACGAATAATTAGCGAAGGGGACTTATCAGTTCGTGAATAGTACTCCTATTATAGTTTATTTCTTATTAGCGAGAGCTTCACGACCACCCGTTTTATGCTTCAGCTGTTGCGAACCCTGAACTTGTTTGAAATCCAGCGCTGATAGCAGTGAACATGAGTACGTGCCAGAAGCGAAGCGTTTAGCTCTACTAATCACACCATTTGTTTCATCTTTGTAAGCCACAGAAGCAGTGCGTGGTAGCTTGGGTACATGATTAGACAGAAGTCCCTAGATGTTCTCAGCGGTCAGTCGGGAAGACAGGGTAGGTTTAAACAGTGCTATGAAAGTCCAGAACAGAACCATGGCGAAATTCCGGCTTCGAACGTACAGCTTGGAAGCGGTACACAGGCCTAGGGTTGTCGGCCCACGTAGTGTATGCGGCATGCATCAGGGACAATCAGGGTGACAAGACCACTTTCACATCTTCTGGCTGAATAGTAGACGTCGTGAGCTGCAGGACGCTGAAAATACTAGTGAGAAAGGAGAAAAGCTTGACCCTCTGGGCATGATTGTTAGTATGCTAGGCAGCGGAGGGAACTTAGACCACCCGTGCTGACCTTGTTGACATATTTTATAGCTTTGCCCAGAACCCAGAGTCCTCCGACTCACACAGCTGGTGACAATCTGAGACTGTGTAGCGTCTGGGTGCCTTGGCCACTGAGTGTTATGTGTCGTGTGCGCAAAGAGCAAGCAGATGACGGACGTTTCCCTCACAAGGCTCGATATTCATCGGCCCTTTTAAGGACAGCAGGTAACTGATACATTTTCATCTTTCGGTTGCTCCTAGAGTCGGGATTTCTTATACATGTTGCTAGTCCGCAAAACTGTTTTGCGTGAAATGGGCTTGTTTGGTATACTTTTTGAGCCTTCTAGACGCATGGAAAACATGAGAAAATCCGGGAAACTGAAGATGCCGGAATAAAATTTGCACACAGTCGGCAAAGGCATAATCCTTGATTGGTAGTTTATTGTTTGTTCTTCTTTATCGACATACCTTACACGGAAACGCTTTTGTTTAAAGTTTTGTTTAGTTTCGGTCTTTTGTTTGAATTTATTTTTCTGCATTGTCATAACAGTCCCTGACTCTTTGTACAGCATACGCATGTGTACAAACACAAAGCTCGAAGAGAAGCTCTTACCTGCCCTCTGGGCTTATTTGTAACGCAGAGGTAGGTCCACTCCTAAAACAAGTGGCAGCTAATATTGAATATTGAGAATTAGCTTGGCTATTTATTTTTTTTGTACCAGTTCCCGCAGTGCCACAAGTGCATTCGTGCAGATAACATCGTAGAAAAGCGTATGCTTATTATGAAATTCAAATATGACGAGTGAGAAGCGAAAATAAAAACGTATTCGCTGCTAGTAGAACACAATGTGTGATTAGAAAGGCTTGCACAATCCAGTAAAGACGGCACTTAGATACCCGAATTGAGGCAAGCAGACTGGCTGATTTACAGGCGAAGGAGGTAGTTTTGTTATGTTAATGGTGATTTTGACTCGCACACGGACTGTGACGATATAAGGTGCAGTATATACTAAATAAGAAAGTCCACGCATCTAAGGGACTACGGGACTTCCGCACGCGGTTGTATGTAATATTTGCAACAACCATTCTTGTAGTAGAAGAAGATTGATTTTGCAAGATTTGGTTGCTCGTGCACTACGAACGTAATGAATGGGAACAAGCAACGGCTTGGCGGGAGATCATATGATATTCAGTATTCATTTCGCGGAAAGAGCCCTTGAAACAAGCGTACTAGATCGCTATATACCGTTTCTTTTATTGAAACACCTTGGCGAAAATGGACGGTCACCATAAACATTAGGGAGTTGGCGATTTTTTAGCATGTTAGGCGTACTTTTGGTGGAATGAGTGGTACAGTAAATAACAGACGCAGAATTTCATACTTGACAAGCTACGCTTGCGCCCACAAAAGCTGATCCAAATAAGCCACATCATTTGGGGAGCATTTAAGCAGGATACTTTATATTTTACAGCGACAGCTGTTAGCGCCGTGTCTCCCAGCTTTACGCGCCGTTGTCGTCGGCGTCCTCGTAAGACGAAGGAGTCCGAGGAGGAAAGGGGAGAGAGAAAGAAAGAAAAGAGGTGCGCTACGTCGCGCTGATTGGTTCTCGCCCGTTTACCTCATTGCGCCTGTCACGCCGCACGTCCGCCTAATGTAGATGAATTAGCTGGGGCGCGCCAGCGCGCTACCCACATCGGCAGGCAGACGCAGTGCCGTACCTGACACTAGCAGCTTGTATACCCCTACTCCACACCTGCAATCTACAACCCTACTCCGAAATGCTGAACACTACGACCGCCATCAGCCTTTTTCCCCACTTCACCTTTCGCCGTGATTCGTGTTTCAACAGGGTTAACCGCCCGGTAAACTTCTGAGATCTGTTCTTAACGTCTCGGCGTGACATCCGCCTTTGCTCATACACAAAGCTATGCGTCTCGCTCATTACGAAAGTATAGCTGCAGCCGAGTGGCGCTTTTAACTGCCAGAAAATTACGCGGCTCCTAAGCAGCGGTTCAGAATAGAGAACAAACGGATGAGCAATAACGACGTTTCTGATAACGGGACACGACGTCACTGAAATGATCCTGAACGTTATCAAATTTTGCCAGTGAATTTTTGTGCGTTAATACAACCCGAATGGTCAAGAAGGGACTGTTGAAGTGAGCACAGGGTCAGTGTAACCGCATAAGATATATATTAGGTTGCAAAGATGGGGAGGATGGTATACGTCTTTGGGAAAATGTAATGAGAGAATTCGTAGGACTTTAAGATGTAATTGTCTTGACCATCACGAAACGATCGTGTTGTGCAGTGGCCTGGAATTGATTAATGACTTAAGCCATTCAACAATCTTGAATACGCCACTGCTTTCATTGAAATGCACATTGTATTATATGATGATTGTTAGCACTACAGATACCATCGTTCCTTTCAACAGTGCGCTCGTCAGTGACATTCGCAAAGTGTGATTCATATTCCTTGCATTACTGCATGTAATATGACGTAACAAAATTTTCGGTCACTGCGTTGAATATTCACGTATTGGTTGACCGGCGAAATCAAACAGCATGGTGAAAAGCTTAAAAACAAAAAAGAAAGTCCATGTGTCACTTATTGACACGCTTTTCTCACAAAGTTAAAAGCAAATAATGGTTCATGTGCGAAACACTTTTCCTCTACGGGGCCTGGGCATTTTTCATTTAGCACCGAAAAGTTGGCAAAGTGAGGATGCATACCTGTCCATGTTAATTCCACAACGGAGAGTGTACGGAAGAACAGTCATCGAGTAAAAGATTCATCTTGATCAAGCCAAAAGATACAATGTAGGGAAAAGAAGAAGATAGGACAGTTTTCTTCCTTTTTCTGTGTCGTGTCTTTTGGCTGGTTCAAAATGGAATAGTACCCATTGCCCAGTCGTCAGCATTGCTGAGCAAAAGATTTTCAGCCTAAAGAGAACAAGCTACGATGCAACTGCGTTCAGCCCTGCTGTCTAACTGCATTAGCTAGCTTCGAAACATTGCGGCCACTACTAAATGTCTCCTGAGAGAGGCATGATGACATGGAGTGTCTCCGGTAGTATCGAAAATATTTCCAGACTTTTCATGATTGTCGACTGTCCACTCTTCTGCAGGTGTCCAGGCTGGCGAGGAATCCTCGCAGTACATCATGATTCATGTCGTCTTTGGAGTCAGCCTGCTGTTTTTGACTTTCCATTCGGTGAGTTGAAAAAGTTAATAGGTTTAACCACTTAATGTGATGCTAGGTTGTACACGAGAATTGTAGTTATTATTAATCTGTTCCGGCTTCAACGCAAGACTGAGATTGCTTGATCAAATGGCCTCATCCTAGTGACCACCTTGCTCGACGTCTTATATATTTGAAAAAGGCTGTGTGGATAGTGAGGGTGTAATACACAAATATGATGATGCAAAAGTAATAAAAAAGTTGCTAACAAAGTCCTACAATGGCATCCAAATGAGTATTTATTAAAAATTTGTGAACAGAGAGAGCCCAGCAAATGAATTTTATCATTTTTAGGGGCTTTGGCTAAACACACTGAGTAGCTTCTGTGAAATTGCAGTTATGTGGTCGTACGCTTAGTTAAATTCTACATGTCATGGTATGTAGCAGGATTTAAATGCCAAAATGCAATAAGAAAACAGAAAGGCAGGGACGATGCCTTTGTCAACAAACTTCGTCGTTATGAGACTGACTATAAAATACCACGAACCATACTATAAATGACTATACACTACTATAAATACACTATAAACGACTATAAAATACGAGTTTTCATATGATATGTCTAGTTAACATGTGACTACTGCGAAAGCCACCAGCATTAGGAGTGATATCCCAGATGGTTCCTAGTGTGTCACTGACGGGATCAGTTTAGGTTTATAGACAACAATATGCACAGCTACAACAGGTTACAGTAGTCCCTGTTTTATTTCAACTGGGATGGTATTGTGGGAATGCACTACCATTTTATCTTTACTGATTCCTTCTTTCGTGAACTACACTCACCTCTTTTTGTACCGTACTTTTCTCTTTTGCTTTTTTGCTTGTACTGAAAGTTAGCCTGGAACGGAACTAGGTGCCTGGCAAGGCGGCCTTTCCATTAGCCATGGTGCCATGAGTGCGCTTAAGTACCGACAGGAGCAAAATAACTAAGAAACCGAATTTTTCAGCTGTCCGCGGAGGACTTATTTCTCAATGGCCCAGGTAAGTATTCCTTTACAGATTTTATTGGATTTGACAATGATTATTATGCCGTATTGCAGAAGGATAATGTACGATAGCTTATAGGAGAAACCGTGGAAATGACAAAGAAAAGCGAATCTATAAGAGAAAGGGTTGTTAAGTGAGAATAATAAAAATAAAAGAAAAAAAAAGAAAATGGCTAGCTCTTAACTGTATGGTCCGTGGTTACACGCAGCACAGACCAGTTGTTTCAATAACGCGCTCGGTAACTTGTACCATATTCCCAATTTTGTGACGACGAAAGTTGCTTTAAATGTTCGTGTAGGACAAAATAAAATGGTCGAAAATGGAGAATTCGGGAGCCAGCAAGCATTAAAAAATTTATTTGCAATTATAACGGGCCGCACAGTTAAGATTCGACCATTTCGTGAATGCAATGAAGGCAGTTAGGGCCTTTGAGGAAAAATTCACTGCGTATATGTATTTCTACGCTGCGCACCTTAGTTTATTATGCACTAAGCCATCTAGCGCACATATTAGAGCTGCATTTCTCCAAAACATGCAGTATTTATTCAGACGTTCGCGATGAAGTATTTTGATGCTTTTGTAGAATGCGATAACACGAAATAGCGGATATTTTGACATACGGATTTCTATTGATTCATTCAGAACAGAATCGGGCATGCCAGTAGCGACGGGCGTTGATATACTCAACTATATATGCCTCGCGCGCATTTCCGAGCTCATAAGAAATGCCCCGGAAGTTTTACGTTCCAAATCATCAACTGATTTGAAGGCTACACGAGTCTGCCGAACACCATAAGCTACAAGAGGTGCACGAAAGGAGAAACGCAGCGTAGTACTGAATCATTAGGCGATAAGGAACTGATACTTGGTTGCTGTTAGTGACTTTTTATGCGATCCATAAACAACGACAAAGACTGCGACGTTAACCGTTTGTCAAATGATGGCATCATGTGACTACTGGAGCGCAGAAGCTTTGCTGGATGCTCAGGCTTTAGTGTTAACCCGCCTAAACTGCGGTTCCTTAACGAAAGCGTTCGTTTAGGACTATCATAGCTGCAAAAGGAACTTATGATTTCTTTGAAACGCAATAGTGGTAACCAGTACAGCTAGCAGAAAAATTTGCTTTTCACCAGTGCAATTCGCAGCCCTTAATAGATGCCTGATTTTTGTAGGGAATAGGCACGTGCCGTTAGCGTGTTCAAACAGTGGCGCCATAAAAGATGCTATCGCGAGACACAACAGACAAGTGGCGCTGCCCAGCGGCTGTTTGATACACTGATGTTCTGGCGCCATGGTCTGGCGCTACTACTGCTACTTGAAAAGGCTGCCGTAAAAGGGCAGCTAGCACACAAGTGGCGCCGCCCACCGGCTATTACATACATTGATGTTCTAGCGCGACATCACAATGCTGTTCGAAACACTTCACTTACAACTACTTGAAAAGGATGCCCCGAAACGGTAGCTTTCCAGATCAAGGGAATACAAGCGCACTTTGCACGACCTGTCCTGGATAATGTCCGGAACGAAGCAGAAAATAATGATGGTGCACAGTGGTAGGTACAACGCACGGTAGCACAGCCTCAATTTTGCCATCCGCGCACCTGGACTTCAAACTTTCCGGATACTTTTAGTAGCGTGAGCTTTCTTCTTCATACACACGTTGGAGTTTTTTCTACCCCCATTCTTTTCGTAGTTTTCGTTTTGCTTTAAGATTCAGAATTCTATTTGACAATCACTTCTATTTGTTGAAATATTTGATATTTTAATGATGTTTTAATGACCACATTACCGGAGTGGTCAGGGCACAACTAGTTTCATGGACAAATTTATAATGGCCCCCACCCCCTATCTCTCTCCCAATGAGACCACAAAAGGAACAGCTCTGGATGAATGTTGAAGTGTCCAACAGGAACGCATTTTGTGCACGTTGTGAAAGTGAGAGTTTGTAAGGCGCCTAATGTTCGGAGCTGCTTCGAAGACCCTAAATTCTTGGTGAGCTGAAAGCCGCGAAAGTTGAGCGAGTGATTTCGTCGACTTAAGCCCGCTTGAGAAGACTTAGGTCTCTCCATAACGACTATTATTTCTTTTTAATTTTCGAACAGAATGCGGGATATCGGACCCCTCAAGGAGAATTGTCAATGGAAAGGCGGCACAAGAGGATCAGTTTCCATGGATGGTAAGATGGTAGAGTCCCTTTTGCTTTCATGTGGGTCCCCTTTCAGAATGCCGTGTTTCATGCTTTCTTAGAATGTTACTGACATACAGATTCAATGTGATAATTATTCCTACTTAACACTGCAGACAGGCTGAGAGCCAAACATAAAAGACAGTAGGTATTTGCATATATAAGCAATTTAAAGGCTCCATAGGAACAGAGTACCGTAGTGTGCATTCACAGTGCTTTAAAAATGAAATAACGCTAAAAAGTTCAACAAAATTACGCGCTCGCATGAAATATTGAATTATCTTTACTGGTTTCTAAATTTTAATTCACCTTCAGAGTGAATCAGGTAGCAGATGTTAAAATAAGTTGCTTGCGATTATTCACTAATTCAGAATTGAAATCGCGGTTTTTACTCGTTATATTGTTATTTGATTCAAAAACTGAGTCTGTGAGCTTTCAATTCTGTATATTCCATAAGGGCAGGAATGTTCAATACAAATGGACTGCCGGCAGCGCTTTCGCGCAGGTAACGAGTGTCGTGTATAAAGGCAAAGCTTGGGGAGCTCCACTCCGCATACAGCCCCGGGCAGTTTAAAGTTTTCTGTAACGGGAGACCAATTTATGGCGCTCAAAATTGCTCTATTTTCTTTCCTGCTTTCCATTTTGGGCCTTTAGCAATTGTTTCTAGATATTCGTATTCTTGTAACACTCGGTAGCTTTAAACTTGTAATCTCACTGAACTGAACCATGGGATTAGCGAAAAGACAAGGACTGATTTTTCAAAGACCTCATTGTTCTAGCGAGTAGACATAAAAATTGAATCACTCATTACGTGTAGTCCACATTCGTCGACCATACACCAAATATTCGAAGGTAACTATTCGTACAGCTTTAGTTCAAATCTCAATGGGGCCGTAATTGTAGCGGCGTTGCAATCACTGCCACATTGCCAACATTGTAAGGCACAGTCAGTGGTGGTTTCATGAGGTTCTTTTGGAAAGAGTGGTACGTGGGAGGTGGATTTGTAAAGCTTTGTATGTCAAAAGAAAAAAAAACAGTTGCTGCCCAGGATGCTTTCTCCATTCGAAATTTCACTATTGAGCGGGTATGTCCACCCGTACACCGCGACCAATTTTAAGTACGCCCCTCGGCACAATATGAAAGAAACAGACTTTCGAGAAGTAGTTCGGTATGCGAACGTGTCGAGTATTGTCATTTAGCCTTCTTTGTCCCTGTTTCATTTATTCTACAACGCCCCTGCCTGAGTTGTACGTCTTTCAGCCGCGTCCTGTCTCACCAACAGGTTTTCCTCAGGGTGCACTTTCCGGGACAGGCAACGCGGTGCGGCGGAAGCATCATAACAAAACGACACGTGCTTACGGCCGGACACTGCACGCTACTGTGAGTTTTATTTCCTCCGAAATTTTTCTCGAAATTAAAACTCACGCGCAAGGTTCCTGTCAGAAACACATCAGAACTCTGCGGATCGTAGTTCGTGTTGCCGTATAGTGTATCTTTTTTTTTTTCACACGGTAGAGCTCTTACACAAAAGCTGCACATTTGTGCTGAGTTTTTGCAACTACAGTGGAATCCAGAGGCAGGCAATAAAACACGATTGTAAGGCACTGCATTCTAAGACGGGATGCCACATCATGTTACGAGGTAAACTCATGTTAGCATGGGTGCAGCTAATTTTAGGTTTTGCGAACAGGCGACCGTTTAGCTTAAACCTGGGTTGTTGTTTTTCCACTTTTTTTTGTCAAGTGATCGATGCCAAATCGGCACAACAGCCCTCACTACAAACAAAAGGAGTAAAAAAAGGGTGTAAACTGTCGTCTAGCGCACACGCTTTTATAAAAGAGTGTGCGCTAGAGGACAGTTTACGCTCTTTTTACTCCCATATAGGTGTATTTGTGTTTAGAGTGCTTGTACAACTGTATACGGTGTCAGGTTGCTTACTGGAAAGTCTACAAATGCGCGCCTCGTGGCCAATGTTTCTTGACATTGTGATCGCTAGTTCAAAGACGACTAACTGAGGAAGAGCGCAGCTGCCGAATCGTAATGAAAGCTTTGTAATTGTAATGAAAAAACAAACTTGGACAACGCTTAACCCACCCCAAAAATTACAACGCGGTGGCATCAGAGATTCCTCCTGCGCATGTACTTATTTTGCGTCACAGATTCATAGATCTTTGGGTGTCCTCGTTTCCCTCCCGGCGCAGTGGCGCAGCCGTTAAGCGATGCGCCACTGCCAAGGCTGTTGGCGGTGGGTCTTCTGAGCCAGCGGTGGGGATTGTAAGACCTGGGTTGCTCGTCCCGAGCTCCTCTAAGTTTGAACAGATATAGTCCTTCGGTTATATATCTATCTCTCGACCAATGAGCTGATGCGTAGTGCCAGTGTGGACAGGTAGCAATTATAGCGAATTCATGTTAATAAATTTCATTGCCACTGACCCTGTTGGGCGGGTTGCCCTCAACCCAGTAGGCAGCTGGGCCATATGCTTTTTCGTAACATAGGCGGACGAACGCAAGTTTTCTTGATGAGCGGGACCTCTAGTGGATCGCATTAATAAATAAATGTCACACCTTGGACGGCTAAACTTGCATTTTCAAATAGGTGAGGCGCAAGAAGTGTCCGTAAGTAAAGGTGTGCTTCGCAGTATTTTAACCAGGCCAGTACGGGGTGAAGAAAATAAACAAAGGAGCCTAATCTAAGCGTGCTCATAGTTCGCTTTCTTTCGTTCCTCTGCAGAAACGACGAAGAAGCTGTGACAATAGACGCCATCTACGGCAGTAATGACATCAACAAAGGGACGAAGCTCAGGGTCATGAAGATGCTGCGGCATCCCCAGTTTGATCCGGCCAAGTTCCACAATGATATCGCCCTTTTACTGGTATTTGCCCTTATGTGTGCTCTCATAAACATTCACAGTTTTTCGATGTCATTCGCACTGCGGTCATCGTGAAGCCGATTTCGCTTTTAAGCATTCTTTGTTTGACACCACTACAGCATGCCATGCGGAGGCAAGCATAGATGGTGATGATAGTGGGTTTTTATGGCGCAAGGGCACCTGTGGGCAGATAGCGCCATGACACAAGGTGTTCTCGTTTGCTCAAGGTGGGGTCAAAAACCCATATAGAAAATAATAATAATAATAATAATAATAATAATAATAATAATAATAATAATAATAATAATAATAATAATAATAATAATAATAATAATAATAATTGGTTTTGGGGGAAAGGAAATGGCGCAGTATCTGTCTCATATATCGTTGGACACCTAAACCGCGCCGTAAGGGAAGGGATGAAGGAGGGAGTGAAAGAAGAAAGGAAATATATAAATACGCATAGAGAAAATTTCATGCAGACTGTCAAAGTAAGAGGCAGCTGTACTATTTCAAGCCTATAAAAAATATAGAAATACGCATAGAGAAAATGTCATGCAGACTGTCAAAGTAAGAGGCAGCTGTGGTATTTCAAGCCTATAATTTTTCAAACCAACACCTTAGCGATTGTGGAATCTTTCTGTTGTTTGGAGATGCACGTGACGCATCAAATTCAGGGAAAAAAGGTATTAATACTGGTGGCATATTAGTCAGCAAAAAAGTAGTGGAAGACGTGCTGCGCAACTCACTGTTTTGTTGAATATTTCTTGTTGCATTTGCTGGTTGGCATAAAAAGCATCTCATTTGCAAAGGAAAGGATGCTAAATTCGCCTTAAACGAAGAACTCAGCTATAGCTAGAGCACATATTGAGCAAAGCTGCGCGTTCGCGTTATGAACAGCTTTGCACAAAGCGCCGTAAAGGGTTAAGACGATGCACATTTAGACAAGCCTAGCTTAACTGGTGGATCTTAGGCTCAATAGTTAGCACTGCGTCTGGTATATGGGGCGCGTAGGTTCAAGAAATGAGATATTTCAGTTTATTCATGTCTCGGGTCCTACAGCTACAAACACTTGTGCTATCATGAATAAATGTGCTGCCAATTTATTATATTTTAAAAAGAAACAAATAGCTGCTATCGGGAGCGATATTTGCGTTGCAGAAAGGCAAGGAGTGAAAGTTTGTGAAAAAAGTGGAAATTTCATGAGCGGCACATGCCTCTTTTGCGATCGTTTTGATGAGTGTGATGTCAACCAGCAATCTCCATTTTGGTGTGAAGCAAGGTACTGTACATTACGCAGGTCGACAAACCGTTCGAGTACGGCAGTAGTGCAAGACCGATATGTCTTCCATCGCAACCGGTGAACATCTTCAACTCTGACGTCATGGTCGCCGGCTGGGGATTTCTCGAGCAAGGTAGCGGCCCGTTCTTAACGCCAGCGTTTTGCGAACGTGTCTTCGGTTTCGAAGGGAGCGGAAAGAAGCATTAGAGTGCAGTGCCGAAATAGTCTTCAGACTCCACGTGGTAGTGGCGTGGAGAAGTTCATTTTAGTAAACGTGCATGAAAGGCCACTGGAAGAATCATCGGTCTTATTCCATTTCGTTAATAAGAAGTCTTAATTCGTGAATTCACTCCCTTCAAAGTTTCGTCCCAAAGGCTGGATGCTCATGAACGAATGGCATCTCAACATTTGCGCTGGTGTCCATCTTCAACTATAGTGTAACGACAATGACTGCGATTAAAGATTGGTTCATTAGGGTTTGTAGAGTCCGATAGATAACTTAAAGACATGGAGTCGTGGAGATTATCAAACGCATATCCGAGCCGATCGTTTGAGTCGTCCATCCCTACAGCATTGTGTATTCAGTGGACGTCTGCACCAACTAGCGCAGCAGCTAGACAATGCACTTGCTGCATTTTACTTGGCAAAACTGTCAAACACTTCACTCCCACAGAATGAAAGAAAACTGCAATTTCCAACAAATGAAAACGTACTCCTGCTCTTATCACGAAACTGCTCGCTACTGCCACGGGAGATAGACTGAACAGTCCTTTTCCGAAATTTCAAAAACATTTCTAAGACAACCTGTCAGGTATGCAAATAAACCTAAAATTTATTTTTTTAGAAATTTCAAAAACACTTCTATGACAACCTGTCAAGTACGCAGATAAACCTAAAATACATTTTCGATTAAAACTACGCTGCCAGCAGGTTCCGCCTTGCCGCCGTCAGAGCTGCTTTTAGAAACAGGCTGTACATCAAAGAGCCTGCTAAGGCGTCCCGTTTCTTCGAGGAAATCTTGTCTATTTCTTGCTTTGGGAGATGAACGCTGTGGTCGCAATGAGTGCCGTTTCCTTTTCCCTCGCAGACGGCAAAGCAGTGGACTACCTCCGGTACACGGTCGTCAAAGTTGTGCCCAATGCTCGGTGCGCGGACAAGTTCCAGCACACGGGCTACAAGACAGAACTCATGTACTGCGCATATCGGCTCAACACCGACGCCTGCCAGGTGTGTGTTCGTTGAATTACGTCTCGCACTGCAGTACCAATTAATTATTATTTTAACCCATCGACTCTGCTAGCAATATTAATAATAATTAGTATTGGGGGGAAGTAAATGGCGCAGTATCTGTCTCATATATCGTTGGACACCTGAACCGCGCCGTAAGGGAAGGGATAAAGGAGGGAGTGAAAGAAGAAAGGAAGAGAGAGGTGCCGTAGTGGAGGGCTCCGGAATAATTTCGACCACCTGGGGATCTTTAACGTGCACTGATATCGCACAGCACACGGGCGCCTTAGCGTTTTGCCACCATAAAAACGCAGCCGCCGCGGTCGGGTTCGAACCCGGGAACTCCGGATCAGTAGTCGAGCGCCCTAACCAATGATCGAACCCGGGAAGAATCAGTTTTCAGCATAGCTTTTTTTTTTCACCGCCTATTGGAAGAAATCGTCCTGGCTAACTTCCCTTCTTTTACCCGTATACTATAATATGTTTTTGGGGAAGGAAATGGCGCAGTATCTGTCCCGTATATCGTTGGACACCTGAACCGCGCCGTAGGGGAAGAGATAAAGGAGGGAGTGAAAGAAGAAAGGAAGAAAATGGTGCCGTAGTGGAGGGCTCCGGAATAATTTCGACCACCTGGGGATCTTTAACGTGCACTGACATCGCACAGCACACGGGCGCCTTAGCGTTTTGCCTCCATAAAAATGCAGCCGCCGCGGTCGGGTTCGAAGCCGGGAACTCCGGATCAGTATCCGAGCGCCCTAACCACTGAGCCACCGCGGCGGCTTCGAACACGGGAAGGATCAGTTTTCAGCATAGCTTTTTTTTTTTCACCGCTTATTGGTAGGAATCGTCCTGGCTAACTTCCCTTCTTTTACCTACGTTCTTGTTTTCTCCGCTTCTCCTTCAATTCAAGAGCGCCGTTCAAGTGAACCACTTTCTGTTCCTCTCCTCTTCTCGACATGACAGGGCGATTCGGGAGGACCTCTGATGACCCGTGTGGACGACGGCCGCTACGTCCAGGTCGGCATCGTCTCGTACGGCATCGGATGCGCCCTGGACGACATGCCCGGGGTGTATGCTCGCCTAGAAACCTTCGTGCCCTGGATGATGAGCTACATCGACAAGTACGCGAGCTACAAGGACCTCAAAATGAGCGAGCCCACATAACCCACAAGATAATGAATGCTCAGACTACGAACAATTGTTTCTTTTTGGATGCTACGAACTGGTCAGGGCTTTTTTTCTCTTTTGTGGGCGTTATCTCACCTGCAACGCCTGACAGCTGAAATTTTCTTGTTTTGTATTATTTCGAAAGCCCTTTTACAGGGGCTGTGTTGTTGACTACTTGTTATGAGAGCTCCTAAAGAACAGAGAAGTGTCAGCTCGTTAGGTGACAACTTACACCGCTGCCCGTTAAGCACGCCAGCTAGGTGACAGCACATGAAAACGTTCGTGCCTGGGAGCTGGAAGCCTATTTTGTAGTATAATATGGGGCACATTTGAACGATATTGAGTCTACCAACTTGGAGACAAGCTGAATTCAGCCAGCCGACATTAAAAAAACTTCAATGTATTCTTGTGCCCAGCGATTCTTACGATGTCATTCAATGCAGGGGTTTGCTTCCAACGTTTAGCGTTTCACAGCACAGAATAACCTATCAAAAGCGAACAGCGTAAAAAAACTGCGTTGTCGAGTAAACTTGGAATCTGTTTTGAAAAGTGGTCGTGGTGACCACCTCAAACTTCTTTTTATGCAAGGTCGCTATGACAAAACCACTGCGAAATATGTACTAATGTGTCTATTGCGTAGTCCTAGAGATCTAAAACATACTGTGGTTAAAGGAGTATCTTGCAATTGTGACGGCCAAGGGTAAGCTGCTTATGCGTTCATCGCATTTTTACTGCGGGCTGCAGTTGTTTATCCTGCCGCTGTTCAAAACCGAAAGGTGTTTTCTAACATGGATATTTATTGTTCGTCGCAGCGGCAGTTAGCAGTAGCTTTCAGGGGAAGAGATTAGCTAGTAGAGTTGTGTGTGTGCGTGTGGGGGGGGGGGGGGTGGCTAGAGGCATAATTTCATAGGGACGGGGCAAATACGATTATGAGCGGTGTGCGATTTCTACTATACGTAATATTTATACTACACCTTTGTGGGCTAATTTGAACGAGTAAGAATTTGCAGTAATAATAATGTATCTGGATGAACTCATTATCAGAAAATTTTGGGTTGTAATTCGCGCACAATTTACAATGTTGAGAGCACCAGCTTTCAAGGGAAAAGATATCCGGGAAAGACCCTGTAGTTTGTTGCCATGCCAGTTTGATTAAAAAGAGATATAAAGAAACTGCATGCAAGCTCCACACATACAGATTGAAGGAAAAAAAAAAACTCTAAGAAAGTGCTAATAAATGCAAACCAAAGCTCTAATACAGTCTTGGGCGCTGTTGGCGAAGAAACGGCAACGAAGGCCAGACTTCAAATGCAGCTACGAGTGGGCCCCTCTGTCGAGCGCGTTGCGTTGTCCGAAAGGGTAACAGTGCACGTGGACAGGAGACTGAACGGATGCTTTTTAGGGCGGGGTGATGGGTGCGTCGGAAAAAGGTGTTTGACACCTCTCCTGAATAGTATCTGTCGCCCTGATATCTTCAGTCCCTAGGAGCTGGCTTTCGAGTAATTCGGATGCACCGAAGAGGGGGAACATGGAGGAAGTGCAGAGCAGCCTGGATGAGTGCTGTAACAATGAATAAATGGGATTGAAACCTGATTGTGTCGCTATGGCTAGCCGCAATAATCTACACCACCACGCGTACAGTGGCCTTTTTTTTTGTCTTGCGACCAGGCGACCAATTTTTGTTCGGTTGGAGGTGCTGTATAAGCGCCACAATTGCTGCTACGCCGAGTGTCGCCGTCTGTCTTGAAGAAGAATTAAAGGTGGTGGGGATCGAGTCCCAGAAGATTGATTTAGGGTCATGTCTCTGCATGCCATGTTTCACATAGAGAACTCATTTGCACGAATAAAAATATCGCAGTAAGCAATAAAGCAAACCAGCCTGTTATTATAAGGAAGTCGTGAGAAAGGGTTACTTCCGTTACTCAAGCATCTGTTCAGTTCCGCACCATACGATGCGGGGAACTGTCAGGGCGAAAGAACTACTCGAGACGTACCAACCCCGAACTAGAATCTTGTCATCTTGTATTCTCCTGTGCTTCAAACTTACCCGAGGTAGCTCGGGTTAGCTCGGCTAAGTTCAGAGAAGCGTTGCGCCAGCTGAAGCAAACTGAGGGGATGAAGGCGTTGCGCCAGCTACAGCCAACTGAGGGGACGAAGCTCGGGTAAATTCGGAGGAGAGTCCCGCCAACTGTCGCCAGTGGGAGACAGGTGGTAGGTGGTAGTTAAATTAATGGCTTGTCACGACATGTTGTTCGGGAAGAGCAACATAGGTCGCACAGTCCCTACCGGTGGCTGTGATAGAAACAGCCACATGGCAGTGCCGTGGCGCATCGCTTAACCGCTGCACCACTGCGCTGGTAGTGGGATGAGGACTCACACCATCTGTGAATGTCAAGTACATTAACCCATTCAAGCTATCAAGCCATACCCTTAAGGCAGAGCTTAAGTGTCCCCTCCAATTTATGTATGAACATTTGCTTTCGCAAGTCAATCCGGTTTATATACGTTAAACTCTGTGCCACGTTTTGTTTTTGCGCAAACAAAATGATCTGACGTATCATAGGTGTTGAGTCCCAAGAACATACTTGAAAGCAGTAGGCTACTGTAAGAGGTCTGGTAAATAAAAGTTGACTCTACTCTACCGTTCCTTTGGTCAGCAATGTAAGTACAAAGTAGTAAGACTAGGAGGACACTGTTCTGGTGCAGTACTGTTTACGACGACAAAGACGTTGCAGCTAGTTCTGTTGGGAGCCGATTTTTGTTTGTTCCTGACTGCGGGTTGGCACACTTGCCGCTCAGATGGCTCACCTACAAGTTTTTAGCTCAACACTACAACTGGTTACAATGTCGTTGCCATTGTCAACAGTTACACGCTGAGTAAACGAAATGGCTAGTGAACACTGACTGTAGCGCATGTACACGAAAATCATCATCATGATCATAGTCACCACCGTTACCAGTGTTAAGATCTTGATGGTGATCATCACGTTCATTACACATAGAAGTGCGCTTTGAAGGGCATTTTTTTTTAATTGAATTTTTTATCCTGAATTTGTAACCTTACGTCACCACCCTGCTTTTGAGCTAGCAATCTTTCAATCGTTTCTTGCTAATTTCTACGCGGATTCTTTGAGATGAATTTGTTTTCTCTATGCCCTATGCTTCAGGGAAAGTGTCTTTCTACAGATTTACCACACACTGCCTAAGTCTGATCTCCTCGGCTAAATTAGTTTTATTGGGCTAGCACTAGATGGGCCTCTAGCGAAAAAGCCGTCACTAGTCATGTTGCAGAGTCGGAGTAACTAGGGTAAGCTCGGTTAAGATGATGATGAAAATATGTATTGTAGTACAGAGAGGGTGGGGAAGAAGACCGTGGTGTCCTTAGTCCGGGACTTCATTGGCGTAAGCTTCTACCCTACTCGTTCGATAAGATGACGTTGATGTCCTTCTTCCGAGCTAGACAGTGTCGCCTCGCACCCCCTACAGCGTTGGCCGATTTATAATTATAATGACTAATTTTTCGCCAGGCCCAAACTATATGATACAGGTCTGCCTTCTCTCCGCAAAATCTGCATTTTGATACGATCGAATCTGTATTTATGGCATGTAATACATAAGGGCTGCAGAATGGCTCAGTCTGTAGTCTACGGTGGTAAACCTCCATGACTGTTCGGTGTTTTGGCAGGTGGGGGATACATCTGCCGCTGTGATCTGACGTGTTGGGGTATCTCGTTGTATGCTGTGAGTGGATTGAACTGGTCCAATTCCGAGGTATATCTGTCGGAGCCCCGGGAAGAAAAGCCCGGGCTGAGTTGTGTGCCAATTAGTTCCCCTGTATCCCCTGGTGACCAGGTATCCACAATCAACTCTTGACGTCAGCGTAGACTCGTCAAGGTTAGGAGGACCAAGGACGCAAGCGGCGCTATCCTACCCTTAATGCAGTTTTGGTATAAAATTTTTGAGTCTGTGAGTACGTATCTTGAGTCCGGATGTGTGCCCGCTAGAGTTATTGCCACCTCTTCTGCTGTTGTGTCATGCTTGACTGCTGTAAGTCCATCGAGCGTGTGCCCTTTGTGGACAACCGCCACTGTGGGTAGTACGCCTTCAGGACCCGCTGCATCGCTGTAGAATACGCCTTCTTGGATGCCGTAGTGTGTCTGAATTCCCATTGCCCTTGCTTGTATTCGTGCCTGGTGGTACGTCGGGTGCATGTTATTTGTAAGGGGAGTAGCCCTAAAGCATCATCTCCAGGTGCTTGGGATGGTTTGTTTAGTAGAAATGTTGAGGGAGCACTCAATATTGAGGTTACTGAGGACGCTTCTACCTGTCTGTGCTGTTGCCAGTCTTACGACTTGAGCCGTGAAGTGTGTCTCGATGAGTGCCTCCACCAGCAACTGCTGGCCGGTAGTTGTGGGGTCGCATAGACACTCTTCTCAGATTGTAAGGGTGAGATGAGAGATGGGAGACAGTATGGGAGTGGCTTGGAAGGTTCATATCATGTGTAAAATTATAGGGCGGCCGCCACAGTGCAGGACACCGGGGCGGGCCGAGGGTAGAGTAGAGGTAGGAGCATAATAGAGAAGGGAAGCCTTGCAAATCCCCCTAGACCTGAGCAGCGGAGGCCTGTTTTCAGGCGAGAAAAGGGGGCGAGCCGAGAAAGACCTGCGTGGGATGGTTTAGCAGTCACGGCATTTATAAGAGTCACGAGTTACGACACTTCGCCGCGCATCCCTCTTCCGGATCAGCAGTCAGAGCCTTTTCATTCTGCACAAAGTTTAGCGAGGGTAAGTAAGCTCCTTCCGTGTCACCTTATCCGCTCACACTCTCTTTTCCGCTCACAGCTAGGCACACGTACGGATACCTACTCATACTTCGCATAAAAAGTGGCTCACTAGAGTGAGAAACATCCGTGCCATCGTCCAGTCTTTCTCGGGATTCTAGAAATGTCTGGCGAAACACCTGCACCCCCCCCCCCCCCCCTCACGACTGTCACCCTCGCTCGACCGAAATGTCGAAGACGACAAATAGCGATAAACAATGGTCAAATGGGACGAAATGGCGCAGATCTATTATCATGAGAACAAATGGGCCGAATGCTTCAGGTTGCTTTTCTTTTTTTGCGGGAAAGCGCTTGTTCTTCGTGACGTGGGAGCCGCAGGAGAAAGGACAATTGAATTCGGACAAGGGAAATCAGTGAAAGATCTGAATGACAAACGAAATCTGGGAGGTCATTGGTTCTTTCGGTAAGTTCTTCACGTCTCTAACAAACAGAAAACGTGAGAATGAATAAAGCATTGGGAACTTTGAACCAAGTTCTTGTTGTGTGCCTCAAAAGCGTCGGACCAGTTAAGAGTTAAGAGGAAGAGGAAATGGAACACACACAAAATGGACCACATCATACAAACGATGCGGACAGATTTTCTTCATATTACGTCTCCTTCTATATCGATCAGAGTTTCATCAACATGCAAAAAATGGTAGTTCAACCATAACTTGTATGCGGACAAGATGGTGCATAGCCTTTGATAAAAAATAATACAAAAAAAAAAGACATCCACGAATAGGCCGTTAAACACACAGAACAAGAGCTACGTTCATTTGAGACGATGAAGTTGTCGATTCACAAACAAAAGAACCTTCACATTTAGTAAGGCAGTTTAACAAAACTTATGTTCGGGAAAAATGGTGCACTGATTTTGCAAGAAATAATACTACAAAAAAGGTACACAAAAAGGCCGAGACACTAGGGGACACGCAGGTAGTGTGTTTTATTTGCACTATTATCTCTTCCAAAATGTGTACATCGTCTTTCACGAGTACAAGTTTTGTTAAACCACCTTGCAAAACATTACGATTCTTTTTGTTTGTGAGTCGTCACCTTCACCGTCTCAAGTCAACGCAGCGTTTGTTCTGTCTTTCTCGACGTTTTTGTGTGTCTGTTTTTTGTGCTACTATTGCTCCGAATTCCAACCAATGATGTCAGGGTGGAACCAGCGGAACACAGACGCAGGACCCTGACAACATTATGAACCAACTAGCCCAGCAATTTACGATCCAACCAATGAACGCGCATAAAATGATTTTACGGTCTTTTTACACGTGCACCACTACCACCTGACCTGCTTGATCGGCAGTTAAGCTCACAGCGGGGAAACTTCGTTTCACGTTAAACACTCATGCTAAAATGAATGGAGACATAACAAGAACGTGTAAGCCACTGCCAACTAGCCGAACCAAACGTCTTAACGCACACAGAAGTAGGGGCCGTCCTTGCTTGATCGGCGACAGCGCTAATGACGTCATCGTTATTGTCGTAATGATGGAGAAGAACAAGCGTCTGACAGAGCAGTTCAACACTTCCACGCACCGGTGGCGCCGGCTGCCAGCAGAGACATGGTTTAGGAGGATTGTCAACCAATTTTTTCTTTAGGTTCAGCGGCGTCAACGAAGAGCCCTAAAGTTTATGTTCTGAGTGAATAGTTCTAAATCAGCGTGCTTGCATTCGTAACAGCGAAGCCAGGAGCTAGCATTCGACAAATAGCCCAGTGTGCCAATGCAAACATCACGTCACTGTGGAGTGCTCCTGTCAAGCACTGCATGCATACTTTTCATGTGACTGCACCAGCAGCTGAATGCGCCAGATATATGACGAAGGCAGGATTCCTGTAGATGTGTCCTGATTCAGTTAGAGATCCTGGCTTTTCGCAGAAGGTGATCTTTAGAGCTGAAGCACAGTCCTGTCGCAAGTGAGAAGCTGCTCAATGTCCATTACTGGGCTGACGCGGACCCTCACTAGCTTCGAGCGTACAAACACTAGCAAATCAAATCAAATCTTTATTAAGGGCCATCTTTCTCCTACAACCTGGAGGATGAAAGAAAATACTAGTGGCAGGAGCAAAAAGCTACAGGCATAGTAGCTTGACGAGGCTCCTGCCCCCTTTCTTGGCGTAGGTGGCGAACAGACCAGCACTGAACTCTATATTCTCAAAAGGTGACAGGTACACATCTATTATAGACTAAAATTATGATAATGGTTCAACCAAAGAACACAAACCGAATAAATGTCGAGAGTTATGGACATGCATACACACATTGTGCTGTTGCGCTTAACAAAAGCACATGCAGTTTAAAGACATGTGGGCAGTCGACATTTGGTGCTGCATTTTTAACAACCCAATCATCGGCTCCTACATTTATGAACAGATTCCGACCGAGAGAAAGTACTGCGAAGAAATACTGGGAGGAGCAGTGGAAGGCTTGATTAGAGGCCTGAAGCTCAAAGTGCTAAGGGAAGCATGGTACCAGCACGATGGGGCGGCAGCACACTCTTTTGGACGTGCCGCCAAGCATCTGGACGGTAAATTTCCACTGCAATGGATAGGATGCAACGACCCCGTCCCATGACCCCCATGGCCTCCAGACTTGACCTGAAACCTGGTCTCAGATTCGGTTCACGAACCAGGGAAACCGTTTTTTTTTTAGCTCCGAGTTTTCTGTGAAAAATGTATGGATTTCCTTCGAAGCTGTTTCGCTGCCCATGGGACGATGCTAATGAGTAATAACTTTATTGTTCGATTATTTTACGAGGAGGCGAAAAAAAAAACTGTCGTTTGCACGCCCGTCTGTGCTAGCGCTGCTGGACAACGTAAAATATAGTTAATCACAGCTATAATATATTTACCCTAAATACTTCCAGTTCCTAACGTACAGAAAGAATAGAGAGTTCGCATCTTTTTTTTATTTGAAAGAATGCTAAGCTCCAAGGAATTGGAGGAAATCTAATCTATCAAGAAGGAGACATTGTGGTGACACGGAAGAAATCCCCACAAGTTGTTTTCGGACTCTGGACACTCCTTTGTCTCGAGTCTCTCCTTATCTTTATCAATAGTCTTATGAATAGTATTTTGCTTTGTATTTTTCTTTGTTTCTTGGTTTTTATTCCTGGGTGCGACTAACACCTCATGAGCTAACCGGTCCAGTACAGGTGCGTTATATACGTAAGCGACGTGTCACTAAACCGATATCTTCCTATGAATGAGGTCGTCCTTTCCAACACGTTGAAGGAGTTCTCCGTGGTTGTGGTTGAAGGTATACCGCACTAAATATCATGTCCAGCTGGCTTGCCAGCCTTTTCTCACCACTCTTTCATCGACTGACTGAAAACTAAAGGCTTTATTATTATTATTAATATTCTTGTAAATTATTAAAGACTATTTTTTGTCGAACAGACAAGAAGACATAATGATTTGATATGCGGCTTTTTGACCTCTGTTAGCAGCTGCTTCATTGTTTTCACGGTGTGGTAGGTTTGGTGGCTCGGGTATAAATAATGCTACGTACTTTCAGGTATTCGTACGGATCTTTTCAGAATCACGTAGCAGTGCCGACGACGTGAAAAAGGTGACCGGGTCTGGGCACGTCTCCAAAAAGTGAGATTATTTTTGTTTTTTCTTTGTTAACGTCCCAAGATGTGCTAGCTTGTGCGGATTTCTATTACAAAAATGGTCTGTATACTGTGTGCTGACTTATTATAAACTCTATCCTCATTGTAGAGATATTTCCTTTAATATATTGAGACTATACGGACTGTCTAAAGACAAGACAAAAGTGAACTGAAATCTGATGGCCATAAATCTATAGGTTGTTTATAGACTGCCCGTATCATTTGTATTGCATAGAGAAAAGTCTATAAGACTTGTCTATAAAAAGTTCATAGCATTTACAGACACAAGTTTATAGGCTGTCTAAATGATTTTTGCAAGGGCTACGTTTTTATAGACAACGAGAAAGAGGTGCTGAAAAAAGCCGTGCTTCCCCGCAAAGTCAAAAGCTGAGTGATCATAGTGCTCACAAAACTATAAACGGGGAACCTCTGTAGTTCTATTTTCCCAATAAAAATGGTTTGAAGGCGATTCTAACCGCAAGCAGCGAGCGAAACCAGACACGATTAGTGCGACATCTTCCGCGTGATGCCTCTACAGACTGCACACTACATAGTTGTAGCCAAAAGTTCCACCCACAGCAAATTCTACGCTCACATCATGGGAGGGGTGGCTGATCGACGCCACGGCCTCTGACCAGCAATGGAGAGTTGAGCGCGCAGAGGTCGAAGCGATCACATACGTGGTCCAAGACGAGGGACGCCAGAGTAAAGGCCACGTTCAAGCACATTTTTAGAAATGAATGTTTTTTTACTACTTGTGCTGCTACCACTGGTACGTTGTATTGCGACATAGTAGTGTGAGAAAGGCAAACAGATCACTTGAGCGGAAACACTTTCGCCTGCAGATTTGTCCTCGTAACTCTCTTCATGCACCCTGCAGGTATTAAAAAACTGCAATGACTATGACATTCTTGCTATTTGGAGCGAACCTACTCCTAGGAATCTTGACAACAGTGAGTATTTAATTTATCATTTATTTATTTATTTATTTATTTATTCATTTATTAGGACGTCAACGGCCCCATTGAAGGGGTATTACATGAGGGGTGGGGTATTCAGCAGTACATTTCTTCGATTTCTTGAAGTTTCGTGAGATGAAGGGAAATCGATCGTGCACTTATGGCGCTCGTTGTTTATTTAAAGACATGACATAGTAATGAGTTTATGCTCTTGCAAAGCACCCTAAACAGCCTAATCAGCGGTAACGAATAGACTTATTATTTATGGCTGTCTCAGCTGGCTGCGAGCTGCCAAGAATTATGCAGGCACTTTGGACTTCAAACCGTTTTTAAAAATAAGCTTCACCTTTAGAAATCGTGTTCTTTGCTATCCACTCTGTTAGACTTTTAACGGTGAATGTGGCCCACTACTGCTTTGATCAGTACGTTCACCACTTAACGTTGTTGTCCCTGTGCAGAATGATATTTAAAAGTGTATGACTAATTCTAAAGAGCGCCGCGCAATCTCTGTTTTCAGCTGAGAGCTCAAGAGTTGGACTACGTTGACATCGGCAAGTATTGCAGGTTTCTATAACGAATATCCGAATATGAGTCTTGCACAGTATGAAAAGAAAATTTTCAAATGACTAATAAAGTTTAAAAGACCACAATGTGCAATTTGTTCTCCAAATTTTCAAAAAAAAACAGGAAAAAAGGGTTATCAGGCAGTCGTGTAGAGATTATTTTTTTTTTTTACCGGCTCGTAGGGCAAAAATTACAGTATTTCCGCCACTACTTTTCTTGAAGTAATTCCCACGAAACTGCACCTCTTAGAATTTTACTTCTAGAACATGATACTTCTTGACTTAATAAAGTCGCGGTTATTGAATTAGCACTTAAATAGTAAAGCACCGGTGGAAAGTTCAGTAAATCTTCATTAATGATCCATGAAAAAAGGCTTAGCGCAAACCAAGACCACGAACGAAGAACTGGTACACACACCACAGGCTCTATGGTGTATGAATCTGTTCTTTACGCGTCGTCTTGCTTTTGCGCTAACCCGCGTGCCATGAATTCAGTATAACGAAACAAAGTTAACAAGCGTCTCTCCTATTGCCGAAACGTCGGCTAGCGCACTGAGGCTCCCAATGAAGGATTTTACCCTCTGCTTTGTGTTTTCAAGAAACCCACCTTCCTGCTCTCTGTATACAACACGCCCGGTAAACCAGACACAGTCCATTTAAGTTAAGAACTGTTATGTTAGTCACAAAGGTATTTATCAAAGATTGATAATAATTGGTCTTTAGGGGGGAAATGAAATGGCGCAGTATCTGTCTCATATATCGTTGGACAACTGAACCGCGCCGTAAAGGAAGGGATAATGGAGGGAGTGAAAGAAGAAAGGAAGAAAGAGGTGAGGTAGTGGAGGGCTCCGGAATAATTTCGACCACCTGGGGATCCTTAACGTGCACTGACATTGCACGTTAAAGATCCCCAGGTGGTCGAAATTATTCCGGAGCCCTCCACTATTATCAAAGGTCTGCAGATCTCTAGTTGATGTTAAATACGTTGCCGGAGAGAGTGTTGGTAGTTTATTCAGACAATGTGGACAAAAAAAATTTAATTTTAAATGCTGCAAGGTCGGGTCGCATGATGCCAATGTTTTAAAGCTACGTCGGGGTTTTTGAACGTTTTATAAAGCGCTTTGTCTTTCTATACTTTTAAAACATTAACTGGTGGGACCGCTAGCCACATTTAACTATATCGTAGCAGCATTTTACAGGTTGCAGCTCGCAGGAAGGTCAGCTGTTGCTATTAGCCCGTTCGCACGGCATTTCATCGCATTCTGTAGTTACGTCTCAGTTAAAAGCGAAAATATCCCAAAAGTGAGAGACGCGCACTTGGCTACGCTGTACTTCAATACAAATTCAGTTTGGCTAGCAGGTGCACTTCGCTTGGGAAGTGCTTAGTGCAAACAAAATGCGAAAGAAATAAAAAGGGACAACCATAAACGCTTGTGGTCGTCCCCTCTTGTCCGATTGATGTTTTGATCGCGCTACCGTTTTTTCAGACAAATTCGCTACTGAAGAATGGCGCTACATTGTGATGTCCAGCCAAAGTGGATTTGTAATCTCTAGACGGGTATTTCCATTTCCCTATTCCCCCCCTCCCCCCCCCCCCCCCCCCCCCCTGGCAGGATTCGAACCTTACGCTGCTCTAAAGCCAGTGGGAAAGGACAGGCCTGCTCACCGGGGCGAATATCCATGGGTGGTACGGCAAATCTCTTCACATTCCCCCGCGTGCGATACACAGACTAAAAACATTTGTTTTTCTTGCGGCAGGATGAGAGATAAGTTAGGAGGTGAAAGAGATGCTAAAAAGCACAAAACATCCTAACCTAACCTAACCTAACCTACTATGAAGAGCACGGAACACCTACTTACAGCTATGAATTTCCACGCACAGATGATAAACACGCAGAACTGGAATGTTCTTGTTGTGACCTCGGGGGAAGGCAATGATGATGACGATGCCCTCAGGTTTACTGCCACATGAAGCAGTTAAGACGATTCCTATTCTTCTTCTTACTTACAGACTGCCGATTAAGATAAAGGAGAATTCGCTTGGTGCATTATTTTCCGCAAAGATAATTTATCCCTTTTTAAGCAGATATTTTGATAGCTCAGTAAGGCATATTGCCGGGCTAGTGGATTTAGCATTTTGAAACATGAAAAAGACATCGTTGGCGCAAATAAATTCACACACAAAATAGTGGCGCCTCTCTATTGCTCCTTATGTATTTTGTGCGTGTGAAGTTATTCGCGGCCAGGTGTTTTTTCCAAGTATAAAAATTTTCATAGCGTGCTGACGTAGTTGGCCCCATTGTTATACTTGTCAACAAAAATATTTTGACGTGTGGCGTTCGTCACCAAGTTGGTCACGACCACCAGTATTTTTCATATGGCCACTCGAACGCCTGGGGACACCTCTCAAAAACGAAAGACTAATTTAGCGAGAACCTGTTTTTTATGACCGCAGAAAAATCTCATATCCAACAATTCTGGACAAAATCATTTTTGAGCGGGAAACCATTGATGAATGCAAGTTTTTCGTACAGTGTTAGATATCACTATAAAAATCAGTATATCTGCAGATCAACCGATGAGATTGTCTAATTTTTTCTGTTAACGTTTTTGCCGTCGTCAAAAGCTTTTTTCCTCATTGGTTTTCTATGGTAGGCTTTAGTGTTCGATGCGATCGATGGAAACACATTAAAGGAAATATTTTGCTGCATGTAAAAAGAGAGGGCCGTTACTGCCAATATTTTTATAACAGCGTTTTACAATTTTAATAATAATAATAATTGGTTTTTGGGGAAAGGAAATGGCGCAGTATCTGTCTCATATATCGTTGGACACCTGAACCGCGCCGTAAGGGAAGGGATAAAGGAGGGAGTGAAAGAAAAAGGAAGAAGAGGTGCTGTAGTGGAGGGCTCCGGAATAATTTCGACCACCTGGGGATGTTTAACGTGCACTGACATCGCACAGCGGGTTCTTACAATTTTCTAATTTCAATATTTTTGAACGAGATTGTTGGACATGTTCAGTTTATTCAAGAATTCATTTCGTCGCATATGAGTTCGAGATGAGGTCCCAGACTGAGGTTTCAATTTTTTTTTCCTTAACGAGTCGGGCACATGTGTGTCATTTGGCGTGCACTGGTGGGCAGAAGGTCTAAGAAAGTGGTTTGGACACCGCAGTTTCTTTCATTACCGATTACTGCATGCAATATGCTAAATTATTTCATTGCCGTCCAAGATTCTAGAAACGTTTGTATGTAGCGCAAATACCATAATGTGCTCCGTAAGATGTTAAACCATGATGGAAAAACAGCACCTTCTTTATGCGGTGTAACTATGGAAGGTTTTTCCCAAAAAATTTTCGCCTATTCTGATTGAGTCGCTCTTCACTCTTTTATTTGGTAGTGCTGAGAGAACTGGAAAATAATGTTCTCTTTTATTCTACTTTTTGCGAGGTTTACCTCACTGTCGAAGCAAACGGGGGCACATTCGGCTGTGGAGGAAGCATTATAACGAAATTCCACGTCCTGACAACTTCAAGATGCATAGTAAACAGGTGAGTAGGTTTAGTTCGCTCAATTATTATGGCGAAAAAATTAAAGCCTCATTTTAGCTGTCTACTTTTCAGCAATATTTATGCCGCCAGGAATCCAAAATGGGTAGCGTTTTTGCATTATGAGTTTTTGCACAAAACTGCCCATGGCTCGATATTCATGGCCTAAATAAATTCAGTACGCAATACAGGCTCTTGCTTGGTACGCGATAGCACGTTCCTGTTTAATACATTGTTTATTTCCTACAATTAAACTCTCAAGATATGTAGAGAAAAAAAGATACCCGAAAGCACTTAAGTAGTCTTGTCACGCCCCTATATCCAAGGTGGCAGAGCATATTTCGCGGATGAAACTTTCGCCCTTGCCAAAAATACTTACCAGGATTCATGCTAAAATTGGTAGTGCCTACGCACAACAAAAGCTCAAGACTGTATAACTAGCATCTCGTACGGCATGCCAGCTGAGAAAATTTACGTGAATATTGCTCCCTGGAGTTTACAGGACCGAGTTGAATCACTTTGTCATTACAATGCAGCATGCTTTTAACACTTCGCAGCCCGAACATTAATGTCTTATAGGAAAAAATAAACCTGCGTACCAAAAAGCAGCCCTCCTATTAAGGCGCCCCCGCCGCGGTGGCTCAGTGGTTAGGGCGCTCGACTACTGATCCGGAGTTTCCGGGTTCGAACCCGACCGCGGCGGCTGCGTTTTTATGGAGGCAAAACGCTAAGGCGCCCGTGTGCTGTGCGATGTCAGTGCACGTTAAAGATCCCCAGGTGGTCGAAATTATTCCGGAGCCCTCCACTACGGCACCTCTCTCTTCCTTTCTTCTTTCACTCCCTCCTTTATCCCTTCTCTTACGGCGCGGTTCGGGTGTCCAAATATATATGAGACATACTGCGCCATTTCCTTTCCCCCAAAAAACCAATTATTATATTAAGGCGCAAGGTTTCAATTTCATTACCCTCAAGCGGGTTATTAGGCATGCATTGTTGTGCACCATCCGAAACGTCTAATGGAAAGGTTTCTAATTCCAATGAGTGCGTTGTGCGCCTCTTAGAAAATTCGGCAGCTATGGCTCGTTGAGTCTCTTATATAGTTTATAGAATGTGTAGTGTCATCTGGGGTTCATGGTTTTCACTACAGCGGCAGAAGGTGCGTTCCTAAAGGCGTGGAAGATTACGCCACTATCCTAGTTTAGCGCACGCGCTGGATACCGGATACCATGCACGCGATGGAACCCGATTCGCTGTGATTTTGTATTGTTTTGTGAGCGGTATGCCCAGTCTCCTGTGGCCCGACATTTCCAACCATACTGTGTAGAAAAGAAAGCACAATTGATAGAAGAGACGTTCCAAACTGATTGCTTACGCCCGCGTTCTGGAACGCACGAAAGTATAACCAAAGCTAGCATTCGTCCGCAGTACATGGCACCGAAAACAACACCTGACAGGTGCGCTCGTCCCTGATTTTATTTCATACAGGGGACTGCCGGTAAAAAGGATTCAAGTCAGCTACGGAAGCAATTTGCTGGCTAACACAAAGAAAGTGGATGCGGAAAAACTTTATGTCCATCCTGGATCATCATCGGAATACGGCGTTGCGATCCTGCGGGTGACATCTTCCATTTCCCACTTGTCATTTATTTATTTTTTACTGCTTTCATTGATCAGCTGGAGAGAAACCCGTTCCAAGTGTGAAATTAGGGCGAGAGCAAAATTGTCTTAAAAAGATGCAGTAAGTCTTCGGGTGAAACATAAACAATATAACAAAGGGTTTGTGGGAAAGCCATGGGGGAGGGGGGGGGGGGACATTGCGTAAACTCTCGTTTCGTCGAAGGCTATGTAAAATCAAGGCACTCGTGCTGGTTTTGAAACGGCGTGTTTTCTTTCCTGAAGTGGTGATGAGTGTATTTTTGTGTTTTCCAAAATATCAACTACGTTCGGCGGCGAGCTGTTGCCAGCGCTGATGATACCAACAAAAAGTCGTATTAAAAAACTGGCTGCCCATCTGGCAGTGTAGCACGGGCGTACTCATGAAAAGCACTTCTGCAAAGGTGAAACGCTTTGTAGTATCTCCCAAACAACTGGACCGGGAATTTCGTTCAAGGAGTCCTCGTTTTTGCTCGCTTCTGGTCTTGAAGTTAAGCAGCCCGCATTGCCCTCCTTTTGTTTTTACACCAAGGTCTGCCACGTGGCACACATAGAGGCTGTCGATAGGCTAAAGTAAGTCGCGGAAGCTGTTCTCTTCCAGAAAATTCAGCATGTTCCGGCTCTTAGCGTTGTCCGTTGGCCGCAGTAAAAGGTGTTCCTCCCTCGTAGCCTTAAGTACAACTTCCAGTTATGGTCATGCTCTTGAGTCCTGCGTTCCTCGTCACGTCCACAAAAGGTGGCAAACATCCAGCTCAACTGCCGGCGTGGAACATTTGGTACGGGGGTGGTCAAAAGTTCCCAGGCCATAGGGTCTACTTTTCAGCACTGTATCCTGACACTTAAGATGTCTGTAAAGCTATCAAGGTTTTCAGAGGTGAGAAGGATACTTCTCCTACCCTGTACTGAGATTCAGACTTTCGGGGGCATAGGAACTGCACGAATATACTGCCCAAAAGCAGGCCCTGTGGCCTGGGCCCTTCCGACCACCCCTGTACATGAGCTGGGCACTGCATCTTCCTGAGAGCCCCATCGGAAGGTCATCGATGGGGTAAGGGGCGCTGGGGCAAAGGAGCGGGCCAATTGGTGCATGATTATAGACGAGAATCTTGGGTCTATATTTCTTCTAGTCGCTGACCTGTTTTTCGAGTGCTGTTTCGCTATACTTCAAATTTTGCCATTTTATTCTCAGTTTGCTTTTATTCGCGCTGAATTAAAGAATGTTATTTTTTAAAGGAATCCCAATGACCTGCTTTTATTTCTCCTAATTTACTGACGAGCTCAAATTGCGTGAGGACACAGCCCGACTCAAATGCTTCGGAATCTGCCGAAGGACAGGCTTCATCCCCGATGTACCGTTTCCAACAGTGCATGTTCCCCTGGCGACTTCATCCTTCACCCCTTCTTACTGTCTTCTGCATGTGCACGCAACCGTGCTTCTCGATTGTTGTTGTTGTCCTCTCTTGGAGTGGCACATACCAACAGCGGAGGATTGGCCAGGGTGCGTTGCACATCCAAACAGTTGTGAAACATTGACTCGTTTAAGGCAGACAAGTTTCAATTTTCTGCTAAAGAAAATACTTCTGAAAATTATAACTAACAAAGGAGTGTCCCTGACTCAGTGATGAAACTATGCAGATATAATCGCACACTGGTTCTAGGACATATACGCTGGCGCTTGCTCCAAAGGAGAGAAGAACCGGAATAGAACGAGGAAGCCCGGTCTTAGAAAGAGAGAGAATGAAAAGCGTTTAATGCATAGAATGGTTGGGTGGGCCCTCATTCCAGGAGCCCATTGGCTTTTGCCGCCGCTCTTACCCGGTTCACCATCGAAAGCTGATCCTCCGAATGTGTGCTGGACAGCGCCTCCCAGTGCTCAGTTGTTGAGTTATTGAATCGTGGTATAGCTGGGTTTTTCTGGCATGCCCATATCATATGGTATAAGTCAGCCTCTTCACCGCATAAGGCGGAGTACGGATCATGCGAATTTGTAAATATATAGCTGAATTCGACAGGATTTATATTAGTATATGTCTTCATGTGCTTCTTTCATCTTCGTCATAAATCTTTCGGCTGGCTGGAGCTCGCACCACGCTCCTTCGAGTTGCCCGAGTTACTCCTAGGCATCATCATCATCATAATCACAATTATAATCATCACTAGCCTGACTACGCCCAATGGAGGACAAAGGCCTCTCCCATGTCTCTCCAATTAACCTTGTCCTTTGCCAGCTGCGCCCATCCTATGCCTGCAAACTTCTTAATCTCATCCGCCCACTTAACCTTCTGCCGCCCCCTACTACGCTTGTCTTGTCTTGGAACCCACTCCCCTATGAACGCCTTTTTCGATAGCGGGGCATCTACTGGTAACGCACTTAAAACGCCACCCTTTATCCGGTGTGGTCAGACATAAGATGAACATTAAAACTTTTCCTCCTCCTCCTCCGCTCTTTATCCAGGTAAAACAACCATTCCAGTTCAGCATTGATGTTCAGCACGTAAAGCTGCCAGAGGGAACTCATGAATATACCGGGGCACGTGTAGCTGCTCCCCTGTGGTCCTCATATACGTCAGGTACGTCCCATGGTCTTGATCTGTCTAATGAGTGTTAAAGGGGCTCTGAAACGCCTTCCGAGGAGAGCACATTAACTCACTTAATCACTGCACTGCGTTGCCATGAAAACCAGAGCCAAATAATACTCTTCTACACGCAGCAGACGACCCACAATCACGCGTCAAAGTTGGCGAGCCCTTCCCGGTGACTTTTTCATGCTCGCGCCCTCCTCCGTCCCCCGCATCTGCGTAGACAAGGAGAGAGGTGGCCATTGGTTAGATTCTTTCAGACGTCAGGCAGCTACCGTGGCCGCGGCCAATAAGCCGCTTAGCTCCGGCGGGTCGGCAAGCTCCGCTCCCAGAGGAGGTCGGCGAAGGAGCGCCTGCCTTCCAGCGTGCAAAAAGTGACGAGAGGAGAGGGAAAGGCGCGAAGGCACTGAAATTCAAATTTTAACTACAGATAACTTAGGTTCTACCAAGCGGATTGAAAAAATCCTTGCTAGACACTATTCTTGGAGCGGCGTGCTTCAATATCCCAGGTATGTCACAACTTTATTAGAGCCCCCTTCACAGCCCCTTTAAGTGAACTGGCCTTTCATGTCCACTCCTGACTGCAGTGAAATTATTAGGGCGACTTGTAGGTTCTAGCCTCTGGTTTCAGCCCTCTAAAGTTCTTCAGTTCATTCCGAAGCAGCTGCGAAACTGAAAAGAGTAATCTTCACTCGCTAGCATCTTTCGCACCGCTTTCGAAACGAGCACGTCTAGTACACCGTTGTCTGTTTTCAAACCAATTTAACAATTAGGAAGTTTCACACGATAAATCGCCATGCCTGAAGTATACTTCATTGCGGGGTCAGCTAAGTAACGGCCTTGAAAACTAAAGTTGGCATTTGCTTAACTTGGATAACCCTGGAAATCAGCGAAAAGCTTCTGCATACAAGGTTACACACGTGGCTTCACACTACCTCATCGGATGTTCTTAAGGTCAAAGGTGAACCCAAAAGTCACACAATCAGAAAGGTCAAAGGTCAAGGTCAATTAAAGGTCATGGGTCAAGGCCAGGGGTCAAGGGTTCGACTCCATAACTGTACCACATATGGCATACACGGTTATCCCATGTTGGGCTGAACGTCCTTCAAGGTTGTTGTGCTGCCTACCCGAGGACTGCTTTACCTAGCGTGCTGAAGTGTTTGGCTTGAATATTTGCGGGGAAACAGTGGCGGTCAGGTGCTCTGCTGGAAGTTTTTGCCCTTTGTGTATCAAGTGTTTACTCATGTTGTCATGTTTATTTTACAAGTGACGAAGGAAACCATTGATTCTTAGTCGAACCTGTAGAAAAATAGCAATTTTGCAAACAACGATAAAGGCCGGATCGTCACCCCACTCCTAAATCGTCAAGGTTTCAAATGCAATGTACTGTGCAGGGAGCAATTGCTCCCTGAAGTTAAACAGGTATTTCATGGTCATAGTCATTCTTGCTGCCGCCTTCCGCCCGCGCCATGTGCATCATCTGAAGCCACTCTGCATTTACTATCCGTGTGCTGTATATAGCCCGCAGTCAGTGTAGGTGTTAAGAAATTTAGCTACAACGTTTTCCGATTTAAGACTTCATTTATGCCAAATATTAATGTAGAATCATTACAGTTGCCACACAAAAGCCCCGTTGGTACGTGGTGTCACAAATTTGCTGATTGCTCGAAAGCAGTCACGCGAAATTGTTACGTCCTGAAAACCTGCCTACCGAGGCAGGTGGCAACTCGCGCCCGAATTGTGAGCAACCTGCCCACAATGGCAGGTGGCCATCAATTAACGACTGTTCGAGAAAAGCCATGAGGCTTTGTGACTTCATGACAACCTGGCAAGACAACTTATCTAGGCAGGAACCTAGATTTATTATCGATGTAAAAAAACAGAAAACGATGTATCTGCAAATGTAGGTAGTGTCTCAGCATAGTCGACACCTTCTGCTGCTGCTTGTAATCCGAATAAGGCGGTTGATGAATCGACAATGGCACAGAGACTCGCGCAAACACACACAGAAGTTGCGACAGCAGCTGTGACAAATATGCTGTCGCATTACACACTTAGGACGACTTAAGCACCACTATACATGTTGCTTCTGTGCAATCCTTGGCTATGGGCCGAGTTTGTTTACCCCCTCAGAGTTTTAGGTTTAGCTCTTTGTTACATGTATATTCAATACTATGTCTTATCTCTTATAAAAATGGTCTATAGACGGTCATAGGCTGCTTATAGAATATATTGCCTCACTATATATATATATATATATATATATATATATATATATATATATATATATATATATATATATATATATATATATATATATATATATATATTTATAGTCTATAGACTGTCTATAAAGATATATATATATATATATATATATATATATATATATATATATATATATATATATATATATATATATATATATATATATATATATATATATATATATATTTATAGTCTATAGACTGTCTATAAAGAAAAGTCTACTAAAAGTGTACGACCCCAAATCTACATATTGTCTATAAGCTGTATATATGATTTGTATTGCCTATTGACTGTTGTATAGTGTTTATTTATAGGTAGTCTATAGACTTTATAGAAGGAAGTCTATAGACCGTTTATAGAATGTCTAAAGAAATTTTAGTAAGGGAGGTGTCGAAGACTGGCTAGGCGCGTTTGCTTTCTTAGTTCACTGATAATAACTACTATGCCGTGTCTCACTACGCAGGACCTAAGGGTGCGACATACCTTGTAGCAATTTTTCAAACGATTGAACGAAACGACGTGTGCAAGAGGAGATCTGGACCACTCTACAGAACGGACATCATGTACTGCGCTAAACAATACCCGACAAAATCTGGCAAGGTATGTGATATCTTTGCGTTTCTAAAAATTATTTCGCCCGTTCCAACCACGAACACAAAAGAAGAACTAGAAATCTTGTGGCATACAATGCTTGTTCACACTGTTAGAGAATACAAAGCGGAGCAAAAAATTCAGAGGGGCTCTTCATTGACCAAGACTGCGGTGAGGCGAAAGGCTTTAGCGCGGCGTTGCTGCTTGTGTCGCTGATGTGTGGTGAAGGTGTAGATTAAAGAATACAAAGAGCGTTTAGGCGACATCCTTCCAGATCGGCGTTCAGGAGGCGTCTGGCAAGATTGCCTGTTGAGCGCTCCTCTCGAACGATGGTGGCGCCACTCAGTGACGTCACTCACTCATCAGCCACACGGCTTGATCATTTTCTTTGCGATGCCACCAGACTTGTCTCGGTTGATCGCGGCTGCGCGCAACTGCTTCCAGGTTGTTTCAGACTGTTGTAGTTGCTTTGGTGCCTTATCTCGATGACGTCATCAGTTTGACAGCTATAGTGTGACACTTCTGCGAACATCCCCGCTGGGGAATCATGAGCCTATAAAAGCATTCGCCTTAAAAAAAATAAAACATGCTGCTGAAGTTCCTGACCTGCTTTTCGTTGAAATACTATTGCCATCCAGAGACCTGCTGCAAAGTTGATACCGAATATGATCTAGGGCGGGAACTAAAGAAGTCAAAAGCGATTTCGACACTTAGTAGCGGTGCGATGGACTATTTGTAAAGCTGTGAGATTCGTATTCAGGGTAAAAAAAATGTACTCTGCAGGATCTTCTCCTAAGAGGTCAGTTCTGGCTGTGGCACACACCGGAAGATAACTTTAGACTCCTAGAGGCGAGCGACACTCCCGACGAGACGCGAAGTGGTCTGAAAACAAATCACCCACGTATAAAGCTTTGCGAATAATCGGCGCAAAAAGTGGAAGCTCCAAATGGATCGACGCGCGCTTACACATTCACGCCTCGCGTTGCATTTGGTATTAATAAAACGTTAGTCCACAGTAGAAAGCAGTAGGCGAGAAGCTGAAAAGCATGTCTGGTTCACATACACACCTTAGTATAATCGCAGACTGCATAGCCTAGCGCAACACTGCATCTGTATTTCACCTTATACAAAAAGCTCTGCCGTCTTTACCAAAGGCCGGGTAGCGGGACCGTTTTATCGACCGAACCAACATGGCGGAACTAGTTCTGGGAGCACTAAGAGAGGGCGCTACGCGTTTGACATGCCGCCTATTTGAGTCTGCTTGTGAAAACCGCTTGTGGCACCTTTTCCGATGCTTTTATGCTTTATAAAATTTTTCTTTTCATTAAGTAGTGTTCTAATGATGATGATGATGAGTGTTCTGTCGTTAGAGCGCGGTAAACAATTGACATAAGCCAGGATCAACTTGCCCTCATGATCTGTTCAATAACGAACACTCTTGATAGTCTCCAAAAGACTTTGAGTGGAGCTCCTTTGACACCTTGTCCTTGTCAACCATTCAGGGATTCTCTGGAGGGCCTTGGACGATTCACGGCAAGGATGGCCGCAGCGTGTTGATTGGCATGGGCTCTAGTATTACGTACGGTTGTCTACTACATGACGTCGTCATACGTGTGGACGCCTTCATGCCCTGGATACTAAGGACCATCCAAGGGGAGAATGCACAGAAGAAACCTCCGTCCAGCGGGAATCTGCTCGACCTCGCTTTGACACCGTACTACTTTTCATCGGACACGCCGGCTCTGGAGCCCGTATTCTACTGAATGTTGGGCATGCGGTGCGAATAAATAAAGTTTTCTACTGAAGAGTCTACTAAATATTAAGGTGAAAGCCCTTATAGAATCATGACTCGCCAGCGGGGATGTTCACATAAAAGTGTCGCACTAGTGCTGTTAATCAAACTGATGAACTGATATATATATATAGCATACAAGCTAAAAAAGAAATGAGGGGCTCGTCTGACAAACACATGAAGGAAGCCAACAGTCACCGAAACCAAAGGGCACAGGGGAATGTTTCTTTTTTTCTTAATTTGTCGTGCTAATCAGTGCGAGAATATTACTTCAATTAGTCTGTCGCTTAAAGAAAGTTACTTATAAAGCAGCAGAAAAAGAGCCATGCCGCTGGTAGGATCCGAAACCACGACCTCCGAATATCGCGTCCGGTGCTCTTACCAACTGAGCTACGGCGACGGCTGTCAAATCAGCTGCTCTCATGGGTATCTATGTTTCATGTGTGCAAACGAACCTTGAGAGTGTTCACCAGCGCCACCCTCGTCAATAGCGGTGGACTTTGGTGTAGTATGTCGTAACTGGGAACTCAGTATACGATTATGCTGTGCGCATGCGCAAAGCGCCAGCAGACAATGCACCTGCGCTTCAGCCTATTGCACATGCGTGTGAAGTCACTGAGTGGCGCCACCATCGTTCGAGAGGAACGCTCCCCAGGCAGTCTTGCCAGACGCCTCCTGAACGCCGATCTGGAAGGATGACGCCTAAACGCTCTCCTGCGTCTCCAGCAACCAAGCGTGCGCGCGCTAATGAACGTCGGCGAAAGTCTCGCGAAGCGAACAATTGTGTACTTTTGAATCAACATCTTCACCACACATCAGCTACACGAGCAGCAACACCGCGCTAAAGGCTTTCGACTCACCGAACTCAATGTCAACAAAGTACCGCCTTGAATTTTTTGAATACTGATAGCGTTGGGCGACTTTCAGCCTATGCTTCTTCTTTTCTCAATTATGTCACAGATGCAGCCCTCTTTAAGGCCGACAGATTAGGAACTGTAGGACCACTTGACCCCAATGGCACAGTCCCATTGGCTGGCAGGTAAACTCATAATCGGTATTTTAAATTCTCAGTTGCCACTAGGGGACCACATGACCGGAATCGTTATTAATCCATGTTTGCTCCAGGGTGATCACATATGGAGATCACATGGACCCGACTTGAGAAACAAGACGTCCTTGCTTCGGTGCACAGAATGTGGAACCTGCGCTCCCAAGGTGGCACTGCAATTGTTCCATTCGGTGACTCAAAACTGCTTTTGTCAGCCGCTTGGGTCGCTGCAAACGCGAGAACACATTCTGCGCGATTAGATACCCCCGTTTGGCTGACAGCATTCATTGCCTAGCTCCTCTCGGCGTAGCCCAGATAGCTGACGCACGGCACGTGCGCCTTCGACAGAGCGCGGAGGCTCACGCCAATAAGCGCCTGAAGGTGGCGCGGAAAAGTACTAAGAGTACTACCCAAAACTGTTTGCTCTTCTCGCTAGGCAGTGTGTTATGGCGCTGCAATCGGCACCGCAAACTTCAGTGCAAGCTCCCCATAGCCGGGAAGGATGAAGAAGAACGGGTGCGTTGCCTAGCTGAAGGTGTTCGTGTTGTCAGCAACAGCTATTCCGAAAAGCAAACCGGGAAGGCGATTCTGCGTGACGTTGCTGAATTATTGAGTGGGTCAGACTTGGCCTTGTTGCAAGCTGATAAAGAGGGAGGCTTCACCTTCATGCCATGTCAGATGTTCGCTGAGAAGGCCATGACGGATGTGCTGAAGAACTTGAGAGTGTGTAAGCAGGAACCACAGAAGATAAAGGCCGGGGCTGTGGCGTTGCTGCGCGATCTGAACATGGATAAGCTAATGAAAGCCGTGAAAGAATGCAAGCCAGATACGTTGAATGTGTTTTTGACAGTGAAAACACACAAACCCCAGAGCCCTTTCAGGGCCATTATCCCGGAGAGAGACTGCTGGCAGGCACTGGTCAGCAAATATCTTCAGAGTCCCCTGAGCACGCTTGTGACTGACGCTCGTCTGTGTGTAAGTGCTTCTTCCTCCCATCCTGTGTTAATCTGCGCAAAGTTTTCCAAAAAACTAGCATTTATAGATAGCAGGTGTCGCCATAACTGAATGATTTGCCAAGCAAAATACGTTTGTCTACGCGGAATTTAGAGCGCAGATTCAAGTGGCTACGCTTTTCCGCCAATCCCTTCGAAACAGTGGCAACTCGTCGTTTTCGTTAGGACACCAAGAGCTTTGGTTTACTGGCGGGAAAATTTTGAAATTCAATTTTCGTGGCGATAAATGCGTGTCTTGCTGACGTAAGAATGTCAACTTACCAAGAAAGAGCCATCGAATAAGTTTTTACTTACATAAATAACTGCAAGAAGTTGTCCTCAGCGTCCCTTTAAGCACTGAGCCTTAGAAGGTCTGAGCACATCACGAAGCGCCAACCAGTCTCTGGTAACATTAGGGCTGTTGTTTCGAGCGGATAAATTGTCTTAAATGTCCAGTATTTCCAAGGAAGGACATGAGCGACATAAACAGAAGCCAGGAGTAAGGCTATGTTTATTGCAGAGTAGTAAAACGCGCGTTAAAGCGGGACTGGCGCCTTACGGCTGATAGAATCCAGTATCATCTGGAGGATCTTGATTCCTTACAAACCAATATTACGTAAAGTACCCGTGAGCTCTGAGCTTTGCAATAGCTTCCTTTATCCATGGCGTGTAGGCTCCTACACGGGTGAACACATTGGCCTTTGAAGTGCAGCACGTCATATTACCGACGATAAAGGAGGCAATGCCAACTTGGACGAATCGACCATGCTGGGATTTAATGAATAGCGGTCCTCCAGAGTCGCCCTGAAAAAAAGATAACACCGTAGAAGAAACATCACTTAGTGCGGTTTTACTTTAGCAGTCTGGCTTTTGATGCAGCTATTTCTCACGCTCTGTAATTAGCCCTTCGCGAACAAGTGAGGTGCAGTGGCTCAACAGAGCGGCACAGGTCGATCTTAGCGAGAATATAGAAATCATAACGGCAATTTGCCCGTAATAAATATTATCGAAAATGCGTCCACATTTTTTGTATTATCCTTCTGACCGCTCCGGGGTACTCATATACTGCCGTACACATCGTCATAAAATTCATTGGTATAGGTGACATTATTGGGAGAGCCAATGGGTATGACGAGATGTGCAGAAACTCGTGTAGCTGGAGGCAGTCGTATCCCAGCTTGAAAATTCAGAAACTGGCGACGAAAAACAAAACGACAATTTCTCACTCTCGTGCGGAAGCCTTGTGCGCACTTAAAATTTTATAAGCAGTGATAGGAGGCTAAATACATGGTATACAGGGTTTAGAGTTGCGTCGTCGCGATTTTGGATGCGACTAGTGAATTCTATGAATATTGATCCCAGGTAAGGCGAGGCCATAACTTTCTTTCGGTTGCCAGCACCCGCGCCCTGGCCCAGCCCTTACAAAAGCGGTCTATAGACCGTCTGTAGACTTCTTATAGACTATATTGCCTTCCTGTAAATATTCCTTTTTGTCTATAGTGTACAGACTGTCTGTAGACGAAGTCTACTAAAAGTGTATGGCCATAAATCTAGAGATTGTCTATAGACTGTCTATAGCATTTGTATTGCCTATAGACTGGTCTCTAGGGTTTGTCTATAGAGCGTCTATAGACTTTATAGGCAGAAGTCTATGAACGCTCTATAGACTGTCTAGAAAAAGTTTTGTAAGGGAGTCGATGATGTGGCATTTTAATACGGAGGTTCCGGCGATAACACTGCAGGCGCTTTTTCTTTATGAGATCGTTAGAATCCTGTCTAGACAGCTCTCAATTTTTACCGTCCCTCCAAAGTACACGGAGCCGCTGGTGGATCATGGGATGCTGTAAAAGACTCCCATGGTACTTTTCTTCGGGAAGAACATCTCTCACGTTCATCAGCATATGTCTAGGTTAATTCTCGTCGAAACCCGAGCAACACGCACTATAAACATGCGCAGAATGCGCGCCCAGCCCTCGCTTATGCCTGAGGTGTACGGTTTGGAGGTGCGTTTTGAGTGGAGACGACAGGGGAGCGGTACGTGCTGGTTTCAACAACCGTTTTTCCATAGATGCCATGAGAGCAGTTGGATGCTTGTTGAGGCAATTTTTTTATCGCACAGCCTGAAAGTCACTTTCCCGGTGTTCAGGACAGTTTGAAATGCGTTCTGCTCGCTGCAACTAGGTTCTTGCAGCAAACTGTTTTTGAGTGGCCGGTCTTCCCGGGTGTGGGTTGGTTTCCAATAAATAAGCGTTGAGCAACACCTTTCTACTATCGCATTTTAACAGAACGTTATTAAAGGACAAAACACCGTTAGCTAGCTTACGCTTATTCCTAAATCTTATGCCTAAAGAAATCAGTACTACGAATTTATACTCTGCACAATGCCATTTTGTTTTGCTTCGATATTGCGAGATATCCATGGAACTAGAAGGCCGTGCATGGAGCTCTTTAGACTCTAAGATTTTTATAAAAAGTCTTGATTAGACCAAAAAAACTTTATACAATTTTAGTATGAAGTTCAGTTGAGAATCGATAGAATGAACGCTAACGGCTTTTTTTTCCCTGGCACTTTCAGTGAAACAGTCGCAAGATTCCCCTCCCCTCACAGTTCTCATTTTCGGCGCAGCGGAGTTCATAGCCCGATAGAATGTCCTTTCAGGGACCACTGACTATACCTGGCTTCACCCAGTGACCCAAACATCATTCCAAAATTGTTTGTCCTATAGTAGCCATGCCACATCGAGAAGAGTACCAATATGGATGGCGATTTGAATAACTTGTTTCTTCATTTGTGAGTTCATGTGCATCGTCTTTATATGTAGTTCTTTCTAACGCCTCTTTTAAAAAGGATATTTATGAAATATAGGGGTAAAAAATATTCGCGGGCTTCATTTGTCAAAACGTTGCTATTATGAGAAGCCTTACGAAAATATAGAAATTGTTCTGTCAAAGACTGCTCTCGCTTTTGAACCACAGCTTCTATGTTTTCTTAACTTTGAACCAGATACCTGGTATTTCGCTCTGTATAATGCAATCGCTGAAATATGTCTGAAATCATGACTGTGACGTAAAACTCATTTCGTCGGCATAGTAGAATGCCATCACAACAAAGTAAAGAAGTTGCGCGCGGTTTCGAAGGCAGTTGTGGAATACTCGACAAATGCACGCAGTGATATTAGCTGTACACAAGCAAGAGCACTTGGGAAGCAATGAAACACGTCAAATCATTGATCGTTCAAACGACAGCGCACAAGCTCAAGCGCAACAATGAAAATTTATAATGAATGTAGCCATGATATCCGCGTCCCATCATGCGTCTCACTTAAAATAACTGCACTTATTTTGTCTTCAACTCGACCAAGTCTGCTGTGTGTAAGCCGACACGTCATTCAGTAAGATTTTTTTTTTCAAACCCGATCGCGGCGGCTGCGTTTTTACGGAAGCAAAACGCTAAGGCGCCCCTCTGCTGTGCGATGTCAGTGCGCGTTAAAGATCCCCAGGAGGTCTAAATTATTCCGGAGCCCTCCACTACGGCACCTCTTTCTTCGTTAACTCCCTCCTTTATCCCTTCCCTTACGGTGCGGTTCAGGTGTCCAACGATATAGGAGACAGATACTGCGCCATTTCCTTTCCCCAAAAACCAATGATTATTATTATCAACCGTTCCAGGTTTAGTGAAAATTGAAAAAGTTGAAAATTGGTTTTTGGGTAAGGAAATGGCGCAGTATCTGTCTCACATCTCGGCGGACACGGGAACCGCGCAGTAAGGGAAGGGATAAAGGAGGGAATGAAAGTTTAAAGGAAGAAAGAGGCGCCGTTGTGGAGGGCTCCGGAAGAATTTCGGCCACCTGGGCACCTTTAACGTTTACTGACATCGCACAGCACACGGGCGCCTTTGCGTTTCGCCTCCATCCCCAGCTTCGGGGACAGAAGAGATATTTAGGACTAAAATACATCTTACGAGACAGACTGTGCTGTACCGGCATCGGGCACATAACATAGTCCTGGGATCGTAGCTCATGGGAAAATATGATCGACAAACGTTGTTGGACACTATCTTCAGAATCGTGTATTGAAGATCGTCCGTGCCTGGGGTTTTGCCTGCATCAGAAACGAAAAGAAAACTATATTCCGTATAGACGGCAATATAGACGGCTTTAAAAGCAGTCTTTGAATAATTAACTAAAAATTAGAAAAAAATGTCTTATTGAAGTGCCGCTTCACGTTTCACATTATCAATTCGTGAGCTAGAGCTCGTTTCTTCAAGTCTTGTACGCTGAACCCTTATAGAAAGGGTCTTTAGACAGTCTGTAGGCTTCTTATAGACTCTATGGCCTTCCTATTGCTATTTCTTTTTGTCATAGTCTGTAGACTGTCTAACTAGAAGTGTAAGGCCATAAATATACAGATTGTGTATAGAATGTCTATATGATTTTATTGTCTATAGGCTGTTATCTAGGGTTAGTCTATAGAGAGTCTATAGACTTCATAGACAAAAGTCTACGGACAGTTTATAGACTGTCTAAAGAAGTTTTTTGCAAGGGAAGGCTTTCCATGTTTTTCTGAGGCAAGATTTATAAAAATGCGCCGCTGCCATGAAGAAGCACCAAACTTTAAGCACGGCGCAGTTATCGTTCAAGCTACGTGGTGTAATCAGAGATGTACGGAAAAGATTACAAACTGTGAACAGTGAGCCAAAGGTACGAACCGCGTTGATCAATATGCACCATTGCGTACACTGACCAGCTTCCTGGCACAGAACGAATCAGCTATCCACGCTTATCTCCCACAGAGATTGATCCTAAGGGATCCATCAGCTACGGGTATATTGCCATCATGCAGGAGTGCGTTACGAATGACTTCTTCAAAACCTGTAAACTGGAACCTGCATACTGTGTAACAACCTTTGAAGCGCAACCCGATTATACGGCGCCGCTTGATCGTAATTAAACGTTGCGCTAAGAGGGTACACTCTCTAAACTCAAATACGCCTAAAAAAGAGTAAAGAGAGTAAGGTGCCTTCTAGCGCTCTCCCTTTTATGAAAGGGACTGCACTAGAGGAGAGCTTACTCCTTTCTTACTCTGCTGTTTAGAGTGGCCCGCACTGGCAAATCACTCGGGCGTCGATGGCATCCACGCTTCACACGAGTTAATTATTGAGGAGTCGCCAGCATAGAGCACCCTCATTTTAGGACTGCTCCAGAACACACCTTCCCAATCCTCACTGGAATCGGCGGCGGAGGCAGAGCGCCGAAGGGTACGTCCGAGGGATCGAACGCAAGACGTCATTAAATGGGTACATGTACCAGGAAATCTCCATCGCAGCAGACCAACCACTGCCGCGTTCGCCGATGCTCGTCGCGATATGCTCGCGGCCTATAGGGCGCAAGGCATACTACCAGACTGCATCAAGACGCTATTGTGGCCGCTGGGCAGTGCGCGCACTCGTGAGCGAACTTTGGTGAGCCTATGTGCATTCCTCGAACACACGGGCTTGACGTACCGTCTGTTCTCCGTCAGGTAGTTACACGCAGTGACCGAACGCTCCGCGAGTTCTACCTTGAACGATTAACAACTGGACGCCCCACTCCAGTCGTAGCCAACACAGTGCTGTGCGCGTGTGTGATTTAACTCCTCTAAAATGAACTAATCGCGCGCACAACCTGGACACATTTCTTATTGTGTAAATAGTTCGTACATATTACTTCTCCCCCTATCCTCTCTTCCTGTCCCCTCACCTCTTTCATTTAATTTCTCCATTCTGCCTGCTATCCTTTATTTCCGCTGCCCCAGCTCAGGTGCTTAGGTATCGATGGCAGATGCCGGGGCTAACAAAAATCTTGTTCTTCCTTTTTACTATTATTTTTAATAAAACCACTACCACCACCAGGCACTAAAGCATATTTAGTAGCGCCCCGAGCTCCGACGCTTTGCAAAATTCACCTAGAATCGGCTTCATTTCCATTCTAAGTTCACGTGTGACGCGAGTACAACTGCGCCCAGATTTCTGCAGCGTACCTTGTTGAGTGCGGCCCCAGCCGGCCGCAACGGCTTTTCTGTTGACCAGATCCATTCTTCTTGTTTGAAGACAGAGGGGCCTTACTGCTGGCGAGAATCGGAACGGCTGCGCCACCTGTATGATTAAGGGGAAAACTATTTACAGAAGCGTGGCGAACGTGAACTTAACGTAAGGCGTTATTCGAAGCAGCGTGCTTGGTTTTTGAAAAAGACGGCAGTTTGTGCGCAAAATGAAGCGCCGTGTTTTGAAAGTTTTTTTCCTATATATGTTCGGGTTTCATGACGAAGCCAGGATGTAGCAGCACTCCTAATTTATTTAGTTATTGATTTGTTTCTAATTGACGTTCGAAAAACGGTTTCCAAAGGGTGAAAATGGGAGACAGAACAACCGATTTTCAGTGGCGGAGGCTTCAAATGAATAAGACATTACGAAAAAAACGGGCATTGTTTGAAAAAAAAAAACAGATAAAGAAACGGAACACTAACACAACTTAAGCGTAATCTAAAGAGTGGCAACTACTGAATTTTATGTTTTCCAGGGCGAATATGAAATGTTGCAGCGCTCCTTGTTCCGGGTTTATTTTTATCGTTTACTGATTAAAAAAAATCCTCAGATGGTCACATGTATACTGGTATCACTGTGTGTGTGTGTGTGTGTGTGTGTGTGTGTGTGTGTGTGTGTGTGTGTGTGTGTGTGTGTGTGTGTGTGTGTGTGTGTGTGTGTGTGTGTGTGTGTGTGTGTGTGTGTGTGTGTGTGTGTGTGTGTGTGTGTGTGTGTGTGTGTGTGTGTGTGTGTGTGTGTGTGTGTGTGTGTGTGTGTGTGTGTGTGTGTGTGTGTGTGTGTGTGTGTGTGTGTGTGTGTGTGTGTGTGTGTGTGTGTGTGTGTGTGTGTGTGTTGGGCTAGGCGGACACACGACAGAGATTGAATAGTCACCGTTAAGCAGCTGATCTGCTAAAATTGTTAAGAATCTTTAATTATTTACTTCCCCCTGCATGCTGCGAACGAATTGGTCTGTTTTGGTTGGAAACTAATCTACTTTACAAAATCTGCTACAATGCGCTTGGTGTTGAGATATTCTCGAATACCTTCCTTGAATTTTCGGACCGCATTTGGCGGGAGCCGGAAATGGGAGCAGCCTAAGAAAAACCAGGGAATCGATGAATATCGGAAGCCCTATTGTGTTTTGTCATGCTCTGTTAATTGGATTAGTCTCTAATGGCATTGTGAGGTCACAACAAGATTACTGTTAAAACAAACAACATTAAATACATGAAAATATATAATTTAAAAAGAACTCATGGCATATATTTACTGCCTGCTGTGGGTTTGCCCGGCGCTGAAGCCGACGAGAATTCGGCACCTGGCGGCAGCGGGTATCTCACCGAACAATCCGGATTCATATACCGCTTGGACGCAGGGATCACATCATTATTCACTTGTTGACTTCATTAAATCAGCGAATATTACTTTAATTTACTTATGCATCCTCGGGATCCATGATTACCTACCCTTTTATTCCCAGAGCAACAAACATCGTTTAAAAAAATAAAAAAGAACTGATCAGTCGCATAAGCGTGCCTGTTGTTTCGATATCTTTGCCTTCCGAGAGCACCCCACAATCACTAAAGAATTGTCCACGTGACCGTTGCTTAATTTTTTTTTCATAAAGCTCTTAAGATTCTAGAAAATTACCGAACATATCAATTACGTAATTCCTTTGGTTTTTGTATGCTTTCGAAGCATGAAAACACCTTATTCTGTCTTAAGCTTTCCCAACGAGTCGCAGCGTGATATTACCTAACAAAAGGAACTTAGCCTAACAAAAATTTGTTAGTCCCTCCAGCCAATAGTACAATATGCTGTCTAAAGTGTTCGAGAAAGTTGACCAGAGGGGTGCACTTCTTGGGGTTTCTGTTGCTGAGGAAATTAATTCAATTACTGAAGCATGCTAAATGTTCTCATCAATAAAGCACCTATCCTTTTATTTCACTTCCTTCCGAAACACTCCGCAGTGCAAAGGCGAAATGTGTGCACGACGGCTACAGTTTTTCGACAGAAGAGAACATTCTTCTTACAACAAAGTCTACGTGTTAGTTCCTTTTTTTTTTTTGAGCCTCTGCAACCTGGAGTATGCGGCATCAGAAACACGAAGGAGAAATGTGATACGCACCAGCAGGATGGCGATATCGTTGTAGCTTTCGTGAATCAGCATGTTTGATACCGGGACCCGGCTGGCTTCTTGCACATCGGCATGGCCATACACAACATCAGTCCTAACCGCCCTTCTGCCGTTCCTGCAGAGTCGCAGAAAATTACGTTGATCGCCGGGGTAACAAAGTAACGCTGCCGGGACCAGTGATCAATGCTATATTCTCTTCAGCGCAATGCTAACGCTTTTGGTGGAACGGCTCCATGCATTGGCACAGCGCTTTCTGGATAAATTTAGGCACTATATTGAGTCATGATTTCGGCAAAACTATGGTCACTGAATATCTTGCTCTTTAATTTAGCTTTTAATCGCGAACAACGTGAAAGCACAAAATGCATGAGGTACTATACACCTCTGTAGGGCACAGATGAAGCAAATGCTGCTCTTTTTTTGCAGAAATGCCCTAGGCCTTTCACTAATATTTCACAAGTGACTCTATAGGGGAATATTCTACTACGAATGCTCAACACTGTACCAGCTAGTACCATCTGACCTGAAAGTATTGCTTTCAAGGATTACTATCCCGTCTATTTTGAGAGGAAGAAGGTTTACTTGTGGTAAAAGATTCATGTCCAGCATTCTTGGACAGAAACATTCATTGAATATTGTAAGGTACTGTTATGCAAATATTGAAGGTAATTGTTTATCCCTCCAATACGCAGCAAGATCTTTCTTTTGTAGCGTTTCCCTCGCTCGCATCGAGCAGGTAATACTGCCATCGAAAACCAACGAGGAGCGCTTTTGGCGATAGCGAAAACGTTAATAACCAAAAATGCTAAACTGTCGAGGATAGATGTGAGGGTATATTGATTTGCTTCAGCAAAACTTTACAATATACGAAAAAAAATTGACGGTGGTTTAGCTTTGGCTAAACCTGGAGTGACGCGATAGCTACAGCTGGCCGAGTGGAACTTGGTCACGTGACCAACCACGTGACGAACTACGTGATCAGCCACGGCGCCGGCAGCTGCTTCGCACCACGTGACAGCGTGGCGGTGAAGCCACGCTGAATAATCGAAATGCTACCGTAATGTACCTATCGGTACAAAATTGCGCTCATAACCTTTTTCCCGTTGGAAAATGGCTTTAGAGAAAATAGTTAGAGAGTTTGTCTAGAGCTCGCGCCATGTCGTGGCATGATCGGCTCTGGACACGGAAGGGTTAGGGTGGTGGAAGTATTCTTCGCTGGTGCCTAGTATTCGATCGACTATGGTCCAGTATAGAAGTGGCTCTGTCTAAAGTGTGTCGTTCAGATGTGACCACCCTTAGCCTGGTACCCGGGCTGTTATGCAGTATCAGAAGAGCATGTTGTCGGACAAATTGGCTTTGCACGATATAAAAGAAATGGGCGCAAAACTGACAAGAACTAAGAGGAAACACATAGAACGACTGACAAGCGCTACTGCCAACTGTTTAATGGGGTGTGACACACGGAATATAAAGCAAAAATACAAGCATGCGCAAAGACAGTGGAGGCACACAAGTCAAACAACCGCGTTTCGATTATGGCAAAAAGGAATTGAGATAAGCACATTCAGCTGTATACATCTGCAAAGAAGCATCACTCCCGCAGCGATCAGATAACCTTTCAATATGGAAGGCCAGCAGAACAAGCCGAGCTTTTACATTGGCGCTCCTGCCTAGAATCTTAGTTGTCTCATGTCTAGCCCTACACGTGCTGACACAGGAGGAAACACGGCGTACAAGATTTGAGGTTATGTTGTTATTTTATACATTCTTCACATGCTCCCGTAGCCGGTCATTTAGGTTAGGTTAGGTTAGGTTAGGTTAGGTTAGGTGCTCCCGCGAGGACCCTCTGCTGCTCATCCATGGCGTCCGTACTGCGGTTCGCAGCGTCAATAAAACCTGCGCTTTCTGGGGACCACCGGAGCCTGACATGCTCGCAAGCACGTGGATGACGTCCTCTGTGGGAAAATCACTCGCCGCATCGTGCACAAAGGCGTTACCATTCTAGGCCGCTGTGGACTTCAAGTTACGGCTTCTGCCTCAGTGCGCCGTTCCGTGCTCATTTTTAAAGGAGCGCCGGGGCATGGTCGCTAACGTCCACGCCAAAACAACGAATCATGAGATGACTCAGCAGACGTAAGCTTATGACTGTAGCAGAGCGCAGCACTAGACGCTGCTGCACTTCCTCTTGTGGGAACTTCTCTGATTGGGAGGGGCAACCGCGGGCTTGGGGGGGGGGGGGGGGGGGGGACTAATGCCGACGCCATGGCTCACACGCTATAGCAACGTGGCCAGGCATTCGAGGTTTTTTCAATGGTCGCGCGGCCGCAAAGACATGAGGGTTAAAAAAGAATGCATACTTTTCGACCACACTGGTTCATAACACACCTGCTTTGATTGTTGGGAAGATTTTTTTAAATAAAGTTCGAGACATTATTTTAAATGAATATGACGATGAATATGACGAGTGCATACTTTTATTTCGAAAAAACTGAATTTTTGGGGATGTGCACGTGATTTGAAAGCTGCGCCCCTCGTTAAGGTAGAACCGCATTAAAGTCAGAATAATAATAATAATAATTGGTATTGGGGGGAAAGGAAATGGCGCAGTATCTGTCTCATATATCGTTGGACGCCTGAACCGCGCCGTCAAGGAAGGGATAAAGGAGGGAGTGAAAGAAGACAGGAAGAAGAGGTGCCGTAGTGGAGGCCTCCGGAATAATTTCGACCACCTGGGGATCTTTAACGTGCACTGACATCGCACAGCACACGGGCGCCTTAGCGTTTTTCCTCCATAAAAACGCAGCCGCCGTGGTCGGGTTATGGCATTGCAGCTTTATAACATCGTTACGCCTGATCGTACGGTCCAAGGATGACAGTTGTGAGAATCAGCCGTGTGATGAATATATACAGATACGTATTAAATGCAGATCGTATTTAAAACGTAGCTCACTCTATCATGCAGTGGGCGGCTGTGAGGACATGGCGCCTTGTTATGATACTCGCTCCACAGGTGTAAGGATCAGCAGCATGCAAGCTGTAGTAAAGCTCCAACTTTGCCTGAAAAGTGAATAAGTGCTGGAAAAAACTTTTCATCTCGGCGTATGTGGAGTAAAATACGATAATGAACGTGAGATGAAACTGGGGCGCATTGCCATAATTTGTGACGGCAAAACAAATGGAAGGAACTCTTGATGCGAACAGTATTGTTTGTGCAAAGGTACTTCGTAAATGTTTTAATGCAGCGCACGTACTTATAAGAATCCAATTAAGCACGTTTGTGAAGCATTCCATTGAAAACACAACCCTGGACTCTTGATACTTTGTAAACCGTAAGCGGCCGAGCGCGATGATCGAAAGCTATTGAAGGGTGTAATTCTCTTACTTGGGAACAGATTTATTAAGCAGATATATAGATATAGCGAAGTGCTTTGTGAGAGGGAGCTCAGCCAATGATCGATCCTCTGAGGGAAAGTGGAGAAACAACATAGGAAACCAAACAAAAGCAACACGCGTGGATGGCGCAGCAGGTACCATTTTATTAGCCCTCTCGATAGAAAGAAAATAAAATATGAATGAAAGACGTAATGAGAAAAGGCCGCGTAGGAATAAGAGCGTATAAATAGCGTCAACGCGATAGTGTGGCCGTCGCGTCGCCCAGCCACCGGTTCAACTGGGCCGTTGCTTACGTTAGCCAATTTTTCTTTTGCAATGCTTCGTCACTAAGTGAGGTTGATTGTGCGTTATCTGATAGTTACCATGAAGAATAGGCTGGGTGGCGGTTAAATGACGCGTGGCCAACAGAACAGGCCATTCTGAACCCAACCGCCGCCAAGAGATTTTGTTGCTACCGCCGCGGCTCAGTTCCTTAGTAGAGTTTCTGGCCACGACTTCAGGAATTACAGGTTTGAACCTGTCCAAAAACCTGTCGTTTACCTCGGCGCTCATACCTGTTGTCACTTCCATGCCACAATATGGTGGTTTCTACGTATACTGGTTGTGTGAAACTTTATGCGGCAGTTAATTGTCTGCTGTGTCTGGGTTGCAATGCTAAGTCCATAAGACTGGGTGCAACATGTAATGTCAATACCTGCTTTAGAAAGTCTTATCGCGAAATTTCCGTTGTACTTAAGTAGCATAGGAGGGTTATCAATATCTAGATGCATTTGGAGCTTCTATGCATTCCCAGTTGCTGTCTCCATTGATTCTGAATTAAGTTACCCAAATGTCTCACAGTTCTTTCGACGTTCCTGTCCTTCTTCGATGCCATCTTTTTTAGTCGGATGCAACTGTACAACGAAGAGGCAGACAGTCTCAAAGGAGGCTATCCAACCAATAGCGTCGAGCGATTTTTATGACGCCGCGCTTAATCCTATTAAACCGAGGGTATTCCCCTTTCATCAGCCACCCTCTGCGATTTCATGCTAGCCGGTCCAAGGTGGTCAGATAAGGGGAAGAGGGGAGAATCGGTCGAGGGGGAAGATCGGAGGACACCATTGGCTGGAAAGGCTCCTTCGAGGACCATCTGCCACTTGGTTCTTGAATTGTATGCGACTATAGCTCTCCTTTGTCTCTTTCGGTCATCTTTCTAACCCCTATCCCCCATCCCCAGTGTAGGGTAGCAAACCGGAGACTCACATCTGGTTAACCTCCCTGCGTTTCCTTTTCATTCTCTCTCTCTTTCGGCACCATCATCTTTAGTATTATAGAAGTGAATCTGTGTGCTTCTGCAAAACGCGATGTCATGAGGCGCAGTAATAGAGACGCATCATCAAATTTTCAAAATTCATATTTTTTGTAGACTCTCACGCGTGCTGAAGTTTTGAACAGAGAGTTGGCCGTGAAGAAAACGCTCAATAAAGTTGAACATTTTTCCAGATTCGCGCGATTCAGCTCGTACACGAGGCTCGTAATAAGCAGTATTAGTAGTAGTTGTAATAGTTGAAGGATTTGATACTGTTATATGCCTCAAAGTGTTTGATGACGTAATTTGATCTGCGGCTCCCAAAAGCTTCACAACACCGCTCTGCCTGTGCTGTGTGGCATCAGACTGGGGCCGCGCATCAGACCGACCGAGATATATGCACAGGAGGGCACGGTTTAGTCATCTACATTCCATAAGCTTAATTTTCTGCATGACGAAAACAAAAAAAAATTAATCGGAGGTGGTGCTAACATACCATCCAAGGAAACTGGGCATTTCTTGCAGTACTCCCATTGATCACTCGCATAAGGCTGCCGGAGATCCCGCATTCTTGAAGAATATATGTGCACAGATTGAAAATGAGAACAGCCGCATTTGTCACAATGACTTTTTTTACGATCAGGTAAGCGCAGTTTCAATTTATATGTTCTGGGTGCATTCAAAGAGTGCCGTTTTAGTGTTCTGCATTGAAATATATCAAAGAAATGGTATCATACGTTGTAATTCCAGGGAGCGCTAGATTGGTTTCTCAAGATAAGAAACAAGTGCAAATTATAGTGGCTGGTTCAGCTCTCAAGCGCCATGTTTTCATAAAAATAATTTTGTGCAAAACGTTCTTTCACACAAGTTGACACTCGGAATCCTTGGTTTCGAGGTATTATCAGCTAATTAACTTTTCATTGCGAGAGCGTTACACTTCTCATTTTGAATGACTTAAAATGGAAAACAGTTGGCCTCCACGAAAAAAAAAAGAGCAGTCATTTTGTTTCTGGTAACGTTAATTGGATGCCAACGCTAGCGGAGCTGAGAAAAGAAAAATCATTTTATGCATACTGCGCTTTTACAAATACAGTCTTCCGCAGAAATAATTTTTAGCTTCATAAGGCGCGCTACTTGCCGGGTCCATTAAGGCCGAAATCTTGCCCGTTAAGCTGAAAAAGCAAACAGGAAATTTACAGTTACGCCATAGCACGTAAACGCTTATGACATTTCATACATGCCTGAGGAAAGCCAGGTAATATTGAAAAGCACAAGTCTTTTTCTTTTAAAGTAAAGGTCTATGCTCGACACCCATAAAATCACCCTCAATAAGAAGATTTATGTAGAGGCTAAATTTTTTATTGAGATTGATGCTGTTCTAAATTTAATGCAGATACGCGCAACATTTCCTTGAAACAGCAGGTAGTATAGGCTTAGTTACAAACAGCGAAGATAATGAAAGTTGCCAGTGAGTGTTACCTACTGTTAAAAGCTTTTACTCTCTTTGTTGTGTGTTTTATCCACGTTCTTTGCGCGGTACAAAAACAGCCATATGCATCAGTTTGAGGCAAGTCACTGGTTGATAACTCACAAAATTCAACATCTACATTATTCGACCAAAGTTCATTATTTCATACAAAACAAATGTCATGCTTTAGCAGAAAACTGGCGTTTGTTTTAGCAGCAAACTAGCAGCATTGTAGACATCCTGTAATGCTGAGTAGTCACGCAGTGCCACTGCGACTTCCAAAAGCCTACGGGAGTTGTGGAGCACTGTTATACCACGCTACTGCTGCGCAACTTATCAGCATAGCAGGGCACTATCTTGTTGTTCTAGGCGGCTTCAGTAGAACGCAACATTAAATTAAATATAGCTGACCCTGGTGCAGGTGCACATGAATATTTCTGTAAGATAATACAATACAAGAATACAGCGCAGGCATTCCAGACAGCAACCGGCCCTTGCAGGGACTAAGTAAAAATTCTTAACCATCCTGACTGCGCAATAATACGTAATAAAAAAACTGGCCCAAATCTGTAACGCTGCAGTCACTCCTGAGCAGATGAAAGAAGCAATAAGGTTAGATATGTTCAAGGCTTCTGACGCTGTACAATTAGACGTAATATACAAAGTCTGTCCGTTAGCATATCAGCCAGAAGTGCTAGTTCCGAAATGAATGAAGCACATTTTGCAGTTGAAGAATGGTATCAAAATCATTTTTATCACGGTAATTGTACAGCAGAATTTTTGGACCCCTACTTGCAAGCTAAGCGCTCTTTCTTTTGCTTGGTAGTTTTTAAGATGTGTGAAGTTATCCCGGCTTTAATAATACAGCGTAAGGTTCAAATTTGCGGCCAGTCAGCACCGTTTCACTGGTAAATGTTTCGCTTTGACGCCGAAGAATTCTTTCTTACTTGTATGTTTGCTACAATTGTTCGCTACAGGAAAAATATACGAATAAGTAAGCTTATTAAATAATTTATTGAAGTTCATTGAATGGTTATGTTTTTTCTAAAGCTAGCAAGTGTCCATACCAAGTGCGATAGCAGCAAGGCGACAAATATTACTAACCGTAGTCACCGTGGCTAAGAGGAGACACACTACAGACACGAGGGAATTCATTCCGCCCGATTACCTCCTCTCGTTCGTATACCTAGATGAAGGAAAGATCTGGAAAGAAAATGCACTTTGCTCAACTCTTAATCCCCCTTTGACAGTTACCTATGCGTGGTGAACAGACGCGATCAGCTGTTAGTAACGTCTACAACTACCGCTTTCGTAAAAATTAAAAGTCGCTTATAGCCCCGCTTCGGCCAGTAGTTGGCACATTAGCACTATTTGAAAACACTGATTAAGCTGGCCCACAAAAATCAAGCTAATTTTAGTTTATATTTACTTTGAAACCCACGGGAAGCAGCACCCATCTATCGAAGCCGCTTAAAAATAAACGTTCAGTGTGCTTCTTCACTTAGCACGAACCGAACAAACGGTGTTCCTTCTCATAATGCTTCCACCCATGCTTTACATACATGCAATAAGAACTCGCTTCCCGTCTAGAGCAGAGAGTCTAGGTTCTTATGCCGGTCTCCGTCACTGCGTTTTAGATTAGCACCCTGGTGAAAGTAATTCCTTCTTTGCTTTTCGACCCTATATAGTGCATGGATTACCATGACCGAACTGTTGGGATTGCTTTTAAGCGCAGAAGTACAGCAGAGCAAGGAACGAAGTTGACAAGATAGAGCGCTCTCAACTTCATTCCATCCTCTGCTGTCCGTTTGAGCTTAAAACCTCTCCCAGTAATGTACCAACTAGCCTGCAGAGACGTTCGCGCGAACTAACTCTTATGTATGCAGCTAAAAAAAGTGAACGACGATTAAAATGCATTGCACATCTAATGTTTGAGCAAATTCTGATGATGTTCTACTGTTAAATAGCGTCAAATACTTGTGATCCCTTAGTTCAGCAAATAACTTCACTAAAAGCGGGAGCAAGGTAGGAAGAAAGAGTTGTCCGGGCCATTTCAGACCATATCACGGAATAAAAGGCTGCTCAACTTTCCAGTTTGCCTAATATTTTCGTATGTCATAGCCTGATGTCTCAATGGAAGCAATCTCTGATCATTTTTTTACTAGTAAAATAAACTCGGAGCCTAGAAACCTTTAATCTGAAGATCTCGACCCAAGCGCTTCACGAGGCGCGTCGAAACTACAATCTTCCATCTAAACGAATTTGTTCCATTCTGATTTCAGCTTATTTGCATTCGGCAACTGCACGAAAGCAAGGTTTCAGTAAGAACGCTGCTCACATTCACCGCTATTATTTGTTGGTAATTAGAAAAAAAGTTGTGCGGTGAAAATGTATATGCTGCCGACTATGGTAGTGCTGATGATGCAATGACTACATCAACAGCACATCACTACTGCTGTACAGGAACGCGTTCCATCGCTTCTGCATAAAGAAGACAGGGAAATTTCAATAAACTGCAGTGAATGCAATTTTTTACATGCTTTCCAGGCTATCAAGGAAGAAAGTCAACAGCACGTGTAAGGGGAAGGTTACCTCGAGAAGCATCAACCCCCCCCCCCCCCCAACAAAACTTATCGTCCCCCTCGGATGAAGGTGACGAGTGTAAGGTGATGCGTACCTGGTGACACTGGAACGCTAGCGCTTCTCACACCATCTCGGCCCCATATGGCGCAGCTGAGGCATGAACCCAGAGGAAGCCCCTATGAAAGAGTCTAAAGGCGAGGCAGTAACAAAAAGGTTTGACGGGCCAGCTGTTCAATGAAGAAGTTACTCTGCCCAGGAGAGATCTTGAAATTTTATTCGTACAACTTTATTTCTTGCGCTCAAAAGCAATAACTGACTTACCGCAAAGAACTTGGAGCCTTTGGGCACCCCGCGCAGGTGTATATGGGTACGTTGCTACGGCGCCGATTAAAGGGTCTTTTTCTGACATTTATAGTCAAGCAAAAAGAACTTTAAATATAAACACTTTGCTCTCCTGAGATGCCTTGAACGGGTTTGTTTTTGTTCGCGTCTCATAGGGGGAGAGAAATGATGCACTCTGATACTTTTCTAGCAGCGACCCTCATAAAAGAGTCAACTTAAAGGAAGCTTTGCCGATGAAGTTAATTGTTTCTAGTATCTTAGTAGTATCTAGTAGGAACAGGTCGACAACATTTTTTTTTGTTTCACGTGTAAGGGGAGCGTAGGAGCTTCCGAAGAGCTTCAGTCTTGCGTCCCCTATCGGCAGAATGGAATAAATAAAGTTTATTCGCTAACACGCGATCAGCTAACGGCGAGTGTCACTCGGGCCGCCGATGCAGCTGTTATAACACTTTTTCAACGGCAGCGCCTCTGGCGGCGCTCTTTACGGAGATGCTAGTGTGGCAGCTTTGCGAAAGCAAAGATATAGAATTGTGACTGCGCAATATCTGCGGCAGCTTCGCATATTCTTCTTCTCTTTGTCGTTTATAGAAGAGTGGAGATGTCCAGATAGATATATAGATAAAGAGGAGGAGGGAAAGGCAGGGTTGTTAACCAGAAAGGGGTTCCGGTTGGCTACCCTGCACTGGGGAAGAGGGATTAGGGGACTAAAAGGAGGAAGAGAGAAGGGGAAAAAGGCATAACACACACACACACACACACGCACAACGCTGTCACAGTTTATCACTCAATCCAGTCGCTCTCAAGTAGGCAAAGAGTGCCTTGTATGCCTTGAGGGCAGTCGACTGCTGTGGCCATGGACCGAGTATCTATTGCTCTGTTGATGGGCGAGGATCGAGGCGGTCCAGGGCACAACACAGTGTATGTCTTGCACTCGCAAATGCAGGGCACTCACAGAGAAGATGAGCGATGGTCTCCTCACAGCCGCAGCTTTCACAGGCAGGACTGTCGGCCATCCCCATCCGGAAAGCATAGTGGTTGGTAAAACCAACACCGATCCATAAACGGCATAACAATGTTGCTTCGCGACGTGCTTAGTTACGTGGAAGACGAAGGTGCAGTCCAGGGTCCAGTGCCTTGAGGCGGATAGTTTTGAAGATGTCCAAGTCGCAATCGCAGTTAAGTAGCGACAAACTTTGTTTAGGCCTCTCGGAGTATTTCGACCAACCGAGGTTATTTAAGGTGCACTGACATCGCACAGTACACGCCTGCTTCTAGCATTTCGCCTCCATCGAAATGCGACCGGGCCGGCAGGTATGGAACCCGCGTTTTTCGGGTCAGCAGCCGAGCATCATAACTGAGCCATTGCGGCAATACTACGTGAGTGGAAAGCTTGTGTGCCGAGGTTGAAATCAGCTAAAGTCGGATGACATCTGCATTTCTGAAATACAGGGTGATCAAAATTAAAGTCTACACTGAATTTCTCAAAACTAGACGCTGACAGGTACGTCGAATACCTCTGCACGTAGCATATGCGACCAGGGAACAGAGTGTGAGATAATAGTCATCATCAGGCACTTGATTAATTAAACTACACTGCTAGCGACATCTTTTGACCTTGCGGCTTGCTTGAATGTTTTTATTGAAAGCACAGAGCCGGTCACATTTCTGCACAATTCCATAAGGTAGAAGTTTTCTACACCAGGAGTGTTCCGAGATATTTGCCCAGTTTCCACCGATTTCTTCTTTTTTGATTTTTTGATTTTTTTTCTTAGAACAACTTTATTTCTAGCGTTTCGAGGGTTCCGAGATACTTGCCCAAAGTTTCCACTGATTTCGCATAAAACGCATACAAAGCGGCGACAGTCGACGCGGAACTCCTGCCTAGTTTGACGCACCTGCTGTGTCGCGCGTTTGTTTGATTTCAATAGCCGAACACGACAGAGCAAAAATTATCAGCTTCACGAGTCGCTCTTCGCCATTGGCAGAGGAAACGTCGCGTCGCGGGGGGAGGCGTCTAGCGCCGATCGTCACCGTCTTGTATGCGCAGTTACGTGGATTGAGCTGGAAATTTGTGAGCGAATATCTCGGAACACACGCGTTCTCGAGGTTTGTGCCAAAATCGAAGTGTATAGGAAAATGACAACGCCTAAGTTTCCATTATAAAAATGTCCCGCTAACTGCAGTCACGAAAAACTTCATTGTTCGATTTATTTACTTAGAGGCCAGACGGTGTTATTTATTATTTCCCTTTGTGTATCCGTGGCCGCATGCTTGCCCACTCACATAATGGGGAATGCCGAGAAGGCACGCGACGTGGGGTCACGTGGCAGCTGCTGCCACCCACGGCGGAAGCAAAACCGTTAACAAGCACTGCTGCGTCCCCGACTACGCCGAATAGTTTCGCTCAAGTCGCAGCATGCGAAAAGTGGCATACTAAGCTTCGTTATATCAGAGGTAGTATCACTGAAAATCTGCTCAACCACGCATACCTTCGTGAATGTCTCCCCCCTCCGAACATGATTAAAAAAAAACAGTAGCTAAGTTTCGATTTATAATCACACTTATTTGGGACGGTGTGCATATCACAGCGTTTATTGAGCATGTGATTAAAAAGTATTAGACGTTTGTAAAGTTGCGTTCATCGTTACCGGGCGCATTGGAGCACGTGCTTAACGATACTACCACGGTAATATATTGCATGATTCATGGTATTTTCCTTAATACTAGCCGATAAGTACAACGAACGATGTGAGAGCGCCTCGGTGACGTGTATACGCGAGACACACCTGAACCCGTGCTCATGGTAGCGGAGATTGGCCCCGCCGCGGTGGCTCAGTGGTTAGGGCGCTTGACTACTGATCCGGAGTTCCCGGGTTCGAACCCGACCGCGGCGGCTGCGTTTTTATGGAGGAAAAACGCTAAGGCGCCCGTGTGCTATGCGATGTCAGTGCACGTTAAAGATCCCCAGGTGGTCGAGATTATTCCGGAGCCATCCACTACGGCACCTCTCTCTTCCTTTCTTCTTTCACTCCCTCCATTACCCTTCCCTTACGGCGCGGTTCAGGTGTCCAACGATATATGAGACAGATACTGCGCCATTTCCTTTCCCCCCAAAACCAATTATTATTATTATTATTATTAGCGGAGATTACCACTGTACACACGAAGCTCTGCTATTGTCCATTTCCTTGGCTTACTGGAACGCAAGCGTATTAAGCTTGCGTTTACAGCACAAACGAACAAATTTTACGCACCCGCCACGGTGGCTCAGTGGTTAGGACGCTCGGCTACTAATACGGAGTTCCCGGGTTCGAACCCGACCGCGGCGGCTGCTTTTTTATGGAGGAAAAATGCTATGGCGCCCATGTGCTGTGCGATGTCAGTGCACGTTAAAGATCCCCAGGTGGTCGAAATTATTCCGGAGCCCTCCACTACGGCACCTCTTTCATCCTTTCTTCTTTCACTCCCTCCTTTATCCCTTTTCTTACGGCGCGGTTCAGGTGTCCAACGATATATGAGACAGATACTGCGCGATTTCCTTTCCACCAAAACCAATTATTACTAACAAATTTTACGCCTTGTTCAAAATGCTCCGTACTCATGTAGCCCAAAGTCGTAAAGAATCGTAACAACATATGGTAATTATTATGTAAGGAGCGAGTGTTTGCAGTGCTTGGCTGTAAAACAATAAATCCAAATTTTACATCCTTTCCAACTGGCATCTTGACTGTAAACAAGAGCGCAGAGACAAGGGAAAGATTAAGCAGACAGGACCGACACTGTTTACACTCAATATGTACTAACTAGCTCAACTCGCCGTATAAAAAACTGACATCTTGCGAAAAATGTTCTGACTTTTGACGCAAAAAAAAAGAGAAGAAAAATTCCCCCAACTACAGCGCATTAAACCTAAGTAACAAATTAGCTGGCCTCGTAAATTACAACGTTAAAATGAGATCTATTACTGCTAAAAATATACACTAAAACCCCGTTATAACGATATGGCTTATAAAAAAATATGCCTCACAACAAAGTAATGGTGATTTTTCTTGGAAACTTCTATACACACCAATCCGTTCGATACCTCGTTTTGACGATGTGAAACTTTCGTACAAATGAATGTACCAAACACGAGGCCAATCCATCTCATCACTTCGACCTCAGTACATTGATTTGCAACGGCCACCAACGCTTCTACCCAGTCGACCACCACAACAAGCTTGCACAAACCGCTTTGTCGAGCAGCGTACCACAGAAAACTTTTCCCGCCTCTAGGCAGGCCGGCATGGTGAGTCTCTCAAGGTGATCCATCGGCTTCAGGCCGAGAAAATATTCACGCCAGCGCAGCCATCTTCCAAGAGACTCAGGCTCACGGCCCGCTGAACGAGGCACCGCAGAGCAGCAGCACAGCCCCCCCCCCCCCCCCCCCCCTTCCGCACAGTCCTACACCTCGTAGGTTTCCGAGGTCGCTGGATTTCCCCGTTCATGAGTTCCCGGGTTCGAACCCGACCGCGGCGGCTGCGTTTTTATGGAGGCAGAACGCTAAGGCGCCCGTGTGCTGTACGATGTCAGTACACGTTAAAGATCCCCATGTGGTCGACGTTACTCGGGAGCCCTCCACTACGGCACCTCTTTCTTCCTGTCTTGTTTCACTCCCTCCTTTATCTCTTCCATTATGGCGCGGTTCAGGTGTCCGCCGATAGATGAGACAGATACTGTGCGGTTTCTTTTCCTCCAAAAACCAATTATTATTATTATTATTAGCCCCCTCGCTCTATGTAGCTCGCCTCGGACGTGTGGTGTGATAATAATTAATAATTGGTTTTTGGGGAAAGGAAATGGCGCAGTATCTGTCTCATATATCGTTGGACACCTGAACCGCGCCGTAAGGGAAGGGATAAAGGAGAGAGTAAAAGAAGAAAGGAAGGAAGAGATGCCGTAGTGGAGGGCTCCGGAATAATTTTAGGACCACCTGGGGATCTTTAACATGCACTGACTTCGGACAGCACACGGGCGCCTTAGCGTTTCGTACAGTTTCCGTTCTCCCGGCGTGGTCGCATGGTCTTGCTATTGAAATCGTGCTTGGTATGTTTACTAGTATCGACGCGCCTCTGGTTTTTGTTAGGCTCATTAGTGTCAGCATTCCCGGCGACCAGAAGCGTGCAAAATCTAACATCTGGGTTGCAGGCAAAGAAGGTAAGAGTCGAACCTCGTTATAACGAAACAGGTCGTAATGAAATAATGGATATAACGAAGTAATTGCGATTTCCAGTGGAAACTCTGTCAACACGGACTATAAGGAAGTTACGGCCATAACGAAGTGATCGCCCGGCCCCTTCAACTTCGTTATAACGAGGTTCCACTGTACGTGCCTACACACGCGCGACGGACGGGGCAGGTGCAGGCGGGGTCACTGTGCGTGCGCAGCCGGCGTCGGGTAAACCGGTATCCGTCTACACTACACTCGCCGACTGATTTTCCCGGCATTGAAGAGAAGGCTACAAAGCGGAGCATCCGTAACTGTGTCATTCCGCCGAATAGTTCGTTCGCACGACTGTGCGCCCGCTCCCTGCCGCGTTGCTTTCGCCGGGGCTACCTTCTGTTCTCCCTGGGGCAGCTGGCGCCATCCATGAACGCTTCGTGTAACTACGCTTCACAAAAGATTTCGCCTATATGCGAGGCAAAAGAAAGAAAGGCTTCGTCTAGTGCAATCCCTTTCAGGGGCAGAGTATTTGCCCAAACTTTTCGTATATTTCGATCACTACAATGCGGAATACTTGCAATTGGCAACGGAAACAAATAACCCTTGAAAACATGGGAAGAAGTAGCCGTTTCCGCATTTTAACCGAGGTTTCAATCATTTCTGTTTGCACATCTGAAGACTTCCGGTGCAGCGTTTAAAAACCTCTTCATATTACTGTGCTTTTCGGTGGGAATTTGCTCTCGTTCGCACCAGTAAGCATTCCGCTTATTTAGCGGTCAAAATCTACCCGAGAGGTGGCCAACATAGCCCGCCCCTAGGAGGGCGTGCTGTAGTGGACATCATACTCCATTTTTGTTGCCAGGCTATTTCGTGATTAGAGCTTACATGTGCCTAGCAAATTTAAAAATAAAAGTGTTTTTACCTATACTTGGTAACGTTTGTTATTGGCAGTTGTCTTAGAAATACGCCTTAATAACGAATATTGAGAACATTGTGTGTTTTAAGAGGAAGCCTATATTTGAATACGGGGACTGTATTCGGGTGCGTAAGAAGTTAGCTCCCGCTCCACTGCCAGAACAGGTTGTCTTGGGATTTTTTTTTATATTATGGCTCCGCTATGTCGTCTTCAGTGTAACGTCGGGATGGACTCTGGCGCAGCTTTTAGCAGGTGGTCTAATCTCGGCAAACAAAGAAGCAATCGCTAACTCCATCGCCTGCGTCCCCCGCCGCGGTGGCTCAGTGGTTAGGGCGCTCGACTACTGATCCGGAGTTCCCGGGTTCGAACCCGACCGCGGCGGCTGCGTTTTTATGGAGGAAAAACGCTAAGGCGCCCGTGTGCTGTGCGATGTCAGTGCACGTTAAAGATCCCCAGGTGGTCGAAATTATTCCGGAGCCCTCCACTACGGCACCTCTTCTTCCTTTCTTCTTTCACTCCCTCCTTTATCCCTTCCCTTACGGCGCGGCTCAGGTGTCCAACGATATATGAGACAGATACTGCGCCATTTCCTTTCCCCCAGAACCAATTATTATTATTATTATTCATCGCCTGCGATGTGAAAGGAAGTAGAAATAATATGAGATTTCTTGCTTTCGGTGCATTCTTGAGTCGTTTTAATATGTTTTTCCCTTAGCATTCGATCTAGAATACGTATTCTCCTCGTGATAGTGCCGTTGTGCGGCAAAGCATTGTCAACGTGCTCTTGTGTCGTGCAGGGACGCGAACCAGAACGAGTGTTTGCGCCGAAATCAATGCTGCGGGCTCTCTTTAACAGCAGCCAGCATAAGCTTCAGCTGCTACAAATAGGGGCTTAATATTCTAAACAGACCTCTCCCGGTCGTCTACGATATTAATCCCCCTTACAAGCTTTTTTCATGCGATAAAGCCTATACGGGCCGCGAAAAAATATGGGAGATCATCGTTGATGATGACATATTGGTTGGAGTACCTCTGATAGATTGATTGATTGATTAAGACTTTATTGACGGGAATTAAAGTATGAAGGATGGTAACTCATGCAGCTGGGAGCCCCTGTGCTCATAAGGCCGTGTCCGTAAAGCGCGGTGCTTGCGTCGAAAACTTCGGTTGCAGACTAAACGCGAGCTAATTTGCACTCGTCTTCACCGCGGCACGCAAGCCTGTTGGAATGAGGCATTTTCGGCAAAGGTCACCGGCGACCAGAACGAACCAAGAACTATAAGAATGAGGTGGCGGGGCCGCTTCGCATTCAACGCAGTGAGGTTCAACTGTAGTTCGATGTTCCACCCGCGGCACATCAGGGGAGCGGGGAGTCCTTTCTTCTTTCGGACTCACATACTTTATGTAGTGCGATGTTTTCAAAGAGTGCCTTATTAAATGTGCACCTTTTGTTCAGTTCTCATTGTTTCCTTTCTAACAATCTCAAAATTTTCAGTATCGGTCTCAGTGACTACAAACATGTGTTAACAAATGTGCCTTTGTTTTCCGGCACATGTTGCAAACTTTTGTAGATTTATGCATTTTCGAATTTTTAAACGTTTTTTGTGTTTTTGTAATTAGTAAGTATTTTTGTCTCCGCTTCGTGATGTCTAAGTAATCTCAAAACGAGTTAAGTCAAACACGCGCACTACCAGAACAAAACACCAACAGCACTTAACCGAGTACAGATTTCACAACGATATATTCAGGTACTCTTTCTTCCCACAAGCGATCCGTGAGTGGAATAGTCTGCCTTGCGATGCTGTCAACTGCGCATCACTCAAAGATTTCATCGCCAACATATCACGCTTTATTTTGCAATAACGACTACGATGCTGGTGCGCTAACTCTTGCACTCTTTTTTCCTTGCTGACGATGACATCCCGACTTTCTTATCTGACTCTCGCTTATTATATTTTTTTAACCATGTCGCTCGTTTCTCATGACAGTATCATTCTTCAGCAGCTATTGTTTCATTTCTTGCTCCTTAAAAACTTGTCTGCATTTTTGCTACCGTGCCGAAGTCCTCAAATATGCTACTTGCTCCTGTTTTGCTATTTTGTTTTACCTTTTGTATAATGCATATTGCCTTGTTGGACTACGATCGCCTTTGTGTTGGCACTTACTTGACCTGTGTTATTTTAGTGTATGTGATGTCCCACTCCTGCGACGGCCTCAAATGTGAGGCCAGCAGTAAGTTCAAATAAATAATAAATAAATAAAATAATGCATGGGGAAGTATACATGTTTAACTCTGTGTTAAGTTGCTGGCAAGTGTTTCTTTGTGAAAGGAATGTTGAAATTCAATGTGAAATGATTAGCACACAGTAGCTTCCAAAGAATGATACAGTGTATTGATATATATCTTCAACAACAGCGTACAAGCTCCAAAATCCAGAGCCTAAAATTAGCGAAAGAATACAGCGAGCGGAAATTTAGATGCATCATATCAAGTAATCAAGACACAATATATTCATCAGGTATATCATAATCATGCCCAAAACCGAGCTGGAATAGGATGAAATATAAAACCGAAAATTTTTGAACATTTTCTGGCAGTTTCTTCTGTTTACCGGCACAGACCTTTTTGGAAAAAAACGCTGACAGTGGGCTGGAGCGATCATATTAAGAGGCTACTTAGCGCAGAAAAACAAAAAACGGGCAAAACTACATGCTTCGAAACGGGCCACATGCTCGCACAGGTGGTTGCAGCCACAATGAAGTTAATTGCGTTGATGAGCGGCGGCAAAATGCCGAGGAAGCAAAATAAGACAAACATTTCTCCATCAATGCTCACTTCTGGGGCATTGTTGGAAATCATGTCGAGGAAAAAAGGATTTTCCACGGAAACAAGAACGTAAATCCCTCAGGGGTGTTCTCGAATGGGGGTGGGGGGCGCTTCCATTCGTTAGCTGTTTTCCTTTCGGATCCACTTGGAAACCGCTTTTGTTTCATGGAATACCCACCGCACCATTTGCGGTGTTTTATGTGCGGAACGCATCATTATGGGCCTCGTTATTCACGAGCTGAGAGATAAATAAATCCGATCTCAATATCAGGAGCCTTGCGCGCCGAGAATCGCGTAGTCATTTTCGATTCGCCAAGAATAATGCGGCCCTAATTACCATCCATAGCTGTCTTGGTTACTTTTTTTTTTGACGTCTTAGTCCTTGTGCCAGGCTGCACAAGGACTTGTCCGCGGACACGACAGGTAAACAGAAGTGCTCCCTCCTGCCGCTTCATTGTCGTGGCGAATAAAGAGCTTACTCTCTGGCCGCGCCCATTATTGTTGCGTCCTCTTTTGTATCGCTGTTGGTACGGTCGTAAAAGCATAAAAATGGCCCGTGGAAAGAAATGGTCCTCTCGTAGTACTGAGAATCCCACTGCCACCTGAGCGGCGTGGTGGAGGTGGTCGGGTTTAAACGTCTTCCCACAAGGTGAGTCTCCTGAATGTAGCAAAAGCACTTGCTCTAACGATGGTGTTTAAACAGAAGTACACATTTATTTTCTTGTTTAAGAATTTCGCAAACACGGCATATAAAGTTTTGAGATGAAGGACTTGATATAGAATGGCATAAGATGTTTCACGTGTTCAGAAATAAAAGGTGGCTTTGTTCTTTGATATAATTTTATCTTTTGATGTAGTGTGGCTCTAAAAAAACAAAAACTGTACTATAACTCCAGTTAAAAGCTGTATAAATACGAAGTGACTGGTCATTATTTGCTACGATGCATTTAAATCGACTTCCATCGTTTTCCGTGAAAGCATGCACACGCTAAAATAAAAACAGGATAGCTCTCTTTTTATTCAGCACCTTTAAGGCATCCTTGCTTGGTTACTGCTCAGCACATAATTTTTAAGCATGACCAAAGTAGATTCTTGTAAAATTTGTCTGTTTAAAAGCTCACTTCTATTTTTAGCGTAAAAAAATGGCCACCGTCAGATTGCCGAAGCTGTTTTGCAGATTACTGGCGGTTTGCTGTATAATTCGCCTGTAGATGAAAGTATCCGCAATGTCTGGAGTTTTGCAATAAAGTGACCATCTCAGCGAATCCCAGATGACTCGTATTAAAACCATTTAAAGGAAAAATTAAACTAATTTAATTTGATAAGCGCCAGCTAGGTGTTCGATGTCAGTAATGAGTGCAAAAGCCTTTTTGAGGTATGGAAATCGTGCAGGATCCTAATTTCACGTACATATCGCTCAGGCAACAATTACGAGTGTGAGAGCCTTGAGTTGAGTACAGTTTTATATGATGGTGATACAAATTATGGTGGTATGAGCTGTCTCCTAAAAATGCGTCTGATCTGATTGCCTCCACTCTTTTTCCCTGGTGACATTTAGGACCTGTATTTCGCCTGTACAAATAAGATGTGGGCTACGATGAGTACATCGACCTTTCAAACATTTATATGGTCCATGATCTGCTTTTAACCGTTTTCTTAAAACTCTAGACTTTTCGAGGGGACTAATCCTTGTCGTTACTCCCCCGTTATTCGCAAGGAGGCCATTTCGATTGTCACATTTAGCGTGACTGCTGCGTCATTAGTTCTCGTGTATTCCAACATACTGTGATAAAATGTTGTCACCATAACCAGCTCTGCGAAATAAAATCCGATGCATCAAGCAGACGTGTACAGTTTATTAGAATAATAAATTCCAGCTCCCCCTTTTTTTCGTCTATAGGTATTCGTGGCAGGGAGAGAGAGCTCCTGAATATGAAACTCAAGCTCATCGCAGTGAACCTGGTCCTATGCAGTTTGACACTAGTGAGTTTCACGTTATGCAATTTCGCTACATCAACACGAAGCTGCATATAATTGCCTTTGTATTACTGCGTAAGCATTACAGCCGTCACAATGCGAAAATGGCGGCGTCAGCGAGTGAAGCCTGCACGCTCCAGATGCTATACTTACCAGTCATCTCCGCACCTACCGTCCCTAGGACTGCCACCCACCCATCTTCGCCCACCTCTTCACTCCACCTTCACCTTCCCAGAAGCTCGACCCACCACCTATTATCCACCTACCACCTTCACCCGCCTTCGCTCTGCCGGGAAATTCCGTCGCACGTGTTAAGCTTCGGCTTAGAGTAGAAGCATTCATTTGAGAAAACACAGCAGAGTAATCGTCGAAGGAAAGTGCAACTGCTTTCGTCTTGTCGGATCTGATGTCTGATCGTCCTTTAATATTGTTCTCGAATAATAAACTAGCGCACCTCTCCTTGTAAGAAGGGCTTATATTCACTTATTACTAACGTATATAAGAAACATAGCGCATAAAAGTGGTTAGGCATTCCAATAGGTGCATTCAGACCTTAAAAGGTAATCTAAATGTCCTGATTAATTTGAAGAATTAATGTGAAAACATATTAAAATAAAATATGACTTTCTTCGTGCTTTGTATTTGATCAAGCTGAATAGAGCACACTTTTGAGTAAAACTTTAACCGTATGTTCAGTTTTACTTCGGAAGACATACTTTTCTAAATGTCGGTCGTCTTATCTAATCGATTACGTGATTACGTTTTTTTCAGCTGTGGGCGGAAGCTTTTGAAATCAATGGAGCAGGCAAGTACTGCGCGTTAATATTTCGTTTATATGTTACTGACGAACTTCCAGATTGTAGTGAAAAAGGGGGCAAATTAATTTCAGGTATTTTAGAGAGCGTTCGATTTCAAAATTTTTATAGGGTTATATGAAATAGATGATGCAGTGACGGAACCACTGTACACAAAACTAAATTTTAAAAGCATAGGCACTAAGTTATTTTCCGCCAGCCGATGTTCAGCGGCCTTAATGGCACTTGGATACAGGTGTGGGCTAGTTGGTTATCCATGAAGAACATCGCTATGCGTAAGTGTCTACGGTGCATGACAGGCATTTAGCCTTTCTGTTGGTCGTCAGTTTTCTGCTGCTTTAATTACAAGACTTCCTACAAATGTCTATACCAAGAACAAAGGCACATATGCTCGGAACGTTTGTCTGTGTTTACACTTTCTAGCGTGACGTCACTTTAAATGCAGTCGAACGTTCCGCACCTTTTACGAATTCTTATATCGAACCATAACAGTCGCAAATGTCCTTCTCAAGCCTCCGCTTTCATAGGAAATGAGAATGAAAGGAAATTTGATGCGTTGCGGATTTAGAAATCACTAAAAAATGAAGCGCCGCCAATTCATCCCAAGTTTCATATCAAACCATAATTATGACAACCATGTTCTTGGCAGTTGTTAGTTTTCATAATAACTCCAAATGAAATTAAATTTGGTGTTCGAGGATGTACAAATGACTAAAAATAAAATTCTGACAACGTATCGGACTTTTGTTGAATCGAACTAAACCTATCACATTCCCAGACGTTGATCTTCGTGCTAAATTAGATTTAAATAAAATTTTGGGTTTGCTCAGCTCTAAATGACTGACAAAAAAATGCCGGCGAGGCATTTTGGTTTTTATATTAAAACTATATTATACGCAATCCCGTTTTTTCATACTTCAATTTGAACGATAAACAAGGTTGAAAAAAATTGATCTCTCGCTTTTCGCATGCACAAATGACTGAAAATAAAACACGGCCCCGCATTGCGATTTTATACCGCACCATAATTATTGCGATCATGTTCTTCTCAAACCTCAACTTTCTTTTTAGCTCAGATTAAAAAGAAATTTGTTGCTTGCTAAGGTACAAATAACTGAGACAAAATGCACCACAACGCTCTCCGGTTTGCCCAGTCACTAAAACAAACCATCGCATGTATGATCTCTCGATACTAATGTGTGAACGCTATTTTTGTTTACTTGAAGAGTGTGGGTCTACCAGTACTCCAACGCCAGTCATCAGCGACAGGGCTGCAGATCGGGGTGAATTCCCGTGGACGGTACGACACCAACGGCCACAAGTGTCCCTTGTCGGCACTAAAACTCTTCTAGAAATCCACGATGCATGTTTTACATCCTCCTCGTTTTTTTTTAAGCAACCATGGTTGCCCGAAGGCGGCGTTTTATAGTACGAGGTAGCATTTCATAATTAGTGACAAATATACCGAAAATGAATATTCGTGCTCAATATTCACAGGAAGCGGGCAGAGTGGGTGAGGGAACAAACGCGGGTTAATGACTGCCTAGTCGCCATCAAGATGAAGAAATGGGCTTGGTCAGGGCATGTAATGCGAAGGCAAGATAACCGCTGGTCCTTAAGGGTAACGGAGTGGATTCCAAGAGAAGGCAAGCGTATCAGGGGGCCGCAGAAGGTTAGATGGGCGGATGAGATTACGAAGTTTGCAGGCATAGGGTTGGCGCAGGTGGCAGAGGACACGGTTAATTGGAGAGACATGAGAGATGCCTCTGCCCAGTAGTGGGTGTAGTCAGGCTGGTGATGATGATGGTGATTCTGCAAATCTGAGAACTGCCGCGAACTAGTGACGCAAACTTTCTGTTCAAACGAAGGGTGTGGAAACACTTGTTTTTCCTATAACTGAGTGTAATAGCAATAAGATTATAGTGGTCACGAACGCAAATGCGAAATTAACCGTGGTACTATTGCTTGCGTTTTTAGGGAGGGAAAAATAAGGTGATTTCTGACTTGCACAGAATTGAAACTTTTGGCTTTGACAGTAGGAACAGAGGTTTACAATGCCGCCTCTTAAACTACTACCGTAAAAGAAGGAACAGAAGCGTATGCTCGTAGCGCTATTTACAATAATAAACACATAAAAAAACCTTTTTCGGACGAAGTATTTAGTGGCAAGTGCCATTCGTAACATGAGTGTGTTACCAGCCCACTCTCATTGTGAAAACCAAACACAGCCGCTAGTAATTATGACATCAGGCCAAAACTTACCAAAGAATAGTATTTTAGATTTCTACTGCGTTAGGAAATTAAAAATAACAGCACTCATTGTATATTCTTGTACACTGCATATTTTTGTCACTACTTTATCACAAATGTAATTCTTTCAGACCCTTCCGCAAATATAATCTATGTGCTCGCTTCACTGTTCCTCAGGTGTACTTGACAATCTTCTCCACGGGTAACGCACGCTACGGATGTGGAGGAAGTATTATAACAAGGAAACACGTGCTCACATCTGCACAGTGCCTAATACCGTAAGTTTTTTTTTATATGTTCAATTCAAACGACAGCTATGTTATTCGCCTCCCTTGAACCGAATTTCGCGTGGAGAAGAATTTGGCTCAAATGTGTTTCGAAGACCCCACTGATTTGAAAATTTTACTTCCCGGACAACGATGCGTTGTTCTCGAGTCTCATATAATGTGTAAAGGAATGAGTGTTATTACACTCACCCAGCGCTGCAGATCATCGTTCATATACCAAGAGCTACTTCCGCTGTTTTCGGCATTTCTTTCATGAAAAAGGATTGAAATTACAAAGTGTTAGAAGAACATCTTGAGTAGAGCTCATATTGTACCACTGCGGTCTCTCATAAGAGAGAAGCAACGCCTTGAAAGTTATATCACACTTGTTATATCGCAAAGTTATATCTCACTTTGCCGCACAGCACTTCTGTGCGTAGGCACTGAGCACGTGGTTCTAGTGCTCTGCATCCGTGCCCATGCACAGACTGGCACTGCATGACGTCACCACGCGCAGTCGCTTTTGTGGTTCAAATTCGACGCCCTAGTGTTATCGTAGAGGGCCGGTATCTTGCAGGCCTGCAGAACAAAACGATCCCACATTTTTTTTCCAAGTCTCAATCCGGTGTTTGCTACTAAGTGCCATCATGCCTCCTCCAACCTGTCTATAAAGCAGGTGGATTCCATTCTTCCCTCTTGTCTGACTTCCGGTCGGTGGCTTCGAATGCAACAGCCTTACCAAGTGCTTGAAGCCACAAGCGCCACCTACACTACCACCCTCATTACAAATATGCAAAGCGAACTGCACAACACCTGCTCTTACTAGTTCCACCATTTCTGCAGCGTGTGGCAGTGGTTAGAAGGCGCTGAGTGCAAAGTGGCACTTCAAACACAGCTGGTCATTTTGCATTGGTTTCGAGAATCATGATCTCCTCTCTTCTAATGTTGAAAAACAACATTGAACTTTGCAGCAATATGAAGTTGTTTTTTAGGTGTACTGCCCCTATTAGCACGGCAGAGCCTCCAGGATGACCTACGTAATCACTTGCACTTGCAGGGGCGAAAGAATTGCGAAGATAGAAGTTAACTACGGCAGCTGCGACCTGAACCTGACAGAGAAAGTGGAAGTCGAGGCCGTCTTGGTTCGCACTGCCTTCCACTCTGTTCGTGATATTGGCATCGCCATCCTGCTGGTAATTTGAGCCTTTTCTAATTTTTCTTCGCGATTGTTTTACTTTTGTTAGAAAAAACTGCGAGTGTAACGTAAGGAGTGATGCCCAAACCACATAACGCACCTAGACACTTGAAAGTAGGCAGCGGCCCGCCGCTGCCTACAACCATAGCCCGAATAAAGGAACCTCACTCGCGACGACAAGGACAAAAGGGCATTCTTCCCACTATAGCTTAGCCTTGCTTGCATAGCCGCAGAAAGCTGTTCGGTCGGCGAGCTTGGCTGGAGGGCTGCTTTTGAGGGGAATATAGTGGTTTGTTCTTGAGTTGTACCCGACTGCAGTTGGCGGTCCACGTCCTTTATTTGTGTCACGCGCATTAGGCAAGCTAGCAAGCCGCAGTTCAGCCACCGTGTGTGGTTGTGGAAAACCGAGCAAGGGGCAGGCAGAGAAAAAAGCATGCCGGACCACTCCAGCCAACACCTCCCCCCACTCACGACGGGGACAAGCAGCCGGGTTTGCCATGGTTCATTTGTAACCTCTGAAGGCAGGCGCAGCAACGAAAGAAAAGCCTTCACACATCGCGGGTCAAGAAAGAACCGGACACATATCTCAACACCTCAACCAAAACGAGTCTCGGGTCGCTCGGGGGCAAGACGGGAAGACACTTTCTCAGTCATGGATCAGTGTCGTAGGCTGGTGGCAGAATATGTACTACTCGCAAGATGGCGGCAGTGGAACCGCGACCTTAACTGCTATGAACCAGTTCCGCAAGTCATGGAAGACTTGCCGAAAGTAGCATCTTAGGCAGCAGTCATTTACCAGAAATGGAACTGCTGTGCAATACTACAAAAAACTGTGACTTTCACTTAGCCTATGAATGAATAAAGCCCATTCCTTAGTGTCCTTTTGTGTTTGTTAAAGATATGTACCGCCGCGATGCCTGAGTGGTTAACTGCTGGCCCGAAAGACGCGGGTTCGATCCCGGCCGCGGCGGTCGAATTTCGATGGAGGCGAAATTCTAGAGGCCCGTGTACTGTGCGATGTCAGCGGACGTTAAAGAATCCCAGGTGGTCGAAATTTCCGGAGCCCTCCACTACGGCGTCTCTCGTAGCCTGAGTCGATTTGGGACGCTAAACCCCCATTAACTAAGCTAAACTAAAAGACATGCATCAATGTGTTCAATGGCTCTCATTTATAAATTCCATAATTAGTGGACATTGCAGAGATTGCCTAGAGGTGTGATAAGAGCAACTATTAGGCCATATTTCGTAGCTTGTTGTCAGTTTTCAATCATGTTATCTATTAGCGAATAAAAAAATATAAGACACCGCGAAAGGCTTACCTTTCAAGCTTTTATGCTTTATCATCATAAACAGCGGAGCACCGAAAAATTATGCAGCTGAGGAAGTATTTAGCCTACCTTCAAGGGCCAACAATGCTTAGCTGGTCGCTCGCAATAGGCTGAAAAAAAGCCCGTTGACCACTATTAGATAGACCAAGCATGCAGAAGCAATAGTCAGGTGCAAGAGTGCTGAAGTTTTGAAAAAAAAAGAAAAAAAGCGGCAGAAGAAAGATACAGCCATGCACAACGGTTTGGTTGCGAGAACGTTACTGCGCCACTTATTTTTTATAAAGAAAACGTAATAGTTTTCGGAAAATATTTATTTTCTATATACCCAGATGGAAGAATTACCTTGAGTGGATAGAGCACGCATCTCTCGACAGACTTTTTTGCTTTTCATAAAACTGTTTTGCCTCACAGCGCAGAAATAATTTTTTCCCGCGCTTTCGCAAACCGTATCCTTCTGGTGAAGACTCTTCACGCAGCGGTAAGTTTTAAGCAAAATAATATAGCATGGAGTTGTAATTACGTCTATTTTAGGAAAATATGATCTACATTAACTTGCAATACTCAGGCAGGGCGTCTTAGGCAGAGGTCTTATTCTATATTTTTTCGCATATCGGTGCTACGCACTCAAAAGAAGAGTGCTCGTGTTAGTTTCTAAAGGATTTATAAAATCACATGTAAAAACCTAGACATTAATGCTGGAAAGGTTCCTTATTCAGTTCACTGTTTTGCCCGGCAATCTGGAAGCTAGTTCAGTCAGCACTAACTCTTGCAAGCAGTGCACGAAAAAGCCTGCTGAGGCGAAGAAATCGATAGAAACAAAATTACTGTCTTGTTTTTTTTTTCACTTCAATCCACCCTGTGTTTATATTCCCTCGAGGCTATATACCAACACTGTCTGGATGTTATCGTCCTTCAACTAAAACGCGCTCTTTACGCAGGTAAAAGCGCCGTTCCAGTATACCCCAGACGTAAAGCCTATATGCCTGCCGCGGCGGTCATATGTTGTTCATGATGTGCAGTTTGCGGCTCCCCGATGGGCGATTAATGTACCAGGTAAGCCTTTGTAATCTGTAATTATGTTTGGCACCGTACACAAAAAGGATGAGTATGGTATTGTGCTCTGCAAATGCAGATTTACGGGCTCGAAGAACGTGGTTTCAGGCGCAGTCCTTGCAACTTGAGTTTGAAATACCGACAAGCATTATATCTGAACCTGGCACACGTTTCGCTGGCCGTGGATACGCTCAATGAACTTTTGATCCCTGCGCAAGAGAATGAATGCCAAGTCTTTGATTATTAATGTCGCAGTACACATAGTGATGCACACTACTGTTTTCTGTGGAAATATGGCTGTTTTTATAATACTGTTTCTCATTTAAGAGGCGCAGACCATCGAGATTTCCGCTGAACAGATCTACTACACAGTCGTTCCAGCTCACAGTGAAGACCATAAAGAGGGATTGAATTTTCTTTTTTTTTTTTTGCTTGTATAGACCCGATACAATCCTTTAACTTACGAAATTTTAATTTACTGACAACAAGCACGCGGACATCAAAGCCTGACGCTTGACATGCAGCCCAGCAGTGTATACGTCTTCACGCCATGGTGGTGTGAACCACCTAAATGTGCCTCACTTTGGTTGACCTAGATCAGTTTGTGACTTCTCAATCAGGAGAAAAGCGAAGACCAAAGTCAAAGGGATAATCAATCCCTAAGCGAGGCTGCACCATCACCGCTCAGAGTTGGGCGACTGACTGTACTGGCAATAAGCCAAGCGGCTCATTAAGCCGGAAACGCAGGAAGCACTTATAAGAGTCCGGCTCGAGCGTTGGAGTCGTGCTGTTCCGAACTCCCATTTTGTGGACCATCAGAAGAGAATGAAGCTGTGTTGGGTTTTTTTCAATTAGTCTGCTTGTGCTTGCGCATGATTTTGGCCAGGCTCATCAGGCGATCAATGATTTGACGTAATCCCCAAAAGCATAATTAACTAATCGGCTGGGCACCTGTTGGATGTGTCTTGCCAAAATAGTGGACCCTTCCCTTTCTGGTAATCAGTGAACAGGCGTTGACGCGAAAACGCGTGGTGTCTAGCTCATTTTTAATGAAACGTGAAAAACACCCGTGGTCAGATATATCCAAGTGGCTGGGCTCACTTCAGAGGCGCATAGTAGAAAACACAGTCCACCTCTGATGCTCCATATGAATGGAAAGGTGTAGACTAGAGCTGTTCATGCCGTACACAGATCTGCAGTTTTAGGGGCGCCGTAATTGTGCTTACAGTGTTTTTAAAGCAAACTTTGTGCCTTGACAATTTATCCCCATGGCACTAGCGCATGAAGCACTTAAGCAAACGAGGGCATAGAAGCGGTCCATTAAGTGCACAAAATTGTTAAGCCTTCTGCTCCGTGATGTGGACACGAAACTTTGAAGTCAAGCGCTGACGGACTTCTTGAACTAAGAGTTCCCGCATCTCGCGACCCACCAGGGCTTCACTTATCACGTTCTTTTCGGCAATCGTGCTGTTCTGTCGTCGTGGGTCCCATCGAAAATGGTGCGTCTTCTAAAATGAAAGTGTAATCTAGGTGAAGTGTTACATCCAAGTAAATAGCGCCGTTTTGAACTGATGTTGAGTATCAACAATTACGCGAAATCGCCAAAGTTGTGGTGGTGTGTTCGCGAAATTTTGACTCCAATCTTCGGTCGTCATGCAAAGTACTACATGGTGATAAAATCATTATTTGAATGTGTACGAAATATCTCAACACTGAAGTGTTCAAAGAATGGTTCTGAAATTTGTACACATACGTCCGGAATTTGCATTTTCTGAAAAAGTAGAGGAAAGCCGGAGGTATACAAAATCAGGCGAAGTGGCGCTATGAAATTCGTTTAAATTTGTCACATTTCTTCCTTTCGGTGTGTCATTTTCGCTACATGGAAGGGTTGAATGAAAGAAAAATTTATTCTTCGGAAAATAATTTTCAGATATTGCGTATATATTAAACGCACTGCACTTACTAAATGTTGTGCACTATGCAATGTTCCCACATTTATGCGGCTATAATTCTTCCGTACGCGCCAAATGGGGAAAGAAATCTTTTAATACAATCTGTGCCATTCCTCCAGGATTTCTCCTAAGCATGACTTCTGGGTGTATCTTTAAACTATATGAAGTGATATAAATAAACGCCTTAAGATTATCATTGATGAATTTCGTCTCTAAAGATACTGCCAGAGCACTCTTGGCTATGCCTTTATTGTTTGCTTATTTAATTAATCTTGCCATGCGGGCTTGTGGCAAGGTTGGTCTAATGCGTGTGGCGTTCAATAGGTTGTAATTGTCGCTATATACAATTGCATGGTGCTTAAACACGTCATGATGAACGCTTCCCGAATAGGGTAATCATAATGACAGCCTGGATGTTTTCCTGTACTGAAATATGATGTCTAATTATCAGAAGCCAAAGAAAAATGTCTATGTATATCGATGTTAAACGTCGACGTCTGTGGTGTGCAAAGCCAGGTTTGGTGCAGTCTTTTTTTTTTTCAGTGACGGTAATTACAATAAGTTCTTTTGTGTTTTAATGCAGGTCGCCCTGGCGGCATTTATCTTGAAGCCTTTTTTTTCACGCTTCAACGGAACGAAGTATGCAGGAAAGTCTTCGGTGCCGACTTCAGAATGGACACCATGTACTGCGGCAAAGATATCCGCATCAAATATGGCAGGGTAGGAAAGCACTTCCAAACTTTCGTGAAAAAAAAGTGTGTCCTTTGAAGGGCGGGGGTTCAAATTCAAGGTTGCATATTCAACTTTCTTGTGGCTACGTAGAATTACCATCAAGAGAGGTGCCCTGAAAACAAAGTGAATTCTTTTCTTAAGGGTTAAGTAGAGATCAGGATATATACGGCACGAGCTTCATCAGGGGTCAGTGACCACTGCATTCATGTATTGCGTTGGGCAGACCTGTCACTGGCGTAGTCGTTGTCACTGTGATATGCGTGGGCATTGTTTGACAAGCAGAAAAAAGGGTGTACCGCTAACATAAGGTTTTGCTTTGATGCGCTGCAAGACTGATTTTCACTGATCACTGTGCGGTCACAAGGAGGACAAGTGTCAGGCCTTGGTCAGCTTTAGGAAATGAGCAACGATGTGGAAATGAGGACATGAGGATGTGGAGACGAGGAGGAGGTGACGACATCTCCACCCCCCACTACTGAGCCATCTCTAACCACTGCTGCTGAAGGTGACCTCGAAAAGACATCCTCTGCTCTTGCCTACTGTACTACTAGGGATGCATCATAATGAGCCTTGAGCACCATTAAGGCAGAGGACATCCTTCGCAGGCAGCCCTGGTATTTTGTGTCGACACTACTACTACTAGCATTCGTCATGCTGTATCTTTTCACTGGGAGAGCTTCAATTGGTTGTTGCCTTTCCTTCTGCCAGTCTATAGTAGTAAATTTTGAGCTCAATGTCCTGAACCCATTGAGATAAACAGCGGATGAACTAACGCCGGTGATTAAAACTCGAAGACGCTGACGCATTGCTGTACGATTGGATAGCAGGAAAAAAATTAAAGAAATACTTATTTTGGCCAAGGACTTCGAAAGGCCGAAGTTGCTTTCCGAAAAAATTGGTTTCATCAGAGATAATGATCATTTTATTACCGCTTTAGATAATATTGTAGAACTAGAAATCACAAACGAATTCGCGTGTTATTTGGATTTGCTTCGTAATTATTGTTTTTCTTTAGAACAACTACCCTCTTTAAGGCTTGTAGGCCCTGAGGTTATGTTAAACAAATAAATAAAGAATGCTATAAGTCCTTCATCTAAACCTAAATGTAAAACTCAGGACGGAACTGCGGGACAAATGTTTAGAAGCTAAAAACAAGAGACGCCACCAGAACATAATGCAATAAATTAAGGCATAAAAACAGAAAAGGGCAAAGTAGTCGTATCGTGCCAGCAGTCTTTCTGTGTTATGTGACATTCCTTGTGTGTGCTACGAGGTTCCACGTTCGACGGCGCGGCGTAGACGGAGACCCAGATGACAGGCATCATCAATTACCCAGCCATGCTCGTTGAGAGTGACAACCAGAACGAAGGGGTTTAAGCCCAACCGGACCCAACCGGACCCGCCGCCGCCGCCGCGGGGAAACGGGCTTATCCTCCCCAATTGGCGTGGCGGTTCCAGGGGCGGCCCTTCCGAGCACATTCCAGGACAAGGGAACTGTCAGCGGGCCAGAGCGCGCCTTAACTTGAGGAGCGAGTGTCAGTTGATGGATGGAGAATGGAGGCCGGTGACCCGCGGGAACTGTCAGCAAGCCAGAGCGCGCCTTACCACAGCCGACGCTATGCGCTACCTCGAAGACAACCTTCTTTCCCGCGGACTCAACACGTGAGGGGGGCGAGACCACGATGCGGTGGTATGTTTGTGCGCCCAAGTGAAAGCCCTAGCCCCCCCTCCTTCCCCTCCGGCGTGGGCGTCCTCACCCTAGGGAGTGTGGAGAAGAGGATATAAAAATCGAGAAGCAGTACGGAAGAGGCACGCTCAGGACGACATCGTTCGCCAAGAGGGCCTTCAGCGCCGAAGCCCGACGGCGTGCAGCTTCTGCCAGCAACCGCTCGAGCCCAACTCCGGAGCCACTCCATCGCCCCCATGAAGTCGTCGGCACGTAAGCTCGGACGCCCCAGCCTCTGAATCTTAATCATGTATAATTATTGAATATATCTGTTTGTTTAAACTGAGCCATACGGTGTCTCTTTGCCTCTCCGTCCCGTGTGGACCTGCGCATTATGGGGGTCATCACACTGGTGTCAGAAGTGGGGTCTCAAAAGCAAATGTCCTCTGAATGCTGTGACATTCATGACTTCAAAATTGTAATCAAAAGGGAATCACGGGACTGATTGTGGGACTTCTACCCCCATTTGAGAGGCTTGAGGCACTGGAGGGCTTGAGAAAAAAAAATGTATGTATCTGAGGGAGCTCCCACTCCACAGCCGTCGCTCGGAGCAAGCATGCTGGCATTAGGATGCGTAATTCCGACGTTTACGGAAGATAAGACAGGGGTTCCAATCTGCGATTTCTTTTCCATGCTAGAAGAGATTGGGAAAATGGGAGGATGGTCCGATGCTCAAATGCTGGGAATGGCGAGGTGTACGATGGCAGGAGCTGCTCATGATTTTGCATGGCGAGACGAAAAAGTAAAATCCACAAAATCATTTGCGGAATTTAAGAAGCTCGCGTTTGAGCATTTCGACACTGAACCACGTCACGTGCGGGTACAGAGGTTCCGTGACGCCGGACAGATGGTAGGGGAGGACGTGCGAACGTTTGCGTCGCGGCTTCAGCGCTTAGCGCGCGATACGTTAAGCAGGGAGGAGGAAGGAGACCAGCTAAGGAAGAAATACGCGGAGGATCTTCTTAAAGAGGAAATGACCGCTTTGTTCGTGGCTGGTCTGCAAGACCCCGTGCGCCGGTTCGTGCTCTCGCGCAAGCCGAGCAATTTCGACCAAGCCGTGGAGGCCGCATTGGATGAGGAACGAAATGAGGCGTTAACGACAGCCGCAGCGAGAGTGCGCGTCATAGAGAGAGCGGTGCTCAACCCTGAGGTTGCTCTCTTGACAGAGCGATTAGATCGCTTAGAACAGCTGCTATCTCAGCAGGTAGAACGCCAGGTTGAAGCGCGCGCTCAACAGCGCTCATTCGCTGGAAACCGGAGACCGCCACAAAGCTACAGGCGCGGTATGCGAGATTTCGAAGAAATCGTATGCTTCGCTTGCCAGGGTCGCGGACACATCGCCAGGTTCTGCCAAAACGTGCGCCGTGGGGAGCCACAAAGAGAAGCAGGCGAGACACACCCTAAGCAAGCCTACAGCGGGGCTCCAGATACCGAGACAAAAAACTAGTTAGTCCTCCCCAGCCTGAGGAGCGTGGGGAGGGAGCAGTGGATGATGAGGTGGTGGTAGTTTGTGTGGCCGACGAGGCATGCGCTGTTGTGCTTTGCAAGTTAAATGGTTGTTACATGGAATTGTTGATAGATACGGGGTCAAAGGTGACATTGCTTAAGGAGAGCAGTTTTAACACGCTTCGAAGGAAGGGGGACCGCGAGGTGTTGGAAGCGTCTGGTGGTATGGCAACCAAATTTGTAGGCATAACGGGGGATCCTCTTGGCATAAGTGGACTCTACCGGTTACACTTCTCTCTTGGCGGAATTGCATTGCAGCACCCCTGCTACGTATGCCCGGACACGGTGTCTCTGCCAAACGGAGTGTCAGGTATATTAGGGCAGGATTTTTTGAGAAAAGGGAAGGTAGTAGTCTCATTCTCTGAGGAAGAGGTTAATGCGGGCGGATCAAAAGTTCCGTTTTTGAACAGGAGAGGGGCTGAGATTCGCATTACCGATATTGACACCCGTCAAACAGTGGGATCATTGGAGAAGGTATATTCGCGGGTTGCCGTCAGGCTGGTCGATGAGGCGGTCGTCCTTCCTTGGTCGGAGCACATTTTGTACTCGTTTGTGCCTTCAGATGTAGAGAGCGGCGCCGTGGGAGTGCTTGAGCCGGTCGACTCTCTCAGCAATGGCCTGAAGGCAGCCGCGTGCCTCGTGACAGTCAATGACGCCCACAGAGTGCCCCTACGGGTGGTTAACTGTAGCCAGCAGCCACTGAGCCTTCCCAAGAACAAAACATTGGCTTTCTTCACCTCTGCGATAGAGAAACGTGAGCCCACCGATACGGTACTCGCAACTGTAGAGCATGCTAGTCCTTCGGCTGCTCCAAAGGTGTCGTTCGATCTTTCTCACGTAAAATCCAGGGAGAGGGAGGCTCTGGCTGGTTTGCTGAACGACTACTCGGAGGTATTCGCCGCGTCCAACCTGGATTTGGGCTGCTGTGGCGTTATAAAGCACAGGATAGAAACCGGCACTTCATCGCCCGTTTACCAGCGTGCGTACAGGATTCCTTACTCCCAACGTGAGGAGATGGAGCGGCAGGTGCAGGACCTGATTGATCGCGGCATTGTCGAACACTCAAAGTCACCCTGGGGAGCACCAGCACTATTGGTGGAAAAGCCAGATGGCTCGTATCGATTGGTAGTGGACTACCGCAAACTAAATGCCGTAACTCGCATCGATCCATACCCCATCCCCAATATACAGGAGACGCTTTCTCAGGTGGGCTCTGCCAGGTACTTCACGGTAGTGGACATGGCGGCGGGATTCTGGCAGATAGCAATGGATCCGGCAGATGCCGAGAAAACGGCATTCAACACGCCCTCAGGGCACTATGAATGGAAAAGAATGCCGATGGGTCTGGCCAACAGCCCTGCTGTCTGGCAGAGAACCGCTGATGTTATCCTGGCAGGTCTTCTGGGGAGGCTGTGCTTCGTGTATATGGATGACATTATCATATACAGTGACAGTTTTGAGAACCATTTGCGCGATATTGAGCAGGTTTTGGTGCGACTAAGAGGAGCGGGTCTCAAGCTGAAGCCCTCTAAGTGCCAATTCCTCAAAAACGAGGTGAAATACCTCGGGCACGTTGTTTCAGCTGACGGCGTGCGACCGGACCCTGAGAAACTAAGGTGTGTCTCGGATTTTCCATCCCCGACTAGCGTCCGCCAGGTCCGGCAGTTTCTCGGCCTGATCGGTTACTACCGAAGGCATATAGAGGAGTTCGCCAAGCTCGCTAAGCCGCTCACCGCCTTAACAGCCAAAAATGTCGCCTTTCGGTGGGACGAAAACGCGGAGAATGCTTTTGGGGCCCTGAAAAGGAAGCTAATGAGTGCACCGCTGTTGCGCCACCCGGATTTTAATTTGCCCTTCGTTATGGCCACAGATGCGTCAGAGTTCGCAGTTGGTGCCGTGCTATCTCAGGTTATCGAGGGCAAAGAACATCCCGTTGCTTTTGCTCGCCGACAGCTGAGCCCCACAGAGCAAAAGTACGGAGCTACGGAAAGGGAGTGCCTCGCCGTTGTCTGGGCAGTAAAGCACTTCAGATGCTACCTTTACGGCCGCAAATTCAAGCTAGTCACAGAGTGCCATCCTCTGAAATGGGTGATGAGTGTCAGGGACCCTAGCTCGCGACTCGCTAGATGGAATCTACACCTGCAGGAATACTGCTTTGAAGTTGAGCACAAGTCAGGAAAGACGCATCTGAATGCTGATGCACTCAGCCGCACAGCTGCCGTGGCAGCTAGTGATGAGTTTGTCCCCGTAGTCGACCCCGCCGAATTACGCACAGAGCAGTGCAAAGATCCTGACCTGAAGCGAATAATCGAAAGCTTAGAGGGCGCACCGTCTCACCCCGAACAGCTAGGTTATTTCATTGGCAAAGACGGCACCCTGTGTCGGCGCACGAGGCCAACCAGGAAAAGAAGACCAGAGAAAACCGCTTGGGAGAGAGTCGTCATACCTCGGTCGTGGACAGAAAGGGTTCTTCGCGCGTTTCACGATGCGCCATGCGCCGGTCATTTTGGCGTAGCGAAGACACGCAGGCGTGTGGAGCGTTTGTACTTTTGGAGTGGCATGCGACAGGATGTTAGAGACTACTGTGCGAAGTGTCATTCCTGTATCGAAAGAAAAACACCCAAGGGACGAAGACCAGCTCCAATTCAGCCGTTCCCTGAGGTTTCGGCTCCCTTCGAGCGGACAGGTATGGACATAATGGGCCCATTGCCCACGACCACTTCCGGAAACAAGTACATTTTAGTATTTGTCGATCACCTTTCAAAATACGCGGAAGCGGTAGCACTCCCAGATCAGAAGGCAGACACGGTTGCAAGAGCATTTGTCGAACAGATCGTGCTCCGACATGGACCCCCGAGGCAACTATTGACAGATCGGGGAACGAACTTCGTGTCGCAGCTAATGAGGAGAGTTTGCGAGCTGCTTAAGATCGCTAAGAAGCAGACAACACCGTACCATCCGGCTTGCAACGGCGCGGTGGAGCGACTGAACCAAACCGTGGCCGGGTTCCTGTCGCATTTTGTTTCGCGCGACCAGCGGGACTGGGACTTGTGGCTCCCGTATGCAATGTTTGCCTACAATTCCGCAGCACACGAGAGCACGGGCGAATCGCCATTCTTTCTTCTCTACGGCCGAGACCCGGACCAGCCTAGTGAAGTGCCAGAGGGCCCCCGTCGTGTCCCATACGCTTCACTGGACGACTATAAGGTGGAGCTAGAATCGCGCTTGCAAGTGGCGAGGGACATCGCAAAGGAGCCCTTAAAGAAAGCGGCGAAGCGCAGGAAGGAGGTGCACGATCGCAGTGCTAGAGACGCGCCGTTTAATGTGGGGGACAGCGTGTACATTGAAAACTGCCAAAGGCAGATTGGGCTAGCTCGTAAGTTCCAGACGAAGTGGAGAGGACCGTGCGAGGTTGTCGAGAAGCTTTCTCCGGTAAACTTCAGAGTCCGAGACGTGAACCGGCGCTTGATAAGGATACACGCAAATCGCCTCAAGTCGGCACCGGTTCAGTATTCACGAAATGAGGAAAGGGAAAGCGCGGATTTTGATGGGCACAGAAGTGAAGCGGAGCGCGCAGATAGTTCGCAAGAAACGCCCTCTCCTGCATTTGTTCGGCAGGCGCCAGAGGTGACGGCCGGAATGCCACCGGATTTACTTCATGCATTGCTAGAAGAAGAAGCGCGCGAGGTTGCCGCGCAGATAACGCCAGGGGAGGCTCCTGCCACGAGCCCTCGCGAGTCCCAAAGCAGACAAAGGGTCACAGACTTACTTAGTATGACTCATGAAGGCCGATATCCGCTGCGAAATCGGAAAGCTAAGTCGGACTAATGGCGTAAACAGAGCGGAGTTGTGAACTGGTTAGAATTGTGTAATGCCACAGCTCATAACATTGCTATGTGCTTATGTGTTAAGTTATCGGAGTTGGTAGTTAAACCTTTCTGTCATTAAGTAACACCTTCACAGGAGAGCATGCGGAGCGCATGCAGAACCTGCCCTACTTCCTTTCGTTATCTATATTTTTGTCTGTGCCGTGATCGTGCTAGAAGTGGGAGCTCCTTTGTAACTGTGGTAAATTTATTTCGTCCAGTTTGGACTAGAAAGGAGAGGCTTGGGTGCTGAGTTTCATGTTTATCTGTAAAAGAAGATCAGTGCTGCCCCTGGAGACGCCAGTTATGACAGCGGAGGCATATGGTGTTGTGCAGTGGTGTTGAGTGCAGCGAAAAGTGTTTTGTCGGACGCACTGTGCGAGGCGATTCAGAAAGACAAGGGGAGCTGCGTGGACTCAAATGTTCGGAGAACATTCTTCTGGAGGGTGAGCGAGTGTGACATTCCTTGTGTGTGCTACGAGGTTCCACGTTCGACGGCGCGGCGTAGACGGAGACCCAGATGACAGGCATCATCAATTACCCAGCCATGCTCGTTGAGAGTGACAACCAGAACGAAGGGGTTTAAGCCCAACCGGACCCAACCGGACCCGCCGCCGCCACCGCGGGGAAACGGGCTTATCCTCCCCAATTGGCGTGGCGGTTCCAGGGGCGGCCCTTCCGAGCACATTCCAGGACAAGGGAACTGTCAGCGGGCCAGAGCGCGCCTTACCTTGAGGAGCGAGTGTCAGTTGATGGATGGAGAATGGAGGCCGGTGACCCGCGGGAACTGTCAGCAAGCCAGAGCGCGCCTTACCACAGCCGACGCTATGCGCTACCTCGAAGACAACCTTCTTTCCCGCGGACTCAACACGTGAGGGGGGCGAGACCACGATGCGGTGGTATGTTTGTGCGCCCAAGTGAAAGCCCTAGCCCCCCCTCCTTCCCCTCCGGCGTGGGCGTCCTCACCCTAGGGAGTGTGGAGAAGAGGATATAAAAATCGAGAAGCAGTACGGAAGAGGCACGCTCAGGACGACATCGTTCGCCAAGAGGGCCTTCAGCGCCGAAGCCCGACGGCGTGCAGCTTCTGCCAGCAACCGCTCGAGCCCAACTCCGGAGCCACTCCATCGCCCCCATGAAGTCGTCGGCACGTAAGCTCGGACGCCCCAGCCTCTGAATCTTAATCATGTATAATTATTGGATATATCTGTTTGTTTAAACTGAGCCATACGGTGTCTCTTTGCCTCTCCGTCCCGTGTGGACCTGCGCATTATGGGGGTCATCACAGTTACTTGTCCTGTTTATTTCATTGCCATTGTGAATGAAATGACTGTTTTTGCAAAGCAAACAGGTTCATCCAGAACGAGAAGAAATTCAACTGCTTTATTTTATGTGAGAGCATCTCATTAACTGGGTCAGGATAGTGTGCCGGGGCAACCAAGAGTGTCAAAATGCAGGTTAACCGCCATTACCCTTCAGGGAGCCATAAAGAGTTTTATCATCTCGATGTGGGCGCAATTTATATATCAAAACTGAATATAATATCTTGTTTGCTAAAAACACAGTAAATCAAATCTATTTCCCGAAGGTAACCATGCACTTGGGCCCTAATTCGCTCCCAAAGTGGTAAATAATGATTGTAAACCTATTTCGTATATTTTTGATTGGTTGGTTCTATGCGTTGCTAGTGCTACCTGAAACTAACGAGTCACATTCAGGTTGTGATAGGCGACGAATACTTCTGCGAAGCCTATAATTTTTAAACTTCGCAGAGACCACACAGACTGAATGAACGAAAAACGACCCTGCTAACGTTTTGTGTCGTATTATTGCCTCTATTTTCGTTGAACATAAGCATAAACGAACGAACCGGTATCAGAACTCTGCGAAAGCTATGCAGTGCTCAAGATTCATAGCTTCGATTCCTCTTCGGCACAAAGTCATCAAGAATGAGAAGCTGAGGCGTAGTTATACGATCAATGTGTGGACTCAATATCTGACATCTGTTGATATGGTAACGGAGCTTATTAACAATTTAAAGCAGCATATGCTCGATTGATGCACTAGAAAGAAATGGATGAACCGTAGATATTCTTGGCAAATAACTTAACTCCTTACAGCACTCACCGTAAATTTTTAGAGAAAAATTTACTATAATAAAAGATCATTACTGCAGGAAGAGGTAGTTAAGGTTTTTATGGGGGTTTAACAACCAAAATCAACTGAGGTTATATGGGAGGCCGTAGTGAAGGGCTACGTAAACTCCGACCACCTGGGGTTCTTTAACGTGCACTGACATTGCACAGTACACGTGTCTCTAGAATTTCGCCTGCATGTAAATTAGACCGCTGTGCAGGAAGAAGTTTTTTCTAAAGCCTGTAAGACATTTGCAGCGAAGCTGCCTAACTTTATCCTTTTTTTTCCGCCATTCAGGGCTACTTTGGAGGTCCTCGAGCCATTCAGTCCACCGATGGCCGCTACGTGCAAATCGGCATCGCCGCGAATCTGGGAACTTCCTGTCGGATAGGCAACGTCATCACCCGGATCGACGTCTTCATGCCCTGGATAGAAAAAATGATCGGAGTGCGCAGCGCCTATCAGAACCTTCCGTCGTACGCGCCTCTGGTGACCGGAGTCGCACGGTTGAGCCCGTTCATGTTCACTCCAGACCTGCCGGGGCTGGAGCCGTGGTACTTCTAGATACTGTACATTTGGTGCGTCTCAATAAATTTCAGAACTAAGCGGACACGCAGCAACCTTTGTACCTCATGTTTGTGCTCACAAACACGGTCTCTCAATTTTTCGTGCTACAGAGAAGCTCGTTGAGAGGCTAGTACTCAGACTTCGAAAAGCTGAGTCCCCTGTATCTCTTCCTGGCGCTTTGCAGACCATATTCTCATCCCTCAGCCCCCCCCCCCCTCTCACGTCTTTTATACAACTACCTTTCAGAGATACCGACGAACGCCTCGTGTAGATTCTGGGTCAGGTACAACTCAAGACGATAGCTGCAAACACCCCTAAAAGGTATCCCGCTAACCTATAGCGTTTATACCATAGAGTAATGATGTGGCCGCCCACCTCCTCAGCCCTGCTAGCCACCTACAGTGCCACTCTAGCAGGTATAACGCGAATGACCCGAAACATCATGGTCATGGGTTGATGTATTATTTGAAGACTCTACTACGAGGGTCGTTTGACGCTCCGTTTTGAGTTGTATCTGAATACAGCATCGTCAGTCTTTCGTCTGAAAACTCTGGGCAGAAGCCGGGGATGAACCAAAATCAATAAATAAAAATAAACTTGGTGTTGTGTCCTAAAAGCAAATGGGTTCTTCTATGCCGTGCTGCAGCGTCCAGCAAAAACAGGCATCACGGGATCTGTTCCGTTTGCTATTGTTTCCACAAATTCACCTTTTTTGTCGAGTCAGTATGCGGTCGTTTGATGGCTGTGGTGGGAAAAATAGCGGACAGACGGCACACAGAGAGCTGAAAACGCTATAGACGACTACAAAGGAACTGACACCTGTGCCCTGCGTCTCGCGCGAAACTAGAAAGAACTCCACTTGGTACTCAGGGCATCCTGACTTGGACAGCTCTTCGGTAAGTGAACTCTCATTTGAAAATAATTTCACATTTTCTGCGAGTGATATGAAAAGGACTTCTCCAGCTTTAACAAGATTTAGTAGCAGTAGTGGTTTATTATTACAAAAATACAAAAAGGGAGCAAAACATGATGCCGGCCGCGTCAGTTTCTATTTCATATGTTGAGCACCCCAGTAGCATCTGGCGAAAATAAAGGGACAGGAAGAGGACACCAGGAGAAGTACAGTGGAGGAAAAACGCTAAGACGCTCGTGTGCTGTGCGATGTCAGTGCGCGTTAAAGATCCCCAGGTGGTCGAAATTATTCCGGAGCCCTCCACTACGGCACCTCCTTCTTCCTTTCTTCTTTCACTCCCTCCCTTATCCCTTCCCTTACGGCGCGGTTCAGGTGTCCAACGATATATGAGACAGATACTGCGCCATTTCCTTTCCCCAAAAACCAATTATTATTATTAAGTACAGTGGAGAGCGATAACAGGAAGGGAAGCCTGTTTCACGCACTTTAGTTCCTTCGTATAAATATGCACGCCGTACTCACTGCTCAGAAAACTAGGTATATGTAGAATGGTTCATGCTTAGAAAACAGTTGCACGTCAGATTTCAATGACGTAAGAACGTTGGCTAATAGCGCTATGGCATAAGGTGTTTCTATGTACCCACGAAAGCTCAGACAATTTCTTAAGCATTTAATGCCGGAGATATAGAATGTTAGACCCCGGCAATGATTGTGTTCATTGAACAACAGTGAACAACACCGAACAGCCAACATACGAGGCGAACCGTAAAACCATCCGGACCCCACTGCGGTTCATTGGCAAGAGTTACTGCGGTAAAAGATTGTCGGAGATTACACTAATTACTCTTCTTTTGAAAGCTTGAATTTTCTTGTTCACAATAGTCAAGTGCAGAATCACGTTTCGAGGTTCAATCTACAGGACATTTCTTCTCTTGAAGGTTACTGTACCATACTGCGCTATCATTTTGAAGCTACCTTTTATACGCCTTTCTTTCGAGATTGAAAACTCCGTTGTGAAGCATCGAATGCCGCATAGCGCAAGAGTTCAATAAAGTGGCTGGTTACGCGTTATTAGTATGCGCGCTAAGAAATTGCAATGTAGTAGCCGTTCTCCGGGTCATGTTTAGCAGAAACGATTCTAAGTTCTTAAACCTGCTGTCGTTAATCCGCTCAGCATGCGCAGGTAGGTTTTCGCAATTACGAAAAATTGGGTTTTTCGAAATATTTCCTTGCATTGGCTTCCTGGCATGGTCAGCCACACTTCTGAATAATTATTTAGGACTGAATGATACTTAAAATTAATAAGCTGGACAACAGGTTTTTGTGCTTAGCACAGTGATCTCCTACGTGGTACGCCAGCTAAATATTCTTTTGCCACCTACCGAACTTGACTTCCAAATATTGTTGTATTGGTGTTGCTCTTGTCATATTTAGCCGCAGCCCTTGGAAGACCCAGTGGGAGAGGTACTCGATAAAGGAATGCACCAAAGTTATGGAATTACTTGAAAACCTTTCGCACTTCGTTGGTGCTTGGAATGTCAGGTGATACTTATGCATTCATTTAGAGTAATGGTTCTAAAAACTTAATTATCAAGACATCTATACAGCAACGATTTATGGCTCCGGTGTGTGGGTGTCTGTACATGACACCTAGGGGATCATTTATCCTGACTCTTTTTATCTCATGGGACAGGTTACGCATGTGAATTGAATTATTACTCAGTATTAATATGCATCGTCAAGAAAGACCAATATTTGTATAACAATGTTGAAAAATGGTGAAAGGGGGTACAGAAAAAGGTTACCTCCAGAAAACGACAATTTTTTAATGTTGACATTTCTTTGTGTACAGGTGTCTTGAGGGCTGAGGAAAACAAATTCAGGATGATCTTTCTCCTACTTGCAGCAACTGTGCTGCTAGGTGGGCTCACACCAGTAGGTGAAGTATTGAACGCTATTTTTCTCATGATTTAGAGCTATGGTTTTAATATGTCACGAAATGATTTCGAACTCTTCTACGTAAACACGCAAGTGCGATTTGACAATAAAAAATTCAGTACTGGCATCACAATCTGCTGTAAGGGGTTTAAAAGATTGGCAGAAACTCCATTTTGAAAACGAAACTTCTAAGCATACATTTAATTAGGTATTCCGTTATGAATACTTGACAGGAGAAAAAAAACATTCAAGGTGCGTTAAAAGTAGGTTAATATGTGCAGAGCAGTAGCAAATTTACGCAGAACTGGCAATGTACTTTTGGCTGCGCAGTAATTCAGTTATCTTTATTGCGCTCTAATCGCGGACTTATATAAGTGCATAAATAAACCCGCTAAGATCATAAGCAAATGAAAGCAGCAAAAACGTTCTACAGTTTTGATGTTTTCGCAGCACACTGCATGTGTTAAGGCAGTCTTTATTTCTTTATATAGTTTGAAAACTGGCCACCTGTATCACACTTTATGTGTTCAGACAAGCGTTATTTCAGGTGCAAAAATCTGTATGTGCTTTAGGCTAACTAGTCTCATTAAACTTTTCAGCTCATGGCGGAAGATTTCGAACTGAATAGCTCTGGTAAGTGCCCTAAATTATACACTAATTTGCTAATATTGCGATTCCTGCAATTAAGACGAACGTATTAGTTTAAAAGCGTCGCAGATTGTATGTAAGCGATCAGGCTCTCAGAAAGCGTGCACAGCGCAAAAAAGAAAAGTGCATTTGGGTTTGTTGTGTACTGAAGGCTTCAAGATATCCTAGATTTTATCATGCCCGTAGCCGAAGCGTTTTTCCTGTCCGTGATTCAGTTGGGTGGCAGTACCAGAAATACTCGGACTCCTGTTTCACGTCCCTCAACAGCCCTAATAATAATACTAATTGGTTTTTGGGGAAAGGAAATGGCGCAGTACCTGTCTCATATATCGTTGGACACCTGAACCGCGCCGTAAGGGAAGGGATAAAGGAGGGAGTGAGAGAAGAAAGGAAGAAAGAGGTGCCGTAGTGGAGGGCTCCGGAATAATTTCGACCACCTGGGGATCTTTAACGTGCACTGACATCGCACTGCACACAGGCGCCTTAGCGTTTTTCCTCCATAAAAACGCAGCCGCCGCGGTCGGGTTCGAACCCGGGAACTCCGGATCAGTAGTCGAGCGCCCTAACCACTGAGCCACCGCGGCGGGTCACCTTAACAGCCCTAAATTTTCAGAAATACTAAAAAAATTTCATTCGGTTCCACATCCGTCTCTGGTCTCAATGGGTTGATCTCATCGTCTTGGCGTTTGTCAATGTTTAATTTTATAGATAGAAACCTATGTTTGCTTGATGCGAAAGTCGCATGAAACCTCAGGCGACGTTTCAGATTGCAGCACACTCTCTCTCGGATCTTCTTTCTAGGTGGCAGAGAATCATTGAGTCATCCTTAGCTTAAAGTCTTCTTTCCTTTTTTCTGGTGTTTGAAGAGTGCGGAGTTTCCGGGAGTCCACATCTCATTGTCAATGGAACGGCTGCAAGACCTGGGCAGTTTCCATGGATGGTACGAAAACAACAGCTCAATGCATTTCACATATCGACTCAATAGTGATTGTTTGTGACAGCCTGTTTCCCGTTGAATTTTTTTTTTTTTTTGGCAACCGAAAATGTTGAGCAGATATCAATGTAAACTTAAAGTAGTGTGAAGGAGTGACAACTCAAAAAACGCGTGTTGCTCAGGACGGAGAGCAACGATTCGCTGCGCTCAAAAATTTGCAGAACTCTACTGCAAAGTGCAGACTTTGCTGTCGGGCTCACTTTGAAGTGAGCCCTCGACAGCAAAAACTGCAGGAAAGGAGTGTTTTGTGCGGTGTAAAGGGAACTATTACTACAGGGTGTCGCAAATATTTCGCTGACTTTTGTTGCCGATGATCTGATTCAATTCTCGCCGATGTTTTTTTTTTTCAGATTTAAAATTTGCTCACGTCGTAACGAAGTGGTGAAAGCTGGATAAAAATGGTTACCCCCGGCAGCACGCTTCATAATCGCTGAAGACTAGGAAACCTACACCTAGTTAGCTTCACCGACTAGCCCTAACAAAGGCTTCAATCTGATAGAGGTGCTCTTAACAGAATCTAGCAACATCAGAAAAAACAGTAGCAGTGAATTGATTAACTCATTCTACAGCCTTAGTGCAAGCTCACGACACTCCCTAGTCGTAAGTCCGAATAGGTAGCCGGTCTTCTGAGAGCTCACTGCGCACTCCCAGCCAGTGCCACAGACGTGTGCAAAGAATGTTAACAAATGTTATGAATGTTAAGGAATGTTATGAAATGCTTGCTGTTTTGCATTTCCGGTATCCTATGACATCATATTACAGTGAAAAATCACTAAATCATTGGAATAAAGCAATAGAGCAATTAATAAACATCTAAACAAGAAAAATAGCATATTTTTTGTGAAAAGCGAATGAATAAAAAATGTTTACTTAATTAACGACACCGCCAAAGATAATGCCAAGATAGAAAGATGAGGATCAGTGTGCATTTGGTGTATGTTGAAGGTGAAAAAGCATTTGTGGCTTTTCGGACTCCGAAACAGGCTGCAGTTTGTGTTCTTTAAAGGTGCTGAATGGCGGTTGGAAGGTTACAGAAACGGCCTTGGGCGCTCCATTCACATCATGCTAACTGAAGGAAGCCCTGTGTATAACAGTAATTCGCATGTGTGCTATGTCCGCTTACACTGGCAGAATAAAATTTCCTGAACACTAAATTGACGTTAACAGTGGTGGCTGTTGCTAAAATTTTTTTAAGGTTCGCCTATCAATGGTCGTCACCGAAGCGTTGGAGCTGTTCTGCGGAGGCGCCATCATAACCAAACGTCATGTGCTTACAGCAGCGCACTGCCTCTCCAATAAGTAAGTTCTTTTGACGAAACTTTCATTTTAAGCTTATTCTCCTACCTTAGAAAATATAACCCGATTGATTGTGTTGTTAAAAAACGTGTAGAATAGATGCATCCGAGCGAGGGCTTTCCATAAAATGGGAAGCATATATTGACCTAATCGCGGCTAGAGTATTCGCCGGAAGTGATAGTTTGTTTGGGTTAAAAATATGGGATCGATTTTTCAAGGAATTATGGGTGTGTTGCTAATATTAAGTGTAAATTAGACTTCGTTCTTAGTGAATTGTGCCAACGATAGTGCCGTAGCGTATTGTAACTGAAAACAGTGGCGTTAACTGCCTAACTAGTCCCTGCTGTAACGTTCTATATGAGCGGCCTATATCGAGCTTTGAGACTGGATTGTAGGGTTGTATCATTCCGAAGCAACTCAGGCTATGAGTTACTCCGTAGGTGAGGACTACGGATAGATTAAGACTGCTAGGTATTCTTCAACGTTCGCTGACATCGATGAGCACAAGACGTGTTTCGCCCACGTCGAAATACGACCGCGGCGGCAGAGATAGTGCATATGTCGTTCGGTCACTCATCCCGAGATCTCAAGGCAATCATGGCTGGTGAGAGATATGATATAGAAATTTGTATAATGCAGAATTTGATATGCTTTCCACATGTTCTGAGTATGATTTCATTACATCTTTCGTACAAATTGCACATGTGTTCTGCATGGTGTGCGTGACGTCACACGGAGTTCGTGGAAATTTCGACTTTGATCAGGTGCGTTGTCCCCATAGGCTGTAGACACTCCCTAGGAAAACGTTACGGCTTCGTAAATAGACATGCATTCTTTACACATGATCAAGGCGCAAGCCTGTAAACAGCTACATGTGCGTCTATGGATGTTTTCCACAACTGGTTTAGGAGGCCTTCATATTGCAAGGATATTTGTGTGAGGTTTCATTCATGCAGTGGCATTCATGAAGTGGGATTCATGAAAAAGACGTGCGGTTGTATTCATTTACCTTTCCTTTATTTTGTTAACGCAGCAAGGGTGAGATGGCGACGAGAGGTCATGTATACTACGGCAGCCATGATGTCAAACAAGCTAAAATGGTTGAAATAGAGAAGATGTTCCCTCACCTTCATTTCAAGCGGAAGCCTTGGACACACGACATCGCTATCCTACTGGTATTTCTTCACAATATTTTTGTTTCTTTTTTGTATTTCAATTTAAAAAAATGGAAGAGGATACCAACTTATCACCCGTAAAATAAATTTCAGTCTGCTTTGGCAGTATTGCAAAGGAGCATTCAGACGTGGCTGACACAACTTGATTGTGTAAAAGCAACACACGTCATCATCATCAGCCTGACTGCACCTACTGCAGGGCAAAGGCCTCTCCCATGTCTCTCCAATTAACCCTGTCCTTTGCCAGCTGCGCCTATCGTATCCCCGTAAATTTGTTAATGTCATCTGCCCATCTAACCTTCTGCTACACTTGCCTTCTCTTGGTATCCACTCTGTTACCCTTCACAATCGGTAGCGAGGTGCTGGAAGTCGCAAAGGAATATGTCTACTTAGGGTGACACGTGCACCCCCCCCCCCCCCAAATTACGGATGGCCAAGCGTAATTGGGCCAAACGCGAATTAGTTGAGATAGAACATGTGTTTGAACTGTGGCTTCTGTTCGAGACTCGGTTTTGAAGGTCAGCCAAGCTTCAGACAAAGATTGACGAAATAAAACTTCAGCTCCGCCTGAAGGCTATGACGGGATAACGTTAATAGGTAATGTCCATATAGGCGTAATTGGTCATTCTCTGCTTTACATTGTTGCATAGCGGGGAATCCTCACACCCCTGCTGGTGCGAGGACTACAGCTATGCAAGAATGTAAAGCAGAGAATGACGATTTGCGCATATATGGGCATTATCTACAGTCCAGGTGTAAGGACTCCAGTTGTGGAGTCTTCACACAACGACATATTGTTTCGCAAGCTTAACTTTCCTGCTCCGCAATATTGTTCTGAAATGCAGCATTTTTTTGCTGTCTAGGATAAGATACCGTCTACAATAGTTGTGAGCAGTGGAATGTTATTTTACGCAAAGGTTAGCTAGTTACTTGTATCAGAGGCCTACGAAATCCTTGAGAAACGCAATGGGGTCTACCGATGGAACAACGTTTTTTAGCACCCTGAACAATTCAGGAATAGATTCACCCAACGTGTTGTATACTTACTGACTCTGTACAAGCGCATTTTTTGAGAGAAATTGTTGTTGAACCAACATTTTCGCGCATGATAAGATTACATCATAGAAATCAATATATTCGGAGATAAGTTTTCGGACGCTTGTAGTTTTCTGCCATTTATTCTCAAAAACACCCCCCCCCCCCCCCCCCCCCACGGTTTTCTATGGCAGCATTAGCTGCTGGTGGAGAGCGCAAGGTGGACTTTAAAAGCAACGTTTTGCAACGCATCGGAAGATTCGATCATTCCCACTAATATGTTCATAACAGTGTCTAACAATATTCTACATGTATCTCGCAATTCGCAAAAACGCACCACATTGGTTTTCTACGGGAGTCTTAACAACTCTGTGCGAGCGAAGGACCAATTTTAAAAGCAAGATTTCGCCATGCATCGGAAGGTTACACCATTCCGATCGATATGTTCATAAACGTTTCTTACAATATTCTACCCTTACCTCATAATTAAAAGTAATGTCCAAGAAGGCTGCAGTGTACTTGTCTATGCCAGCATGGATGCCAGAGGGAGGTTCATCCTGTCAAAGTCACGACCTCTTCGGTAATGTCTAGGTGAGTTGATGCAGCCTGTAGAAAACCAGTGCATATGCATGCATATACGCAATACGCAGGGATATATATACCTGCGCTGTGTGTTCAGTCATTCTTACGGCAGAAACATATGCTGCGTATTGAGTCCTTTTATGCAAAAGCGAACGTCTCTCTTTCAGGTAAAGGAGCCTTTCCAGTACTCCGAATACGTGCGGCCACTATGTCTGCCAACAGGGAAGCTGGATGATTTGAGCAAAGAAGTCGTAGCTGCCGGATGGGGGCACATGAAGCCAAGTACGACCCTCGACACTCTCAGATATTTTGTGTTACCCTACCGCCACTCAAAACCGTGCGTTTCATCTCATGCAATACTGAAAGTAATTTAGTTGGTTTCTATGGGTTGACGTTTATCGGAGGTTCACTGGGGGTTATTCTTCCTAAATACGGGACAGGAAGTGAATATACAACTCGTTAACCAAGAAAACAAAAGACAGCACTAAGTGTAATACTACGTCACGTACTTTCCTGCAAACATTCTCGCATAGCGTTGATGAATAAAAAAACCTAGAAACAAATTTACAGCGCGAATAGCATAGTTCAAGTGGTATTGTTATTGGCGGTATTGTTAAGCGGTATTGGCGGTATTGTTACAACCTCTCATGACGAGTACAGTTCGGGTTTGGCGATTAAAGGGCTCAGAGGCTTTTACAAATGGGTGGCAGCGACACGAAGGCTACACCACGCGGGAGGCCCGGCTTGCATACACGGGGTTGGGGCCTGATCACATGGAAGAGGTACGCGTGCCACGAGATCATGGGTCGACGCGTCCCCTGGCTGAAGATCTTAAAGCACGAACCACGTACAGGGTGTGGTCACGTGATGAGGTACACCACCGCCAACGCTCATTTGGGAAAGAAAACCATAAGTAGTAGGGCTGTAGAAAGAAAAAACAAAAAAATACTCTCGTGGTAGAGTGTAGACGTAAGGGTGGCAGAGTTCAATGCCCTTTCTGTTTTCAGCGGGCTCCGCGCTGCGCCGAACGATGGCGCCATGGTTACGCACGAGACCGCGGGCGCGCAGACGGCGCAATGCGCGAGGGTGCTCGGTTCGCTTACACGTCGCCAGGACTACGCATGCGCCACTCGTGTTGCATGACGCAGCTTAAGCTTCATCGCGCAACGAGCTAGCTTCTCCTACCAAGGGACTACAAAGATACTGTTGTAGACTCATGCGCTGTTCCGGCGGCAGAATAGCCCGTGGTCACCTGAGGGTAGACGGAAAGGTTTGCAAACTTTCGTTTATATTCACCCCTGTGTTCTCCCTTCTGCTTGGAGCCATGTTCGCCCTGTTTTCTGGCGCCGACGTCACGCGCGGTGCGCCGACAGCGGAGTCTAAAAGCATGTCATGCTATACAAAAATTGCACTGAATAGATAAGGGCGTGTAAGCATCTGAAGCTTACAGTGTTCTTTGAAGTGATGGCGCCGCAAGACTAGGCAGAAAATAAAAGACACTAATTATTTTACTTCCGGAGCTCACACAAACTTTTCTATATTGCGCTATGCCAGAACGTGTTAAGTAAAATGCGTTATTCACGTAACTCCATGCAATAAAATTGGACACTTTTTTCCGCAACACAGATGGATCGGCAGTAAAAGGTCTTCAATATACAAATGTCAAGGTTGTGCCGGGTAAAATGTGCAGGGAGTATGGCGAAAACTGGACTGAGAGCCAAATGTTGTGCACATTTAAACCCGGAAGCGGAGTTTGCAATGTACGTATTATTTATTGATATTTGAATTGCTGCTATGTGAAGGCTAACGTTAGAATCCACGATAGATTCATATTACCTTGTGCTTTTCTTGGCCCTCTGCTGCTAACAAAGAGGCATGAATCTAGGATTTACCGTGCTAATCACGCTGTACAGGGAGTTCATTCAGTGCACTTTCGGGGACAAAACACTCCAGGACTCGGGAAAAGAGATCTAGGTTCATAGGCGTCACGCCTCTACCAAAGAATATATAATCTTATAATATATAAGAATATAATTGGAGCACGTGAGTCTGACTGCCACTTTCGTAAGTTTGGCTCTAATCAACTCTCTAATAAACGCAGCTCTCCGCTTTTGTTCCCGGGTATGCGTCCTGGAGAGTTTTGTCCCCAATTGTATATTTGTATGCAACACTGTTGTAGCTTTCCAACTTCACTTCTTTACCATCCATTTATAGTGCAGCAAATGGCTCAAATTCGTTTTGACCGGCACTCCTTTGCTTTTCTATACCATATTGTACCTTGAAATTTGCTTCGTTTTCAGTACTTTGGGCAAGCCCTACGCTCTTTTTCGTCTTTTTTCTGCCGTGAATTCGCACCTTATTTATATCCAGTTCTCGAGGATTTTCACCGAGTGAGAACTAACTAAAATAGCCGCGAATTCAATTATGAACAGTATTCTTTTCCTCTAGTTTAAATTGGTAAATTCTCTGTCACTTTCTCTGCCTTACTTATATTTTGAGCTAGGTTGCAGAGGGCAAGTCAATAGGCGTGGAAATGCTTTTCATAATCTATTTTTTCGTTGTCTGGTTTCTTTGTTCTTTTTAGTCGCATACAATTGTTTAAGCACGGCAGTATTCAAAGCAAAGAGTTTTTTTATGTTTTGCGCATATTATCATTGCTTTCAGCCGACTGCAAAAAAAAATAGAGATCGGGGGAACTCTCAAATGGAAAAAAGTCAGCCTGTTGCCGTTTCTTTTCCTTTCCCTCGCTCATCATTGAAATTGATGTCTGCGAGTTTCGCACTTCGTAGGAGGGTTTTAACTTAATAGCTCCTGTACTAAGATGGTAATCAATGTTCAAGATGCCCGAAAGGTACCTTATCTACTTAAATTTAGAAGAAGCTTTTTCTTTCCGCATCATCGTGCTCATAGCGATTTGTGCAGTTTTTGACAATTAAAAAACAATTAACCCCGTCTTTAGCTCATTTTCCCGGTACTAAAAGAGGTCGCGATCGACCTTCATTGGTAGTCATGTGGAACGAGCCAAGCCCATCTTTACAAGCAACTTCTTGAAGCAAGAGAGACCTCCAGACAGAACAGCTATATCCGGCAAGATGATCAGTTATTTCCTCCCGCCTGGAGCACAGAGAAAGATGGCGAAATACTGAGCTGGATAGGCTTTCCAGAAGACACCATTATGGAAAGAAAGTTGTGGTACCAGCTGTCGAGATATGAAACATTGATTCAGCTGGTGGCTTCGTCATTCGCATAAAATATTGGCCCTCACGGTGATTTTGACAATGCGGAGACAGTTGAAGCTCATTGTAATGATGTCGAAGGGGCCCTCGATATCTTCGTTATATCTTATGCCTCGTTATCTCAGTACGCGGCTTAAGTTGTAACTTTCACGTGCCAAAGGGCTTGCCTGTCGCAGTGCATAGACATGACTAAATAGCTGACGTTTCCGGGGTATGTTGCGAGAGCCATTAACACGCTGAACAAGCGATCACATCTAAATATACGCCCACCAGCGAAATATGCCAGCCTTGCCAACGCGAGCACGTTACCTGCGCGGCCTGCGAGCAATTCAGCGTCTAGAAAATTGGTCTTGGAAAAGTGATGACACAGAAGACAGGGGTAAACATAAACCAAATATTTAGCGGCCTTTCACAGATACTGAACTTTATGCGGGACACGTTATAGCAGGGTACCCTTATGAGGGCCTATCTTTAAGAATGTTCATAAGACGTCCCTCTAAAAGAGGGTGACTACGTCATTAGTACGCCTGTTGTGGTTTCCTCTGGGGCAGACTTCGCTGTTTCTTTAGTGATTGACACACATAAATCTCGTTATCTTTAAGCAGCCTTGTACAGGACATGTGGCGGGGAATGCCGGTACGTCATCAGATTTCTTCAATCAAGCTTTTGAATTTAGGTGGCACCAAGTAACAAACGGCCGCATTTGACCTCAGTCTTGATTAAATATTGAAGGCTTTCAAAAAGAGACGCAGCAAAAAAATCAGCGCATTAAAACGCACACATGAAAAATGCAGAACACATCGGGCAAAACAGGTCACTTCACCCACGTGCATTGGTTGAGATAAATGCTAAATGCATGCAGAAATACAAAAAATACGTACGAGAGTGATATGAATGCCTGCTCACCGTCTGATAGTGTTACCTCATGTTTCTGATGTTGTTGTCATTGGAACTTAACGGCGCATAAACACGAGGCCAATATATGCAGCGTACTCTACACGGAGCCAGGTTTACTGGGCACGTTTATAACAGAGTGGTTTTAATTTATTATTTATCCAGGCGAGCTCCGAACTGAACGCTTATGAAGGTGACCGCCTCAGAAAGGCCCGAAAGAGTTGCAAAAAAAATTTTCGCCCAAATCATAAAACGTATTTATGCCAAAAAGAAAAATCTTACGAGCACACAAGCTACGACAATGTCATTGAGCTTGAAAATGTAGAACTAGACAGAACAATAATGTTTTTCCTAAATCCAGGCTGACTCCGGAGGGCCGCTATTCCTACCACAACCAAGAGGGAGGTACGTCCAAGTCGGCATCGCATCGTTTGTCGCCAAACCTGGCTGCGTCATACATCCGCAAGTCTTTACTCGCGTTGACGTGTTCATGCCATGGATAAAAAAGCACATCGGAAAGCACGGGGCCTATGTTACCGAAAAGACCAACACCGAAATAACCGATGGGGATGGACCTGCGATCCCTGACCATTTTACAATGGAGAGTAGGGTGCACCCCCACGCGAAGCACCTCGTATATCCTCCCTTTGACCGGCGTTCAGATCTTGCATCGGAGATTAGGCTGCATCCCCACGCGAAGAACCTCGTGTATCCTCCCTTTGACCGGCGTTCAGATCTTGCATCGGAAAGTAGGCTGCATCCCCACGCGAAGCACCTCGTGTATCCTCCCTTTGACCGGCGTTCAGATCTTGCATCGGAGAGTATGCTGCATCCCCACGCGAAGCACCTCGTGTATCCTCCCTTTGACCGGCGTTCAGATCTTGCATCGGAAAGTAGGCTGCATCCCCACGCGAAGCACCTCGTGTATCCTCCCTTTGACCGGCGTTCAGATCTTGCATCGGAAAGTAGGCTGCATCCCCACGCGAAGCACCTCGTGTATCCTCCCTTTGACCGGCGTTCAGATCTTGCATCGGAGAGTATGCTGCATCCCCACGCGAAGCACCTCGTGTATCCTCCCTTTGACCGGCGTTCAGATCTTGCATCGAAAAGTAGGCTGCACCCCCACGCGAAGCACCTCGTATATCCTCCCTTTGACCGGCGTCCAGATCTTGCATCGGAGAGTATGCTGCATCCCCACGCGAAGCACCTCGTGTATCCTCCCTTTGACCGGCGTTCAGATCTTGCATCGGAAAGTAGGCTGCATCCCCACGCGAAGCACCTCCTGTATCCTCCCTTTGACCGGCGTTCAGATCTTGCATCGGAAAGTAGGCTGCACCCCCACGCGAAGCACCTCGTGTATCCTCCCTTTGACCGGCGTTCAGATCTTGCGTCGGAGAGTAGGCTGCACCCCCACGTGAAGCACCTTGTGTATCCTCCTTTTGACCAGCGTTCAGATCTTGCATCAGAGTAAGCTGCACCCCCACGTGAAGCACCTCGTGTATCCTCCTTTTGATCGTCGTTCAGATCTTGCATCGTAGAGTAGGCTGTACCCATACGTGAAGCACCTTGTGTATCCTCCTTTTCACCGGCGTTCAGATCTTGCATCAGATAGTATGCTGCACCCTCACGTGAAGCACCTCGTGTATCCCCCTATTGATCAGTGTTCAGATCTTGCATCGTAGAGTAGGCTGCACCCCCACGTGAAGCACCTTGTGTATCCTCCTTTTGATCAGCATTCAGATCTTGCATCAGAGTAAGCTGCACCCCCACGTGAAGCACCTCGTGTATCCTCCTTTCGATCGTCGTTCAGATCTTGCATCGTAGAGTAGGCTGTACCCATACGTGAAGCACCTTGTGTATCCTCCTTTTCACCGGCGTTCAGATCTTGCATCAGATAGTAGGCTGCACCCTCACGTGAAGCACCTCGTGTATCCCCCTATTGATCGGTGTTCAGGTCTTGCATCGTAGAGTAGGCTGCACCCCCACGTGACGCACCTTGTGTATCCTCCTTTTGACCGGCGTTTAGATCTTGCATCAGATAGTAGGCTGCACCCCCACTGAAGCACCTCGTGTATCCTCTTTTTGATCGGCGTTGAGACTGGTTTCAATAAACACAGTTCTGCTATAAGACCAGTGTCCTTAATGTCACTTGTAATGACCACGCTCAAAGTCGGACCGTCTATGGCTACCCCCGCTTTCTACTCTGTTGCTGGGTACACTGCAAGTAAACATGCTCATTATACCTACAGACGCGCCACTACGTTGCGGATTTTAAATAAGCAGCTCTCCTGTTGAGTGTATACATAGGTCTGGAGAGAGTGTCACGCAAATAGAAGCAAAGTCAGGTAATATTTTCCATAAGTGCACTAATGAATCTAATGAATAAAAATTCTAAATAGAAGGCAAAAATGGCTGCAACGCCCTATACATGCCTATAGACTGAGATTTCGCCGAGGACGAAATTAACGCAATATTAATCTCTACGAAGAGAAAATAGTGCTACAAACGCGATTGCGAGAATCTTTTCCTCAGACTTGCAATGTTCAGTCAAGCATGCTTCGCGTACTGGCTCCGACCATACTTGTCTGGTTGCAGCACTGATGGGAATACTGATAATGTTTGCAGGTGTTGTAGCTCGACTGCCTTTGGCTTCTCGAGCATCTCCTTCACACTTCCCTACCACCAGTGTCGTGCAAAGCTCTGCAAGCATGATGAGTTTAGGGAGGTGGTAGAGTTCGGGCCCCAGAGACACGGTGGCTCACTCATAAGCCAAAATCAAACCTTCTGCTTAGAAAGCATCCTGAATATCCTCAATGGAGGTATATAAATGTCTAGGGTGCAATGAAAACTTGAGAGTACAATAAAGATCTGCGTTCAGGGTATGACGCGATAGCGTTAAAGGGACACTGAGGAGAACTCTATTTTTTTTTGTTAGCAAAATCTGACAGTTCGCCATTTCATAGCTTTGTTGCCGCTTGTACGGGCGCGAAAGATGCATTTATTTCAAAGAAATTTGGATTCTAAGTTGAAAAAGTTTTTCCCGCCCCTCTGATTCAAACTCAGGAAACTCTTATGACGCCACGGCAACTCTTATGACGTCACAGAACGGAGTGACATGAATCGTGACGTAAACGCAGACTCCGTGATTTCTGGCTGGCTACCGGTGCTGTGCGCAACCTTCCTTTGCAAGCCACAGAGATTCGTGACTTCCATGAAGTAAGGAAAATTCCTCCAAGGTGGCGCCTCTTGCCCAAGGAAGTCATCACGCTTGTACTTGCGAGATTGGCCTGTGGCGGCGATACCTGTATTTTGGTTCTTGCTATTTTATACATTACAAGAGCTTTGTTTTCAGGAAGAGTGGCGTTTTTGTGATCAGGAGCTCCTATTCTATCGATACAAGCCAACTTCAATTTCTCCTCAGTGTCCTTTTAAGAGTACAGTGCGACAGCACTGGACAACCCACCTACGCAAGCACTCCTTCTCTGTCGCCTAGGTTCTGCCTACATGCCCATATATGCGGAATTGGTTATTCCCTGCTTTGCATTCGGAGATAGCGGGGAGTCCTCATACCACTCCTGGCACAGTGTCGCAATGTTGAAGCGATGAGCCAGTGGCCTGACAGGTGGCTATTTGAAATACAGCCACCAGTGGTGTCTGGTGAGACGCAGGCTGGTTTCACCGAGCAACCTCTCGCGACAAATGAGTAATTTAACTGCCAACCTGCACCGTAGTCAGTTTTCTCACAATCCGGGGAGCAGCAGGCTACCACTTGCCACGGTGAGCAAGTTCTAATGACATCACAAGGTCACGTTCTTTAGGTGGCAGGGGGGCTGTCTGGTTTTCTCGACACACCGACGACGCGATGCCCCTGAATGCGATGCTCAACGAAAGGCAAAAAAACAGGCTGCAGGCTTTCACACAAACGCATGTTTAAAGCTTCGACCTCGGCATTTACGTTAACTGGCGCGGTCCAGACAAAAACGCACATAGACAGGCGCAGCGGGCTGGGCATATTTAACGCTGCATCTTTATTCGTCGCATATGCTTCCTCTGTCGTGCATATTTGATCTGTGTGTAGCAGTGAACCAATTAAACACTAGGAAGCCTCAGCGGGGATGCTTACTGTGCCGGCGTCCAAAGTCATGAAGTAGTAGCGCGAGGGAACTACGGGATGGCCAAGTGCTCTTTATAAACTGACTGCACAGGGAATGCACTGATAGGCTTAATTCAGCTAGATGGACTGTTGGGTGAGTTGGCTGTGCTTCATGAAAAAAAAAAGCTGCAAACAACGTGGGACAAAAGACTAAACCATAAGAGGAGTAATAGCTCTGGACCTCTTCCACTAAAAAAAAAACATTGTTGAGTGCATTAACGACGTTTCTTTTCAGCCGGAATGAACGCAGGATTCCTACAGTGATCCGCACCGATCTAGCTCCACAACCTGGTATTGCCAAATTTTCCAAGTTTATTCAGTTTTGTAACGTTAGTAGCCTTCTTGCCACACAAAATGCTAGGAACTAAGTCGCGAGGAGTTGGACACGCTGTTGAGGTTGTTTAATTTGGTTTTAATTGTATACACATGTAGTTCAGGTTCCTGATAGGTAGCTAACAATTATAGGGCTGGTTTAAGTAAAGCACAAATTTTGATAAAACTATACATTCGATGGATTAATGACAGTGTGTGTGAGGTGGGTGGCATGAAAGAGAGAAAAATTACTGCAACAATACAAGACAGCAGTATGAGAACGGGCGCACGAGGCCAGAAGCGAACGCATGAGGAGCCAGCGGAAAATGAGATGTGAAAGGTGCAGGTATATTAAAGCTCTTTAAATGGAGGAAGCGACTTGGAGCTACACCTTATAAGCGACGCATATTCTAAATCTTTATTATTGCTAGCCGGTGAAATGTGAAATTCTGCAAAAGGTACAACCACGCTTCCCTTGGTAATGAGGTTCCAAGAGGTGAAGTTGCACGCCTACTGTACAAAAAGTATTAGCCGTGCCGGCAAACTCTGAACAGCTTTTTGAAGCCCGGAAAAGGCTGGTGAGAAACCTGCGCACAAAGGAGGAAAACAGATTTTAAGCACGAAAAACTCTCAGCGCTCATTCTCGTTAGATTCAGTCTAAGTCTAACACCGTCAAGAGTGGATTGGCATCAAGATGAATGTGAGGTCGAACATAACGCCCAACTTACGGTCCAATATGAAGCCTAACCTCTGTGAAACAACTGAAGCCTCCTTCCGGATGGTATCAGAAGAAAAAAAATCTGAAAAGTGTAAGTTGGGGGCCCAGTTGGTCAGATATAATATTGGGACAAAAATGCAGCATAAAAGAAACACGTAGGAAATAAGAGGACAGGGCGTGCGTACATAAAATTAGAGTATGTCCCACCCACAGATGAGCAAAAGATTGTTTGCTGTCTGGGCAAGGGAGTGGTTTTGCTCATCTATGGCACGTATTCCGATTTCAAGTAGCGTCCACCCAGTCCTCATCTTTTCTACACGGTTAAGGCCACATTCTTTGTTCCAAAAAAACAAACAAACTTGGTCTCCTATATCTTTGAGCAAGATTCAAACCAGGGCAGGCCTAAACAAATAAAGATAGGGTTCACTGTGCCTTAGCCCCTCGGCCGTAGCCACAACGTCGCACGTTACATTTGAAACTATCGTCTTTGCCAGTTTTGATCCGTTTGCTCTGCGCTCCCAAAATCTCGGCGGCAGTGGCAGGACCACCGTGCCCATCCAATGGAGCCTGATGCGTCGAAAGATATGGAAGCTTGGCTCTTTCGCCAGCAGCTGCACAGGAGCTTGAGAATGTCGCCTACGTGTTCTAACCTGTCGGTAACGCCAAATTAAAGCGGCTGAGCGCTATGGCGAGTAAAGCAGTGAAAAGCAGCCAGAGGCAGTAGTTAAGGCGGTGCCTAATGAGAGAACAATAAGCGAATGTAGGCAGCTGCACGTTGAACACCAAAAGCACTCGAGAGACTTCAACGACACTTTGCAGCACAAAGAGAGGTGGCAGATGGTGGCGGCTCTTAAAGCCACGAAAATGCCAGGAAGACCATGCCCACTGCCGGTCAAAGTATAGAAGCAAGCGAAGGCTGTTGCAGCTCCTGCAGCCAAAAGATCTGGAAAATACCCGATTGCGCCTAGAACCGGCTATGAGGCGTTGTTATCATCAGCATCAGTAACATGAAGATGACGGGACCAAAGGGAACAGAAAGACACACAAATGACAGGACCAGAGCCGCTTGGAACTGATTTTATTTCGCATCAAGCCTGCTACTTTATACGAAAGCCGAGGCGTATCACAGATACACACAAACTAAAAACAAGAGGAATATCTCGGCATATCTTGATATCAGTGCTGACTTAGTACATCGGATTAGAAAACAAAATACCATAAGCGAGGCATGAAGAGAAATTCCCTGAGAAAATTTTTTTCACTACGCTGGCCAGCTCGAGCCGTCAGTGTGACACAGTTTCACCTTGAGGAGCTTTACAGGTCAAACTTCTGCGTAAAGCCTGGTGGTTGCCAAGTGACTTTGGGGCAAAGTCACGTAGGCCACCAAGTGGCCCGTGACAAGGGTCAAGGTCAAGGGTAAGGTCACGGTTATCCATCAATGATAATGACGTCAAGGGGATGACGTCAAAACTGTGTGGCACGGAGTTTAACCTTGAGGAGCTTTAGAGGTCAAATTTCTGCGTGAAGCCTGGTGGTCGCCATGCAACTTTGGGGCATAGTCATGTAGGCCACTTAGTGGCCCGTGACCGTGGTCAAGATCAAGCTCAAGGTTATACGTAAATGACAATGACGTAAAGGGGCTGACGTCATAACTGAGGTGGTGTGACACATGACGTCGCGATGTTGAAGCGACTGCCGCTAGGGGAGAGCGGCATATATGCTCGACCGCATTCTGCCTGCGGGCAGACGCCGTTTGCAATGGCCAGATGAAGGAGAGCATATTGCTGTACTCTCTCGCCGAGCAGCTACGAATAACCGAAGAAATGAAGCGAAGATGCCGTCAAGAGAAAGAACTCGCGGTCGCTGTGGGTGACAACAACAAACATCCCAAACGCGACACGACGTTCTTACCAGTAGTTGAAGAAAGGTTTGACCTGGAAGTACATTCTGCACAACCCAAGGAAACAAGGCGATGTGCAGCCAGCCTTGACTTGGTGTTTTTCGCTTCCAGCCGTTTGAACCAGGGCTTAACCACCAGCTAATTTTTAACCTTACCATCCAGCAGCAACAGTGATTCCATGAGATGGCTGTAGACTGTAGTTTTGATGTATCTGTGATACGGCTAGGTTGTCGCCCAAATAGGCAGGCTTGATGAGAAATAAGCTCAGTTGCAAGTAGAGCTGGTTCTGTTGTTTATAGGTCGTTTCTATCCTCGTTAGTCACGCCGTCTTCATATTACTTTTAGGAACCAACTCGCCAAAACAAGAGCTTTATATCAGCGTCAGCCTACCTACGCCTGCTGTTGAGCAAAGACCTATCCCATATCTCTGAAATTAACCTGGTCCTGTGCCAGCTGCGGCCACCTTATGCCCGCAAAATTCCCAATCTCATCCGCCCACGTGGCTTTCTGCCACCCTGTGCTACACTTGCCCTTTCTTGGAATTCACTCCATTTCCTTAGCACCAACGCTTAATGCGCCTTCGCATTACATGTCGCGTTCATTTCTCATTTCTTCTTCGTGAGTTCGACTAGGATATCATATAGTTTTGTTTGTTTCACGACCAGTCAAACTCGCTTCTCTTCGTCTCTTTCAACGTGACAGCGAGATATTGACCCTCATTTTATCATCGCTCGACTCCTGTCTGACCAGGACAGGGAGGGCGTCGATGTTGTCCAATGGTGCGGCTCCACTCACGGGATGCCCGACCACCCAACGACGCAATAGCTCCGACTCGGAGACAGGAAATTCTAACCCGGGGCAGCTGCCTCGGGCGCCTCCACGACTTTCAGGGGTCCGGTTCGGACTTGCGAATCGCTGCCCAGCTACTAACCGTCAAGTGTTTTTCGCGGTTTTTCAGACTCCGGAAGTATGTGTGGTGGATCCAGCCAATGGAATTAGACTCCCGGGGACCCACCTGTGCTTCCAACCAACCAACCTTGCACTTATTTCCTCCCCTTGCTTGCTCCACACCTACTGAGGAGGGAGTGTTCAGGGCCGGGCTGACCGGGCCACAAGCCAAGAACCTGGCCGAGGGTGAGATAACCCGGGCCTACTCCACCGCTACTCCACAACATCGACGGTTTTCGCATCGGTCGTACTAAGGTCCCCCTTAGCTCGGCGTCCCGCGCTCTAGCCTCACGGCCCCGCGGTCAGCCATCCCTGGCTGCTTCCCCGAGGACATCGCTCCCAAGGAGCCCTTCTGCTGGAAACCCCCGTGCGGACCTGGCCTCTCCGTGGCCAGAAACCGACGCGCCAGCCGGTAGCCACGAACGCCACCGCGTGCAGAGTCCTTTTGATTTTAGAGCACTTTTTGAGCCCAATTCCGTGAGTCCAACCTGATTATGAAACCAGGCCTGCCTCCGCACAGGCATCGGACCTCACGTGCGCGACTGGCCCACTCAGTCGCTCGGGAGTCGCTGCCACTCCCATGGGGTTTTGCATCCCCAGAGGACGGGCCCCGGCCAGCCCATCCCCACCGCTGGCGTTGCACCGGAACAAAGCCTAGTAGCCGAAACTACACCGGCCCGTATCCGGTGGCAGGGGGGGACACGAGCAAGCCGCACAGTCGGATTCCCCCCCCCCCCCCCCCCCTGTGTCACTGACAGACCGTTGACGCTATTAGCCGTAGGGCCTTATTTAGGGAGCATTTGCCGCTTCGTTCCTGAGTTCTATTAAGGCAGAAAATATTAGCGGGCTACTTGGTTCATTGTTATGATCCATAACAATAAGCCTTAGTGGAAGTTTAGCGCTTGTGTTTGTCCCCTGTTTTGTTGCGGCGCTATGGATCATAACTCATATCCACTAGGCCGAGTCATCACCTTGTTGGTTCATTGTCTCATTGATACCAGACTCTATAAGGAATGCAGTGCTCTTTTCCAGCAATGCATTTCATGCTTACACCTGCTCTCTAAGAGGAAAATATACTACAGGTTTGTTCAGATCAGTCTGAACCTCTGCAATCTAGCCGCGGTGTCCCACTGGTAGAGCCATTATTTCTTATTTTTTTGCATATCTCCGCAGTTATTTTTTTGGGTCGTCACTGGAGAAGAACACCACTGAATCATAGCTCATGGAAACTTGTGCAGGTGCGAATTTTTATCACGTGGACAACCACAGACGTAACTGTCACACACAATTCGTCAAAAATACATCGCCGCATGATTGTTCTCTCCCAAATAATGTTAAGAGCTCAGGTGACGCCGAAAAAAAAAGACTCCTATTGCAGTACGGTTACTGAAGACTTTTTGACAACTTTCGCGAGTGGAAATCTTGCATGTTCTGCACTACCTTAGGCACTGTGTTTGTCTTGGCAGTTCAGACACACTAAGTATAAATAGGCTCGACCCATCACTGGTTTTTCTCAGTCGCTCCCGGTAGTGGAGGGTGCAAGCGCTACGAGAATTCTCCAGTAAGTGAGGCTTCCCTCTGGTATTTATTTTTGCATGAAAACTCAAGTCATTCCTTGAAAATTTACTGAAAATCTGGAATTTATTTTTCGGCATTTAAACGTTCAAGAGACACCTGAATGCAAGCGCTTGTGATGGCGTAAAAAATACCGGTTCTATATAGCAAGAGTTAAGCATTTATTCATCCTTAAACAACAGAGCATCAGATGGGAAAAATAATGGCTGTCCAAGGCATTGCAGTGCGAATCAATATACGTGGACATATGAAGAATCCAGTATGTTGTACATTAAGCCTAAAATTTGAATTCCTTGCGGTACGTAGCATTGCACATTGTGAAAGTATCAGCCCGAAAATATAATACAATGAGCTTCCAAAAATTCATAACTTGCAGCAAGTGTTCCCGATTTAGCCAATATAAAGAATCGGTACCATATTTTGCAATTTGTTTTCTTACGTTTGATTAGCAGATGCGCCTGTTTATCTATTTCCTCTCCAGCGAACAATTCCAGCTAAGAGACATCAAGATGGTCCCGTTAATCTTCGGTGTGAACTTGCTTTTATGTGTTCTCACACCGGTAAGTGGCTCCTTCAAGTTTCTTTGACTATTGCAGCTATGACATTGCACAGTTAAGAATGGTTATAAAAAGTATACATAGGTGAACGCAATTTGAACACGATTGGTGTGCAAAAAACGTTGTTGATAATGCACGGGCTCCCTTTTTATGCGCTCCTGACAAGAAACTGATTGGAAGCTTAGAACACCACATGTGTTCCATGACATTCGTCTACTATGAAGATTGCATAGACTGAAAAGATTTAAATTTGATTACAAAACTGATGTACCTGTTAATAAGAAATATTCTTATAGTCTAGCCTTTCCCTGAGCATTCATCGTGTATGCGTGAGGTGCGGGGCTCCATCCTCAAAGCCGCCTGCTGCCCAAGTCTTTACGAATTGTTACAAGCTTTGCCTAGCCAGGTGTCCCGCTTGTTTTGTTGAAACACATAAAAGAAATGAATCTTTGACCCGAACTAGCGCAGATAACACGCTAACTACGCGGCTGTTTGAAAACACTGCCTCTGCACTATTAATATCTAGTAATCATTCCCTACATCTCTGAATCCAGTGTGACGCTTCTATGCTTTCGGACAGATGTCTCAGCAACTTCACCTGACCTCTTAAATGCAACAATTTCGTCTTCTGGTGCTGGTATAAACACAGTAATAAACATGAGCACGAGTATAAGATTCTACTGAGATAGGAAAGTTATTTATTAAAAAAATATTAAAAATATTTGGTCGCCACTGCTTTGTACCGAGTAGAGTGTTGTGCGCATTGCTAACGTAGGCAGGTCTTTCGTAACTTACCAATGACTTCTCGCTAAATTATTTCAGCTGCTTGCGCAAGAGGAATTAGAAGAATTTGGATTTTGGGCCGCAAAGAAATATGGTAAGAATTTTTGTGACTCTTTACGCAGGTTTCTACTCAAGGGGCTACATTGTGCGAGCGAAAGTGGCTTTCTAAATCCGATGCGTATTCCTCGAATGAGAAGTTAAGGCTGATTATCTTGTTCTCTAAACACACAATACAAACGAACAAATATTGATTACAGCAGATGATATAGCACGAAATATGCAAACAATTTTTAAAACGGTACATTCGGGCCCGTAACTTATTCACGACATATTACTCCTACACAGCGGAGTTCATACTCCATATTATCTTACGATTTACTCCGTTTTCATTTTATTATTGCATCCGCCCTCTTTGGTCAGTGACCAATGAACAGACTTCGCCCGCTGGCGAAGCCTTTTCGGGATAATGTCACGTTGTTTTGCAAAAAAATTTCCATGATGCAACTTAGTGAACAAATTGGCCACGCTTCCATGCAGCACAGGTGGACCGCCACCGACCAATAACGAAGCATGGCGACAAGTTTTTTTTTAGTTTTTTCAGTACACTGTTAGTATAACTTGTGGCTGTTACAGGAGTGGGTTCGTATGCGAGGGAACTTCAAGTCAACAATAAATAACACAAGCAAGCATGATTCCAAGCAACGCATTCATAAGCGGAGAAATCGAGCAAGGAGTAGCCTGAGAACAGACTGAAGACGCCTTTCTACTTTGATCATCAAAGTAAAGCATTGAAAAACATCCCAAAGCACTCATTCATACGTGAGTACACAGAATACACATTAAGGAAGGAACAACATGAAAAATAAAAACAGACTGAAGATGGCTCTCAACTTTGGCTTGTCGAAAGAACTGATGAAGCCGTCCAGTTTTAGTACTTTATAGTCGCTGATACGGTCCCGGGAAAAAAAAAACGGGATGGTGTTTGGGCGACAAAATTCAGGAACGCGTTCCTATTGGTTCGGCTTCACTGGATGCGGAAGCAGTTAGGTGGCGAGCGGCTGCGCCAGAACTAGAACGGACGCGCCAATGATTGGTCATTTGCTTCAACTTCGGCTGCTTTCGTCAACACTGACGTCATTGCCAAACAAAATCATAAAATATCTAGTTGCTGCATAGTACGGCTCCATATTTAGAGGTCAAGAATTTTTTTCTAGCTTAATTTTCTCTGAAGCGCATTCCGGCAAGCGTGCCTTGTAGTAACCTCTGGACACTTATGAGTTCCTTTATAGAATGCGGAGTTTCCAGTTCCCCGAAGCTAATCGTGAACGGATCGCCGGCGAGGCCCGGGCAGTTCCCATGGATGGTATGTATTAGGCCACTGTTATTGTTTACCTATGTCAGGGCATAATATTCAACATCTGTTAAGTGTGTTTAACAGCAGCCATTTTGCCGCATTTCCTTTTTGATGCGGTACTTTGAGGCGGTACATATTCATTCCGAGAAGGTAAACGTATTTAATGAGTCGTAAAAAAATGAAATTTTTGTTCTGTTCCTATAGTATTCGAACACTGCACACGTTCGGGCCTGCCCAAAGTTTGCTGAATGGATAGAACAGTTGGAAACCACTAAGCTTTGTAGTTGCATTAGGGTTGTTGCATTGCAGGCAAAAAAAGGCAAACAAAAAATGTGATGCAGCGAGCAACACCAACAAAACAACTAGACACTTCGGACAATACTGCCATAGGATAAATATCCCTCTATCACTCGCCGTATGGGCGCTGGCTCTCACTTTGTATTGCAAGCTGCATCTGGTGAAGTGGCCATAGGCCAAGTGAGACAATATTGGCTTCTGTCTATAATACAAGTCAGGACTGGAAACAACCACCACCAGCAACTCATAGAGGAACTTTATACAGACATGTACGCAAATGCATATTTAATGTGTGCGTTTAGCGGTTAAAGAAAAACCCGTGAATTAAGTTAGCCTTTTGTAAGGTGGAGCGAATACGTTCACAAAGAAAGCTTGTGCACTGGCGTGAAAAGGTTGCGTATCTTCCCAACTTGTCTGGAGAAAAATTATGCGCTGTTTTCATATGCACTTTCACGCCACTACCGTTGTCTTCACCTTGAACGTGCACTCCAGACTTTAGGATGCTGGATACCTTCGAAACTGCGGCTTATCATCAGCGAATGCGGACTTTCAGTTGCATGCTCAGCAACCTCCAACGTCGTATATTGAAGTGAGAGTCTATCGGAACCACCTAGCATACAGTAAAGAGCCGCTCCTGGTTTGAATTTGGTTGTAAAAGCCATCCGCCTCATTTTGTGGCACTTGTTTTTTTTTTCAATACTTCGTTGTTGTTGTTTTTTTTGCCAATTCTAAAACTCCGCTCTTAGCGCTACGACGCCTTGCTGTTGTGCACTTTATTGTTTTATTGCGATGTACAGAAATTCCGTGGTATTTTATGATAATAATGTTTTGTCATTGTCGTGTTTTGGGACCACCCTGTTCTCGCAGCGAACTGCCTTGACCCGTGCAGTTTTCTAGTATGCTCTTTGTTAGCCTATCCTTTTTACAGGCTATTTTCTCCTTGAACCGTTATTGCCTGGTCATCTATCATGTCCACTCATCACAAGATCGAGGTCTCTAAGCGCACTGCTGTAAGAAAGCCACACTGTTAAACTTTCATTGCCAAGAGCGGAGACCGGTACAAACTCACGCTTTTGACACGGCATAGTGTTCATAGTTTTTCCGAGTTCGATTTCGTTAAATTCCAATTAATAAGTTGCCAGATGCTCACTTACATTGTTCTGCAATGCTGTGTACTGGTGCAATGCGTTTTACTATTCACTTTGCGGGTCTTCAGGTGCAACTGACAGTACGGTTTCCCCGGTCCCCTCCAAGCATCTGCGGCGGGAGCATCATAACCAGTCGCCACATCCTCACAGCGGCACACTGCGTAATAAAGTAAGTAAGCCCCACTCATATAACTGATGAGATAAATCTTTATTCGCCTGTTCTAATTCAGTGCTGACAAGCGCTCCGAATGGCTCTAATTCGTGATATGAGGGAAGGCCCGAAGTAATAAAATACAACGCGGACTGGTGCTAAGCATTATTTTTCGTGTAGTAATAAAATATTTTGAATCTCATGAAAGCTAATCTGCGGACCCCTCACTTCACAAAAATGGCTTAATTTTGATTAAATACGTCTACGTATCCACGAGCAGATATATTAATACACTGAGACAAACGGTAACGGTGGCTGCTCTATATCCACGAGCAAAAACTTACCGAAACCATCCTTGCCGCATTACAGGAGTTAAGCTGGTAGCCTGCATCGCCCACGGCATTACAGACGGTAGAGTACTCGTAGTGATGGTAGTTTTGATGTGTCCGTGATCTACAAAATCTTGGCTGTAAATAAAAAATAAAGCCAAAAAAAAAACAATTGAAATCAGAGCTACCTCGATCATGTGCAAAATTAAGACGCTGCTAATATAATGCACGGGAGATACTTTTCGTAATTTGCAGAAGGTTATTGGAAATTCCCTCGACCTTCTTCCTATCAAAAAATCTTTTGGCCAGAGTTAGCTGAAATTTTGAAAGAAAATTACAAGCAACAGCACATTCCTTTTTGATAGGCAACAGCGTCGTGGCGAGTAGGGCTAGGCGAACGCTTCCGCTTTTTTTTTTTGTCTCCCGATTAACAAAGCTGGGGCAGCAGCTTAAGCGCCAAGTTAATCGCTGCGAAAGATTAAGGTGCACGCAATTCTATTCCACAATACTGAGTTTAATGCTCTCACAGCTTTTGTGAAAGGCAATATTGAATGAAAGAAAAACTTTTTTTCCTAGTGCTAGGGAGTTATCGTCCAAGGAAATTAAATGTTCAAATGCTTACGGTAGTGTGCATTAGCTTGTGCCTGTCTTTAGCCATCTCGAATTCCTAGTACGAAAAGTATTTTTTCATACCTTCTTAGCACTGTTTCTCACGGAATTGTGGGAAAAAAATTTTGACAATTCCGAGAGAACCTACTCGAGAAGGCTGAAACCCGTGGCGCAGTTTTGTCTCCTAAGACTGCCTGCAGATCCTTGCATGTGCTCAAAAATGCTTATATTTTATTACACTTCTCATACACCACCTTCCTCGGCTCCCCCCCCCCCCCCCCCGCCCATTTTTTTGAAGACTCATCTGGAGCTTCTGTATTCTACAAAAAAAAATTGTGCCTTATTAAAACGGGCAGAAAGTGCAAATAAGAACTGGTGTCCAAGCTTAGTCTCGTGTACGTAGCACCCTTCACTATTTTGTCGCCTTGGCCAGAGAAAGGAGGAAAGCCTTCCTCCACTGCGCCGTGGCCGTTTTCTTCCTTTCCAGTTAAAACATTCCATATGGCGCTAATAATAATAATAATAATAATAATAATAATAATAATAATAATAATAATAATAATAATAATAATAATAATAATAATAATAATAATAATAATAATGATAATTGGTTTTTCGGGAAAGGAAAAGGCGCAGAATCTGTCTCATACATCGGCGGACACCTGAACCGCGCCGTAAGGGAAGGGATAAAGGAGGGAATGAAATATGGCGCAAGTGTTATTCAAAGAATATTGCCTTTTTCTTGCGTTTTTTTCATGCAGGGGCGGCAAGAAAGGAAGAGTTCAAGTCCGCTACGGTTCAATCGATCGCAGACGAGGCAAGAAGGTTGATGTCAAGAAGGTGAAAGTTCATCCTTCGTATAAAACGCGCCCCCTGGCCTATGACATCGCCGTCCTGACGGTAGGTTTCCCTCACGGAAGCAAACTTTTAAGGCGTAATCCTTTCTTGGCTCATGAGTGGCGCGGACGGAAGTTGTAGACCCAAGTTTGTAGACTGAAGTTGTCGGCACGAACTGTCAATCATAATTTGTATGGAAACATGAAATTATATGTAAAAGATGATTAATCAAGGGTTGGTAAGCTTTAGACATGTAATAAAATAAAAGACGAAAGATTAAAAGTGCAAATAGAACACACGTATAGAAAAAAAACACAAATGCTGAAAACATGAAATAGAAAAGCGCAAAACATAAAAACTGAAATATTAAAAGAAAAAAATAAAAAAATGAAAAAGGAAGGAAAAAGAGAGGAAAAGGCAATATTTTTTGCATTTCTGCTCTTAGACAGACTCAAATGCAATCGTGTAATTTCTTTTAGTACCTGAAACGTCTGGCTGCAGCTGAATGACGTTCGGAATTACATTAGTTTCTAACTGCAAAACTGATAAAAAGGTTTGGACGTATTCAGCGTAGAACGTGAACGTTTCGGCAGAGACCTGCATGGTAGGGAGGGCAACAAGAGAGGAGAGAACGTGAAACTCCGACCGAAGTCTTATAGCGAGATAAACGATACATACAGGCCAGCTCGGGCACTTATTCGGATCTTAATCCAGACAAGCCTTAGGAACGTGCTTAAGGGCATTAACTTTCTACCACATTTTTTTCTGGGGTTAATTTTCGGTAATCTTAGGCAACTTGTTTAGGTTGAATTTTTTTCTTTAAAAATTTTGTTCAAGAAGTCAACAAATAATTTAGTTGTTGGCAAAGGGGAATGTACGCGGTGAAAACTGAGTGGCAATACCTGAGAAAAAGGTACAGTCTCTTAAACTGGTCAATTGGGTATTTCATTTTTCACGTAGTCAAAAACCAGCACGACAGCACAAAATCTGATTCCCGCTATAATCTTACTGCCTCGATTTTTAAAATGGCAGGAGCCAATTTGTAGTTGCCTATTTGTAAATATTTAAAACTTCACACAAATCGTAAGCGCCCTGCAGCCATTGAGCCGTCGTGTATAACCCAAGGAAATATTCTTAAACTATGCTACAAAGGTTACACTACTCGAGTATGTCATAGTCGGAACTATTCAATTTCTTATTCTAAATTTAAGCGGCATGCACTGCTGTTGAGATTCATGCATATTTAGGCGCGGTAACAGACAGACTTTATATGGTGTTTATGCGGTTGCTTTTCGGCAAGATTGTATCCGGGAATTCATCACTTGTCATTTGGTAATGATACACAATTTTCTTCGCACAGGTAAAAAAGCCGATCAAGTTTTCATTTCAAGTGCGGCCGGTATGTCTCCCAGACACGATAATGGAGGTTGTCACCAAAAACGCCGTAGTTTCAGGATGGGGAGTCCACAAAGGTAACGTCAAGCATTAAGCGCATGTATTCTATGCACTCACATCCCCTGCGCCATTTCACTTCTTGCTATTCGTTTCCGGAGTTTGGTTCTTTTTTCCGCCAACCGGGTGGTGCTTATTCAATGAATTTGTATTCAGAAAACACGAAAACATGCAGAAAGCGGCCCAAGTTCACATATATCCGTCATAGTGCGTGTGGCTAAACAGCGTGCAAAAAAACAAATCTTTAGGGGCCCATGTGTATAGTGCTTGATTGCAGGGGTTTTGGCCGGTTACTTCATGCTTCGATTTTCTGGCCATGTTTTTTTCTTCTCTAGTGGCCGTTCGTAGACTCGGGAAATTAGTGTACTGGGAGGTCCTCCAGTGCTTTGCGAAGTGTACCCTTCAGCAAAGGACTTAAGAATTCAAGAAAACCTGTCTGGCCTTCCAGTGGGCAAAGTTTATTCCTACCTAGACGATCACCTGGTCTTCTTACAGGAGGTGCTCTCCGAGAGCGCAGCGACTACTTCTAATAAATTTGAATGCATCTACAGCACAATGTAAGGTGGACTAAATATTACATTTGTGTTTGCTGTAAAAGTCTGCTACTGGAGACAAAATTATAGAGAGGAAAGCGAAGCCCGAAGTGAACAGCTATATGACACCTGTCCATATAATGTAATATTACAGGCTTCCGAATGACTTTAACAATATCAGGATTGTTAAAATTGTTGTTTTCATTTGTTGTCGGTTTCATCACTATGCTGTTGCTGTTGCTGTTTCATCACTATGCGCTGCTACAACCCTGCGTTTTGTTCCTCAACATAGGGCGTGCGACCATTGACAATCTACGATACACGACCCTCAAAGTTCAACCGAACGGCATGTGCAAGAGTTACAAAGCGAACTTCAACCCCTACACAATGCTCTGTGCATTCAAACGTGGCACAGGCCCCTGCACAGTAAGTACATGCTTTAGCCTGAAAAATGCAAAACTGCTTCGTAATTATATCTGAAAGGTGGTGACCATCGACAGTAGATTTCCGTAAATAATTCTTCGGTCGTTTGATTCCTAAAGAGCCTGTTTTCTTTTTATACTTCATCAAGATGTGCCCGCGGTGCGCTTTCACTAAAATGACCTGGCTCTTTCAACACCTTGACATTTATGATAATACTTCGATTAACTAATGCGTTTTGAAGATGACTGAATCTTTATATTATTCTTTCTAACAACCATTCTGTCTAAAGATACGATGTGCTGTAGGTGGAGCTATTTAAGTGAGACAAATTCAAATCTGAGAGTGAAATATCTCTTTTCCTGAAAGCGTGCAAATTCATGCTTAAGTCTTAACACTATTTACTACATAAAATAGCCTTGCCACAATTGTTAGTTCGCTAGCTCTGTAGGTTAGTTAAGTCTGAGATGGCGCTCAAACACAGTGCCCCAGGTATACATTGACAGCAGCATGTTCGCGTGCAACAGCCTTGAGTGCAACATAATGTACACCTAAAAAAAAGAGAAAACAATAAATATAACGCTCATCGCGCAAATAGCAAAAGAAAGTGGGCAGTAGAAAACACCACACATTTCCATAGTTATCTACAATGACACCACAATAGATTCCACAGTGCATGTGGCGAACAGTAACTGACTCCGTGAGATTTTTTCCATACATAATTTGTTTTCTGCTAGGATATTAAGGTAATCTGCTATGTTTTAGGACAAAGATTGTTTACAATATGGGGTCCGGCAGAAGGGTAGAAGCCAGGGCAAGCGACATCGTGTGTTGTGCACTGGTGCGTACTGATGAAGATTAAAAGCTTCCAGCATTACTCCACTATTTCTTGTCACTGCGCTTTTGTGCGAACGCAATAATTTGAACGGGTGAAAAACACCAATACATAGAATATCGTATTGCTAAGACTACTACAAAAATGCATCGGAATGTTATCGTATATTGGCAATCAACCAGACTGCAAGTTTCTGCGTAACTAGTAACATCTGTTTGTTGTGCTTTGTTGTTGAACCCCATAGAGTTACGGAGTAGGTAATAACAGGCAGTAAATATGCGTTACAAATGAGACTCTCTATCTTCTTTAGAAAGGTTTATCTATGTCGATACAGGACACCATTCATTTGGTTCATAGTGGCCTATCTACGCATTCAGCCGTTGTGTGTGTGTTTCTCTGTGCTCACCTGCCCACCACTCGGTGAGAAGGTGAGCAGACAGTCCACTGTGCCAGTCGGCAGCTCATTTAACCATGAGAGGCTGCTCGGGAAGGCCAGTCTGGGTCGCAACACAACCCAAACAATCCAAGTCCCACCGATGGCAGCACCTGCCATAGAAATGCAGTGGCGCAACGCTTGACCACGGCTCTACTGCTCCAGGAGGGATAGAAAAACTCCCAGGGTTCTAATAATAATAATTGGTTTTGGGGGAAAGGAAATGGCGCAGTATCTGTCTCATATATCGCTGGACACCTGAACCGCGCCGTAAGGGAAGGGATAAAGGAGGGAGTGAAAGAAGAAAGGAAGAAAGAGGTGCCGTAGTGGAGGGCTCCGGAATAATTTCGACCACCTGGGGATCTTTAACGTGCACTGACATCGCACGTCACACGGGCGCCTTAGCGTTTTTCCTCCATAAAAACGCAGCCGCCACGGTTCTATGAATCTGGAGAATGACCGATTCCGCATGTATGTACATTAACCTATTACCGCTATCCGAACAGGTGCCATCCGTGAACGTTGGATCTCAACACCGGAACCGAAGAGAAACTGCTAGCGCACCAAATTCGAATTTGGCCTGACTACGCAAATCGACCATCGTATTTATTATTACTTAATATCTGTATTTAGCAGTTCCAGTGATATTTCTTATATCTACACGAATTACTGGCTCGCTTGAAGTGGCGCTAATCATCTCTGCACTTTCCTTCATCACGCAGGGGGATTCCGGAGGACCATTAACCACTACAATGAACAACGGCCGTTTCGTGCAAGTCGGCATTGTCTCCATGGGTGGGGCGAACAACTGCGGATCCCAGCCGAATGTCTACACCCGCGTGGATGTTCTCATGCCTTGGATCCAAGAGGAAATTAATAGTCCGCGTCTCTACGAAGAGATCAGCTTGGACGAGATAGTCATTGACCCTGATGACGCAATTGAGCCGTATTCCTTTTGGTCAGATGACGTGGTCTACGGGCCGGAGTATGACTACTAATGGATGTAGAAGCTTTAGTTCACTGGAATAAAGATATTTTTGGCATGACTGACGCCGTGAACGAGTCTTTGTACTGTTGGCTGTTTGTATATCACTCGGTATAACCGAACCTCGCTCAGGACCCTTGTCTCGCGCACAATCGATTAATGAGGATATCGCGTACGTAAATTTTGATCCACCTTAATGCTCCTGGGGTCGTTTGAACTCTCAACTGTGCTGTGGTGTCCCTTAATGGTTCCGTTTTAGATCTGCAATTTCAAAGTATCTTTTTGAGCGTCTTGAGTTATTGACTAAGGAATAATAATATCTGCGCTCTCTAAGTACCTAATAGTGTGAAACTATTATTAAAGTTGAGGTGCCCGTGTGCTGTGCGATGTCAGTGCACGTTAAAGATCCCCAGGTGGTCGAAATTATTCCGGAGCCCTCCACTACGGCACCTCTTTCTTCCTGTCTTCTTTCACTCCCTCCCTTATCTCTTCCCTTACGGTGTTGTTCAGGTGCCCACCGAGATGTGAGACAGATACATGTGTCATACTTTTCCATAAAAACCAATTTCAATGTCAAATACTTCCAGCTTCAAATCTTGGCTGGTAAGGGCGCAATCCTGGGGCATGTGATATAAACAACTGGTGTTTCGGCAAAGTTTGAGAGTTTTTGGAATGACGACGTGAAACAACCTGTATGTCTAACGTATGACCGAGGACATCCCGTATGCTTCGGCCAGTCATGCGACGCTGGTCCACTGTCCTAACGGCTTGCAGGCCGAGTTGTCCATGAGCGGTAACCTCTATTGTGTCTCTGGGTGCTTTTGTAATTACGCTTCCTTCGAGGTCCTCTTGACGTAGATTGATGTGACTGAGCAGAGCTCTGAAGGTAGCCTTACTGCAGAAAAATCCGTAGGCAAAGTTGCTAATTAAACACCTGCGTATGCCAATAATTCCTTATCGACAGTGACCAAGAATTCCTTATCGACAGTGACCAAGGAGACACTGGCTCGTTGTCATCAGGCCGAACAGCAACTCTGCGCTGGAAAAAGAGCCAGCAGAAAATAAATGGATGGATGTATTGCTGCTCTGACCGCGCATTCGTGTCAGAGCAAGGAAGCCTGGCATCCCTGCAACGGGGAGTAAAATACAGGTTAGGATCTCACCGGGGGGATTCGGTGGTCCATACATTTAGTATCTAACCAATTACCTTTCAGGTAAAAAAATAAATTTACTAATCTGCTTTTAAGTAAGAAATAAATAAGGAAAGCTGCATTATGTTTTATTGATACAAAGGACGCCAGATCACACGGCAGCACACGCAAAACAATGAATGCACGAACGCAACACTACTTAGTTACCTGCCAATGCAAAGCAATCAACGTAAAAATTTTAATCAGTGTTGCTGTTAGGGTTAGTTTTTGCACTTATCGGTGTTTCAGCAGGCCTCCTGTGCCTCTGATTACAGATACTTTTTCCCTGCATTCTAAATATGTTGAAAAAGCCCGCCTATGCAAGCATTGATATCGTTTGGAAGGTGTAAGGAACTTCACATTTTAACCGCCTCTACAGTTCGTGATACCCTTGATAATACGGTTGACGGACACACCATGCAAGTCGAATTTGGCCTGTATTGATAGGCTACCACATTTTTATAACTAATATCAGGAAAAATAACAAGAAACGAGGGGCATTATCGGCCGCTTTTACTGCGTCTGGCAACACCAAAATTTGGTTCGAGTATCCCAGAGGCCACACCACAACGCCATTCACCACAGAACGGCGGCAACCAGTCCTTTTCGGTGCCGAAGTCGCGAGTATATATATCTAGTGGCGGGTATAGTTCTAAATTCAACTTCCTCGTCCATAGCTGCGCCTTTTGTGCCGGAGAAAGTGTAACACACGCAGAGAAAGCCAGCAATACAGTTTTTATGGTGATAAATAATTGAATGGTGTTGATCTCAGGTTCCCCTTAGGGCAGATGCACATCGGCACAAAGCTTTCGATGGAATATTTTAAATGTTTTAAAATAAACCACCAGAGAGCATTATTCGCAGTAAACGAAAAAATAATAGCACTATACCTGACTGTAAATTGAGAAGGGGCTTATGTCACTAAAAGCGGATAAAAATATTGAAATAAGATGCGAGAACTGGGGGTATTCCAAGGCCTTTTACGTGGAGAAAGTGACCTCAAGTTCTTGGTTATAGGCGACAAGATTTTATCCTAGATTGAGGAATTGAGGAGTCGGTTATTCCTAAACAGGTAAAATGTGTTACGTCGTTGACTAAGCCAGAAGAGGCAAAAACTACTGCCGAGAAAACACTGAACCGTTTCAATGAATCCTGAATAGTGTCCTGAGGATGAACTGAAAAACGCCGGCGTGACACGCTGTACACAAAGGAAGGAAAAAAATAATTTCAGCTCCCGAAGGGAATTTCTCCGGTGTGGTAGTATTTATACCTGCGCACTACATTCACTTCTTTCCACCTTTGACATTGCCTTACTTGCATACAACGGTTCGCTTTTTTTAGCTCCCCACTCACAATGAACCTTCGTGAGTGAGAACAGATGAGAACGCGAAAGTTGTGATATACCTACAGGTGTGGAATTCGGCGGCGTGCGCTGCCATAGTTAGCAACTGACAGAATAAAGTCGCCAAAAACACACCTCCTTATGATTGTTTCCGTCTTAACATTCGTAAGTATATTACGCTGCACGAACGGCTCTCTACTTCATAAAACTCTCAAGCGGCCTCAAGCGCCGTCGTAGCGGGTGAATATTTATTCTGTACGTTCTGCACATTGTCACGTATTGTTTTGCAATTAGTTTAGGCCCACTAAGTTCAAACGTCAAACGAAGCCGCCCAAAAAGACCCCAAGGGTGCAGAGTTTTACAAGGGGATGGGCTTGACATGATTAACATAAAAGTCGCTCAATGGCTGCTTTGAAGGGGCTAGTGTTAGAGTGAAGGATGTCGCCTGCGGACAGATCGTTCTCTTCGATGGCAGCTCTTACAAAAAATGCGTTAAAATGGGTCGTTGTTCGCGCATGTGGAGGATAAACGGTTATGGTAAGGGTGATTCGGCTGAAGGTCCGGTTAATTCGCATGACGATTGCCGATCTAGGTGATCAAGCATGATAGATTTAACGAGACAAAGCTAGGTGATAAGGCATGATAGACTGTGATAAGGCATGATAGACTGTGAAACAAGCAGACTGAGATATTTTGCGCTGCGCTTGTAAGCTTGTAAAACCGTGTATAACTTTTAGATTACTCACGCTTTTCGCGCGACTGTCAGCAGAGAAGATAAATCTGGCTGCACGTTTTTGAGTCGATTAGATGGCAGCCATTAGGTTATCGTTACGCGAGTCCGATAATGCGCATGTTTACTCCAGTTGGACCTCACAAGAGTAACGTTTTCTAGCTGCGGTACTTGAGAAGGCTCATGACCTAGTTTAATTCCAAGGAATCCAAGAGTGCGGTTAGCATTGTTAGTAACATTTACAACCTTCGTAGCTTTTTACCTTTACACGCTCGCAGACATTGTCATTTACCCTCCCCCCTCCAAAAAAAAAATACGCAGTTGTGATTGACCCGCTGCTTCTATTTTAATTTTCCGGCTTCTGGCCCGCGCGTGACAATATTTTTTTAAATATGGCCCGCATAGCAATACGAATTAATACCCTTTTATAGACAATGGTTTTTTTGTACATCAAAACAGACAACTTTTAAACTACATAAACATGATAGTTTGGTGAACAAGTCCAACGTGGTATATTGCGGTACGATAGTTCACCAAGTTCGAAGATGTAAGATCGCGCGGCTGCTGCAGATAATAGTGCCCTCCGTTTGAATAAGTCTAGCATTAAAGCTTGGAGGTTTACTTAAATCTGACGCCTAGTACGTTGTGTGCACAAGGAGGGGAAAAGGCAATTTGTGATGCTACTCAACCTAGGCCTTCGTAGATTCCTATTTCTATTGGTACCACCTTTGATCCTTTCTTTCGCTTGAAAAATTAGTTTTTGGGGAAATAAAATGGCACAGTATCTGTCTCGTATATCGTTGGACACCTGAACCACGTCGTAAGGGAAGGGGTAAAGGAGGGAGTCAAAGAAGAAAGGAAGAAAAAGGTTCCGTAGTGGAGGGCTCCCGAATAATTTCGACCACCAGGGGATCTTTAACGTGCACTGACATCGCACAGCACACGGTCGCCTTTTGCGTTTCGCCTCCATCGAAACGCAGCCGCCACGGTCGGGATCGAACCCGGGAACTCCGGATCTGCAGCCGAGCGCCCTAACCACTGAGCCACCGCGGCGGGTTTCTTTCGCTTGTCATCATCTATTTTCTGCTCTTCACTGCGAAATACCGTCGGAGGATCTGAAGAGATCAATAGCTGTGGTGTCATGAAATTTTTCGGCGTGGACTAGAGCAACCTGTGTCTCTCGCGCGAAACTCGTCAAAACTACACCTTAGTACGATTGTTCTCTTCTAAACTGTCGAAAGTGTTGATGCCACGCCGTACAAAGGTTTCTCTCTTGCAGTAAACTTCAAAATACTCTTTCAAACTTTTGATCTGACAGCGAGCGAGAGTCTTATGGGTGCATTTTGCACTCTCGCCGGTATTGTTCTTACCGAAAGGGCCCTCACAGAGCGAGTGTAAGAAGCCGCGATCCTTTCCTGGATTACTTGAGGGAAATCTGAGGTGACGGCTACACATGCCACGAGAGTTGTTCAGTAAGAGAACCTTCAACGTAGGCAAGTATTTAACATCCTACAAAATTCACAGAAACTGCCCGCCTGATTATTTCAGATATATTTAATGTATTGAGCAAAGTGTTCCAACACTGAATAAATAAATACCGCACGTGTCTGCCACCGAGAAAAAAAAATATCGGTGAGAGATGCTAATAGGTGTTTATCGATCATTGTGTGATGGCTTAAAAACAGAAAACCAGTGGCAGAACTAGGAAACCCGGTAGGACTAAAGAAAACATGGCGATGCGAGAAATCCAGTTTTTATACCTAAGTATAATCAAACACGTTGAGAGGTTAGTTGGTGTTGCACGTCTTTATGCTTGCTTGTCTGAAAAACGTAGCGCTAATGTACTTTTCTGGAAATAATACTTTAGATACTTCGAGCTCTATTTTTCTGGCAATATGTAGAATAGCTTTACGTTTCGAATTGCAGAAACGTCAACCCTACATAAGAGGGAAATGAGTTCATATAGTTTTGCACTTAAACTATAAAGACAGCAGCATTTAGTATTAAAAAATAGGCACAATTATTGGCCTCCGCTTACGCTGTTGATTCGTAGCAGTGATTATTTCTCGTTTTCTTTTCCAGACAGACCCGCAAACTAAGAACGTTCGCTCAAGATGATCCCACCTCTCTTTAGAGTGAACCTGCTGCTTCTATGTATTCTGACCGCAGTAAGTTGCCTGCCCAACCTTTTAAACTATTACATCTTGGAGACCCCACACCAGAGGTTAACTAAAAGAGAGAAGTAGTCAGTGTAAGCAGACTGATGTAAAGTATTGTATGACTGCAGGCTGCTCTATTTAATGGTTTCATTGCGCCAACTAGCAGGTAGCGCAGAGCACCGGGAGTACTACAAAAATTCCCTCTGCTAAAAGGATTATAAAAAGTGGCAAATCCTAGATTTTCCAACGTACGTGTTGCGTCAGCCGGGTGGCAGCCGTTTTGAGAATCGATAGTGGCTTGCGCCTAAGATCGTTTTTGGCTTCCCTGGAGATATGTGCTTAGAAAAAAGGAGTTTCTTTCGTCATTCTGCTCAGAGAAAAAGTCATAAGGCATTAACATATTTTGTTAAGCTTCGCCTGCGCCATGATAAGTAATTCATCATCAGAGTATCATTATAACATGGTTTTCCCGTCCCGATATAAGCCCAATATGAAAGCTAGTGGCCATTAAACGTTCCATCACTACTCAAACTGGCATAACGCAGAAAGGCATCTTTTTCATTTGTTGAATTTACTATACCGACATGCCTTCACTTATTCACGTACAGCTTCTAAGAATATTTAATACGCTTGGATACAATTGTCCTTCAACACCTCTGAGTATATTTTGTGCATTTGTTCACGGTGGGATGTTTTGCTTAACTGATGACTGTCTCATCTCAATACTTTTCAGGTACTTGCACAAGAAGTTGAAGTGAAGAGTTTTGGTATGTCTTGCACTTTACCCAGCTTTGTGTCCGAAACGCTATTCATGTTATCTGACAAGCCGCTGGCTACTTCTTGTGCTGATATCTCAACTAATAAGTGAGGGCCACATACCCTCTTCAGGCACGGTGCCCATAAATATGGACGCGACCGAAATCTAATTATATTCTCGTACACAAATCAACCTCCGCCTTTAAGACCCTGCCTTTTGAAGTGAATGATAACGTCTCTCGCACATAAAGAAAATCTTTAATCAAAAGTAAAGATGACCATCGGCGTATTTATTCGCGGGACGAAAAACTAGCTTTAATTTTCGCGTGCGTTCTTTGCGACCGGCTGTTCATGACGCATTTTAACCAGTGAAATGTTTAGATAAGGTAAAACGATCCTTAAAGGTTCATTGATACCAAGGAGAAAAATCATTGACGATATTTAACCGTGTTTGTCAATGCGATATATGTACGGTAGCCCTTTACCGCACCTGTGAAGCCTTTGCCCGGCTATGAAGAACTGTGTTGAGAGGTTTTGGTGAATTTGTCATGTTTCTCACTCATAACATGTCTACAATATAGGATGGCCACACACGTATCCACGGTATTTTTCAGGTGCAAAAGATATTGACAATGTTGAGGTTCTAACAGTGCAAATACTGTTTTGTGATCTGTAAAATAATTTGACAAAACACGAAACACCTTTTACTATAAGACCTGCTCTGAAAGACTAGATCTATAATATTTTCAGTCAGTCGCAACCAAGTTTGGCAGGGTTGTCTGGCAAATAGCCATGTCTGGAAGCGTCACAGTCTCATCGCTGACTCCCTAAAACTCCCGACTCCGCTGCCGCCACTTGGTCACCCTCTCCGACCTCTCTCATTGAAGCAACAAACGAACATCTGTACCATTCAGGCTCTCGCCTTTCATCAGGCTCCTTCATTAGTCGGGGAACCTGTGTAGCAACATCCATTGCCACCAGCAGCGCATTACAAGACGCAACACAACCGCGGTTGGCTGCCGCCAGTGCCAGCTCGAAACACGCACAGCAACCGTGGTTGAAAGAACCAGTTTTCAATGTTCTCTATTGGCAGGATCTAGTCAGTCGCTGCCTTGCTTTCGCCGCGCGCTCCAGAGTGTTCGCAAGTTTCAATTCCTATAAACCGCATTTTTTTTTCGCATGCCAAGTCCTGCACTCTAACTACTGTTAGCTAATCCTGCACATTAACTACCGTTTTTGTTTTGAAGACTGCGGAGTTTCAAGTTTGCCCAAGCTAATTGTGAACGGATCGACAGCAAAGCCCAGGCAGTTCCCTTGGATGGTGAGGAAACTGAGTTTATCTTTCGCTTGACACCAGCGTATGAGTTTCAAAATTTTTTGTAGGGTTTTATAACTTCTGCTGAAAACCGAGAAGTGTTTTAAAACCGTTCTTTGTTTAATACGGCTCCTTGTTACCATTGTTTGCTATCAATTCTGCGAAGTTAATAACATTGGAAAAGAGATAAATAACGTTTTATTGGGGTTATGCAAACAAAACGTAAATCGGAAAGAATTTGGTCGGCGTAAAAAGTGCCGATGAGAGACACGAGTACTCTTGTGCTCTGACTGTTTTGTATATGCAATGTGCAATAATCTTTTAGGATTTTGTTGCGTGCTGTTATGTCACTGCGATTATATGTAAGCGTATACTTTCTTTTTACGTGAGCTGTTTTCACCCGTGGTGTTTTCTGGTAAGCTGTGCCGTTGTCCTGTACTTTTCCCGAGTTGTTTCGTTTCTGTTCTGTCGTTATTGATGTGCTGATTTCTATTTTGCTGTTTTGTCGTGTCCGCTTTTGCCTTTTGCCACATAAAAAGATGTTTTTTTCTGGTTTTTAAAACAGCATTAACAGGCACTTCAATCGTCATTTTTACCGGCAGGAGTGTTTGCAATTTTTCTCAGTTTGCCTTCAATATAGTGTTCAGATTTGTAGCTGTCTGTCTTTATTTCTTCTGTCGTATCTCTCTCGGGTATTTTTCCCTTTGTATTCTCGAAGACAACTTAAGAAAATTACGGTTGGTAAGATTGGAGCGAAAGCATGTTGGCTGAGATAAGTTCGGTCTGGAGGCGAATTAGACAGAAAAAAGTCTAAGACTTCGACCAATGTCTGATGGGCACCTTCTTCATGAACAAAACATCCGATTTTTAACGTTATTTTTGCTTATCTGTTTACAGTTCAGGAAAAGTGATTGGCGGCCTTGTGATTCGCAGTCGGTCACAACAGTCACAATGGGCAAACATCCAGTCATCGCGGGGGACCCGCTGTTTGATCAGATGATTAAAGTGCTGGCAGGGGAATGTCGCTCATCAACCTCAACAATGCACAAAACCTGCGTGACGACATCAAACAAGCTAAGGGCAGGAAAAGTTCGAGCTTATAATTTCGTCTTGCGATAAGCTTCTAATTTACGTCACAAGAAAAAACTTTAACACAGGGAACAACGAATTCTCTCTGGTGATCATAAAGTGCGGCGTAACTTTACTGCAGACTTTCGTTGTTTTCGACTACACCTCCACTGTTTTTCAGGTACGACTGACCGTGTGGTTCACTCCATCACTTTCTCTGAACTGCGGCGGCAGCATTATAACCAGGCGTCACGTCCTCACAGCGGCACACTGCGTAGTGATGTAAGATGGCAGTAGTTATCTTCGAAAGTGAGAATTGTTCGACTCTTTTAATGCGGTTCTCATAACGACTTGGCTTGGCTTCAGTTCATGCTGTCGAGGAAATCCGTGGTTGGACCGCTAAACTGTGCACGGACGCTAAAATAGGATATTTTGTCTCGTGAAAGAAATGTCGTGAAAAGCTGTAAGCCTGTAAACATGTTCACCGCTGCACGCTTCGTCAGCAATTGCCTATTGGCAATTCTTCAACAGGTGTGCTCAAATTTCGCATTCCCGAGTATCGTTATTGTCATGTGATTTTTTTTTTCACAGTATACCTCTCACATTAGAATAGCGAAGACAGGAATTTTTTCTAATCTCTTTTCATTACGTTTACTTATCTTAGTTAAAGTTGCTTGTAGCATTCGAAATTAAGCTAAATAAATTTACTATTTTTCAATGTGGATTTCAATTACAAATATGAGGCAGTATTCCCAAATTTTATTTTTATAATACACAGCTTAGTGAGAGTTGTGGTAAATATTTATGAGCGTCCAAAAATTCCGGATGTTTCGGAAATTCTACAAATGCAAAACGTTGCTTGTTTTATTGCACAAATCATCTGACAGTTTCTATGCTTTGACTGACTAACAGCTTGTGCTACATAAAAAAAATGTCTGCTGCTTTATGGAAAGCAGCTACCTTTTTGGGGAATTTACTTTCTAGTTGTTACCAAACCTCCTTCTCGTCCAAATATTGTGAATAAAAAATGCTATAGGTACAAGCACGTCCACTAATATCAATGATCTTCTGAATGATAGACACTAAAATAGTGAAAGCGAAATTATTAGTCAGGAGAAATTTGAAAATGGAAAAATCTAGTAAAGATGACAACGAAACAATAAAAGATGTGCGAATATCAAAAAGTCAAAATTGGCTATTGTTGATGTTGTGCACAGAATTATTTCGAATTAAAGTGACTAACGGCTACGCATAAAAAAATAGTTTCACAACAATAATGTTTTCAGCTAAAAAAAAAAACCTCACTACCAAAGGCTCACGTATCACTGCGTGAAACAGGTCATCGATGTTGAAAGCGCGTACAGACAGCCAACAAGCACAGCAGAGGAGTAAAATGCCTTGTGGACATCAACTTTGTAAGAAAATAACTTGAAAACAAGCTGGCATTACTTTATTAGAAATTCAGTCAAAGGCTGCCGATGACTTTCTTGTCAATGAGCAATTGGCATTTGACGACGCCCCTCTGCAGATGCGGCTATGGCGAGGCATCGGATTTATTTTTTGGTTGGTTGACCAGTACTATCATCCAGACAAACTGCTTCGTGAGAACTGAAATTTTATTGCCACTTTTAAAAGAAAAAATTCAAGGGCGATCAATTGGATTCATGCGGAAGAAATGCGATAGCATTTCCATTTCATACTGAAATCGATTACAATGCTGATTCCATTCTCCTTGAATAAAGAATTCATTGCAATTATTATTCTATTTCTATTCAGATTATCTTGAAACTCAGCTTCTTTTCTTATTCGATTTCCACTACATTATTAATCGCAATTATTTCTTAGGTTTATTTTTGCTGAGTCATTCTTAGTACTGCGTCTCCCTCCTCCGCCCTGCAAGAGGAGATGAAGGAGAGGGTAACGGTGAGTTGATGAAAGGTGGGGAGAGGAAATATCCCTCTAAACACCATCCGCTGTCTGGTACGGCTGTCCGAACTCGCCGCCGACGACAGACAGTTGTCACCTAGGTGGCACCGCTTATCTCTTCGCATTTAAAGAGCCCGATAACAATGTTCATCTGGTCAACTGTCGGCTTCATCTGCGCATTGGCCTCTCTGCATGGCGCCATGCGGAGGACGGGTTCTTTTTTCAGGCAGAACGGCTGTATCTGTGGAGCTAGCGGTACCAAAGCTAGCGAACATTACGCACACAGACGTCAAGTACCGGCAATAATATTGCGAGCATCTCTATTACATTGCAAGTAGCCACTCAACCTGAAAAAACCACTCAACCTGACGTCATCCTTAAGCTGACTTCAATTACTAGCATTCGAAAGAGTTATCGCGATGGCCAGAAAGGAGAAAACTGAGGTAGTTTGCAAATCATTCCCAATATCAAAGTTTTTTTTTTTTACCTTGCTCGCTAAGGAAAGTTTGGCACTGCACTCTACAATCCCGCCCCGAAATTGACCGCTTCGTTCCAGACTTGTAAAGAAATTGTACAGTGAAACTCGACTGACTGATCTTCATAACTGAAGACGACAGTCTGTAACTGTTCGCCATTTTCACCTTGAACAATTACATAGCTCGCTACCTTTGATACTAATTTCACACTAGTTTTCTTATCTAAATAATCCGAGAACAATAAATTTGGACGCAGCTTGGGGAACAACAGTGTGAGGAAGTTGAAAGTTCTTGATGTCTTTCAGGCTCCCGGTACATGGCTTACGGACCCTTGAACTGAAGAGCCATTTCTCATTGTTGTGATTCTCAATTGGTTTGCGCTATCACGATAGACCGATTTCACAAGCAGTTGCGCTACGCCACCGCCTCCGCGATGCATTCTGGGAGTTGTGGTACATCGGCCCTAGGGCCTGCCGGCGCGGCACATTGAGTTCACGCTGCTAGGAGCGCTGTTCACTTCACATAAGGTTTCTCGCTGTTTTCGCTGTGTCCACGTCCTAGAAGATAGACCGTTTCACCTGCTTGCCGCTATATGCTGTGACATGTGCACGCAATTTCGCGTAGCCTAGGAAACGAAGAATGGTCGGGAAGAACGGGAAACAAATGTTGAAATATCGTCTGCCAGCTATCCTGAACGAACTGTCCGGTGAAGATAACCGAGATGTCTTGAAAAAATCGTTTAGGGATCTACGCAGAAGGTTTCTCTAAACTAGGAAATGTACCTGGCAATATAGCGAGTTTCTTTGTTGTTTTTTTTTGTGAAATAAGCACAGTTACAGCGATGTGTGTTATTTTGTTCTCACTTTTTCTTCACTTCACTTTCTTGCCGTGCATTTTTTATGCTTATCCACTTCTGTGCACTACATTTTTTCATGATCCGGAAACCTCAAGTTTGTTTGCCTTTTATTATCTGCATTTTTCGTTTCTTTTGTACACCTTTCTGCCTTGTGGGCAGCTGCGTTTTCTGCTAATTCACTGCCTGTATTTCATACATTCCGCGTTTTCCACTGTACGCCTTGTAAGGAGCACGGACCTCGTCAAGCCACCTTTGGCTTTTTGTCCGTGCCCCTACGCATCTCAGGAAGTTTGAATAAACTGATTTGATTTGATTTGAAAAGCAGGTACTAGAAGCCTGTCCGAAAGGCAGCTGGACACACCGTGAGAGCACTGTCTGTATTCACAACAAGTAGCCTACTGCGAAAATGAAATAGCTAGAAACGCAAACATCAATTGAACACATCACAACGCTTGTATCCGCATTAAAAAGAATTCTTATTCGCCATATCACAGGCAAGTGCGTTTTGATGGCAACCTGATGATGACAACCTGATGATGAGGCTACGAATATCAAGACGCAGCGTCATCGCTGTAGTCATCGTCTCCCTGCGTCGCAGCAGCTTCTGAAATCAGCACTATGGCCCTACACTCCGCCGAGCTATGCTTCTAGTCATTCAGCTGAAAGTAACAAATTAAACGAAGAAAAGATGCTGCGAACGAATCTAGTGTAATCCAAAGTGTGATGGAAAGCGCGCTGCTGCAAAGGCGGTGGCGTCGCCAAGGACTACAGCTGAGATGCCCGCTTAGCTGCTTCCGATTAGCGTGCGCATACGCAGTGGGCTTTGTGAAATCGCTCTTTTAAAGTTTATTTTCAGGAAAGGAATCGGCGCACTAAATGTCTCATTTCGCACGTGTGTATCTCAACGTCCCGATGAGGGAATACAGGACGGTAGGAGTGAAAGAATCAAGATAGAAAGAGGGTTGCGGTGAGGGGTCCGAAATAATTTCAATCCCCTGGGGGTCTTTAACGTACATTGACATCCCAAAACACACGTGCGCCTTTTAGCTATCTGTGGCAATTTCACTGCATGGGTCGCCGCGGCCATTTCATTGAACCTAGACTGTTTGCCCATTTTATATAAATTGTTTCCTTCTTCACGGTGGTGCAGCACTGAAGCACCCAATGGACTCCTCCGCATTTTGTTTAATCAAAGCAAGCACAGTGTTATTAACAAGGTTTGTAAGGTGCCAATTTTAACCCGAGTCACCTTTTGTTTCTTTGCGTCTGCAGAGGTCGCAAAAAAGCGATCAGAGTTCAAGCGCGCTATGGTACCATTCATCGCAAACAAGGCCGAACGGTTGAATCCAAGGACGTATTACCTCATCCCTTGTACAAGACGAGTCCCATGGCCTACGACATCGCCGTATTGCTGGTTTTATCCATTTGCTGCACTGAATTTGTTTAATGGTTGCAGCCGAAACCAGATCGCTTTGATTGGCTGATTGATATAACTTATTTGCAGTCCCCGCTCTTGACAAGACAAGTAAAGCGGGACAAAAAAAAAGTGAGCACGAAATTCGTCTCCGAATGATTTTCGTCGGTGTTTCGCTATTCTTGACCCGTTAGCCTTCCTTCTCTGCGTAGCAACCTAAAAACATACAATCATAACCAGAACAGCATGATATGCCCGGAACTCTAAAAAATGACGGAAGTCTTGATATGCCGGCAGGAATTAGTATCGCAGTGCGCTACTAAAAATGGCGCAGAGCAGGCATAGATTAAACGATAGGCACCAACAGGAATAGATGGGCGCAAATTGTGTTTATTTAAATAATTAATTAATTAAAGCATAAATTTATTGATCTCCAATGGAGGGGTTAGAGGGATGAGGATCTTGAGAAGACAGATACGCATTTCTTGATCCCGGAGTGCATTGGGCTCCGCAGCAACCTCGTCTGCTCCAGCAGACGAAGCTGAGGTTGCAGGTTTGAGCTGGTTAAGACGGCGTCCCATTCTTGTAATCTAGAGCTTAGAATGCTACATGTTAGTCAGCTGGCTCTACAGTATTGATTGAGTGGTATAGTGCAGCTGTGTCTTCGCAGCAAACACATTAGTTGTGTTATTGTGAGGGCCATATATTGCTGTATAGTGCCTTGTTCGGGTATTTTTTGTTCTTAAGCGGATACGTCACCTAGAGTGCGCGGAGGATAAGGGCTGGTTGGAAAATAAGTCAAGAGCGCACCCGCCAGACCATTGAAATGAGTGCGAAAGATGGAGAATAGTCAAGTGTAAACCTATCATTTAAGGGGCAAGGTCTATCGGCAATGGTAAGGAGTGATTGTAAAGGAAAATTATTGAAGCCGACTACATAAAGAAAGCTGGGGTCATGTGTTTCGGAACACACACCAATGGAATAAAGGACCAGAAATGGTTTCTCGAGGGACAGGTGTAGATCCAGATTTCAATCATTGGCGATGTTCTCTTTTGGAATGTAATATCTGTGCCTTTTTTTTTCGGGGGGGGGGGGGGGGTGATGCGTGCTCTCATTCATAGCGTGAAAAAGCCTTGATGTTTTTGTAAAGGATGATATGTTACTACAAGAAATCGTTTCGCAGTCTGATATTATACCGACAAGGACCAACATACCATTGAATGTTACGTGCCTTAAAGACGATTTTTAACAACTGATCGAGTAAATGATTATGATGTACAAAAACTGCACAATGGATAATAAAGATCCGTGCTCTGCGCTTACAGGCATTACTTATCAGGAACTTGGAGGGAAAATATGCAGAGTTATTCGTCCTTCTACATAGAATGTCTAAATTTATTGAGGGTTTCATTTTTTAAGATACCATATTCGTAGTTTTTCCGGGTACATTTTGTTAGATCAAATCTTTAGGCTGTGTTCTTGCGATACGTAAATATAATTTGTATTAGAGCGCAATACTAATACTTTTAAAATTTTCGTTGGGACATTGTTTTTTTTTTCACAATACCACCATTGGTAGCTTTTAAACTATTAGGCAATAAAGTACGAGGTGCGAAACTATCCGGTGCCTCTTTGCAACGTTCTGCAACATATGCTAGCGTAAATTGCTCTTTTTGTCCCGACAAATGCAGCACATTGCTCGTTGGTCAGTGCAAGAAACTGCAAAGAATACTTTGTTGAAAAGCTGAAAAGCTAGCAGGCTCAGTCGGCGATATGAAAGAAAGGCTGCGAGCTATTAAGCCTCGGGAACTGTTCAGGCATCGGGTTCGATACCGGCCGTGGCGATGGGATTTGTACTGTGCGATGTCAGTGCACGTTAAAGAGCCCCTGGTATTCGAAAATATCCAGAGCCGTCCACCGAGGAGTTCATAGGCTGAGTCGCTTTGGTATGTTAAACCGCGACCCCTGTGAATAAGCGCCTGCATCTCTAAGTCGACACGAGCTCTTTGTTAGCATTCGTAGTGCATGATAAGTAGGGGCAGGGGCATTGTTCGTGTGGTAAAACTTGAAGCTCAACATGTTATGATAGAATGTTTTAGTGCACGGGTTTTACGCTGCCCAAATGCTTTACATCTAAGTGGAACGGTTCGCGAGTTGTCAACAATTGTTTTCTTTGTTATGCTGCCTTACAAATCAAAATAGGAATATGAAAATGCGACCTCATTTGGCTGTACCTAAATTCTCCTCGCAAATTTATTTCGGATGGCCAACGAACATTTTAAGCGTTCTTCGCAAAGCTCGATGTAAGTTGCGCTTACTGAAGACCAATATGAGAGCAGGTCATGGCAGGTTGTCAAACCGCACAGTTCTCTCAACGAAAAGAAAGCTGAACTACTGGCAGCGCGAAGACTGCTTACCACTGATTGCTTAAACCCTCTATTCTAATCAAGGCGTAGGGAACCTGCATGATCTAATTAATAAACACCAAAAAATCTACCTCATTCTCAGGTTCAACAGAAGCATGAATCTTTCCCTATGACGCGGAAATATATGTTCTTAATCCTGATTCGGATATAACGTTAACGGCGCCGAATATATTCAGGTACACGTTATTATCTCACCTGAATTTGATAGTATTGTCTGCAAATTGAGTTTTTTTTTTTTTAAGAGCAGCCACTAATGTATTGCAGAGTGTATTCGGCTACCTTTCATAATACTAGCAAAAATATTTCTCTGCAGCTAAAGAAACCATTCCAGTATTCAAATTACGCCCGACAAGTTTGTCTCCCAAAAGGAATAATGAACGTTGTCAACAGGAATGTCGTTGTTTCTGGATGGGGACTTCAGAAAAGAGGTAAGATTCAGGGGCATGTGAATGTCGTCTCTAAACCGTCGCAAGCCTCGGCCAATCCCCACTACTTTCTGCCGAATAGGCAGTCTTTGCGGCTCTGGTCGACACGTTTACAAGTAAATTCTGGTGTTACTGCCTTCGGCTATGTTTTAACTTGCTGAGAGGACAAACTGAAAGTTGTAATTCAGGCCAGTTGTTGAGATACAGCTTGATTTTGGCGCAATCAGGCCTTGGGGTCTCTCTGCGCTGCAACCGTTAAAAACTGCTCCGAACATAACATATACGTTCTCAGAACGACATAAATTTCGATAAAAATGCGATAAAATTTAGACACAATTCGATAAAATTTGATTTTGACAAAATTTCAACATTAATTCTGAGTCCCCACGTTACATTTTCTTTAACTGAATATTTTAACACGGTAATTTATTTTTCATTTACAAAAGTATTTTGATAATTACACGTCATCTAAAGGAACGTATTCTTGCTCAAGCGGTTCGTCCTAAGCCATTCCCTAACTAGACGGCGCCTGTGTGTTTAAGATTGTTATTTCACATAATTTTAATTGCTGAGGCACTGTTCTGGAATTTTTCTGGCCGTAGTAAGTGTTACTGTATTAACAGGCTGCCAAAGGCTGATACAATGTGCTCCGCAATTTTACGCACGCCGTATTATGCTTCTCTCAGCTAAACCGGTCTATTGTTAAACCTCAAATATCACTCCAAACTAACATTTGGCCAGCTGTTACTGTTTTACTGCACATTAGATTGAGGTGCTTGTCTGATTCGATCAGTAGTTGGATATTCCGCGTCGTCTGGAGCGACGGCAACGCAAAACAACAGCTTTACTACCGATGTGGCTGGTGGCGTCATCTCGTTTTGTCTGCAGCAACTAAGCCATGGAGGTCCATCAAAGGAAGGGGAGGGGATGCAAGATGGCGCCATTAGTGCCATCACTGCGTCAGCGGCTTGTTTTTCGCTTCGCCATCACCGCAGACGATGATAATATCAGGATTTTTTTTTACGAAAATTGAAAGTACCCTAAACAAATTTAAAATGAAACACCACCTGAGATTAACTGCATTCCGGTTTAGCTGAAAGAAGCAATACACGGCGCGCACCAAATTTTGGAAAATTAGCGGCAGTGGCGACCTTTGTAAAAGGGTATTTCATCCCAATGTTGGGTAGATCGCGTTTAACGTTTTCGGAACGCTATACTAAAACTTTATGCAGGGGTAAATTTCTTTCGGCAGGCTAACAATTTGTCTTATCTCTGCTGTCACGTTAATGTTATTCGAAAATTCGCTAACATAATGTGCCTCGTGAGGGATTCATGGTGCCAATATTTCTGAGTTAAATGCCATCACTGTTTCTGTGAAAAATCTGAAGGTGGTGTAGCGAATACTTTGCACTTTTTATAGCAGACAGTTTCGATCACAGTAACTGCGGACAGAAGGAAGCAAAATAAGAGACCAGACAGAACGCAGGAAAAAGTGCTACTGAAAATTTCTTACACCAGAAATTTCACTTAATCTTCATCAGGAGCTCCTGCACCCATGTAAATATCGAAGCAGGATAAATGAGTATCTTAGTTATACCCAGTAGCTTAACAAATAGCAGTGCTGTCGGCAGCTCATTACGGCCGAAACGAAAAAAAAAGTGCCTACTTTCCCGCGTAATGGAAGCCCATCTTTATATATTTAACTTGCGAACATATCCAGGGAACAGACGCCTGGATGCCAAAAAATTCAACAAAAAATAACCGGCACATGCCCAAACACTAAGTTTTCACATCTGCGCCGTTAACAATATGCATTCCACCGTTATGATCGTTCGCGACGAAGAGAGATAAATTGTTGTTTGGAAATATGTAATAACTATTTTCTGACACATGAAATATTTTCATAGTTTAATCTGGACTTTCTTAACTCAATGTCTTATGTAATGATCTGTTGCAGCAAGAATGCAGTAACATTATTGTCTACCATATCTTCAATTTCCTGCAACGGCCCATCTCCGTAAGCATGCGCTAGTGAAATGGGATACCATCATAAGCAGACTATTTTGCTTGTGTCAATAATATCGTTACCTTTTGATGTCTGAAGAAAAAGGCATAGGGCCTCAAAAAAAAAAAGACAGCCAGGCTTGATATGTATACGGCGGTATATTTAGAAGAAATACAAGAATTAACTACCGCAGCCTTCTTGCTCCCTCAGTTACGACAGAGATCAAGATATAGAGGAGTGTTTGCCGTTATCTCAGTTGACTTTAAAAAAGATTGGGCACTTAGTACAGTAATGAGGTAAAATTAGTATAATGTATAGAGAAATAACCTGCAAGGCTTCAGGCTAAAAAACTCCCTGCACACTTTGAAACAATACAAGAACATGTTCAGGAAGTGCAGGGCAGTGCTCTTTCTTGCTTTGTGTCATTTCAACACAGTGTTTGCTTTTGTAATGCAGCACGTTCGGACATGGACTACCTACAGTACACGGTTCTGAAGGTTCAAGCAAGCAGCATGTGTAAAGTTTATGGACCGCATTTCAGCCCATACACAATGCTTTGTGCATTCAAGCGTGGAACCGGCACCTGCGCAGTAAGTATAATTTACAGCATCTATTTTGTTGCAAAAAATAAAGGTGTCGCCACAAGCATTCGATTCTGTTGAAACAATATTTAAACTTTTTGTTCACTTACAGACCTCTTTTATGCAATGCAAAGTCAACGCCTACCTTCGACGATCAAGCACAAATTACCTCTAGCAATTTCAACACTTCGAATTTCACAATACCACGTTGGTAGACTTCAGTCTTTCAGAGAAGAGTATATTTTAAATATGCTTTTTGATAGCAAAGAATATTCGCGAAATTACGTAGTGCTGAAAGAAGTATTTTAAGCGTCAAGGAGCGTACCTGCTAAATATTCAATAAAAAAAAAACAAGCATATGCATGCGAAAGGATATTTTACTACAAAGTAGCACTGACCTTTTTAATGCGAGAGCATTATATCACTCATCAGCAAAGGAAACCCGGCATTGCCATTGTTGACCGCGCATGTGGTTCCAAAAATCACACATGACGTCACCATGGTATCAGAGAAAAATCAAAGTTTAGAAGGTCCGGGGAATGGAGCCCAGGTTAACCCAAGTATGCGAGACGGACATGTAAACCATATTCCGAAAACCGCGTTGAATCTTGGCGAGCAAAGGTGAGCCTAGTAAACGAGTTGCCTTACAACTTAACGCTAATGATTAAACGTGTCATTAGAAAGAAATAGGAAACAATTAAACAATAAAGAGCAAAATAAAAAAGGAAATAAAACAAAAACCATGTTTTCGCATTAAAAGCACGGAAGTAGTCTTAAGTGCCTTACAATTTTGTTTGTGAGCTACATCTGACTTTGTGAAGCATAGAAATGGAAGCTCTCACCGGCTAGAGCCAGGGATAAAATTGCGGCATTAACATCATGGCATTGAAAGGACGAACGTCGAAATGAAGCGATTCATTGCATTGACACTATATCTACGTTTCTGGGCATGCTGCAATACATCATTGCTGAATTTTCGTATTGGGTAAATGAAAATACGGCATTTGGAAAGCGAGCACCAAGTTCATAACTACTGTGATTTTTTTTCTGTATAATTGATAAGTTACGGTTTGCACAAAATAGTGTCGAGATGGTTTTTTTTGGTGAGCTGCGTAATTTTTCCGTTCTTCATCTCAGCTGTAATCAGTAAAGGGGAAGCTAGATGTTATGTTATTTATTTATTCACACTATAATGCGCAGTTGTTTAAATATGAAAAGTACAACGTAAATGTCCTCCAATTATCGTGATTAATAAATAGTTTCGTAGTTGAAGCATCAAGCCCATCGTGCGTTTGAAAGAACCACTGCCGTAGCAACTATGTCAGAAGACTGTGGTCATTGTGCGTCCTCATACCTGCTAAATGGTTCAGAAAGGCACCTTAGCGAGTGGTTACAAAACACAGCTGATTTAGCGGCTTTGTACCTCGCCTTTCTGACTGTAGAGAAACACTTGCAGTATACTTTTTTTTGCAGAATATGTTCCACAATCGTATTTCTGGAATGTAATAATAATAAAACACAACGAAATTTAGTGTAATTACGCCGAACGCACGTATTTAATTCTGAGAATAGTGGACATTAGGCGGTCACCAAAAGAGACTGTACAAGTGAAAAGAACCATCTATTTGAAATTTAGTGGTCAAGTTCTGTAATTCCGTTGGTTTTTAATCCAAAATTACACCTGAAGCACGAAGAGTGATGAAGTGTAATATAAATACACAGGAACTTACTCATGCTCGTAACGTCAGGAATGTAAAACATAGTTTGTTGCCAGCCTTCATTTATCGCTATTGTGTTGTGTACTGGAGAACCCCACCGTATTTCACTTGTTTCCAACTGTAAACTCTATTCACGTTGATATGATATTTAGTAATGCATTATTCATTATATATGATATGTATTTGTTATTACAAATATTTCCAGCTAACTTGATCATAAAGCAGTGCAACTTGACTTCAGAGGCGTGTGTTCATTGCGTAAATTAGGAGTCAGAAGTAGACAGAAACAACTAGAATTACAGCGTATGTGCTGATAAACTTGCATTAAATGGCATCTGCTCTTTCCTGCCCCCCTCCAGGGAGACTCTGGAGGACCAGTAGCCACCAGAGTGAAAAACGGCCGCTTCGTCCAACTGGGCATCGTCTCGTACGGAGCCGGCCACGACTGCACATCCCTGCCGAAGGTTTTCACTCGTGTGGATGTTCTGATGCCTTGGATACGGCAGCAAACTAAAAATGAGCGCCTGTATACGGAGCTTAGCTCAGACGATACTGTCATGGATAGCGATTCCCCGCTAATTCCATATTCATTTTGGTCGGATGGTTCTGTGTACGAACCAGCTTATTTCCCGATGTAAAAGCCTGCAGCCAGGTAAAATAAACCTATTTTTCTCATGACCAACTCCATGACTGAGTCGTCGCCATGAAGCTGTGAATTCGTGCACTAATTCTAATAATTTTCCCGTGACGTGCCAGCTGGCGAGACAAATGAGTGCAACGGGCATTGCAATGCTGAAAATCTTTATCTAGAAACGAGGCGAATACATTCAACTTGTGTACTATACATATACACATTCCTCTGTGCCCATGATGTGTCTATGTAAATACCTTCACCAGTGCCGCCAGAATTCCAGTGTTCATCAATATGCAATATTGTCGTTTAAAACGTTGAACGAGGTTACCAAAAGAATAGAATATAAGCATCTTTCATGCTTTATTTTCTTATCCTCTGTGAGGTCCACCAGCCGTTGCATTCACTCATTTGGGCCATTTCATGGGACATTGACCGTTACTACATCTTGCAGCCACCTCGCATTTATTTGAGGGGGGAGGGCATGTTATCTGAAAGGAGAAAATAAAATTACGTGATTTCTGTCGTATAGTTGCCGGCAAATATCACTCACAAAAACACATCTGCACACAGGCACTCAGCATGCGCATGGTATATTAAAGTTGCTGTTAGCTTAAGAGAGACTAATTATTGATTAGAATTAGTTTTAAGCGCAGAACAACCGCACAGCAGGGAAAGAAGTTCACGGGACAGAGAGCAGACTAACAACTCAGGTTTTTATTGAAAGACCACTTCCTTATATAGAGAAACTGCTCTGACTAACAAGTTAAAGGAAAAAACCCACATGCAGACATATCAAATCAACTGAGATCCCATCATCTTGCGAGGTGGATTGCATAATTTCAGTAGTATTACTGCGCAAGATAGTCGAATTCTTTTTTTCTTTTCAGAGCAAAATTACGAGTTTGCTGACTTAAATGATACCAGATTTTTCAATGTCACCAGACCCGCCGCGGTGGCTCAGTGGTTAGGGCGCTCAACTACTGATCCGGAGTTCACGGGTTCGAACTAGACCGCGGCGGCTGCGTTTTTATGGCGGCAAAACGCTAAGGCTCCCGTGGGCAGTGCGATGTCAGTGCGCGTTCAAGATCCCCAGGTGGTCGAAATTATTCCGGAGCCCTCCACTACAGCACCTCTTTCTTCATTTCTTCTTTCACTCCCTCTTTTGTCCGTTCCCTTATGGCACGGTTCAGGTGTCCAACGATATAATAATAATAATAATAATAATAATAATAATAATAATAATAATAATAATAATAATAATAATAATAATAATAATAATAATAATAATAATAATAATAATAAATAATATAATAATAATAATAATAATAATAATAATAATAATAATAATAATAATAATAATAATAATAATAATAATAATAATAATAATAATTGGTTTTGGGGAAAGGAAATGGCGCAGTATCTGTCTCATATATCGTTGGACACCTGAACCACGCCGTAAGGCAAGGCATAAAAGAGGGAGCGAAAGATGAAAGGAAGAAAGAGGTGCCGTAGTGGAGGGCTCCGGAATAATTTCGACCGCCTGGGGATCTTTAACGTGCACTGACATCGCACAGCACACGGGCGCCTTAACGTTTTTCCTCCATAAAAACGCAGCCGCCGCGGTCGGAATGATATATGAGACAGATACTGTGCCATTTCCTTTCCCCAAAAACCAATTATAATTATTATATTAAGCTCTTGCGGGCGGATGAGATCGCGAAGTTTGCGACGATAAGGCAGCTACAGATAGCTGAGGCAAGGGTTATTGGGAGTATAAGGAGAGGCCTTTACCCTCCACTGGGGATGTCAGGGTAAACATCATCATCATCATCATCATCTTTCTTTGAACAAGAAAGAATTCGGAGTATGAAAACAAAAGGCAATGCTACCTTCAACCTTCTGGCTTTGTGAACAGCGCTGAATGTATTTATGTTCAAGAGTAATCATTATCCTCGGTGCATTAGACTGATGGTTCCCTACAAGCCTCAGAGCTGGATATGTCAAGATATAACCAAAAAATTGAAGTTGTTGAACATCAATCAAGATCTTAATTTTTAAGATTAGTGTCGCCTCATGCGTTCAACTTGGACCTGCGCTTGACTTGGCGTACGAAGAAGCACGGATAGTTGTTTTGAAATTTCAGCCCAAAATCTTTTGCCAATATTTTCATCTGGGAATTCTATATTCGGCTTTGTGTGTCATAATAATTTTCGGGTTGCCTTAATTACTCATTTAAATCAAACTAACCCGTAGCGCATGACTTAAGTTTATGCAACGAAATTAAGATTTCCGAAACACAAGTAGGTTGCATTTAGGGGCGCAATTTCGCAAAACAAGTCTGCCAAGTAACCCCGTGAACTGCAACTGGTGCAGAAAGTCATATTCATAGCTGATATTTTCCCAATACGTTATATGTAGTCGCTCTTTTTTTTTCTTTGCGGGAACGGGAATAGTTACCAAAAAGAAGGAATTCGCATTGTATAAACAACGAAAAAACGGCGGTGAATTTCAAAGGCTAAAATACTTCGTTGTCTCATATATCTGGCCTGTATGTGCAACTGCTGCCTGAAGCCTCTGATCACTAAAGAAACGCGAACGGCACAGAGATTCAATTCAATTCCTTGGTTCCTATGTTGTGAATCTTCAAAGCAAGCAAAATATGACGATAATGATATTTAAGTATAAAACGCTGCAACGCGATGAAAACAAGCAGCCCTAATTCCTTTGTTGTATTAGTCGTAGTTTCGAAAGCAGCCTCAAATACCCCTCAAATGAGACCCAGCAGCAAATAGCGTCGACCGTCGACCAACTGTCATGACATCATGGTTAATACCATTTCATGGAGGCACTTGCCAGCCACCTGCGATTTCAAGCTGCAGGATGAAGTGAGGCGTGCCATCAAACGATATTCATCATTGGCGTACGCTCTCCTTTGAGGAACATTCGCCGCTGCATTCTTGAGTTGTATTGGACTATAAAAATGTGCAACGTCTTCATCTTCCGGGCAGTGTAAAGGTGAAAAGGAATGAGGTAAAAGAAGTTGAAAAGTTATTCGCAAACATTCATCGCCCGATCATCGCTAGTATAAAGGAGGCTGGAGTGCAACCAGCTAAAGCAACCTAAGCTTAAGCCGCATGTATCAGCACATTTCAGTTTTAAGAAATAGGGATATCAGGGAAAGTAAGGGTAAAATAGACGAGCCAGATTGGCACGGAGCTGTCTGATATTCTTTACCAGAGTACGTAAAAGCCATATAGAGCTGAATCATGGAAAAACAAAACGCTGCGAGAAATTTCGACATTCGCCACTGTAATCATCTGAAACGTTTATGAACCTGGGAAAACCGCCGCTGCGTAAACTTAGTTCGATGCACACAATTTCACGCGCGCTTCATGCTACAGCGCTGGAAGACGCCAGCCAAATACAAAAACCGCTGTAGTAATTTCTACTCAGAATCAGTTCAGCAGCGTAGTAAAGAGTCACACGATATATGGTTGAAAAATTGTACCTTTCGTTTATTCAGGAAAAATGAAAAGGAAGGCAATCACGCAGGATGAATTTCCTGGCGCTATTAGCGAACCTGATTTTGGGTGTACTCATAAAGGTAGGTGCATGTACGAAGCGTTTTTCTTCAGCATGTGACATCTACCCTCGTAAAGCTCAACACAGTTGACGATCGTTCAAAGACAATCGTTCGCAATATTCACCAATGCTCTAGAAAATCATTCGCAACTTTGTCACTTCTCGCACATGTATCGCCTGCCTTCAATTTTTTGTTGAAAAAGTGCTCCAGACAATGCAGGCGAAGAACACATCACCTTAATTGAACATTTTCTGTGCATAATTTTTAATGCAAATTTTCGGGCATTGACTTCTTGGCAATAATAATCATATTTTTAGCACATGCCTTTGTGTCCTGTAAAACACAAGGCTGGCTTTCGGAAAGGCTACTTGACAATAGACTATAATCACGCCATCATTCAGATGATAGAGATAAGAGCACAGTATAGCCACTTTTTATTTGTAGCCTTCATACATTGATACTGGGCAAGTTGGTGTCACATTGTTTTTCAGCAGCGCAGAAGACAAAGGACGAGACAAGTGCACAGACACGGCGCTGAGCTTAAAACTGGTTTTTATTGAGGCGATTTCCACTACTTAAACGCAGTGGCAACCAATCTCAAATGAAAAGACATATACAAAAAACAGATTGGCGATAATGACAATTCCTGAGCACAGGTCTACCGTGGCACAAGACCAGCTGCGCACGTTTTTCTATTCTCATCAAGGGAACGTAGTTCTTTATCAGACAGAGCTATTGAGGCAACTCTTACGCATTCATCTTTGAATCTGTGGATTTCATGGGCTTCGATGATTTCACGAGTGATTTTTGTTTTATTATCTGACAGCACTCGACACTGAGTGAAAACAGGATAACACGGCGCTTCCTTGTTCATTTTTCTTTCCTCTGTGCAGTCTCTGCAATGAATGCCAAGGTGACGGGATGCGGTGCCGCTCACGTTGTTGTGTTCCCGCAGCCGGTCGTTGAGGCAACGACCAGTTTGTCCCGTGTAGTGCTTGCCACATGAAAGCGGAAACCTGTAGACAACATTGTTGCTACATGGTACAAAACCTTTTTGGTGTTCCTTATCGCAGCCTACCATCCTTGCATTGCTACTGTTTACAATATGGCAGAGTTTGGAGAGCTTATCGGGCGCGGAAAAAGCAACGTTTACATCGGCATGCGCGCCCACCCTTTTCATATCATGTGAAATGCGGTGTAGATAAGGAATAACCACACATTTTCTTTTTTCTTCCTTGAGCCTTTCAAGGGTATCTCTGCGGCCTGAATTAATGATTTCTCTTAACAGGTTCTGTGATACAGCAATCAGAAGGCCGGAAGGGTATCCTGCTGCTTGTAATCGTACCACCTGATTTTTGATAGCTGTCTTGCAAGACAGCTATCATGTGATGCAAGACAACTTGTTTGTTGTAGCACTGGTCAACGTCTTCTACGTGTCTCATCTCTTCTGCCCCTCGTCTAGTATTAGCGCTAACTCGTTTAAATCAGGGTTCTCCACAATCCGCTATTCACGTGTTTGTTCGTGGCTGCTTGCTTTCCGCCTTCGCTCATACACATGGCACAAAAATGAATTGTTCGCACGGATTATTTATAAAATTATAAGTTGTCGTGTAAATATATTCTTATGTAAGACCCTATAGATGTGATATGTGAACTAGGTGAGAGGAAATTCAATGTGTTTTTTTTTTCAAAGGGAAGAGTATATCTGGACCGAATATCTAAAGTACCTCATTCGCCTTATCCTGCGCACGAATGTTTCGACAAGGCGCTTCCAAAACTGCAGCCTAAAAACCTAGTCATATGCGGCTAACCCGCTTAGCTTTCCCTGCGGCATACACAATATTCTATATTCTAAGCACATTTGCCTTGTTGAACGTTGAACTTAGGCTATGGTTTTGGCCCAGTAGATGCTTACTAATACTACAGTTCAATTTAATTTTAAAATACAGAGCCTTTGATTAAAAACTAGAGAAATGAAACATGTAACGCTTTTTTGTTGTCGGACGCAAACAGTTGACAGTGGCACGTATTTTTAGAAGGTTACCATGAAACGTTCAGTGAATTTTTCTTTGCTATTCCCTGCACCATAAGCATCTAAGGAAAACTCATGTGAAGGCAGAGTATAGACAGCAATGAGTATTTGGGAATGGAAAACTAATGATTACAAATAGTACTCCAACAGATGAGTTAGAAGGTGTCAAAGTTCGAATCACATCCCAAGTCTTAGACCACCTCCCGGCTGAAGTTCCTACCCTCAGTACAATACATGCAGGGAAAAGGCGCAGAGTTGCTGCAAAGCTGGTTCCATGCAAAACTGCTCTCGCAAACAGGGTCAATTTTTCACCTGTGGCCGTCAAAGTAACTTGGAATGGCAGAAACGAAGCATCTCGCCGGAAGCGAACTTTTGATAAATATATTTGGGCGGGCTTCGCGACAGAGCTTTAGCTGCTACCGTTCCCTCACACTATGCTTTTCTTAAATCTGCTATTTTTTACAGCGTAAGCAGTAAATTTCTGCACCGCGATGAAGCCGTGATTTGCGTTTGTGTGCGTGTGTGTGTGAAGCCTGCACTTCATCGCCCCTAAGACTCGAGCCGGGCCTAGCTCTTCTGGCCAGGAAGGGTGATCCTCCAGGCGGCCAGCGATAAAAATGTATCCCCCATTTGAGCCTCCACCAACACCCACACATCCAGTTTCACCTTCCGCAGTGCACCGCACCTTTCACCGCAACGGTGGACTAGTGGTTTGAGCATCCGCCTCACATGCGGAAGGTTCGGGATTCGATCCCCAGTGCCGCCGGGTACCCACCGGTGATACAATTTGTACAAGCTTCCACTGGCCTGGTGCTCGGCTTTTTAGGGATGAAGTGCTTGGAAAATGGGTCTTTGACCATGCCTTGAGTACACGAAATAACTCGCGCCGCGTGGCTATTTGTGAGCAGATGCCCTTGCCCCATAAAAATTCGTGACCAACATCATCATCACTTTCCCCTTCCACCCACCTCCATCCTCCCAAAGCTCTATTCAGTTCAGCTGTTCACGCCCATCAACTTGTCACCATTACCCTCCAGAACCTTCCACTAAAGAGGAGCCAAAGGTCCAGCGCTACGAAAAAGCGGTGTACAATAACGAAACACAAGCTTATAATGGGAAGGGGATGAATGCAAAACTGAAAGGTGCAACCAGTACTGCTAACGGAGAGTTGTCGCATCACATCACGATTCGCGTGCATTTTTTGCAGAAAAAAAAAGAGCTGTTGCGCCTCCAGAGATCTACTGACATTTTTCTTCAAGATTACAATCAATATTAGTCTCAATTTATAGCTCTCAGGATTCGTCACCACGTCATTCGTTTGTGAGCCTATTTTTGGCAGTAAGGAATGCTTTTCTGCCCATCCAGCGAAGCTAACCGTGAGCGTGGTGCTTCTCTTTTTGTTAGTTAAATAGGGCTGACGCCACCGTTGCACAGTTTTTTCCTATTGTCCATTGTGAACCGTTCTTCGTTTTGCAGTGAATCGCTCAAATACAACTGGGATTTATCGATGCTATACATACCGTGAAGCCCTCTTTGATCGGCAGAGTTTTCTATGAAACAGCCTAGATCAGCCAGCCTCACCGACGGCAAGTTTTTACGTCCTCTTCTCACAGGGCGGTGTTCGTTGTTTCCGAGGCTTTCGCATGGTCAAACCGTTGGGCGTACCCAGGCAGCGCTATTCGCTTTAGACGTTCCTTGGATGGTGCAGTGTGTATCATAACATGTCATGGCTTCATAAAGTTGTCGGGAAGAAACAGAACCATAACTCTGACTTTAAGGCTTTGTTGGGAGTTGGGAATAATGTTCTGTACGTGGGCATCTTACATACACGCTCTTTTGAACGCGATATCGTTAATGGTACACTGTCGCCGAAAATCTGGCGTTGGCGTCTTGAACGTGAGTGAAAAATCCACGCAAAATCACCAAAGAAGCAGCCTAGGTGTCACGGGGCCTGTGACGTCATCGCAATCGCTCTCCGGATTGCAAGTAAATTTACTCCATGGCAGATGGTAATTAATTTAACCATTGGCAGCGAGACGTTTCTCGGCGATAGCAACCTGGGTCTCCCAAGCCCCATTGGTGGTAACACCTACCATAGCAGGACAGTGGCGTATCGCTGCATCACTGTGCCAGGAGGCCTGAGGATTTCCCCGGACCTCGGAAAGTATAGGGAATACTCAAATGAGCATATATGGCATTATTCCATCAAAACTATCGCGTTGTACCATTTAGGCGGAGCTTATGTGTAACCTCCAGTTCTTGGTCCTGATCGAATAATGAAGCCTCGACATACGGTGCTAAGGTATACATAAAATTCAGCAACGCCTAAAGAGCAACTGCACGAGTTTTTATCTGTACGAGTCTCTAAAAATTTCAGAGGTCACTTACTCTTACTCTGTAGAAACTCCGTGTTTCCTATGTTTGAGTTTTGTTTCTAGGAAGTTGGACTGAAATCAGCTAAAGATGCATAAACATAAAGCAGTTCTACACCCGAGTTTATTTATGCGAGAAATCATAAAAAGCAGAGATTCAGGTTAAAAACTCACACGTGTGATTTCTTCCCCTCAATGATCGGGCTTAAGTTTGAGTTATGGCAAATAATGCTGCAGAGGCGAGCATAGCGATAACTCCTCAAAGAATATGAGCAGTACTTAAGCGATATTTAACAAAAATTACGAACCTGGGAGGGAATAAGCTTTATATCTCAATGGGAGCGCATTTGCACGAAGATTTATTTTAACGGGCTTATCTGGCGGTCAAATGGCTGCCGTAGCCTGCGCCAGCCGCTGTTGATGTACCATGCGAAAACATCACACAATCATTAATATCTCTGATAAATCCTTCCATTTCATTTATTTCCGTTTCGTGTGCCTATCATGGACAGAATGAAACCCTGCACGATGAATTTCCTACTGCCTGTCGTTTCCCTACTAACAGGAGTATTGACTGAGGTTAGTACTCATTTTTTCTCGGTTTCATGAATTCTGCCTTGTGACTCTAGTAGCGCGAACGTTAGACACATTAAGTTATATTCTATTGGTGTCCGTGTCGCTGAAACAAGCAAGTCTTTGTCACTTGTATCAATTGTGTTACCTTGCTTGAATTATACACTCCTAAGTAAAAAAAAAAAGGTACGGCTACTTTTTTTACACAAATTTACACACAATTATTCCACAAAGATTTGCGCCAACCAAGTGGAATGAAAGAATGAAAATTTCTGTCTACATTAGATTTTGAAGAACGACAAATATTTTTCAAGCAAAGAAATTTCTTTTCAGATATAAATTCTGTTTACGTGATGTTCAGTAAAAGAATAATTATTCCTAATACGGCGCGTAGCGTATTTGCCTCTTTTATTCAGCGCCATTTACGGCTTTATAGATACGTCTCAGAAAGCGGAAGGTTTAATTGAACGGCTGCTGCACAATTTGCCTTTTCCAGCTCAAGGCGGAGGAATTCGAGCTGAACGGACTCGGCAAGTAGCCCACATTACTTCAATACCGCTTTTTGTTCGCATAGAATGGGCTCTGTTACTCAGAGCATTGTAATGAGCGTCACTGAACAGAAACGCAAGATGAAAATATCCACATCCTTTTTCTTGCAAATGTAATAGTAAAGCTGGTGTTATGTGAAACTTTTCATAAACTGTAACACTTTATCTTACACAAAAACGAAACGGGGATGATGTTAGCGGTAATGCAGAGAAACAGCACCAGATGGCATGCGACAGTAGTTGTGTACCGAAAGGTAAAGCCCATAGAGGATGCTTGTGCCGGGTCCCTTTTCCTTGATAACGTTTGGCTACACTAGCCTGAAATGAGCAGCATAAATTTCGCTCTGTTTTGGGAAAGTTATCCCAAGGCGCCACGCACAGACTGCGTACGTGGAGTGGTCACGTGATCGCTCCTTCCTGTGGTGGCACCCCGTGTCATGTGCAGTTGCTGGGTGCCCATCCTGTTCTTTCCTCATGTTTTCACGACTACGAAACGACGCCGACAAAAATGTTTCGCCCGAGAAGCATCGCTTTAACATTTAGAGCTGTAAAAGTGAATGAATGTTCTTGCCCATCCAATTCTGAAGAAGCAAAGGTGACAGAACCGGTCTCCGAGAGCAACTTTTCTGCAAAATATTGCGCGTGAACTACCCATATCACAAGCATCCATATATAAATGAGCTATCATTGCTCTATGTGCGCTCTCGCCACAAGAGGTGCAATCACGATGTGGCGGGCGTTTACAGACACGCTTTACATGTTTAGTGATAAGCAATCCCGATGATCCCAAAGGTCTCTTGGGTAGAACGCCTGATGGTTAAAGGGATCTGCAATAAAACTAAACTGTTGTACCTGAATCTGAGCCTGAATAACTTTTTACAGGGCCAGCCGTATTTGCTTATTTACCGCTTACAAAAATTTCTGCAGAAAGTCAATAAACTGTCCATACACTTTTGTTCACCAAGTACATAATCTTTGTTTACAAAACCTATAAACTAGTCTATAGGCAATACAGCCCCATATACAAAATATAGGCAATTTATAGATTTATGGGCATAGACTTTTAGTCGACTGTTGTCCACTGACAGTCTATCGCTTGTGAATAGACAAACAATCTATAGGAAGCAAATAGAGTTATAAGAAGTCTATGGAATAAAGTCTGTATTTAAGCGTTATGGCGTCCGGTTCAACGTACTTGCTGGTGTCACCGTCGTCTTCGCGCCAACATGATTCCGAAACTAGCCAAATGATTCCCTCCCAGCCAGCCACCTTGCCGCAGGCTTTGCCCTGCGGCTCCGGACGACTTAAGCACACGATTTCAAACCGGAAGCGCTAACCCCGGTGCTGCAGAGTGCACTTATCCTAAATCACGAATCAGCCCAATCATTCAGAGGAGCCCTCCACTACGGCACCTCATTCTTCTTTTCTTCTTTCACTCCCTCCCTTATCCCTTCCCTTACGGCCCGGTTCAGGTGTCCAACGACATATGAGACAGATACTCCGCCATTTCCTTTCCCCGAACCAATTATTATTATTATTATTATTATTATTATTATTATTATTATTATTATTATTATTATTATTATTATTATTATTATTATTATTATTATTATTATTAATCCTTCATAGACCAAAGCGGACTTTTGTGTTTGGTCACTTGCAGCGCAGCGTCATAAACGTATTAATCATATTTCGGCCCAGTTAGCGCTGATCACTTGTCGTGCAGTGAGGTTTACTGCTTTTACTTTCGTGGTCATTCCTAGTAACGAATTTGTGTATTCCAATTTGTACAGAATGTGGCATATCCAGCAACCCAAGACTAATAATCAACGGGAGTGCAGCAAGCCCTGGGCAGTTTCCTTGGATGGTATGTGAAGCGAGCTGATAATTCATTCCCGTTCTCTGTCAACGTGGCGTTCGTCCTTCAGTCAAGTTTTTATTTAGGGGCTCCTAGAAACGCGTTCATTTCTAATGAGACTCATCTCGACGTTATCGTAAACCAAATGTAACAAACAAAATGACAGACCTACTCGTAGATAAAGGAAAGTTCACAAATTAGCTTATGGAGAAAAAAAAATGTCAAAATGTTAAGAAAATTTTGAGTGCATCAAAATTTGCATGCAGGCCAAGCAGTGTAGGTCATATGTCATCGCCAGCATACCATATATCATGGAGGGGAAAAAAACTTTCTCGCCACTCCGAACGTTATAACTTCCATCGTTGCTGCAAGAGCCGCACTACATCATTTAGAAGGAAACCCCTTCGATTTTATACTTTTGAGAAGGGCTGTGCATACTACAGCGCAATAATACCTGACGCTACGCACTTTATCCTGTTGTAGCCGAGGTATCATGCATATTCATGCCTGCTATCTTGTTTATTCTTCAACGTTCATGACTGCTACTTTTTGTTTTATGCGCGCAAAGGTAGAGAAACTTGAAACTTGTTATATTTTTCAGGTCAAGCTTGTAATGCTCTTTCCCGGTTCTTCTCAGCCTCGAGGCTGCGGAGGAAGCATCATAACAAGGCGTCACGTGCTCACTGCTGCGCACTGCATAATACTGTAAGCTTCTGTTACGGGTAAATTAATCTCGAATTGACAGTCATTTATCGGGCCTCGGAACTGTGTATACATCTGGTAAGTAACCTTAGAGTATGGACGTTGTTTACTCCATGAATGATCTCCTGCAACAAAGCCACTTCACCATCAGCCCGACTACCCCTACTGCACAGTAAAGGCCTCTCCAAAACCTTTCCAATTAACCCTGTCATGTGCCAGCTGCACCCACCCTATACCTCCTGCAAACTCTTTAATCTCATCCACCCACATAACTTTCTGCCGCCCCCTGCTACGCTTGCCATCTCTTGGAATCCACTCCGTTACCCTTAAGGACCAGCGGTTATCTTGCCTTCGCATTACTTGCCCTGCCAAAGCCCATTCCTTCCTCTTGATTTCGACTGGGATGTAGCTAACCCGCGTTTGATTCCTGATCAACTCGGCCCTTTTCATGTCTTGTACACTACACTAAAAAGCTACAGTGTTCTCTTATGGTGCACAATTCTCTTTTCCAAGCAGCAAAGAAGCCGCGTTATTTTTAATGCTTTGTACAATTTCAAATTTTCAAATCTCTGTGAAGAAGGTGGTTTTGTAGCCCCGACTGAAGTGTGCTCCACAGGCAGCCCACAAGGAATCTTGATTATGCGCTGCATAGCATCAATGCTGTAGAAAAAAATTCAGCACGAGTAAGACGAAGAAAAATTCAAAAATCAAAGAATGGGGGCTGCTGCTGCAGTTCTGACTTCTCTAAGTTCAGCGCCTGTCCTCTCTTGTTTTTGCTCCTCTTGTCTTCCTTCGCATTATTCGTGCTGCAAAATTTTCTGCGCCATTGATCGGAACCAACTAGCCCAAAGGATAGCGCTTTTTCATTGGATCAGTGCAACTTTAGTGATATTTAGATTTTTGAAAAGAAAGTGCAAGCTACAGGTACGAAAAAACCACAGTATACAGCCCTAAGTAAAAATTTCCTCTCTACTTTGTAATGGTGATCCTACCGGTAGCACTGTTTTATTCTGCCATTACGAGCTATTCACATCATTATTCAAATGACAATTCCCGCACTCCTCGCCACAAAGAAAACATCAGCTCTTAATGTGGCGAGTATCATGAAATGGTCTCCGCTTCTATTGTGAAACACTGATGCCTTTTTTATGAATACAGAGATGGCGTAAGAGCATCGAAGATGGACGTCTATTACGGTCACAACGCTTTCGAGCAAGGCACTAAGGTCGAAGTCGAGAAAATCCTGCCGCACCAAGCCTACAACCGCCACCCTATTCGCAATGACATCGGCATCCTCCTGGTACCTTATGAATTTTGTTTTGTTTTATTGCTTCTTGTTGCCTCTCCATATGTTCTTAAAAAAAAGAATATTGAGCCATTCGCGTTAGACGAGGCTGCAAGCATCGCAATTTTTACCGCGAAAGCGATATCCTCTACAAAAACGGTCTAAAGACAGCGTATAGAGTTCTTATTAACTCTATTGCCTCCCTATAGATATTTCTTTTTGTCTATCTATAGTCTATAGACTGTATATAAACAAACGTCTACTAAAAGTGTACGTCCATAAACCTATAGATTGCCTATAGCCTGTCTGTAGGATTTGTATTGCCTATATACTGTTCTCTGGGGTTTGTTTATAGAGAGCCTACAGACTTTATAGAAAGAATTCTGTGGACATTCTATAGACTGTCTAAAGAAATTTTTGTAAGAGAAGGGTCCCTTTTAGTGTCAAACACGGTGTCCTCGCCGTCGGGGGTGAGAGCGAGAAATGCCCAGAGAAGCATCCTAGGTGGCCCACCTAAGTTACGTGATATTGTGACATCATCACAATCTGCCCACCGGACGGTGAGCCAACTGCCCGCTGTGGCAAGGTGGTAGGTAAATTACTGATCGCGATAAGTAATGCGGGAGGAGCATTTTGTGTCTCACAAACCCCATCTCTGGCCGCACCTACCATCGCAGATCAGTGGCGCTTCCATTAACCGCTGCAACACTGCACCAGGAGTGGAACTAGGCCTACCAGTGATCTATGAATGCAAATTAGCGAATGGCCAGTTCCGCATAATGGGAAGTAACGAATAAAAGGTATCGCATCATACCCTTAATGAGAAGCTTAAGTGTACGCTCAAGTTATCTAGCTTCTCTTGAGATATAGAGGCTGCTAGCGCAGCCCTAAACATTAAGTGATAAAGGTGCACCCCACATGCGAAGAAACGTTATTAGTCCCTGATGGCTATATGAGTTAAGCAAAGTTTATTCAACATCAGGCACATAGTTCATTAAACAAATGGGTAGGGTGGATGTGCTCGACGTGCATGCACGTCAACATGTAGAGAAGGGGCAGTAGCGGCCTTCTTTTATGCTTTGGTTTACTGTTTGGTTTACGAGGTCGGAACTAGCAATGGTGGCAAAATCTGCTTCCAAGAAAATGGTCATGGACGAGCTACCAAGTTGCTTTTTTGTGAAATATTATTTGCTGCATTCGCCAATTGGTGTAAGAAAGCACTCTATTTTCTAAATTAAAGAAGGTCAAACTGGACGGGTACCAGAACAAATCAAATTTAGTGCGTAATATTCTAGGCAACTCTTGTAGTCGGAAATGTGATAAATTCAGTCCGCAAAATGCCGCCGCAAGATCATGCTTCTGAAAGTCGAATTGCCATGGCAGTTTGGGGTACCGCACTTTCCGCAGGTAAAGGAATCATTCCAGTACTCGGCAACTGTGAGACCCCTGTGTCTGTCAACGTCAAACTTGAATATTCTGAACAGAAATGTCGTTGCAGCCGGGTGGGGTCGCACCGAACAAGGTAAGCTATGGTGAGATTCATAGGCGGTTTTTTTTTTGCTATTGCGCTCCAGAAATATAAATTCTTACCGTGGCTTGCTCCATGTGAACGTCCCTTAAATAAATTGCGCAGGTCATACAAGCGACGACCAAATTTATAGCTTTCAATCAAAATTAGTCTCGCTTAAGTCCAAGTAGTTTGATGCTCACGTCGGTCATTGTAACGAAACTTACAGATGCATCTTTACAGCACACGAGAAGGAATCCATACGTCCCCCAAGAAAAAAAAATTTGTCTTAGGTTGCTTAAAATAGGCCTAAAATACATTTGAATTCGTTGAAAAGAGGCCGCAATAAGTAGCTAAGAAGGAAGAAGCTGCACCGTTGTCTGCTCGTAACCTTGATTTAAGGAAACAACCTTAGGTGGAGATTTTTCACAACGTTGTGATATACGAAGGTATCATGTTGTGGTGGCAATTCAACTCCGTTGCAAGTTGTAGAGGTAAAACGGTTGAAGTTTCCGTAGCTTCTGGACTGTGCTGGAAATTTTTAGGAGTCCTAATTGAGCCAACTTGCGAGGGCACAGATTGCGGAAGAAAAGGTGTTCTAGCACGCTGGACTCGTTGAGCACCATGTCCGTCGTTTAAACCATTCAGAAAGTATTACATTTGTGAAGGGTGTAAAATGCATGGCCAGAAATACAAACTACGCACTCTAAGGACCAAAACTCTTCTGAATGCTTGTCTCCTGGTGCCGAACAGTTACATGTACCAGATACAGTCAGCCCCCATATATTTACTCTCTTGATGGATCACACAAAAGTATAAAGGAAAAAAGCGGTTTTTGAATAGAAATCGTATTTGCGAGTAAACTGCTGCATATATAGCAAACACTTGATGGTGTGAAGCTATAAAAGTTTATAACCACGTCATCAGGAAAGCTTATGCATTTATATTCAATTTTTCAGTACCAAGCGCCAGAGATAATTGGCGCAAATGTATGCATAAATTCGTAATAATTAATTTCACACTGCAAAGAGCCAACGGGAAGCGTGAAGGCGGAAGTACTGCATGACACTGGCGGTTCTGAAAGCAACTATCAGGTTGAGCCGCGTAGCGATGGAAAGGGAAGCATTAGACACTAAGCCTCAAGATCTTGCAGCTTCTGACATTGAGATTAGCCATTTGACGTTTGAGGCAGCTTGCCTGGGGAACATCGCTGCCGTAAACGATGATTTCTTTCACCATGAATGATTACATTAGCGTATCGACATTAGCAAACTACCTTACCGCTTTCTGCATGTTACGAGGCACAATCAGACCGCTCAGAAATTGTTGCGAGGACGCGTAACAGCTCCTACGGCGTTCGGTATTTCTGCCAAGAATTGTTCCAATGAACGTTTGCAGTATCGCAAACCACAGTGTGGCCGAGAGCCATGGACACTGTCAGTCCGCCGACCGCCGAGTACATTTGCAGCTGTCACTGTCGCCAATGCTGAGCTTCTCCTAAGCTTTGTGGCAGAGCTTACTGCGAGACGCTTCATGTATCAGCCGGCTGCTCTGGTCAGCTGGACGTCACAATATGTTATCCAGCCCTACAGAACTGTTTCCGTGTAAGGTGTGCTTACGGAATGATAGAAACATGGAGTCCATGTGATGTGAAAGTTTGCGAATTCCGGATAATATGTTTTTTTAGTGCTTCAAACTATTCTCCTTGTCGTGTTCACGCAATATGTACCCATTGTCAACAGATAAGACCACAGAAGGGTTTTATCATTGGCCACATAATCTGGTCGTTATACACCCTAAGCATTCTAAAAAACTTGAAGCTGAGAGGGACTGTAGCCTTCCCCACTCCGAAATTTCACTTTAACGGAGGCTACAAGAGCCCAACTACGCTGCTTGGAAGTGAACCCTCCTTAAATCCAAATTTTTCTCAAAGGCTTTCCAATGGCCTTACTATGCCTCCGTTTCCAACTTTTCGTAAGTGCTCTCTGTACAGTCCTCAGAGCTGGCATATGCTTCACACAAAAATCATACGGAAATGTTCAAATTGCAATGCGGAAGCGTTTTACTGGAACAGTACTAAAAAATGCAGCACTTGATTTTCTTTCTGAACGCAGGTCAGCCTGGCGCGAGCTACCTTCAATACACGACCCTCAGGATTATACCTGACAACTTTTGTCAGATGGTGCATGGATGGAACTACATAAGGCAGACAATGTTATGTGCTCATAACCGCGACACGACTATCTGCCACGTATGTAGTGCTATTTGCCCGCAAACGCAGTTGCCTCGTCAGGCATGGAGGTAGTGTTGTAACAGCGAGTCAGCTACTCTCGCAGTGGAGTTCTGAATATTTTAGGCCAGCTAAAAAGAATCCAGAAATTGTCGATGAAAAAAAAACGAAAAATAACTGAACCCGAAATATTCTTTGCACTAGCATGGGGAATGCGTTGCCGATGGAAAGATTGTTTTAGAAATTTATGAGTGCTGAAAGTAAACCATTAATGACTGAGGATAATTGTACATTGGCAAATACCTGTGGTCAGCAGGGGTACTTAGCATTACAGGGACACTCCTAGGGGTTTACATAGTTTTTATGGCGTGACCTGATAAAACGTTAATAAAAGACAAGCAGGAATTTGATTCCATGTTCCTTAAAGTCGAATTGAAAGCAAGTTCTCGGGTCATGTGCTTTAAAGCTGTGCACTTCCACAGGTGACCAGGAGCTGTGTTTAAAATCACTGGCAACACTTTTTTTTCACACAAATATCTATTTGTCAGATATTTAACTACAAAAATTGCGGTTTCGCAGCTACGTGCTGTCTTTTCTCGGTACTCCCGCCATCATATTAAAGGTCATATTCCTTTTAATTAAAGAACTGCAGCTTTGATCTTCCTGGCGTTATTAAACTTTATAGGTAAAGAAATGTAGTTTTCTCAATACCCCTGCTTGCCCAAAAATTCGAGCTTAATGCGAAGTAACCTCATAATATGGTCCACATTATCCCAGGTATGTTGTCAAGTGCAGGTTGTCAATGACGAACTTTTAACGCAGTGGCTCCATAGGAAGAAACCTTTCTTCAAATGTAGTTTACAGCCTTCTAAATGTCAGGGTGAAACCATTACAATATGCTAAAAAGGAAAACGAAAATACATTTTTGCAGCAGCTTTCATTTTCAAAGTACTGGTCAACAGCTGACACTTCATCCCAGTAATGGTGGCATTGTAACAGCATTCGCCTTACGAAATTATTCATGCAAGTCAAGACACAGGGATCATTTCTGTGATACCTACATGTATAGATATTGCCGCAATAGCATAACTGCCAGAGCAGTTGCTCCAGGCAATCTGTGCCATTCAAATTTGAGCATGCCCACTGGCCTAACAACGCGCTACAATTTTCAAAAAATACGTTTTAACTTGGAGTCTTAACGTGCAACTGCAGATGCTTTAGAATTCCACAAGCTTGATGGGGTCGAATGAGCGAAACTTTGAGGTAAAGCATGCCAAGTTCACTTTTGTTGTCATTTGAAACGGTGACGTAGTCACAGTCTAAAATCTCGGCAGCTTTCAAACTTCTCCACACCACACAGTGCCTCACGTGGGCGCTTGATTATGTCATCTACAGAGCCGGCACATTTACAACCCATAAATACATGCTCCGAGGCAAAAAAGCCGACGCCTGGCTCTGTTTGGCAGCAGCCAGCGGCACAAGGCAGGGTGTGGTTGACTGGAGCAGAGATTGAATTTTTTTACCGTTTGTGACGTCACACCTAGCTTCTTCGTACTCCTCAGGTACTGTGAGGAAAACCTAAAATTTAATCACAGATTACATCACTAGTTTAAATCATAGCGCGAAAAAACTTGTCATGCTTTACTTACAGCGTATACAGATTTAAATCCTTGAATACGGCGTAATTCTAAAAAAGTGATGGTGTTGTGGTTTAAATAAATGCAATATAAGGCGACACCTTTCAATTTCCGTACTTTTTCCTTTCTCCTTAGGGTGACTCTGGAGGACCACTATTTATTGAAGTCCAGAAGAACCGGTTTGTTCAGCTTGGCATTGCCTCATACGTCGCGGGTAGTACGACGCATTGCGACCCGTACGCGAATGTCTTTACGCGAGTAGATGCCTTCATGCCCTGGATAAAGAACAACATCGGAAGGCACGAGACGTACGAAGACCTCACGCCGTACGAGCACACGACGAACCAAGAAACTTCATTAATGCCGTACGCATTTTCCTCCGATGATACGGCGTACGAATAACCGACCGGGTATCTCTTGTTTTAACACCCTTTCTGAGGGATTTAAATAAACTTTGCGCACAAACTATCAGCCGGCATGCTCTTGTGATTCACTTTGACCCTACGAAGAATTCTGAACAAAGATCGTTGTGTTGCAATCATAAGGCAAAACGGATTTTTATTCCAGCTTTTGTGTGAAGCTGAGCTGCGCTTGAAGAGCCTCTTGGTTTTATCCCGCGCACATCAAGTCGAAATAACAAAAAATTTAGCATCAGTTTAACTAGTGCTGAACCTGGTTGGGGAGCGAAAGCTTGACGTCTGTAACGTTGAGTGCGTTCCGCGCAGTGGATAGGCAGCGCCTCCACCCTTCCACCCTGGCAGGTGGCAGTTAAATTATTGGTTGATCGCCAGAGGTTCTTCACCCAGTAAACGCTGCGGCCAATATATTCCCCCCGGACTGACGTCACAACGGCAGTTTACATCGCGCGACATCATGCTATTGTCACGTGACTATTCTACCACCTTCTGCCGGCAAATCGAAAGGTCAAAGGTCAAGTGGTGCGCCACCATGGTCGACCACATATATCGTAAGGCCTATAGCCACACTTGACCTCTGGCTGACTTGAAAGTCAGCCGACAACGCAAGGCGAAATCGGCTTTACCTAGCGGACGTACAGTGAAGCTTCCGCTTTAAAATGTTAACACTGTTCCTGATCACTAAATTGTTTGGTCACGATCTATTCGTTCGCTTTGCTGAAAACACTGAAGTCACTTCATCTTCCGAGGAAAAATCGCAATGACTTTAGGCACAGGCTTAATCTCTGCGATAGCGATATATAGCCGTGAGTACAGATGGATTCATTGAGCATGGATGAAAGTTCACGAAGACGGCGATGCGCAATGCACAACGCGAGAGTGTGTCGCAGTTTAACACGAGGCGTGATCTGCTGCGGCGATAGCATAGTGCTATCGTGCAGTGGCCAGTGGAGCTGATCTGGTCGCGCCGCCGCGGGTTCGAATCCCAGTTGCGGCACAGCCGCGGCGATATGTATTTTTTTTCTGCGGGTCTAGCGGTCTTCAGACACTCAGAGAATGGGTTTTTAATGCGAAAGCGTTATATGGCTCATCACTCATGAATTCTGGCGTTCCGTCCAATGGAAGCGGACCCGAAGCCCACATCACCTGATGACGTCATCGGCAGTGCTTACATTAAGAAAGAACGAAAAAAAAATTTCTTCCGAAGGGGGTTTCTAACACAGGTCGAGCGAACAAATCAGTTTCGCTGGTGACTTCCGTAGAGTACTGCGCCACCACCGCAGCAACACACCCCGCGCGCTAAAGGACCAGTCTCTAGCTGGGCTTGGGTATCGTCGTCTTCGTCGACTTCCAGACGGGCGGCGCGAACACATCAGCTTCGCTGGCAACTTCATTAGAGGAGTGCGCCATCGTCGCAGCCGAGCACATCACGTGCATACTTTCGCATTCACAGCACATAATTAGTTACAATTTCCCTCCAAAATATTTTACAGTTTGGAGGCCCTTTCAAAATGGTCTATAGAAAGCCTATAGACTTCTTATAGACTGCTGTCTTCCTACACATATTTATTTTTGTCTATCCATAGTCTATAGACTGTCTATGGAAAAAAGTTTACTCAAAGTTTATGGCCATAGATCTGTAGATAGTCTATAAACTGCCCATAGGATTTGCGCTACCTATAGACTATGGTTTGTCTATGGCGAGTCTATAGACTTTATAGACCGAAGTCTACGAACAGTCTATAGACTGTCTACAGAAATTTTTGTAAGGGGGACCTAGTGCTGGCGCACTGAAACTGCAATTGGGCATAAGCCGTAGAGGAGGAATATTAGTATATGGGCTGGTCGCGGAGCCCTAAACACGGCCACATCTTCCCTGTGGGCGCTGATTTTTACGATTTCCAAGCTGCGATCAAATTTATCATACGGAATTTTCGGAAGGGATTCCCCTGTTTGTCAGGATCATTAAGGGCCGCAATAATTTCGAACCGAGAAATATCTACTTCTCTTATAACAGGGAACTCGAGAACAAGAATCTCAGCCCACTGATTTCCTTTGTTGTTTTCGGGGATAAGGTAAACTTAAAGAGTATTTATATGAAGCTGACTTCAGGTTAAGCAGATAAATATTAGACAGCTGCTCTTAATTGCCTTTATTGCCTCTGATTCGGTGCCGTAACCGAAGGTTTTTTTGCTCGAAGCAGATAACACTCAAAACCCAATTCCGTCGTTAACACAATGAATTTGATATATAAAAAGAGGGCTAAATTGGCCTGAAACCCTACGAGAAAAAGCTGTGTTTAAAGCATATCAAATACGCTACTATTCGCAGCCCAGTGCAGACTGGGGAAAAAATCTGGCAGTTGAATTGTTTGAAAGAAAATGCCAAACTTTACCAGGGTATCAAGTATTCGTATTCCTCAAATTTGAGGAAAATATTCTAGCCGACTTTATGCGGCTGCTTTCCCTCCCCCATGTCTATACGTGTATTTTTCTTGTATATTTTGGTAAATAAATTTAATCTAGGATCTACCGTTATTTCTCTGCATCACGACCATAAATGTTTGTCAGAATTAAATTCTGAGGCGTGTTGTCAGCGAGCCGGTTTTTTAGAGTTTCTTGAAGGCTGTAAAAAGCGTTTTTACAAACAAAGCTGCCACTGGGCGAGCGTAGACTTATTAGTCTTGCGCGAAAAGCATAACACTACCAGGGCAACGCTGCGGCCATTGTGCATTGTGAAAGGACTTTATTGTGAACTGAGATGGTAGAGAACAAGTAATGCTGGCTGACATCATTCACATCCTCAAGTACTGTGCTTAGGCAGGAATTTCTATGAATAACACATCTTTCGCTTGACGAGAGGTAAGTAGTTTTAACGCTTCTACAGGGATTTGCTCGTGCGTTCCAAGAATACAGAAAGCCTGTATAAGGTTCTCAGGTAAGGCATCAAAATCGCAGCATGGGTGTTTCTTCTGTATTGGCTCGTGTATTAGGACATGATTGAGTAAAAATGGCCAGATTGCGAGCATGCAATTCGAAGGAAATGAGGCACTGGCGGAATATGGGCCATTGGCTGAATATAGAAGTCTTCCTCTGGCAACAGGTATAATCAGAATGATGATGACGATAACAGCACCCGCTCTGCGCCTTTATATTTAAATCTTTTTCTAAAATGTCGGTGGTCACAGAGTGCTCGTAGGACTATTGTCCTTGCTGTGCCCATCATCTACTATACAGTCTATACGAATGTGAAGAGTTTTTTTTTTGTTAGCTTAGAAAATAACATTCATTCCTCGCTCTCACACTCACAATAGTAATTTCTCCTGTAATAATTAAGGAAGACATGTTTTACGGCATCCAATGTGAACACTGCTCATCCCCAAAAAAACAACCAAAAGTATCATCTTGCGTACTGCTACTTTATTAGCCAAAATAATGGTCTTGAATATTGGTAGTATATAATGGCACAATCTCTTTTATTTCGAGAAAGATTTGCTGATTTCGAGAAGATCCGCGATGAATCAATTTGATTTGTTTTAACAATAGAGTAAAGATTATTTTCTCAGCTAATCAGTGAGATTTTTTTTATGTTCCTGCAGTTGAGGGGCCATCAGTTGCAAGAGGCTGGCAGTAAAAAATCAAGCCCAGAATTTTATGTCCTGTACAAAAAACGGGATTAAAGAAAACTGGCAAAAACAGCCCTAAAAACTCAAATTTAAACACGATGGTTCACCACGTTTCTTTTTAGAGAAATACAGCATGCTAGGGGGGAAAGCGTAAGGAGGAGAAAACAGAGTTGCCTATTCTTGTAAAACTGCGAGCTGAGAGTTTTGCCGTACAAACGTGTGCAGGGCAGATTACCAGAGCGGCCTTGTCGGAGCAAGCGCTCTTCTTCACTGGCCATTAGTTCTGGCCTGTATTAATGCGCTAATGCTCTATAGGAAAAATTCTGCCACAGCGTCTGTTAGAAGCCCAACAATTGGCGTAAGTGAATTATCAAAATTACATCAAATATCTTACCTAATGTACTCGTTTTATGTCTCCCGTTTTCTTAGCAATAATAGGGCCTGGGTGAAGTCAGGAACGATGAATTCCTTGGCGTTTACAGTGAGTCTGCTTATAGGCGTACTGACAAAGGTGAGTACGTACACACTCCTATTGGGTACTTATGTAGCAGAAAGCCTCAGCACATTTGGTACTTGTATAGTTTGTGTTCCGGTACCTATCAATGATAGTACGTTACAGCTAAGTTTTTACGGTTGTGACACAGTGGAGACACAGTGGAGAAAGGAAAATTCAAGGACACGATATGTCCCAGTGAATAAGAATAATAATTGGGTTTTGGGGAAAGGAAATGGCGCAGTATCTGTCTTACATTTCGGCGGACACCTGAACCGCGCCGTAAGGGAAGAGATAAAGGAGGGAGTGAAAGAAGAGAGAGGTGCCGTAGTGGAGGGCTCCGGAATAATTTCGACCACCTGGGGATCTTTAACGTGCACTGACATCGCACAGCACACGGGCGCCTTAGCGTTTTTCCTCCATAAAAACGCAGCCGCCGCGGTCGGGTTCGAACCCGGGAACTCCGGATCAGTATCCCAGTGAAGGAGGAAAACCGGTTTCGCGGCAGCTCAGCCGCGTGGAAAACAGGCGAATCGCCTTCGCAGCAGCTGCAGTCAATTGCAAAAGCCGAAACTTTGATAAATAACCTGCGTGATTTATCCATATATATTGTGCTAGCGCACCAGCACCACATTTAGATTTAAAGAAGTAAATCGGAGGTCATTTTTTTTTTTCTCATTCAAGAGTACTTTCTGATATTCATTCATGCTTACGTAGCACTTCGGCAAACTACGAATACATTTTCGCTCCGAAAAGTGTACTTCTCCATTTATTAGATATGTTTGGTTATTTAGGCAGGCATGCAGATAGTCAGGTAGGCTATCTGTATCAATCTAACAGCTCCTGTACTATTTCCGATTCCAGCTTAAGGCCGAGAATTTCGAGCTAAATGGACCCGGCAAGTAGCACGATTTACGTTTATTAACAATTTTACTCTCGTAAATTCTCCACGGCAACTCAAAGCAGCAGAAACAAACACTTTAAAACAGGAACACAGAATGTAGTTACGAGAAATATTTCCGGCGTGTTCGCGAAGCATACTCTGTGTAAAGAATTACAGGAAACGGTACCCTGTACTCCAAGTAAAAGCTGACTTGTATTCTTTACCGCGAAGGCGCAACACCTCCTAAGCGGTCGAAATTGTGATCTCAAATTGTAATTTCAAATTTCGGGCTTAAAGTCTCGTACGGACACATGGCCTATACGGTACAGCGGCTGAAGTCAATTTAGACCAACTGGGGTTCTTTAAGTGCTCTGACATCGGCGTACAACACACCGGTGGTTTGTAATTCACCTGCATCGAAATACGGCTGACACAAACGGGAATCGAACCCGCTACCTTATATCAACAGCCGAATGCCTAAGTCACTGACCCACCACGACGGATGAGGTTTGAACAGCCGCGAGGGTATAAAGAAGCTAGCTGACGGTCCCCAATGGTATAAGAATGCACTCTAAATATAAGGCAAAGGTAGGCACACTGCGGCAGAAGTTTATATAGGCGGACGAGAGTTGAAAGTTTCCAGGGATCAAGTTACCGCAGAAAGCGGCGTACAGGGCTAATTATTGATAAATAGAGGGCGCCTTTGTCCTCTCTTAGACATATATAGGCTAAGCAGGATAACGATAACTCCAAAAAAAGAGAAAAACCTCATGTGCCATGACCCATTGAAGAACGCCTCGTCCTGGGCGATAAGTTCAATTCTATCTTTGTGTCATTTTTCAGACAAAGCACGAATCGTTATTAAGTAAAACTTGGAGCTAAGTTATATGAAAAACTGTGAATATTTAGAAAAACAACCAAGAGTAAGGATGCGCGCTGGATCCTATTAAATACAAAAATTTGTGATTTTCAGAATGTGGTGTATCCGGCATTCCGAAACTGGTCATCAACGGAAGTGCTGCAATCCCTGGGCAATTTCCGTGGATGGTATGTGACATAGCCTAGTTTATTCTCAATCTCGCCTGGCCTTGGGAGCAGGCACATTTTACTAAATTCTAAGCTTTGGCAGAGCACCCTCGATAAAGTTCACACTTTAAAACATCTTTCCTGGGTTGTGTGTGTCTAAGTTCAGCATTGGCAGTTCCTGAATCCTGGCGGATAAGCAAGTGTTTTAACCCAATACAATGCGAGAAAGATGAAGGAAAGCAGTGGTGAAGAGGCAGTGGGAAACAACACTGTGGCACAAGTGTTGCAAATAAAGCGAAGCAATTCATTTTGAAAACGCCACGTGTGAAGCTTGCCATTCCAGTATCCAACATTATCTCCGAGTCCACATCTGCTACTGACACCTTTGTTTTGATTAACGAATACATGTTTAGATGTCACAGCGATACTCTGTACATAAATTTCGCTTGTACGGCTTCATCTTTTTCATGTTGTCTTATGTTCGTGACGCACAAAAGACGAGTAAACATTTTTGTCATTGCTTTTCAGGTCAAGCTAACGATGCATTTTCCTCAATCACCACCGGGCGAGTGTTCAGGAAGCATCATAACAAGGCGACATGTGCTCACAGCCGCCCACTGCTTAGTGAATGAGTAAGCTGACGTCATACAGCCTTCTACGTAACATGAGCCATAAATTTAAAACAAAAATGGCGTTATAGTTCCTGCAATGTAACGTGCAGTTCACAGATAGCTGGTAACGAATTTGTAACAATTTCACAAGTTCCAGTTAAAAGTAGAAATGTTATTTCATCGGAATATAATATGCTCTGAAGCGGCAGCAAGCAGATGGTAATACTTTGGCGTGACAAGAAAAACGCAGAAAATGTACAGAAATTAAACGTAACCAAATGTAAACCAGAACTGGATGACAAAAAATTGTTGGTGGTTTAGCTCTGGTTAAACCTGGAGTGACGCGATAGCTACAGCTGGCCGAGTGGAACTTGATCAGTTATTGCAAAGTCAGTCTTTCACTGCTCCGTTTCGCTGAGCGTTCCTTCTTCATCTTCGTCCCACTTGACACGGCGCATGCGCACAGCTGTTGCAGCTCGGTTTCGTGAGCGTTGAGCGCGGTGTTCAGCTAGAAGATAATGATGGCTCCTAAATGAACGAAAGCATCAGTGTACCCAATCCTCCTGACAAGGTAAGGTCACTAAAGAAAATTTTGTCGTTCTATCCGACGACTTTCACCGATTGCTTCTAATGAAGATAATCTAAGTGTGGACTAAGCTTACAAGCGAAAATTTTCTCCATCTTTTGTATTAGTTCTCGAGCTTGGACTGCCGTTTGTCGTTGTTGCTACATACGTTTCTTTTAAATAGTTACATGCTAGCCTACCTAATCAGATCCCACAAAGAGCTCATTTTATTTATTGATTTTAAATAAATAAAATAACCACTTGGAGGGCAACTAATTAGGTAGACAAGCATGTAGCTTAGCCGGCAATTGTGCGGTCACCAGGGATGGTTTGTCCCAGCTCCTTTGGTGAAATGGTTTTTCTTTTTCCCTTTCTGTGCAGCGAAGGGGTGAAAGCGACCATGGCTGGAGTCTATTACGGCCACACAGACTTCTTCCAAGCCCAGAGTGTCAGCGTGCAGAAAATGCTAATATATCCACGCTACACTTACCGTCCTAAACGCACTAATGACATCGCCATCGTTCTGGTAATCTATCAGTCTTATCACTTGTTTGCTGCGCTCCTTTTATTGCGGTCATGGAAAAGAAATCAGCTAGACTTACTCCACATCAAGACTCCAGCAATAGCTTGTATAACACGTGCGGTTAACGCAGAAGTTCTACAAGTTGGTCGTTTCCGTTATTTTCCTGAGGAGGCAAACCTGTGTTAACTAGCTGTTAACGCAAGCCACAGCCGTTAGAGACGTAGAATGATCACGCTTGGTTTTTAGGGCGCAAGGGCATCTAACGCCAAAGAGCGCCAAACACGAGGTTTTTGGTCGGTTCGGGCTAAAATGTGTACAGGTGATAAAACCAACAGCAGGTGTACATGCCTTAAAAGTAGTCGGTGTGTGCTTGATGATAGTGTGTGAAGAGGGTGCCTAAATATCTGGTGGAATGACCTAAAGTGATGTAGAGCGCATAAATTTGTTTAAAAAGGAGCGGTAGAGACTTAGAAACACAGCATGCTCAGTTAGATTAGTAAATTATATTTTCTATAATCTGAAATATGTAGTTCGTCTTCATACACTGGTAGAAAGCACGCCAGTGGTCTATCTCCATATTATCAAGGTGGACTGATGATTCGGGTGGTCAGATTTATTCCAAGAACATAACAAGCTTTATCAGCAAAAAAATCAGATGAAAAAGAAATGCTACACCCGTGAGCAATTAACACGCATGGGAAATTAAGAAATTGTCAAAAACAAACAAATATCAAGGTCAGTTTTTTTAATGGTCAAAACAATTGAGCAGGCTTAAGTTATAAAATGTGATGGCATAATAAGAGCTTATAATCAGACAGTTTTTGGCTTCACTCACAGCTACTATATTTCCAGAAACTCAACTTGTGGTACGCATATGCACGTTTTGATACTTCATTTCTGTATTTCAATAGCGTGTAGGCTCTACATCCGAAGCTTATAGGTTCTCCACCTTAATCCGACGCGGAACACTGAAATATTGCTCCGACTGATGCACGCAGTCACTTGACCAGTGAGCTCTTTGAAATTTATGCTCAGGTATCTGGCAATATGCCCAACTCCGACCCGGCGGCAACCCAGAAGGATCCAGCAGATAAATCCGGGGGCACATGGAAGGGGATGCTGCCCCCGTAAAGCATGGCGTGCAGATTTCAAAGCTAACTCCTGATTAGCCCACATGCACACCCTTCAAAAGATTCAAAAACAACGTGAAATCTTCAAAATGCACCGCACACTCAAATCTGCCAGAATCTCTTTGAAAACACTTACACCCTCGGTCGAAAGTGATCGTTTCACATGCACTGTTACAATGTCGTACATCAGAAAGCTTATGGCACAGCTACTGACTTGTATCTCAAGATGGTATAGAGAGCCGTCTTTTTTCCGGCCGTCTTTCAGCCGGTACGGCGTGAACGCATAAGGCTCGATGCCCATCGCGGCCGTAAGAGCGAGCAGTCGCGCCTCGAGGTCCAGGTCCATTACTGCTAACTACAACAGACGACAAGCGAAGAAACCCGACGCGCGCAGCAATCACGCCGCCGACGCTGCTGCTGGGGTGCTAGGACATGCTAGGAGCGACCACCGGAAGTTGCAAAATGAACGTCAGCGGATGACGTATTCATGGGCGGGGCCCAGTCCCAGAGCTGTTTTCTTTATTTTTGCCTGGTGCCCCGCGTGTACCAGTGGATAGTGGAGAGGAGGAGCGTAATTTTTAATTGTCTATATCTTGGTTGTTATTGATGCTAGCTTAAAATTTCTTGCGTTGGTGTGACGAGTGATGAAATGCCTATCTCTCGTCTGCTTTACGTAATCTCAATTAATTTCTTGCATAGTCCCTTTAAAGGCCCCATCACTGTGCCGAGAAATAGCATAGGGGTGACGTGAAGGACGCGTAATAAAGCAAGGCCGATGACAAGAAGACTATTGGCGAAAGATATAAATGCGCGCACTTATAAATATACGTTTAAGCATTTTATGCGCGCGAAGCGAGGGCGTGATCGCGTTTATGTATGACACGTTTTCATGACAAGGACTCCTGTCCCACCCGACACAGGTAAACAGGCCATTTCAGTACACGCCCAATGTCCGACCCATCTGCCTCCCGCCGAGGAGGATGAATGTGATCAACAGAGATGCCACTGCTGCTGGCTGGGGTCGCACTCAACAAGGTACGGGTTAGGGAGGTTTACAAACGCTCTTAATCTTGTGAATAGGCATACCAACGTCTGTCGAAGTTCATTCTAAGTGAACTTCTGTGAGCATTTCGAAGCGATAGCTTCACTACGCTAGGTAAAGCCGATTTCGCCGAGCGTTGCCGGTTGACCTTCATGTGAGCCAGAGGTGAAGTGTCGCCATATGCCTTACCGTATGTGGTCCACCATGGCGTCGCATCACTTGACCTTTGACCTTTAGATTCGCCGGTAGAGTGCGGTAGAATAGGCCGCAGCGTTCATTGGGTGACCAACCTCTCGTGATTAACCATTAATTTAACCGCCACCTACCAGGCTGGCAGGGAGAACGACCTGCCTATCCAGTGTGCGGAACGCACTCAACCTTACAGACGCCCATCCGCGTCTACTTTCCCGATACACTACAGCTTTAGATTCCTAACCAGGTTCAGCAGTAGTTAAACCGCAGCTAATTTTTCGGAGCTCCTACAAAAAAGGAGCAGACAAGCGAACTAATTGGTATATCTCATGCATAATAGGACTTGGGATAAAAGATCAACTAGCAAGGAAAGGACACAGGAAAAAGCTGGACGATAGGTACTGCGCACAGGGCGTTGTGTCTCAAAATCATATTAGGATCGCTGAACTCAAGGCGGAGTTGTGTTCGCTTAATTTACTGTGCTGGATGCAAAAAACGTCTTCAAACAATACAAAGAGCATCGCAGCCCGCATCAAAATGAATGGCTTTTTGTTTACTTAAATTGAGAACAAAAATATATTTCAAATACTCTACAATCAACATAAAGCTGTAGGAGGCTACTATAAGGTCACAGGCCTGAGTTAGCTAATGACTACCTGTGGTAAGGCATAGTGGTTTAAGGACGTGAGAAGTATTCTGTTAAATCGAATGTTGCTTTCAATGAGGGCAAGTTATTCGCTGAATTAAATAATTAAGACGCTAGTAGTCTTCGGTCCTCCACGAAAGGCTTTGATTCCGTAAAATACTTTCATTAAGGCAGTTATGATCGGCTACAATTCACTGTGTAGCAGCGCTATTCACTCAGCATCGGGTCTGAAGTGCATTAACTTAACATAACTTAAGGCTAAGAATTAGACTTTGGCCACCGCCTGCAATGCAGCATTTACTCTAATAATGAACAAACTTTTTTCCGGAAATAAATCTCAAAATTCAGAGGGTGCGTTGATTTCCAGGGGCAAAATATTCAGAAAAAACTGAAGCAGGAACGCCGCAAAGTAAGCTATTGGAACAAAATCTTCCTTCCGAAACACTTCAGGTCCGAACTCAAAGAAAACGCACTCTCATTAAGTTTCTGCGCCTGATGCCAGTGTGGACAACTTTTAAGTGAAACTCGCTCGGATAACTCACTTAACGGCTCATAATGTTTTGTAAAGAAAAAAATCTGGACTTTACTCGATGCCGACTTTGACCACAAAGCACGGAACTCCACCGCCACAGATTTCTACAATTTTTAATAATGCACATATATCCAACAGATATCTTTTGCGGCTGCGCTTGGCTTCATTTGGTTCCCGGATTCCTTGCGGAACATTGTTATTGGCTGTACTTCCTGCAGGGTAATATGCAGACTTCTTGTAATTTTGGCATTCTTTAGTAGGTGCTTTATATTATTGCTAGTTGCTTCAGAATTAAACTTGGGGCCTACTTTATCACATTCCTACAGAAAGAAATGCGACAGCATCTGGAAGCTGGCCCAACCCAAATATTCCAAAAAGACCGCCAATAAATGCCATAAAAATTAGTAGAAATTAGTGCTGTATTACCGCGATTAATTGGCATTAGTCTGTGTGTAATGAGGAATAATGTAAATTAGAGGGCGGATCAACTTGTATTCGTGGATTAGTGGCAGGTTTAAAGTAGATAAGCCGGTCCTGTTAGTATAATCCCATATAATAAAATAATGGAACGTACTCGCATATTCTAATCCTCCGATTTTCAAATTTACCCGCCGCGGTGGCTCAGTGGTTAGGGCGCTCGACTACTGATCCGGAGTTCCCGGGTTCGAACCCGACCGCGGCGGCTGCGTTTTTATGGAGGCAAAACGCTAAGGCGCCCGTGTGCTGTGCGATGTCAGTGCACGTTAAAGATCCCCAGGTGGTCGAAATTATTCCGGAGCCCTTAACTACGGCACCTCCTTTTTCCTTTCTTCTTTCACACCCTCCTTTATCCCTTCCCTTACGGCGCGGTTCAGGTGTCCAACGATATATGAGACAGATACTGCGCCATTTCCTTCCCCCAAAAAACCAATTATTATTATTATTATTTTCAAATTTGCTGGCATAAGCAGAAACAGATATTCTTGCATGGAGCTCAGGGAGCATGAACAAAACGCCAAGATGACTTGCCATAGTGGGAACACCTTATCGAATCCTGCATGAAGGCTTAGACTTGCTCCATAATGTGGGAACCGAAGTATGCTGCGGCGCCTAAATCCTTTCGTCTTTGATTTCCACGGCAGCTTTAATGACATGCGAGTGCACGGCAACAAAGATCAGGCGTAACACATCAGTCATTTGCTAAAGCTTGGTTTAAAACTGGGCACCTTTGCCCACAGCTTTAGCACCAGAAGTATATAATTGGTTTTTGGGAAAAGGAAATGGCACAGTATGTCTCATTTGTCGTTGGATACCTGAACCACGCCGTAAGGGAAGGGATAAAGGTGGGAGTGAAAGAAGAAAGGAAGAGAGAGGTGCCGTAGTGGAGGGCTCCGGAATAATTTCGACCACCTGGGGATCATTAACGCGCACTGACATCGCACAGCACACGGGCGCCTTAGCGTTTTGCCTCCATAAAAACGCAGCCGCCGCGGTCGGGTTCGAACTCGGGAACTCCGGATCAGCAGCCGAGCGCCCTAACCACTGAGCCACCGCGGCGGCTAGCACCAGAAGTACGCGACGGTATTGGACAGCCGATGTAAGCCTGTCTTCTTGCGCGCCAGTCATGTCATTACCCTAGAAGCAAAGGACATTGGCCCAATATTGAAAATGTGTTCGCAAAGTCTGATCCTTTGAGCATAGCTGAACATAGTCCTGAATATGCATAGTGCAGGATATACATATTGCTGAATCGTTTTCTCCGCTAGTGCTGCTGCTCTGTCTCCTTCTGTGGCAACCAATAGCATTTTGGTATGCAGCTATAGTATTAGCGATCTGTTGCCAAAGATTTTCTTTACCATATTCATTTCGCTTCTACATCAGAGCATTATTTCAATGTTGCATAACGAGATCATCAGCTGTTTGCAAACGTCGGCGCTTATATTCTACGCGTTGAATCCATACCAGCATCAGAGGCACGTCTTTTCAGTTTAACTAAAACAAAACATTTAGTATAGCCAAAAAGTTTTTCATCGAGCAAACACGCTGCACTTCATCTTTTTTTTTTTCTTCAATACGCAGGTGGGCCCCCCGCGATTGATCTTCAGTACACGACTCTTCAGACTGTGCCACACAAAGTTTGCCAGATGACGCATGGACGGCGCTACAAACGGAGAAGCATGCTATGCGCCCAGAACACCGAGACAACTGTCTGTCACGTAAGCTATACTATTTTCTCTCAGTAGTAGTTCTGCCGACAAGTGGCGTTTTTGTTCATTCAGGCTTCGTGTAAACAAGTTCATTCCATCAGGGAAGATCTGAACCTGCTAACATCGTGACACAAGGGCCCTTATGACGTCAAAGTTTTTAGATTTCCCGGTTTTTATTTTAAGCTTGAAATGAAGCAACGCAAAACTTACTTTCAGAGTTACAATATCTTTAAACATGACAGAATTCGCTCTACACTTGTGAATTTTTTAATGTTGAGCTAAATCTACCCAGAAAGTGTTTGTATATTTACCGTAACTTCCGGATTATAGTCCGCGCGGCTCAATTTTGTAGTGAAAAAGATAATTTTGTACAAGATGGTCTGCTCCTGATATGTAGTCCGCGGGCAAACTGTCGGAGCATGTCGAATGCGTTATTGCATCGGGATATTAGGCTTCGGGAAATGAACTTAACGGACCCCGAAGTCGTTGCCCGGGCTGTTCAGCCCGACTGACAAACTCACAGGCTGACATCAGTTCGGCTCCATCAGTTAATGGCTCCCTTCGCTACGTATACTAGGCATGGCAGAGCTAAGCCATCGCTATTTTTTTCTTCCGTCTTCCGTCTCCCTTCTCCTCTGCTCATTAAGTGGAAGCGAAATTTATCTCTATCCAGTAAACCGGACAGTTGAGCTAGTCGATACATTATGGCAGGTGGAAAAGCGCAAAATAAAAGAAAGACTGTATGGTCTTGTCTTCGTCTGTCGGCCATTTTGCGCTGTAGAACCTCAATTTATATTCACTGCGCCACCTGCCAATCGCGTATTCAGGCAGGCGGACTCATGTAGAAATGTTTCCACCAAGGAGATTAGGTGGGCGGATGAGATTAATAAATTTGCAGGCATAGGGTGCGCGCAGCTGGCAAAGGGCAGGGTTAATCGCACAGACATAGGAGATCCATTTCCCCTACAGTGGGTGTAGTTAGGGTGATGATGATGTTGATGATGATGATCTGCACGCAACATGAGATGAGAACAAAGACAGCGTAATTAATAACGTCTCTTGATCTTCATTCCTTTCCTCCACTTTCAGGGTGACTCTGGCGGAGCTCTGTTCATTGAAGTCGAGAAGCGACGGTACGTTCAAGTTGGCATCACGTCGTTTGGATCCGGTAATAAGACATACTGCAAGAACCACGCGACTGTCTTCACGCGTCTGGGTGCCTTCATGCCTTGGATAAAGAGGAACATTGGGAAACACAAACTGTACCACGACCTCACGGAGCAAGAGTTTATAGGAGCTGAAGAGTTTTCAGTAGAACCGGACAGTTTTCTCTCGGAAGATGAGCATACAGCGCACTACCCGCCGTGGGAATATGTCTTGCTGTGAGGTGCCTTCCATGGCAGTCCAGTAAACTATGCAATAATCTTCTCATTGGCCTGTTTTCATGCTTACATTAACCTTGCCGGAGAATTGTAAGTTCTGTACTTATCACGTTCGGAACTGTTATTGACTGCCTTCGTCACTTTACATTGAATGCAACGTAAGGGTCGCCCGTAGCGACCTCTACGCTGCAGATCAGGATCAGCCTTTTTCGACTAGACTTGTGGTCGTTATGTATATGTAAGAAAAAATTAACACTGCTCTCAATCCAAGCTGCGCATACGCTGCGCCAGGAGATGGTAGATGGCACTGATCTGCACTGATTTTTTCCCATTAATACTCATGAGAAAACCACTGCCGCTAGTCACGTACTCAAGTGTGAATAGCAGCGTCCGAGGACTTCGGAAGCGTAAGCTCAAAGCGCTTTCACTTCTCCTTCCTTGCATCAAGAAGAAGCGCTCTTAAGAACAGTGCAGAGGGAAGATATGTTATGCGCAGTGTCATTGACCCCCGTGCAAAAATAACCGTAGTCTCGATACTAAAGAGTCCGCCTAAAAAATTGCACGGAGAGGAGTGGTCACATGCACTGAAGACGAAAACTCTGCAGATCGTAATGCGGTTTGAGGCGGACATCGTGTGCCACCTCAGGGTGCACGGATTGACCGGACTTATGGTGGATATCTCGAACAGTCTAGTAGGTGAAGCCCCGAGCTGACCTTACCACGCTGCACGGTTCAAGTATCGATGCGGAAGCCTTTTGCTAGCCATGTTTGGCTAATAGGCAACCAGGCCAGCACACGTTTCCAGTTATATGCCGAGCATCACGGCGTCGGGTAACAGCGTTGTGCCTTCCGGTGTTGTTGGTCCTGCTGTAACGTTGTGGTGTTCATTACGGAGCAGCCGATTACCCTGGCAGTACACGCTGCGGCCAAGCAAGGGCATGCCAGCCGAAGAAAGTCGACGTCACAGCAAATAATAATAACAAATATGCAATATTTTCATGAATGTACAAAGGTTCGACAAGCAGGCCGACAGCATGAGAGCTCGGGAAGGTCTCGCTCGCTCGATCGACGGAGACGCGATCACTGTGCTTTGCTCTATTCTCGCCTCCTGCCTCTGGCGACCTTCCGAAGGGTGACTAATCAGCTCCTCGAGGAGGGTGCCAATCAGAAGCAGTCCGCGCTGTCCTCGGGAAACCCTGAGCAAGTCTGGGCGACAAGCCGCCAGGCGCTGGTTTTCGAGAAGAGCTTTCGCTGGGGCGATGACCTCGGCGTGTCGGTTTACACGACTGCTGAAGAAACGAACTTTTGTTGAAAAACTTGCGGCAAAAAAGCACCGCTGCAGCCAGACAGCGTGACAGGAACACGTGCTGCTTCCTCATGGCTAGTATGTCAGTCGCGCCCGTTGTCCATGCCCATCCAGGTTCCACTGTGGTGCTCGGTGCACGGGTGGGTCCATGCTTTTTGCCACGCACCATACCTCTCGTTAGGACAAGATCACTGCTCCGCGTCCTAGTTTCCACAAGAGTCTCGATCAGCTTCGCTTGGTTGGCTCCGATGTCCAGAGGGCTAAGTCGGCCTGGTTGGTTCATGTTGAACGCAGCGACGAAACATCGCTGACAGCGTTTCGTTTCGTTCAACATGAACGAACCAGCCTGACCTAGCCCTCGTATTGGACATCTAAACCGAGCTCACAACATTTCCTACTGCAGTTCATAATCCATAACAGCGCGACAGACGGACAGAGAAGAGAGGACGCAACACAGAGCGCTCTGTGTTGTGTCCTCTCTTCTCTGTCCCGTCTGTCGCGTTCTTATGGATCATCGCAAGCACCAACTCGCCCAACAAATGGTACTGCAGTTCATAGCTGGTATCGGAAACTTCTCATTTATAGTTTATTGCGCAAAATATTTAAAAAAAACTTAGGTGCCGCTTTCGCTGGCCCCGTTCAATGAACGTGAAGACTTCTTTTCTTAGAAGGCCGCAGCAACATCACCTGGCTACCCACCTCATAGGTACGCTTCCTTGATGAGGCCCCGTTCACCAGAAAATCCGGAGTAGGCGTTGTCGGCATTCGCACTGTAAGCGAAAAATCTCTAGTATGTCTGTGGCAGGTTGTCTCCAGAGAGCAACATAGGAGGCGGGTGGGCCAACTAGGTCACGTGACATTGCGGCGTCATCAAAACCTGGCCACCGAACAGTGCGCTAACTGTCCACCGTGGCAGGTGTCGATTAAATTAATGATTGGTCTCTCGGGAAGAGCAACCTGTGTCACACAAGGTCCTCCGCAAAGAGCACGTGCCAACACAGGGCAGTGGCGCAGCGCTTACCGCTGCACCACTGCTCCATGAGGGATATGAAGACCCCCGGGAATCTATGAATGTAGAGAATGACATTCTGAATTTGTGAGAATTAACCTATTGCGCTATCGTGTCATACCCTTATTGTGGACCATAAGTGTCGCCGTCATTTTTAACGCTAAAGCGTTAAAGGACCCGTTCACCAGAAAATCTAGTGTCAACGCTGGCGCCAAACAGAGCTCAGTACATCCGAAATGTAGGGCGGGACCCAGCCTTCCGCCTCACTGACAGCGCCACTCAGTCATCGAGCCGCTCTAGAAACAGCTGCTTGCCAGACCCAACTGGACAAACACGTCATCGACTAGCCGGCCGTCACAGCAGTTCGTTGTGAGGACAAATATGTATTACGACGAGGAACACCCCTCACCCCTTATATAAAGCCCTCACCCAAGGGCCCTAGAGGTATCCGTAATAATAATAATAACCGAGCCTAACTTCTTCCTTGGCGTGAGGAAAAACACCGTTTCAAGCATGAAGCCTATAATGCAGCCGAACAAAAAGCCGTGTATGATACTCAAAATGGTGTTGAACATTTCGAATCTATCCGTTCAAATGGTATCCACCTGGACGCACGTTAAAGAACCTGCGCAGTGCGTGGGCCGTAGAAGGCTCGCGTCTAATATCGAAGGTTATTCATGGTACCGCCTGCAGCACTGAGCCTGGTGAGTCATGGCGGTTCTCCTTACACATCGATCGAAAGAACTTCGGTGGAGGTGCATTGCAGTGAGGACGGGTACGCCGCAAAGGTTGTCATGGTGTGCGCCCCACCTGTGGTTAAACAACACAGAGACGCGGAAAGGGTCAAATCATAAAGCTTAGCGCTGTCCCTCCCAGTGCCCCAGTCACAGATCCAGGCAACACAACTGCCTCTGAACACGTCGAACCAATTGTGGACCACGCCTGGGAGTCAACCTCTTGTGGAGAGCGCAGTCTTAGAATGTGTTAAGCCTTTCCAGCAATTCATTTGTATCGTGTACCTACTCTCCACGACAAGACAGGCCACATTATACAGTTTGCAGGCTCATTGTATTCGTTTTGATGCAAACCATAAACGAGATATATTGGCAGGCAGTACAGGAAAATGAAGTCAAACGAAAGAAATATTTAATTATTTGCGTTTTGTTTAGTCATATTTGGTAGTAATTGGCCTATTACTTTAAATGAAACTTTCCTCACTGTTTGGGAAATATTTACAACATTATTCTTAGGTAAAACATCAAGAAAGTAGGTATCCAAATTTTCTGAAAAAAAGAAAAAACTTTTTTACCGTTTCATTGGCGTGTAAAGTTTTCTTGAGAGCATTCATAATCATTAGAGCTTCAAGTATGCTTGCTACCCATAAAAACAACCGAACACTAGCGTTATAACGAAAGGTATCTTTCAGTGCAATTATTATGTTGGAAAATGCTGCATAACTTAGAGGCACGAACTAACATATATTTGCCTTAAAATGGATTATATATTGGTACCTGCAAAGCTATTGTTTTAGAACGGGCAGATGACAACAGGTTGGAATAAAATCGTAGGCAGTCGAAAGTGATCTAACAAATTATAAGCAATAAAGTATAGAAGGACAATCGAAAACGTTGAGCAGGTTCTAAGGGGAAAAAATTGCGCTTTTATAGAACCGCCTGACAAACTCCTGTTATCGAGGACACCTATCCAGCGATGAGAGGCCAGAACAAGTGAGTCATCAGAGCAGATCTTCGAAGAGAATTTAAAAACAACGGTACTATCGCTAACATTTCTTCGGATGATATTTAAGTTTGCGTAATATGACGGCTGAATTCTAACCGCTCTCAGAAGCATGTTTGAGTCCTCAAAAAAAATGATTGTTTGCTTCGCCCAAAGCATTCACTTCTTCAATTGGAAATACATCTGCGTTGGCGCCCACCCACCACAAGAAGACAAAGGAGCGCCCTCCAAACACGGCTTCATCCCTGCAATACTCAGCACCAAGGAGGTAACTGCACTCATTAATAAAAGGAAGACAGAATAAATGAAATATTCCTGTGTGAAATATCTAACTCGGCCACGTCTCCCTTTGGGCTACCCTATCCATTTTCCTGCCATTGTATTGTGCTCTTATTTTTTATATTATTTTTGTCTATCTTTCTTTACGGTCTCACTCGGCTAACACATTTTACGCCACGGAAAGGAGCTAACACAGATAGAGCTTCGAAAAAATCTTTACACGCGTTTGGTTGTTGGTGACTCATCACATGTCTTCTTTCTTCGATCTATGTTCCTTCAGGCAATATTTTCCCCCGCAACATCACGGAAGCTTCTTGCATGCAACTTCTTTTTTTCGCTCTTTCTGATAGCACAGAACGCGGGTTTCAGTTACAAGTCACTATTTGAAGCGATATATTTTTCCTCATAACAGTGAGCCGAGACAATACCGACACACGCTTAGACCACTGTGCATTGTATTGCTTTGACTTCGTTTACCTGAAGTGAGGTACAAAACGCCTCATCGACAGCGTAGCCCACAAAACCCTCTTTCGGCGGCAACATTGCCGAGGACGGGTGCGGCCCTTCTGCCTTGACCAGGGGCAAGTATTTTTGTCGCTTTTACTGATCTTACCTGGTTGCTTTTAAGGGGCTGCAGCAGAGGTAATCGGCCCAACATTGAAGTTGGATGGTTTAATTCTGGTTCTTTGTAGGACCAACCTTTGCCAATACATTTCCAATGTTATGGCATTTCGGCTGAACATTGGAGTTAGACGGTTTTACTCTGGTCCGTTGTAGGACCAACCTTTGCCAATAAATTTCTAATATTGGACCGATTACCTATGCTGTTTGGGTTAGGTACAGCTGAAGAGCTGTACGCCTTAAGGTACTCCTGTAGTTTCTAAGTACCATTTTATGTATGCAGCGATTCAGTAAGTGCAAAAACCGTAAGCGCGATAGCCCAAGTGCGCATTTAAGGCTAGGGACCATCGCTGAACGGTTACCATGAAAGTATGCGGTCATCAACTTTAACTCTAGGCACTAAAGGGTAACTGCAGAGGTTTTAAAATTCTACGAGCCTTGAGGGCTCGAAGGTGCGAAACTTGCGAGTGAAGCATACGAAGCTTGTTTGTGTTAGCTTTTGAAATGTACAAGTCACCGCTATGGCGTTCAAGCTTCTCCCCAGCGCACAGCGGCAGGATGGAGCCGCATAGTGACGTCATCAACCTGAAATCTGAACATTGATGACGACAAGGCTGCGCTTTAACGCACTTCTCCGGCGCTGCTAAAAGAAAGCCTAAGCGTAGCCCCAGCTTTAATCAATGGTGACGTCATCATTTAAAATACTGCCACCAAAAGACTAGGCCTGATGTACTTACAAACCATGTACACATCAAATCTCGCCCCTTGGTCGAGTTGTCAACCATCTGAATCAGCTTCCCTCGAAATGTTAGCGTCAAAGGCTGACACTAAACAACACCAGGCGACAACGCAAGCATAAAGACTCTCTATCATTCTCAAATACTGAGTGCACCGGAACACTCAGGGATGGTCACAAGAGACTAGCGTTAGCTACCCTAATATTCAACGAAATTTATCCTCGGGAAACGTATACTAGCGCGTATAGAAACGCACGTGTACAAGTGTTTACATACCGTTGATACAATACCGGAACACGGGCAGTTCACGTGTCAAAAATGATATTTTTAACAAGCAAACTTTGATATTTTCTTTTTGCTTCAGGTACGTGAACCGAGGAAGCAATTCAATCAGGATGAATTTGTGGGCTCTTGCTGCGAGCCTCCTGTTGTGTGAGGTGACACCGGTGGGTATTCCTTGCTATATACCTTAAAGGAAGACTCCGAAACCTGAGCGTCAGTGCTGAATTCTTTCGGGTTAAAAATTGTGGCTATGTCTCTAGACTTCTGGAAAAAAGAAGCTGTTTAAGTATTTACAAATTTATTGAGCCGCTAATCAGCTTCGGGCAAAATAATATTTCGACTTTTTTGTTAAAATTTCAATATTTCTGTCGACATCAATAAAAACGATGATCCCGATTATGATCCAAACAGCAAATGACTCGCAACCACACTCGGGCATCAGCCAAATACCCGCCGCAGTGGCTCAGTGGTTAGGGCACTCGGCTACTAACCCGGAGTTCCCGGGTTCCCCAGGTGGTCCCCAGGTGGTCGAAATTATTCCGGAGCCCACCACTACGGCACTTCTTTCTTCCTTTCTTCTTTCACTCCCTCCTTTATCCCTTCCCTTACGGAGTGGTTCAGGTGTCCAACGATATATGAAAAAGATACTGCGCCATTTCCTTTCCCCAAAAACGAATTATTATTATTATTATTATTATTATTATTATTATTATTATTATTATTATTATTATTATTATTATTATTATTATTATTATTATTATTATTATTATTATTATTATTATTATTATTAGCCAAAAATTGGAAGGTTTAAGAAGGCTAATCAACCGGAGTAAAAATGCATCCACACTTCAGAAACTTAATTTGCATAAGATAAGTGACTAAGACGCGACAGCCGCGCTGTGTCTCGGAGCGTGCTACTCCTGGCTAAATATTACCAGGGAATATCATAACCAGGCTTCTGTATTGAATGATGATTGATTTCTGTTTCAACGAGTCGCTTGCACTGGCGGTCTAATGTACTTGCTATGTGGTAAAATCAGACACAAGAAAATTTGAGCATGGAATGCGAACAACCATGAACGTCTTACTTTGCACTAATGCAGTGCTCTTGGACAACCACACAGATTGGTTCATCAAAAAGTGATCATTGAATAATGTGTGCCGCTTTGAACAAACATAACCGCACTAAAATGATATGTTGAGTCCACATGCTAAACCTTGCATAGTTTTCCCTTTTCATTACCTTCTACCGAGTGTTTTCCAAGGCCCGAAAGTGTGAAATGCTGAATCACTGGTAGTTCTCAATATTGCAGAAAGTATTCATGGGTTATTTTGGCAGTGTTATTGTTTCCAGCTGTGGGTGAGAAACCATTTGCCGTAATCAAATGCCAGCGCGGTAGAAACAACGCGATGGAGAGCGGTATTAGTCCGCTAATCTCAGCCATTAATGACCGCACTTGTCAAGACGAACAGAAATCCTCTGCACCAGAACATTCGTCACCGAGCTGAGGCCTCCTTCCTGAACTGTTTTCATTTTGTAGTTTTCGGATTTCTGTCCCACCTTTCCTCTACATTCCAATATTCTCATGAATTTCCCACCTCTCACACTTCCAGCTTTGTGCAGAAGTGTACGAGCTGAATGATTTCGGTAAGTACTCCATGTTTAACTACCTAAATTTTCGTTCAGATTTTGAGGCTGGGGTAACGAGCTGACGGTAATTGTAAACTCAAGCACTCAGGTGTACAGACCCTGAATCAGGCCGCTTCAGCTCAGTCTTGTAATGTAAACCATGTGCTAAAAAACATTTGAATTCTCGGAACCGTTTCTACAATTTTTTATACCGTGTTGTTCCTTTCATGTAACAGCAATGACTGAACCGTCTGGTGCATTAAAGATCGTAAGAACATGAGTCGGGGCATTGGTGTTTATTAATTTGTCGAAAGGAAACAAAGGTTCTAATTTTCATTACATCTTCCTTCCTGAAGGCTATCGTTTACCGCAAACATGCACTCCAGAGAAACGTCTTATCCATGTAAAAACTTTCGCACAACGCTTGCATTTTGTTGTCTTCGTATGTGCTGATTTGGATACGCCTTACCTAACGAGAATACCTCATCCCTTTTCCCTCGGAGGAAAAAGTATTGAATGCAATGCTCTAAAACGCACAACGAATCAAACAGCCTCGAAAATACAACACTGAATCATGAAACGATCGCGATGATATCTAATACTAAATCTATGCCATTTATTGTCCTTTTCAAGAGTGCGGATTATCCGAATACCCACGGCTGATTGTCAACGGATCGGCTGCAGGTCCAGGACAGTTTCCATGGATGGTATGAAAGCAAAAAGCCAATTTTTTTCCCCCTCATAAGCACCAGCCTTACAACAGTGAACAGCATCGGTCAGTTTTAGTGCACTACTCCATGCCCAGGTTGCCATGACAAAATCGTGGCAACTATGTTTCGAAGATCACATGCCTGATTCTGTTTCTTTATAAAGCATTGTTGCGCGCCTAATGGCGGTTGGTAAACGCAAAGTAATTTTCTATAAGGCATGGTAGTTGACTTATTAGGAGGATACCTAGATGCTAATGACCACAAACGTGAGTTCATTAAAAAGCTTGAAGCATTCAATTAACACCAAACTACTGGCGTGAAGGTTCACACGCACAAAAAACAGTGGAGAGTAGACAATACCTCGCTAAAATTCTGCCTTCGAAAGAGACCCTTCGGTCCTAAAACCAGAAATGGAGGAGAAGATACTAAAGCAAAGATGCCAAGCAAAGAAACAATGCTTAAAAGCTGCGCTGAGTCTGTGAATAAACTATGGTTGGGCATGCGTCCATTCTTCGGACAGTCTGTTACCCTGATTGACGGGCAGACAGGGTAGGTGGTGAAGATATTTATTTTTTTGCAGTGCTACTTGCATTTTAACGCACTGATACATTGTCTTTGCTAGATACGCATACTTTCAGAACAATTAAATTGTTTTCGCTTTACCGAATTTCAGGTGCAGGTTAGGGCATACGTGACGCCGAATCAGTACATGGGATGCGGGGGAACCATTATTACCCAGCGCCACGTGCTCACAGCCGCACACTGCATTAAAATGTGAGTTGTTACCAATGTATTGAACATAAATCGTTAAATCGTGGAGTGTACTCAGAGTGCTTATGAAGAGTTTCTTTCTGTGCATGTAACAGCGCTGGTATGGCCTCATCATGTGCGGAATATAGTTCTGCATTGCAGTGACAAATGCCTTGTCTGTTCACTTCAGAGCTGGTGTCATTGCGGGATATCAGCACGATAATTACACTTTACTGTGCTGCAGTGCATTGAGACTGCGTAAAAACCTCTCTGGCTTTACCCAGCTGAGTCATTTCTTGTTGGAATAAATATGGCATAAATCAGATAGCATGAAAAGAATAAGGGCCAGAACCGCAATTATTGTATTTGGGCATTGGTATTTGTGCGGCCAGCGACAGCAATGTAGTTAGCATTGAACACGCTTTAAGCTATGCAAAGGTAGACAATTAAGTATCAAAGAAAAAAGGGGGAGCCATTATGTGGCAGGGAGCTTTTGAGAGTGCCAGCAAAACTAACACATCGGAAGCACAGACCAGTACTAAAGTACTGGCGGCGCAAACATGAAATAAAAAACAGCCCACAGTACAACAAGAATAAAAAAATATGGTCGATTTGCATAGTTAGCCCAAATGCGATTTCGGTGAACTAGCCATTCGGTTTCCTCTTTGGTTCCGATGTTCACATCCAGTGTTCATGGATGACACTCGTTTGGATAGCGATAACGGGTTAATATACATATTGATCATTCTATCCTTTACATTCATAGATCCCTGGGAGTCCTCATACCACTCCTAGCGCGTGGTGCAGCGGTTTGTGCGATGTACCAATGCCCCGAGCTGGCAGGTGCTGCCACCAGTGGGACTTGTGCAAAGCAGGTTGCTCTTCGTGAGCAACCTCGTGCCCAATTTTTAATTTAACTGCCACCTGCCAGTGCCCTGTCCTTACAAAAAAAATTTACAGTCTACAGACTGTCCATAGACTCTGTCTATAAAAGCTATAGACTGTCTATCGACAAACTATATAGAACAGTTTATAAGCAATACAAATCCTATGGACAGTGTATAGACCATCTATAAATTTATAGGCGTACACAATAATTAGACGTTTGTCTATAGATAGCCTATAGAATATAAATAGACAGATAATATATATATATATATATATATATATATATATATATATATATATATATATATATATATATATATATATATATATATATATATATATATATATATAGCAGACAAGGCAAAGGAAATGAGGGGCTCATTTGACAAACTTATTTAGGGAGCCAACAGTCACCGAAACCAAGGTACATAGGGGAATGTTTAATTTATTTGTTGTGTTTATCAGTGGGATAGTAATACTTAGATTAATCTATCTCTTAAAGAAAATTACTTATAAAGCAGCAGAAAAAACAACCATGTGGCCGGTGTATATATATATATATATATATATATATATATATATATATATATATATATATATATATATATATATACGCACGAACGAGTACAGATGGGTCTTCGCTCAATAGGGCAATTGCACCTTAATGAAACATAGCGTCGAACTGAGCACTTATAAGGGAAAGCACACTCTTTCTAGGTGGTACGGCCAGTGTTAGGATTTCATATGCTTGGTGCATATGCTTGGTGCACCAAGTGCGAACATGTGTTGGTGATTCGACAGCCATCGTCTGATAACGACACTAAAGCTTTTTTTTATGAAAAGGCTGTATCACCGAACCTCCTCGCCAAAGTTTTCTCGCTATCACAAAATGGAGAGGGCAGAAGGCTATCTAAATGCCACTTACAGCAATGTACGTCCGTAGTTGTTTTATTAATGGCGCGTTAAATAATTAAGATTTTGCACGTTCTCAATCGATATACCTTTAAAATAAAAGCGTGAAACATCTTACAGTTGTTGAATCAATTTACTATCTATAGGTGAAAACTAACCCGAAAAGTCCGCTTTTCACAATCTACCCAATGTAATATAATCTGTGCAGTGGCTGAAATACTTTCGTTTATTTACAAAAATGCTGTACTCTTCTCCCTGAACAAATTACTCGTACTTTGCGTTTTCAGCAGCAATATTTTTGCAGTGCATAATTGTACTGACACAAACATCGATTGGTTTCTGGCTCAAAGCCACTTCATGGTTGGCGTATCTGATTCCACAACGCTGACGTCAAGATAACCACAGCATAGCACAGCCCCGTTCTTCTTTTGTTCGGGAATTTTAGCGGCTCATTTTTGTCCGGACTCAAATCTGACAACTCTTAAAACACCCTGAGGCGCAAGTCCTGCTCCCAGGGGGTTAATGGAACAATATCTCTTTTTAGTGCTGAGCGTTCGGCATATGTAAAGCTCAAACCCTGCCGTTTGAACCGTTTCCCCTTTTTAGTTGCTACGTCAAACCCAGATTAGCTCTTATAATATGCGACGTTTGCCAAAAGAATCAGTCTTCGATTTCACTAAACGAAAAAAGGGACCGAGGTTTGATTGATTGATTGATTGATTGATTGATTGATTGATTGATTGATTAAATTAATTGATTGATCGATATATTAAATTGGTTCGTTAAATTGATTCATTATTTCAATAATTGAATTGACTTCTTAAATTGATTCATTAAATGTACAATTCATTAAATTGATTCATTGAATTGCTGACTTTCTTGCTCTATTTATTTATTTATTGATTGATTGATTGATTGATTGATTGATTGATTGATTGATTGATTGATTGATTGACAATTTTGATGAGCAAACAACATGCAAGTGGTGTTGTAATGGGTGGTATATTTTTTCTTACATCTAGAGCAGGTGTAAAGTTGCTGAAAGTTGAAGTCCTGTACGGTAACCCCGACGTCACAAGAGCAGCAAAAGTCGATGTCGAGAAGCGGCTGCCTCATCAGGGTTATACCGAGAAGCCTCCTGTCAATGACATCGCCATCTTACTGGTATTTCATTGCAGTTCGTATTTTAGTTTATTGGGCTTTTGTATTAGCAAGAAATGGTAACTGCCGGAACGCTCAATCTAACTGCGGTAGAAATTACTTTGCCTCAAGCTTAGAAAAACGCCTTCCACCGTCCTTATAGACAGGGATTGAAAAAAGCAGCCAGAACATAAAAGTTGTCGCAAGGTTCTGCCGACATGACCTGTTGAGATACAGGCGCCATAGACTCATATACTCATAGACTTACTCATAGACTTCATAGCTGGAAATTTTCAATACTTTTCCCCACAGGGAAATCACTGCATTCCACATAGAAGAGTTAGGCACGATAAACATTAAGCTGTGATGAGCACATCCATTCAAGACCGTCGTTGGATTCGACACTCTATTTGCCCCATTACACTGTAGGCTGATAGAAAAAAAGACAGTGCGGCTGATCTAACGCCAATTACAATAAAATATTCCATCTCATTAACATATATTGTGCGTAATATACTATAGCTGCTTTAATGTGAGTTAAGTTTGAGCGCTTTGAGCAACGCAAGCTGACATGGCCATGTTTTCTGCGGCAAGTGCTCCGCAGAGTAGACCGCATAGGTGTGCAACTGCTTGCCTGCATACTGGAAATAATTTTTGTGATATAAGTGCATGGCTTGGGCAAACGAGATCACTAAAATAAAATACCTTTTTGATGATCATTTTAATGATATTACATCTTCCCCATATCTCAGTACTGCTTCGAATATCTCCTCCATCAATATTGCAATACATCAAGGTTATCCGGGTTGTTTAACATTGTAGAACTGTGCGGCTAGGAGCATTGTGCTGCATCAAATTTAGCTGTCCGCCAGATTATCAAAAATCAAATCGTCTGTCATAGTTAACAACAGCTTTATGCTTTTTAATGCGCACTAGTAATGCATCTTTATTCCGTTTCAATTTACGTCAGAGACAGTTTATGTGAAAAACCATGCAGGTCATGACATTTCTGTTCTGTGCAAAGAGCTACGCTTTAGCAAAAAAAAACGTTAAACTAGAAAGTCGCATAACAAAAAGTTTGCAAGATGTTGCCCTACATCTCTCGAACTTGTTCATTATGCGCATGGTGTGAATTTTCTGTTGCATTTTAACGCATTAGAAAAATGGTAGCGAATATGCCATCTTCTATTACACGCCGGCAGTGGGCGTGGAGGCCAGCCCTCCAGTAGACAAGCCCGTGTCTTCCCACATCCACAGAAGAAGAAGAAAAAAAAGAAAAAGAAAAACAGAAAGTAAAAGAAAAAGAAGAAAAAGAAGAAGAGAAAGAAGAAGGAAAAGAAGAAGAAGAAGAAGAAGAAGAAGAAGAAGAAGGAGAAGATGAAAAAGAAGAAGAAGAAGAAGAAAAAGAAGAAGAAGAAGAAAAAGAAGAAGAAAAAGAAGAAGAAAAAGAAGAAGAAGAAGATAAAGAAGAAGAAGAAGAAGAAGAAGAAGAAGAAGAAGAAGAAGAAGAAGAAGAAGAAGAAGAAGAAGAAGAAGAAGAAGAAGAAGAAGAAGAAGAAGAAGAAGAAGAAGAAGAAGAAGAAGAAGAAGAAGAAGAAGAAGAAGAAGAAGAAGAAGAAGAAGAAGAAGAAGAAGAAGAAGAAGAAGAAGGAGAAGAAGAAGAAGAAGAAGAAGAAGAAGAAGAAGAAGAAGAAGAAGAAGAAGAAGATAGCCGCTGTCAAAACATTAATATGTCTTTTTCTTTCTCCAAGAGGAATAAACAAACACATTCGCGCAATAACTGTCAGCAGTTCTCTTGCTGCTATAAATAATATAACTTGTTTCCTGAAGCGACAACTCCTGAAATTTTGTGCAGGTGAAGGAACCATTCGAGTTTTCTGACACAGTGAAGCCGGCCTGTCTCCCACCACAAAAATTTGAAGCTATCCGGAAAGTGACCATTTCTCCCGGTTGGGGGAAAACTACGCCAGGTAGAGCATAAAAACTACTAGAACTGTTTTACTGCAGGACACAAGTGGGTTTCAAACAACTTTTATATCTACTCGCAGCGATAATCAACAAAGGAGTTGTTATTGACAAATGAACTTAGCTGTAACCAGAAAAACAGGGTGCTCAAGGGTATGCCGCATTATGCACATGTTTTTATCGTTTTCCAGAACAGAGGAGATACCATTATACAGCACCAGTTGTCAGGCACTTTTTTTTCTGAGAAGAAAATTGTGTATAGGGCGTAAAAAAATTGTTATTCTTTCAAAAATGTAGCCTCTAGCCAACGGTATTATTTCGTTAACAGCCAGATAAAATATGTATTGAAAGTCCACTAAAAGCAATAAATTCCTTACAGTACAGGAGAACAGTGTTAAACAGAAATGGTGGAGGGAACCTGAAGATAAAATGAACTTCGCTTGTACTGATAGATTTCCGCGTTTTATTAACAGAGAGACCCCGCTTAAAGAAAACGGAGCTGTTCTAATTCAGTACTGAATAAAAACTGAAACAAGAGTGTCGTCATCGCCGGCAGATTTCGCAATTAAAGTGCGGTGCAGAGTCCCAATCTTTTTGACATGAATCACAGAGGCAAGGCTACACCACCAATTATTCTAACGCAGGATGGTTTCCTTTGTAAACGTCCCAAGTCGGAAGCGAATGAATGGAAATGTTGAAATCTAATTTTATTCAGCAACAGACAGAGCGTGGAACCAACTTTCGCAAAAAAATTGGACGGAATTGTGAGCTTCCTTTTCGGAGACTGACAGCAGAGCACAGTTTGTATGTCTGCCTTTACACTGAACTGCAAAAACAATCTAAGATAGTGCCTTCCATCTCACGCCAGTAGCGCCGACAGCTCATGCTAATAATTAATGTCTTGTTTTGTTGGAAGACATGAAACAATGCAGTAAGATTGTGCACACGTGGTGATACCGAAGGCCTAATCTTCCCATGCGGTGCAGAATCTGACAAAATTGTTATTGAGTGTTACTTGAGTGGATGCCAATGAGTGATTACGCCCTTTTACAAATCTACTCCACCATGAGGGATTCCCCTAAACCAATAACAGAAAATAAGTGGGGTTCATTTTTCATCGGCGTATGACCCGTCCAGGCAACCGGGCAAACTAAAAGCGTTTCCCGGAATCTATGGGTGTGGGTAAGGATAGATACCTGTCAGTTGGGGAAAAGCGTTCCCCGGAATTTCTGGCTGTGGGTAAGGATAGATAACATTTAGTTAGGGAAAAGCGCTTCCTGGAATTTCTGGCCGTGGTTAAGGATAGACACCTATGAGTTGAAGAAAAGAATTTCCCGAAATTTCTGGTCGTGGGTAAGGATAGATACCCGTGAGTTGGGGATTTGTGGCCAGGGAAAAGACAGGTACCTGTGAGTTGGGGAAAAGAATTTCTCGAAATTTCTGGCCGTGGGTAAGAATAGATACCTGTCAGTTGGGGAAAAGCGTTCCCCGGAATTTCTGGCTGTGGGTAAGGATAGATAACATTTAGTTAGGGAAAAGCGCTTCCTGGAATTTCTGGCCGTGGTTAAGGATAGATACTTATGAGTTGGGGATTTGTGGCCAGGGAATGGACAGATACCTGTGAGTTGGGGAAAAAATTCTCGGAATTTCTGGCCGTGGGTAAGGATAGATACCTGTTAGTTGAGGAAAAGCGTTTCCCGGAATTTTTGGGCGTGGGTAAGCATAGACACCTGTGAGTTGGGGAATTAAGGCCCTTGAACATAGAAGATATTCGTCAAAAGTGTAGGCGAAAATTTCGAGCCAATTATAGTGGCCTTAATTCTACCCCAAGAATGGCAGTGAAACACAGACAGCTAATTTGTGTTTTGCGGCAAGGACTTTTATGAAATGAAAGTGCCAATAAAGGGAATGAACGGATCCCAAACAATCACAGTTGAGACCAGTCGACGCGATCACGTATATTAACGTATGCGGGAAAAAGACGTACAAACAGTAGGGAAAGTGACGCAGCAATGAGAAGCTCTATATGTGCTTGTTTTGCATAAGCTGCGAACGGGGGCTTCAGTCAAATGCAGCGAAACTGGCGGCACGGTGTGGGGAAGTTACCACATCACATTACCAATTGGTGCGCTATCCGTGCACCACTCAGCGCTGTCATGAAAATTTTTTTCGCCCAACTGATTTGATGAGGGCAGAAGTGAATCATTTGCAATGAAATCCACTTCAATAAAAGAAAGAAAAAAATGGCGGTGGTTTAGGTTTGGTTAACCGTGGAGTGACGCGATAGCTACAGCTGGCCGACTGGAACTTGGTCACGTGACCAACCACGTGACGAACCACGTGATCAGCCACGGCGCCCCACCACTGGCAGCTGCTCCGCACCACATGACCAACCACGTGATAGCGTGGCGGCGCTGTGGCGGTGGCTGCGCCGCCACGCTGAAGGCTCGAAATGCTACAGTAATATAGCTATTGCTACAAAAACGAAAACAAAACTCTAGAGCTCAGGTCTCGCAAACTGCCAGTGAGCTACAACTTGATCAGAAAAGAGGAACCTGCCGGCATGGAAGCGCTTCCTATTTTAAATATTAACGGGTGCAGAATGTGTTTGTCCTACCTATTGTGTCCGCTATGCACGATTTATATTTCAGGCTCATTTTTACCGCGTGTTCAGGCAAGGCCCAACTCTCGTGGTTCTCTTTGGAAAAAAGGAATCTTTTACACTTGACTTTCAAGCAAATCTCTATAAATGTGCCTACATTTATGCTAGTTAAAACAATTATTTAAGAAGGTGATTAATGTCGAGCGAACGGAGTCGCGGGATGAAAAGCAATTTCAATAATTGGCCTTTTCCCCACTGGCAAACAATCCACTACGACGTTTTTATTTTTTTATTTGCAACGCAGGCGGCGTCCCGACCAACCATCTTCAGTACACCACCCTCAAGGTAGTACCGGACGCAGTCTGCCAGGTGCTGTACAGAAATTACTTCAGGCCGGGCAGCATGCTGTGTGCGCATAACTTCCACTCCTCAACGTGCCAGGTATGGTCTATCATTCAGATCCCAAAAAGGCTGTCCTGTTACCTCTTTGTAAACGAGGCGACAATCTACATCGACGTGGGTTTTGGAATGTCCATGAAAGAAAGCCTGTAGTGGTTTTTCGCAAAACTAAAATTATCTTGGTAAATAGGGTACAGCAAAATAACCTTAGGTACTTTTTTCAGAATTAACTGCAAGCTGACTTTGTTCGTGACAGTCGACATCATTGGCTGATCGAGGTGCTGCTGTCGCACTCATAAATAGAAAACACAGGCTAATGGTCGTCCCATACATGTGGGTCCCAAGGGCTGCGACATTGGGAACTTTTCAAAATATAGTTCCTGCGGTCAAAATAGCTGGAAAAGGTGTTCGTGAAAGTCGACATCATTGGCTGATCGAGGTGCTGCTGTCGCACTCATAAATCATAACCAAACCTTAAATAGAAGATGTATCGGGCGGCTAATGATGTTTTTTTTTAAATAACAGCGCGGAAAACGGGGACTTCAAGGGTAGAAAACACAGGCTAATGGTCGTCCCATACATGTGGGTCCCAAGGGCTGCGACATTGGGAACTTTTCAAAATATAGTTCCTGCGGTCAAAATAGCTGGAAAAGGTGTTTGATTTTGAGCTCCAAATTCATCATCAATTAATTTGTATTTTCGCGCGAAAGAAACGTAAACTGACACTGAATAACAAGAAAGCTATGACATTTTACTCAGAACATAAAAGTATGTGCTCAATGTAACTTTAAACAACGGCGCATTCTAGTTCCTCACTTCTTGTCCAACGTTTTGACGCAGCCTAGGTAACAACAGGAGCCAGTGTGTGAGAAATCGCCCAAAGTTAGGTGGACACTCAGCCTCCGCCTTAGAGGAAGACGTGACAGTGGTAATGGTTATATGCGCTGTTTTCTCAGCAAGCACACCTTTATATCTACACAAACCCATTAACATACATCACTAGGCATACCAGGCTGTGTGATAAAACACAAGGCACACAAGATCTCCCTTTAATCTAATCGAACGAAGCTGTCCTACGCGCAACGTGTCTGACTCGCCAGCTAAAAGTCACGGGCTCAATTCTAAACTAAGTGTCCAAATTTCTTTTTTCGGCGTAATGAATTCGCTTTACGTCCTCACACGTAATAGTGACATCCGAGTCATGCTATGAATCTAAAATCCGAATTTAACTCACGTTTTATACATTTTCGTTCTACATAATAACTCATGACGTCTCGACCTTGTCGACTAGTCCTGAATTATGCGACAACGCGCAAGGCTTTTCGTCATCACGTCCGCTGTTATGAGCCGCATAACATTTTGGTAGCCCAAACCCAAACTCACTAGGGAAGGCGAACAACAATTCATGCCCGTTTTCTTCTTTCCTTCTACTGCTATTTAAACCTCACAGACACGATACATTCCGCGCCTGTTCATAAATGTCTGTGTGCAGTCTGCGTTGCAAAGGAACGCAATGAACGAACTTACAATGTCGCCCGATCCCAAGAGCCAGAACCATAAGGAAACAACTTTGCCGCAACATATCCTTTAGAGTTCCAGCCGGAACGGTGCAAATACTATAGACCAAGGCAGAAACCCATTTTCAAAATACAGGATAGAGCTGAAGGATCAGTAATTAATTTGAAATGCCACCAACCGTATTCGTTCATTAAAAGTTAATACTTTTCTCTTTGTACTTCCCAGGGTGACTCTGGAGGCCCCCTGTTTGTGAAAGTCAACAAGGAGCTTTTCATCCAAGTCGGAATCACGTCTTTCGGCCCAAAGTTTTGCCGCATTATCCCAAATGTCTTCACCCGCGTGGATGCCTTCATGCCCTGGATAAAAGAGAACATCGGAAACCACAAGGCCTACGAGGACATTTCGCGATACGCGCCTCCAATAGACCCAGCTGTTCCGTTGATGGAACCGTACGCGTTTTCCTCGGATAGTACAGACGAACTTCTCGAACCATACCTCCTGCGGTAAGGCATGTTTTGCTCAAAACAAATAAACTTCCTGCCGCACCTATACGTGGAGAGAGATCGTCTCGATTTTTTTGCAGTCCGAGAGATGATTTTAGTACACCGACGATGAAGCACGTTGCATTCAGCGAAATCCCACGCGAGAGTTTCATTATTGCTTTTGCATCAAAAGGGTCGCTGCGAAGGAATGTATCGGGCGCAGTCTGTAAATGAAATGTAGGCAAGTGAACCGAAGGGAAACCGAAACGAGATTGTGATGAAAGGCGCTGCGCCAGTAGAAAGAAGAAAGGAAGGAGCCAGCGAGGGGCACGAAGGATAGCGAGGGTGTGTGGAGGAGGGCTGCGCATTTGTAAAGAAGACGGAGAGGTTAAAGGTAGGAAGAAAGAATAGAAGGAACGAAAAATGTTGGGGCGCGGTATGAGTAGGGGCGTTCGTCAAATCAAAACGAGTCCTTCACGTCTCGCATCTTGACTTGGATTTGTTGTATGGATGGAGGCGGTTCCTTCTACTTCGACGTATGCAGCAGGACACCGACGATGCACTTTAGAATGATCCGAAGTTCCCGGGTTCGAACCCGACCGCGGCGGCTGCGTTTTTATGGAGGCAAAACGCTAAGGCGCCCGTGTGCTGTGCGATGTCAGTGCATGTGAAAGATCCCCAGGTGGTAGAGATTATTCCGGAGCCCTCCACTGCGGCACCTCTTTCTTCCTTTCTTCTTTCAATCCCTCCTTTATTCCTTCCCTTACGGAGCGGTTCAGGAGTCCAATGATATAAGAGACAGATACTGCGCCATTTCCTTGCACCAAAAGCCAATTATTATTATTAATGAACGTACAAGCATTGGCGAGTTGTGTGCGATTTCTTTGCCTTGAGATTCAATTCTCACTGTCGCCTACATATCGCCAGGCGCCATTGAAAGGCATGCTGCTTCTCAGGGGTATCATTAGTTATCCTACACAGTTCTACGCAACGAAACCGCCCTTGTTGGAGACTTCACCTAGCGCTTCCGCAGGTCTTCCAAGTTTATCGACGTTATTCTAGACAATCTGGCATGCGTCTTTCTCGATGAACAGGCAGACTGCCATCTATGTGGCGTTCCAGACCAAAAGGGAAATTGAAAATGTCAAGTAAAAACGGTGCTCGCTATGCTCACTCTGTAAGAAGCCCCAGAGAGTCATCCACTTGATGTAGACATCAGGCTTGAAAGTCATTCGTGAAAAAAAAAGCAAGCGAATTGTGTGGATAACCTTTGGATAAGTCTCAAAAGACAAGGCAATCGAGTACAAACAGGTTGCATAAATGCCAGCAAAACTGTAGGGAGCTTTGCCGAATTCTGGCAAGACTGTGCTGAGCCGCCATTGCGCAGGAACGCCAGTCGCGAATCTTGTCGCAACGGCCGTTCGCATCATGTGTCAATCCATCTCGCATCTGCAGCGTGCGTACAAATTGCACATATTGTCTACAGGCAAAGAGCGAACAACTGCTTTCCGACGTTGTTTTTGCAGTTAGGCCATGGCGTGTCATATTCCACATTACGGGATGGCGCAATAACTTAACCATGATCCCGCAAGTCTTGAATTGAAGAATGCGTGGTGACTGCTATGAGAGCAGAGCGAGCACAGAGTGGAGGTATGAGCGTAGCTATAACTTGAACGTTCAATATTAGGTAAATGTGGCTGTGCCGAAAACCAGCATTAGCCAGAGCAGCCACGGCTGCCAGGTTCTGCGCAAGGGTTTGGCGTCCGTAACTTCATCGTGCTGATCAACACGCGTGCCCAGTTTATTTCGTTAGATTTATAAATTACCCGGAAATACATAGCGCGTAAAGAGCGCTAATTCACAGAAAGCATCTTACACATTGTAAGAGCACTAAGCGTTCAAGAAATTAACTCTCTTTATTTACAGCAATGGCGTCGTTTGCGTAAAGACACCGTCCATTCGCAGCAGGAAAAAGTATACGCTGCAACACGCCGTAATGGCTGCCCTGGACGGCACAGTGGATACTGTTGTTGAAACTGCCCTGCAGGGATGCTCACCAGCAACACGTACCCTGCTCGCTATCTTGCGCACCGTTATGGTGCAGCAGTCCATGAGATTTTCCGAGCCGCGAGATACGCTGCTGTGTACAGACTTGCCCGGCAGCGGAGGGTACCCGGGGCAGTGCCATCAAAGGGCGCGCAGTTCTATCCGTAGACTGGAGCAAAGAGAAGCAGGATTGAGGCAGCACTCCGAGGAATGCACTGCCCAAAGGAGCGTGGCATGTACCGTATGACTCTCCCTCAGCAGGAGGACGTTAAAAAGCGGCTAGCACCGGACCTTCTCGATAATACCCTGCGTGAAGACTGGTACGTGCGCTGCTCTCTACCGGGAACAAGCCTTGCAAAACAAAACAGGCAGACTGCGAACCAGTTCACCACATTTTTGCGCTCATAACTTGAAGCACAAAGATGGAACACAATACTCTTACATGAGCGGGCGCTCTTATAGAAACAAGCGAGTAGCAGCGTTGCCATGCCGCGCTCATTATCCAGAAAAACTTAGACAGCACTCAGTGGCTGCAGCTGCGCCGTTTCAAAAGCAGGCGTGAGCTTGAGACAACATACGCATTACTGTTCCGATGGAATACCATCTCCAATTCACTTATTTTTTTCATCAAGTGCAGCCTGAACAGAGCAGTAAACAGGTAGCTCCTTCATGCAGGTACCCTAACCTCTAAGGCTACTAGAAATACCAACGGAAAGAACGAACATGTTCCAAGTAGGAACTATTTCAATTAAACAATTAAGTCGTCATCAACAGGCGCAACCATAATAATACAGCGCGAGCTGAATTGCATTCGCGGCGCAAATAAGCACTGAATTACGTTGGCGTTTTCGTAATGTAGCAGTCTGAGATCACAAACGCATGCTCTGCCTCTCGCACCAATGCCATTGGAGAAATTTGCGCACGCGTGAGCGCGGTTCATGAACTGGCCTCTCGGAACGAAACGTAAGCCGTCTCTTTTCGAGGTGACCTTTACTCAGCTTTGAAAATGAAGTGCCCGCAGGCCAGCGGCGGCGGCCAACGGCTCGGATAACAGGGATGGACGAATCCATACGTGTGCAACGAAAGGGGAGACGGGATGCAGCTCGTAGGTTCTTCGCGGTGTTTGTACTCGCTGGCCATTCGCGCCGGCTACGGCTTTTATTCAACCATCACACTATAAGCCTTCCTCCAGAGCCGCTTGACTAAAGCTTTAACAAACGTCCCGTGCTCCAGTCTGTAGCACTGCAAAACATATTTGGTGAAACGTCGCTGTCCACGACGCGCATCGAGCGAGCGTCTACACGTAACAAGCAATGCACACCTCTCAATGAATATTCCATGGTCCGGACAGGCGATAACGCAAAGACTAAAAAGGTAAATGTTATCCACCTCAGAACGTGAGTGTGCGTTTCTGGAAGTGCCAAGTGCTAACCAACGCATAGCTCCATTTCGGCCGTCATTCAAGAGATAAGCGATATTTCTGGCCGCCACACATCTACCTTACAGCAAGAGGAGCGCCTTATCATCACGGGTTTCGCACCGACTGCCTTTCCGCGCGGTAGGAAAGACACGGCGGCACAGAGACAAGTGGCATTAGTCGAGAACCCGGTGGCTTCCGCTCCTTATAACCACACTTACAAACGAGGATAAGAAGTTTGTCACGGCGCACATAATTTGTTCTGCACGCACAGCTCTGCTCAGAGTGGTTTAGGAGACCAAATGAATAAAACGTAATCGCGTAGACTCACCGTAAGCGGACGATAAAGTTGGATTTCGTTGAAAATGCAATCCACGGGAGAGCACGCCCAAGACACCGACACATCCGCGCACACGGTTGTTTGCAGCCCGAATGATTTTCCGCCGTCTCCCGGTAAAATGGGTAACACGTGAAACAGAAACCCATTTCACGGTCGTATCTTTGCAGCTTGCACCCTTGCCGTGCGTAGCTTGATCTGGTATCCAAGACCACCGAGGGCAATTAGTTTATAAGCTCAAATTCTCCACTCCACGTTAAAAAACTTATTCTTTTCTCGGAAATAAAACCGAAACCTTACTGCTTTGTCCATGCGTACCTCAGCTCCCACAAAATAGTATGTAACACACTTTTGGACTAATAATTAAAAAGTTGCATACCATAACGTCTTTTTTGTGTATAGAGAGAGAGACATGAAACGAAGAGGGGAAAGGCAGGGATGTTAACCAGAAAGGTTTCCGGTTGGCTGCCCTGCAATGGGGAAGGGAATGAGGGGATTAAAAAGGGAAGAGAGAAGGAATGGGAAACACAGTCACATTATGACGAAGCAGAACGTTCAGTTGGGCAAGTTGGTATATATGCATCTTTTGTAAAACAGCACGAACAACGTCGGACAAGACCAAGAAGGACACGGGACGAGCGCTCGTCCCGTGTCCTCCTTGTTCCTGTCCGACGTTGTTCGCGCTGTTTTACAAAAGAAGCAGTCACAATCTGTCAATCAAGGCAGTCGTTCGTAAAAAAACAAAAGAGTGTCTTGTAAGCCTTGATGGCAGCCGACTGTTGTGGCCACGGACCGAGGATCTTGGCCTCTGTGAAAGGGCGAGGATCAAGGCGACCCAGAGCACAACACAGCTTAAGTCTTTCCTTCACAAAGACAGGACACTCGCACAGGAGATGACTGATTTCTATTCGCAGACACAGTTTACACAAGAAAGGCTGCCGGCCATCTCGATCCGGAAAGCTTATCGATTTGTGAGGGCAAAGCCCAGCCATAGACGGCACAGCAATGTCGATTTGCGACGCGCTATGTCACAAGGAAGAGAGAGACACAGTCCAAGGTATGGGCGGCATCAGGGTATCATCGGCTCTGAAGCAGCAGGTATATGGGGAGGAAAGAAAAAATACTGGCTGTGTGATGGTTGCGTCGTAGCGCAATTTCACGTCAATGCAAACTGCAAAGGTATTAATGGCAGATGTTAATCGCGCAGAGGACCCTACTCTTTGAACTCGTCTAACGGTGTTTCTAAGAGATGGGGACACCCATGAATTCTCACACCCGTCTTTCCCCCTTCATTTAAAGGAAGTTTTAAAGATAAATGCGGAATCACTGATGAAATGTTGGACAGTAATGGTCGAAAGATGGAATGAAAATGTCTCGAGCGATTCCTTTAATGGAGATGGTGTTCGTTTGATGTAGTACAGTTCGCGGGCATCCGTACTTTAGGAATGGCTGCCTTTCCTAGCTTTATTTATTTACCTGTTAATATTAAACATTCTTGAATTCTATTCACAATATACCTCACGGTGTAACGAAAAAGAGTTTTTGCGGTTTCTAAAAACAATATACAGGAGGGCGCTGCATTGTCCTCACCCAAAATCTTCTTAATTCCCAAAACAGCGAAAGAGGTGGAGGACTGTAGCCATAGTTGCGGTCACCCGATGCAGGGATCTCCTCGACAAAGAGTTTAAAAAATTGACACGGTCCTGGGCTTAGTCGAAAGGCAGTGCATAGATTGTCACATAAAAAGAAATTGAGATTTTTATACACTGGTCTTTAGACTATAGACTATAGATAGTCTATAAACTAACTATAGATTATAAGGCTATTATAGAGTTTAGTCTACAGTTAGTTTATAGACGGTCGATAGATCAAAAGAAATTAAAGCTGTTGCAGATTTAGGCTAGAGATAGCCTACAGACCGCCTATAAACAAAAGGAATTTAAGAGGGTTATAGACTTTAGTATATCGTCTACAGACCATCTATAGATCAAAGGAAATTAAGAGGGTTATAAACTTAAGGCTGCAGATGGTCTATAGACTGTCTATAGACAAAAGGAAAAGTCTAAGGTATGGCTATAGAGTCTAAAAAGTCCATAGAAAGTATATACACCATTTTGATAAGTGTCTACCCTACAGACAGTGGTGGTTTTTACGTTAATAATAAAAATAATTGGTTTTTCTTGGGAAAGTAAATGGTGCAGTATCTGTCTGACATCTCGGCGGACACCCGAACCGCGCCCAACCGCGGCTGCTGCGTTTTTATGGAGGAAAAACGCTAAGGCCCCCTGTGCTGTGCGATGTCAGTGCACGCTAAAGATCCCCAGGTGGTCTAAATTATTCCAGAGCCCTCCACTACGGCACCTATCTCTTCCTTTCTTCTTTCACTCCCTCCTTTATCCCTTCCCTTACGGCGCGGTTCAAGTGTCCAACGATATATGAGACAGATACTGTGCCATTTCTTTTCCCCAAAAGCCAATTATTATTATTATTTTATATTATTATTATTATTATTATTATTATTATTATTATTATTATTATTATTATTATTATTATTATTATTATTATTATTATTATTATTATTATTATTATTATTATTATCATTAAGGGAAGGGATAAAGGAGGGAGTGAAAGAATAAAGGAATAAAGAGGTGTCGTAGTGGAGGGTTCCGGAATAATTTCGACCACCTGGGAATCTTTAACGTGCACTGACATCGCGCAGCACACGGGCGCCTTGGCGTTTTTCCTCCATAAAAACGCAGCCGCCGCGGTCGGGTTCGAACCCGGGAACTCAGTGTGCGTGATTTCTCAGTGTACGTTCTCAGTGTGCGTGATTTGTGATCCTGCCCGTGTGCTCGGGTGTATATATTAAATAGTGCGACCTAGTGACAGATTGCGAGAAAGAACTCCCAACATGGGCTCAGTGCGAGCAGCCCACATTTCTCATATTGCTTCAGTAATTAAAAAACTAAAATTTTGAAGAAAGCTATTTAGATGGCGTTAACACGTGAAAAATAATTGTCTTCTGCCGGTACTGATAGGCCAAAAAACGCAAGCAGGACTGGGGCCGCCGCTTGCCTTCATCGGACCCCTGCCGGGGAAGGGCTTGCCCCTGCTGAAGCCGTTTGAGCTGAAAAGATGCTTGCTTCAAATAAAAATTACCCTTTTCTAGCGGTACAAAAATGTATTTTTACTATAAATATTTTGCCCGCCGCAGTGGCTCAGTGGTTAGGGCGCTCGACTACTGATCCGGAGCTCCCGGGCTCGAACCCGACCGAGGCGGCTGCGTTTTTATGGAGGAAAAACGCTAAGGCACCCGTGTGCTGTGCGATGTCAGTGCACGTTAAAGATCCCCAGGTGGTCTAAATTATTCCGGAGCCCTCCACTACGGCACCTCTTTCTTCCTTCCTTCTTTCATTCCCTCCTTTATCCCTTCCCTTACGGCGTGATTCAGGTGTCCAACGATATATGAGACAGATACTGCGCCATTTTCTTTCCCCAAAAACCAATTAATTAATTACTATAAATATTCTACTGCAAAATGCTGCAAATTTAGAGGCACCAACTACCATACATGTACTTCGAAAAGGACTTAATATAGGTTCCCTACAAAGCGATGTTGGTACAATAAAAAGACGTTTAACTGAAAACGTTTTTTTATATGACGGAAATGCTGCAAAGCATAAAGGTACCAACAAGCATATAAGTGCTTTGAAATTAACTATATTTAAGTTTCCTAGAAAGCGACGGAGGAAAAAAAGGCAGGTTTATCAGCAAAAGTTTTTTTGAAAATGCTGCAAAATTTATAGGCACCAACTCACATATATGCGCTTTCAAATAGACTATAAGTTCCCTACAAAGAGATGGTCGTAGAGTATGCGAAGAGGAAACAGCTTAAAATTGGATTCAGAATAGTCAAAATGCGCCTAAAATATTATTGGAAAATAAGTATAGATGGAGAATCGAAACGACTTGCAGTATATGTTCTAAGGGAAAAGAATTGAGGTTTTATGGAACTGCATGACAAATATGAGTTTCATTCTCTTGTTATCAAGGACACCTATAGAGCGATCAGAGGCCAGAGCCAATGAGTCATAATAACAGCCATTCCATGAGAATTTAAAAACGACGGTCACCTCGATAACATTTGTTCTAGTGATATTTAGGTTAACGTTATATGGCAGCTGCATCCTAAACTCTCCTAAATGATCGTGTCAGTCCTCAAAAAATGCCTATTTACTTTGACCACAGCATTCACTGTGTTGAGTCCATATACATCTGCCTTTGACGCCACCCCACTACAAGAAGACAAAGCAGGTCCCTCCAAAAACTACAATACTCAGCACCAATGAGGTAACTGAAGTTTTTAAAGAAAGGGTGGCAGAATAAATGACATATTTCTGCGTGGATTACCTAAGTAAGACACTTTATCGTTGGACTATTCTATTCATTTTACTGGCACTGTATTGTGTTCTTTTCCTTCTATACTATTTTGGCCTATTTTTTTTCACCTCACTCGAACAAAATTTACGCCATGAAAGGGCCCCGTCTGGATAACGCTTCGAAAAATTTTTGCCCGCGTCTAACGGGTAGCGATTCAGCACATGTCCTCTTTCTTCCCTCCCCGCGGCCTTTCAGTTAATGCCGTTCCCCACACACGTCGCGGAAGCTTCTTACATTCAACTTCTCTTTTTTACTTGTTTTAATAGCCTGGAACGGGCTTTTCAGTTACAAGACACTACATGAAGCGATATATTTTTGTTTTCCTCTGGACAATGAGCCGAGACAATACCGCCAGCTGCTTAAATCACTGTGCGTTGTGTCGATTCGATTTCGTTCCACTAGAGACGTGAGGTGCAAAACTCCTCATCGACAGCGCAGCCCATTTAACCCTCTTTCGGTGTAAGCGTTGCCGTGGACGGGTCTCGACGGGAGGCAAGTGCTTTTGTCTGTTTTGCTGGATTTCGCTGGTAGTTTTCAAGAGGTTAGCATGGTTGAAGATGCACCTCAAGAAAAAGAACCTTACTCCAGTCTCCTTAAAGATCCCCAGGTCGGAGACCTCCACTACGGGCACCTCTTTCTTCCTTTCTTCTTTCACTCCCTCCTTTATTCCTTCCCTTACGGCGTGGTTCGGGTGTCCAACGATATATGAGACAAATACTGTGCCATTTTCTTCCCCAAAAACCAATTATTATTTTTATTACTATAGACTCCTTACAAAAAATTTTTCTGAGAAAAATACTGTCCATAGACTTCTGACTATAAAGTCTACAGACTCTCTACAGACAAACCCTAAGAACAGTCTATGGGCAATACAAATCCTGTCACAGCCTATTGATAATCTCTATTTTATGGCCATACACTTTTATTCGACTTTATCTATAGACAGTCTATAGACTATGAATCGACAAAAAGAAATATCTCTAGGAAGTGAATAGAAAAAAGAAGTCTATAGACTGTCTATAGACTTCTATACCTGTCTATACCTTGTTTTGTGAGGGTCACGTGGTTCCTACATGTTATTTGATGCATACAAAAATTTAGCAAGCGCTGTTAGTGGAACCACTATTTTCGAAGGGAATACTTAAGGCCTGGGGACCAATATGGCGCGGGTACTTTTAAAAGCTGCGCTAGTTAACTTCAGCACTAGGCGCCAAAGGGCGCACTGCACAGACTTGAGAATTCGAAAAGCGTTACGGATGTCGCAGTATCTGTCTCATATATCGTTGGACACATGAACCGCGTCGTAAGGAAAGGAATAAAGGAGGGAGTGAAAGAAGAAAGGAAGAGATAGGTGCCGTAGTGGAGGGCTCCGGAATAATTTCGACCACCCGGGGATCTTTAACGTGCACTGACATCGTACAGCACACAGGCTCCTTCGCGTTTTTCCTCCATAAAAACGCAGCCGCCGCGGTCGGGTTCGAACCCGGGAACTTCGCATATTTCGCTTACAGACTTCATGCATGCCAATTGTCTCACCTTGTCTAGTTTTTTTTTTTGAAAATCCACTTCAGGTTGCCTCTGAGTGTTAGCCCGAAATGCTGACACAACACTACGCTGGATGACGTTGCAGGCATTAAGGCTAACTGCCATTTTCGAACATTAAGCTGCGCAACGGCATTAGGGCATACTCACGTGATGGCGCATAAAAGGATGTCAGCTTTACGAAAAAGTTTTATGATAGGTAGAAATGTGGCTAAGAAGCAACGTTCTGCCACTATCACGGGCTGCGTAGCCTGTGGGCTCGCCTCACCTCACTCATCGCAGTGTTCGCATCGAGCTTAACATACCACTTTTAAATGGAATGTCTTCGTTTAGAGCGAGCCAAAATGCGATTCGATAGTTATAGCTTTCTCTCGGGTTTTGGTGCACAGACCATCGAATTATAACGGCTGCTTAACAAGATCGTCCTAAGCAGCACTCTTTTGAAGAGGTAGCTGTTAGATTGGCATTCCGAGAAAGGCGTCGTCCACGGCTCGAGGCATGACACATAAATTTCTGTGGGCAGTTGGAAAAGAAATAAAAAATTAGCTGCGCTTCAACTACTTCAAACCTGGTTAGAGAGCTAAAGCTGTGGTGTCGGGCAACTAGACGCTTGGCGTCTGTAACGTTCAGCGCTTTACATACACTTGATAGGCAGTGCGCCCGCCCTGCCACCCTGGCAGGTGGCAGTTAATGATTGATCGCGACAGGTTGGTCACCAAATGAACGCTGCGGCCTATTGCTGCAGTGCCGCGTGTCCGCCACAACGTCCTGTCCAATCTTGATATCGCTCCCCTCTATACTTCTCGTTATTCTCTCCCTTTCCCTTTCACCTCAGCTGGTTGCAGCTCAGGCGCTTAATATATTAGATAGCAAATGCCGCAGCCGCCAACATAATTTTTCTTTCCTTTTTATTTATTTGTTTTAAATAAACCACTACCACCACCACGTTGTCAGCGCTAATCATAAGGCCACATCTTTCTCTCACCACCACGTACCGCATAGCGCGATTGAGGCGTCCACTCTCCAAGGAGTCTAGAACGCTGTCAACGTCAACGCCAATGAACACAATGAACGCCGAAGGGGTCTATAGCTTCAGTGCCGCGTTTCTCCTACAACGTTGTCAATGCCAACGCAAGCGGCGCACATCTGTCACTACCACCAAGTAGCTTAGAGCGCGACTGAGGTGTCCACTGTCTCAGGGGGCGAGTTATGCGCCTTTCCTTTGCTTTCGCAGAAGATTGGATTCGCTTTGAAAATTGGCGTTTTTCCTCCATAAAAACGCGGCGGCTGCGTTTTTATGGAGGCAAAACGCTAAGACGCCCGTGTGCTGTCCGATGTCAGTGCACGTTAAAGATCCCCAGGTGGTCGAAATTATTCCGGAGCCCTCCACTACGGCACCTCTTTCTTACTTTCTTCTTTCACTCCCTCCGCCATCCCTTCCCTTACGACGCGGTTCAGATGTCCAACGATATATGAGACAGATAATGCGCCATTTCCTTTCCCCAAAAAGCAATTATTATTATTATTATTATTTGAAAATTGGTTTTGAGGAAAGGAAATGAGGCAGTAACTCTCTCACTTATATCGGTGTACACCCGAGCCGCGTCGCAAGGAAGGGATAAACGTAGTTGCGCTGAAGGTAGTTCAAGGTCGTTCTCCGGCCAGCGTGACGACTGCCAAAATAATATTGTCCGGCCAATGCGGAAAAGGGGACAAGGGACAAAAGGAACTCCTCCTCAGCAGTGAATACGAGTTGGTGAGGACGGAAAATGGAGCTACGCACTCTCGGGCTCTCTCCGTTGTAACCGCATCTTTGTTTGCCCATTGCCGTCGACGCGTTCATCGAGCCACCCCAGACAGAACCAACGCGGGGCGAACCCAACATCCTCAAGATGTTGAATAAAATTGAATTGACTTATCGCCAGGGTCTCCAGAAGGAGGCACGGCCTGCGGGAAAATGACACTTTAACACTCGTCAGAAGCCTCGTAGTAAGCAGAATAACATACAGCCTCGCATACTACAACTGCACTAAGGGAGAAATACTTCAGGCACACACAATAATAAGGAAAGCATATAAGTTAGCGCTCCACCTACCGCAAGCAACCTCAACGGAGAAACTCCTAGCCCTGGGTTTGCATAACACCTTTGAAGAGCTGAGAGAAGCCCAACTTGCGGCGCAGCTACAAAGGCTAAAACAAACCAAAGCTGGGATAGCACTCCTAAATAGGGGTGGCTACGAAGGTGCGCTGCAAGAAACAAGAACAGAGCGGATACCTGACGAATATCGCAACACACTCAGGATAGCCCCGATACCGAAAAACATGGATCCAAACCTGCATAAAGGACGCAGGGAAGCTAGGGCAAAATACGTTCAACAAATCCTAGCCGAAAAAGAAAACACACTGTACACAGACGCGGCTGCGTACCCGAGAGATTCTCGAGAAATCAGAAACAGAATGGTAGCAACGGCAATAAACTCTGCACACAGGGAAATAGCCAGCGCATCATTTAAGGACTGTGCGGCCGAGGAAGCCGAAGAGGCTGCCATCGCCCTGGCGGCGGCGGAGGGCTACCGTATCCGAAGGTCTCTAACAATATTAACAGACTCGCAAGCAGCATGCCGAAATTACATGAATGGCAAAATAGGACGGAAAGCTCTACATATCCTTAAATCGGCCAAAATGCCGCAAACCGAAGAACAACAACTGCAACACGTAATCATGTGGGTACCAGGACACACCGGGATCGCCGGGAACGTAGAGGCAGATAGGATTGCTCGAGAGCACACAAACCGAGCCTCCACTCAAACTGACCTCGACAACCCAGCAGCAGACCCGGTACCCCTGAGCTACTCAGACATTCTAAACTATCACAGGGGAACGCGACTCAAATATCCGCCACCCCATAACAGTCTACACCAACAAGATGCAGTATGCTGGAGGCTGCTGCAAACGGGGACTTTCCCCAATCTAAATGCCTTAAGTAAAATCTACCCCACGCAATACAGCAGCAAATGTCCGTGGTGTGGAGAAAAACCCACGTTAATGCACATAACGTGGGTGTGTCAGAAAAACAAGGATCTATCTGCAATAAACAAAAACCCGTGTGCGGAACAGTGGGAGGGGATGCTCTCCAGCGAGGACCCGGCCGTCCAGCGCGGATTGGTGCGGAGAGCCTACCTGGCGGCATACCTCAGTGGAGCCCTGTACCAGGGGCCCCAACCCCGTTAAGACGGGCTGCAATAACTCATCGGAAGATGAAGAAAACAGCCCGCGACCGCTAAGAACACGTTTTAATATCAAATATAAATAAAGTTTTTCCTCCTCCTCCTTATCGCCAAACACGCTCAAAGGCGAGAGCAAGGCACTGAGCAGTGCTCTTAATTGCAAAGAACCTTGGACCAACAGATAGCTGTTTTCGTTCGCGACCGTGTTGGATGATCATTTCACATTTTCACACGTGTTTAAAGTAGCTGCATTTCGCAGAAAAAAATACTGAAATATAAAATATTTTGGCTCAATCTACGTTGTTAAGGTGGCTGGACAGCGTAGCTATGCTGACTGCATTAAGTTTTTAGCCTAGCGTTTTCTGCTTACTACGACGAAACGAAAACGCAACAGTAATCCTTACCGGGAAACACACGCGGGGACAAGGCACGTGCTTCGCATTGTTTGCAGGCGCCATTATGATACATTATGCGGATTGCACGTTGCGCGAAGGCTTGCAATGGCGTCAAGCGCTTTCGAAGCAGATGCAAACCTAATGTTTACCGCAACGCGTAGCTGTAATAGTCAGCACCGCGCGTCGGAAATATTCGTTCTCTAACGGCACGGTTTCGGTGTCCACCGAGATATGCGCGACAGGCGTGATTTCCTTGACTTAAAACCAAATTTCATTTTATTTTCCTTGCTTTACGGCCCAGCTCGGGTGGCCACCAAGATACGTGAGAACGGCGGCACTTCCTTTCCTTAAATTGTTTAACAGGCAAGGCGTCGCGCCGAACGGAAAGGAATAATAATAATAATTGGTTTTGGGGGAAAGGAAATGGCGCGGTATCTGTCTCATATATCGTTGGACACCTGAACCGCGCCGTAAGGGAAGGGATAAAGGAGGAAGTGAAAGAAGAAAGAGGTGCCGTAGTGGAGGGCTCCGGAATAATTTCGACCACCTAGGGATCTTTAACGGACCCGTCGCGGTGACTCAGTGGTTAGGGCGGTCGGCTACTGATCCGGAGTTGGACTAAGAGAAGAAAGGAAGAAAGAGGTGCCATACTGCAGGGCTCCGGAATAATTTCGAGCACCTGGGGATCTTTAACGTGCACTGACATCGCACAACACACGGGCGCCTTAGAGTTTTGCCGCCATAAAAACGCAGGCGCCGTGGTCGGGTTCCAACCCGGGAACTCTCGTAACCTAGGGATGCATAACAGGTGGTTATATTCTGCCCTCTTCTGTATTCACCTGACTGATCGTGTGAATATGGTCTTTGTCCAGTAGCATTTCCGAAAGTCAGCCTGGTTCTTTCGTTTATTGATGTCTAAGGTTGACCTAATTCAATTAGTGAATAAGTCAGCAAATATCATGTAAACAACTGACAGTAAGCTGGCCGCTTTAATTCTGCAAGACCATGACATTCCCATCCTTGTCAATTACGATGATGTTATCGTTCTTATAAGATTCTGGTACGATTTGCCCAAAACGTATCACCAAAAAACACTGACCACTAAATTAAACCACCAAGAAGCCATCCGCTTATCCGAGGGAATCGTATCCGTGATATTTTTATCAGTGACACAACAGCCGGTGTTACGACTCATTATCCTATGCCTGCTACTAGCGATGGGCAGAGGTGGCCAGGCAACAAGCAGACTGTCCTAATACAGAAAGAAGTTTAATCCCGGCCAACGTACTAGAGCTCGTATAGAGAATTAACGCTTATAAAAAAGTGTGTACAATATATCGCATGCCAGGATAAAACACTGGCACACGGTGCAATTCACATGATGACGACGGTGTCTTTAACCAACCAACATCGATTTCTGTTTCTTTATTAGGTGCAGCAAGAAAGGAAGCAGTTCAATCAGGATGTTGTGGCTTCTTGCTGTGAACCTTCTCTTGTGTGTCGTGAAACCGGTGGGTATTCCTTTTTATTTTTTTTTCAAATATAAGACTCCGAAGTGTTATAACTTCGGATAAACTGTTACCGGTTACAAACCGCCGTCGTGTAACTAAATTTTTGCATTGAAAGCTGCTTAAGCATTAACAAGGTAACAAAGCTTTCAGTGAGTTTGAGAAAAACGAGGCATTTTGCGTTTTTGTACGTTATCGTATTTCTCGCTCAGCAGTTATTCGTAACGATGATGATGATGACGATCAGGCATATAGCCAGAAATTTTTTCGGGAGGGGCTCAAGGTAATTTCTTCTATCTCGGGGAGGAGGAGGAGGGGGGGGGAGCTGGCAGTTGGATGAGCACTACCAAGTGTAAAGAGAGGACACTTGAACTTGTGCCTGATGATGATGCTGATGATCAAAACTACAGCACCTGTCGAGACGAAGTCCTCTCGTCCGAACGATCATCAGCAAACTAAGGCCTCGTTACCGTTGCTTTTTCATTTTCTGCTGTCCAGATTTCGGTACTTTCTTCACTCTAGCTACAAATACTGTCATAAATTTCCCGTCTCTCACACTTACAGCTATCTGCGGAGCAATTTGAACTGAATGGATTAGGTAAGTACTCCATGATTTGGCTTCTTAGACGCTCATTCAGATTTTTAGGTAGGCGAGGGAGGCGAAAAAAATTGTCGACACTATCTCTGAGGTGAAAAGTCCCATAATGAGGCCGCTATCAGCGCAGTATGATAATGTTAGTCATGAGTTAATTAACATTTAACAACAAAAACAAATTTATAATATCTCTAACATCGTGCACTTTCTTCCATTGAACGACAATGAAAGAAGCTTTTGGTACGTACATCCATGATTAATTTTTGTCGAAAAGAAAAGCAATTCAATTTTTTTTTGCACAGCTAGTTTTCTTGGGCGAATTTTTACCCCATAGTTGTTATACAGGTAGGCAACGTACAGGGCAGGTCAAAAGTTCCCAGGCCACAAAGTCTACTTTTGAGCAGTGTAGTCGGGCAGTTATAACACCCTCGAAGCTGAAAATATCTGCAGAGGGTAGAAGAAATATCATCATAACCCCTGAGAACCTTGATAGCTTTATCCACATCTTAAAGTGCCAGGATATGCCGAAAAAAAAAGCAGACTGTGTTGCCTGGGAACTTTTGACCAACCCTGTACCTTTGTAAAAATGTTGGCAGAATACTTGCATTTTCTTCTCATTGTACCTGATATCTGATACGATGCCCTAATACGATATCGAGGTGATATCGATAAGCTTTTTAGCTAACGAAGCTACTTCTTAGTCATCACATGAGGAAGTGATAAATCCAATGCCCCGAAACACACAGGGAGTGAAACTGCACTGTAAACTAGAAAACTGAGTTACGAAATGATTGCTATAATGCCTAACACTAAATATATGTTCTATATTTGCCCCTTTGAAGAGTGCGGGTTATCGGATTACCCACGACTGATTATCAATGGATCGGCAGCAGTTCCAGGGCAGTTTCCGTGGGTGGTAAGAAAACAAGGCCATTTTTGTTGTTTACATAGCTTCAAGACATCAGCAAAAAACGTTAGAGGTCTCTGCGGTAACCCGCATTGGTGGAATGCGAAAGCACTGACGCCTCCTCCTTTCTCTTTGCCTCTCTTTGCCCCTCTTTGCCTCTTTTTGCTTCACTTGTCCCTTCTCCTCACATTTACTCGATTAAGCACTGATGTAAATTCATCCAATTTCCCCAATTAAAACTATTAATTGTGTTAATTCATCAAGTTCCATCAATTACTCATTTTGAGATTTCAAACTTGACGCCACGCTTTGTTTTCAAGTTTGGCGTCACGCGTTGGCTCCGCCCGCACTTCCGATTTTTTTTCAAATTTGGCGCCACACGGTGCCCTGGCTCCGCCCACTTTTTGGACATTTTTGCCTCTAATTAACTAATCACTCTATCGACATAATTTTTTTTGCGCACCATCCTCACATAATTCTCTTTCGATCAATACCATTCGTCTGGCGCTACCTCTTCTAAGTTCGTCACAACTGCTGCAGACACGTTTTGCGGACACGACCTTGTCGACATAGCCTAGTAGTAAGGCTTTCGCATTAATAAAGACGTTGGACAATTTGAGCCTACTGATCAATGCCCAGATCTCTCGCTTTTGGGAACCCCATCTGCTTTTAGATCATTGTGGAATGCAGCATCGCGAGACAAGTTTGGCCGCACAATCCTATAAAGGCATCAAACTTAGCAGCATTTGGAACTACAAAGCGATCCCCTTTCAAATCAATGCGCACAACTATCTTATACCTATGCCTATGCAACCTATACAACCTACTTGCGCGCTCCTTATGTAGATAGGGGGCACGCACTCGTATGGCATGGCAGGGTACTGTATAGGAAGATGCATTCAAGCAAAATACCACTAGCATGAATTCATCTAAACGCTTGGAGTATTCTGCTCACACTGAACGGTGGCGTGCACGTTCACATACTCAAATATCCACGAAAAACAGGGAATGATACCTTGCTGGAACTGTGGCTTCGAAGGAGATTCTTCTAGCTCGTAAACGATAAATGAAAACTAAAATAAAAAAGCTGAAAGGCCAATAAAGAAACAGTGCCTGAAACGAGCGCCTAGTCAGTGAATAAATTAATCGTGTTCAGATATGCCTGTAACCCGCCGCGGTGGCTCAGTGGTCAGGGCGCTCGGCTACTGATCCGGAGTTCCCGGGTTCGAACCCGACCGTGGCGGCTGCGTTTTTATGGAGGGAAAACGCTAAGGCGCCCGTGTGCTGTGCGATGTAAGTGCACGTTAAAGATCCCCAGGTGGTCGAAATTTTTCCGGAGCCCTCCACTACGGCACCTCTCTCTTCCTTTCTTCTTTCACGTCCTCCTTTATCCCTTCTCTTATGGCGCGGTTCAGGTCTCCAACGATATATGAGACAGATACTGCGCCATTTCCTTTCCCCAGAAATTTATTATTATTATTATTATTATTATTATTATTATTATTATTATTATTATTATTATTGTCCGTGTAATTTTTCCCGTAGTTTGTTACCCTCATTGATGGGCAGACGCAGGATTGGTGAAGAAATTTAATATTCACGGTGTTGTTTGCATTTTAACGCACTGGTATGTTGTTTTCACTACATATACGTAGCACAAGAACGGCTAAAGTGTTTTTAATTTACCGAATTACAGGTGCGGGTTAGGACGTTCCTGACTCCGAATTTGGGCTTTGGATGCGGGGGAACTATCATTACCAGGCGTCACGTGCTCACAGCCGCGCACTGCGTTAAAATGTGAGTTGTTAAAACTATAGTGAATATAAATTGTTAAAACATGGCTTGCACAAGAATTGCTTTAAATTACCGTAATGTAACTTTTGTTTGGGCAAGCATAGAACGGTGCTGGTATGGCCTCAATATGTTGCAAATATAGTCCGGCATTGCAGTGGCAAACGCGTCGAATATACGCTGCGTAGCATGCAGCAATGTGTAACGTCAGCCCAAAAATTGATCGTTTTTCGTGTTTCAGGGCATTTGTTGCGTAGAAATGTTGTGGTTTTATCCAGCTGATTTGTTTTGTTGGAATAAATCTGGCATAAATCGGATAAATTGAAAATGATAAGTTCAAGAAGAGCTATTTTTGTATTAGTCTATACATATTAGTGCCGCGAATGCATTAAACCTGCTTTAAGTAAGTGCAAACGTTCACATCCAGATGTCAACGAAAACATGGTAAGCCATCATGAGGCTCGGAAGTTTTGGGATAGTGCCACCAAAGCTAACACATCAGAAGTAGAGGCGAGCAAGGGAAGAGTACCTAAAGTACTGGTGGCGTAAAATTTAATAGAAATGCTCAGAGCCGAACAAAAATAAAAATAATGCAGTTTCAAACATAGGAAAGAAATCGTTGATAAAAGGATGAAATAGAGTAATATTGAATGTTATTAAACGCATAATAAAATATACGAATCAAATTGCAAGGCTGTGGAGCGCCGGCTACCACTCCTATTCAAGATTGGTGCCAACAACATCTATTTATGTATCGTATTTCGACATTCCGAGCTTCAGACTGTCTTCTAGCGCACTTACTCAAGAGCTCATTTCATTCTTGAGAGCTTAAGATACAGAAAAATTCTATTTCTTCAGCACTTCTTGAAATGCGCCAGTATTCGGTATCGGTACTGAGCTGTGACACAGCCCGGTTCTATCATGAATTGTATTCCGCATTCTCTTCTTATCAGGGTGAATTCACAACGAAGTATCCGGAAAATATCTCGCACAAAATTTCCCCCGTCTTGAAAACACAACGGCGCTGTTTCTGCAATCATTTTCTCCAAACTACTATGGGCGTCTTGCTGAAGAGAAGTTCTGGGACGATTTATGCAGAATAAAACTTGGCGTCGAACTGAGCTCTTGTAAACGTAGGCACAATCTGTCGAGGTGGGGCGGCCAGTGTGAAGATTTCATCTTCTTGGCGGATTTACGTGCTTTGGAAGGTTTGCAAGGGTTTTCTACAGTAACACGTTAAAATATTTATATATAATATTCATATTATTCTTCGGTAACTAGTAAACTAAAAAATGCAGTTAATTTCAGATGTTTATTACGGTTGCAAGGTGAACACTGACTCGAGAAGTCCGGTTTTTACAATTTTACAGCATATAATATCGACAAATGATTAAAATACGTTTCTCTACGTTCAAATAAAAAAAGTTCGACATTCTCATTCTTTAACAACTTACTCGTACATTACGTTTTCTGCAGCCATAACTTCTTGCAGTACTTAATGGCATTGATACAAGCGTCAGATGGTTTCAAGCTCAACGCCACTTCATCGCTGGCGTAGCAAGTTCCACAAGGCTGACATCAAGATTACGACAGCATAGAGCGGCCTCATTCTTTGCCTTTTCGGTATATTCAGAGGCGCGGTTTGTTATGAATTAGCATTAAAGCAACACTGATAACGCATTGAGCCACTGTCGCTGTTGCTCAGGTGTTACCGGAAGGATATCTTTTTTAGTTTTGATAGCACTCCCCGCGTAAAGCAAATGCCCTACGGTTTATCTGTTTCCCGCGTATGGTGCATGCGTCAAAGGCTAGCTGTCCCCTTATAATATGCAACGTTTTCCACAAGCTTCAACCTCCTCTTTGACTAAAGGGAGTGCGGGCCTGATAAGGTTGATTGATTGATTGATTGATTGATTGATTGATTGATTGATTGATTGATTGATTGATTGATTGATTGATTGATTGATTGATTGATTGATTGATTGATTGATTGATTGATTGCTATAAACCACACGTGCAAGTGTTGTTCTAAACGGTGGTATATTTTTTTCTCGCGCCTAGAGAAGGGAAAAAGGTGCTCAAGGTTGATGTCCTATACGGTGACCCGGACGTCACAAGAGCCACACAAGTCGATGTCGAGAAGTGTCTGCCTCATCAGGATTATAACGAGAAGCCTCCTGTCAATGACATCGCCATCTTACTGGTACTTATCGCAGTCAATGTTTAATTTATCGTGCTTTTTTATTACTAAGAAATGGTAACTGCCCAAGCTCTAAGGCTTCAGTTTTAGACAAATTACTTGAGCCTCTGAAGTGTAGAATATTTCCTTTCACGGTTTTTACAGACCAGGACTGAAAAAAGGAACTAGAACATCAAAGTAATCACAATGTTGTGCGAGATGACTTGTGAAGATACGTATAGATATGGGATGTAGTCTTCCAAACCAAGGCTCCTATTTCTTCTTATATACTTCATGGCTGCAAATGCTCAATAATTACACTATAGTGAATTTATAGAAATCTACATGCATGAATCGCGAACGAGAAACATTGAGCTGTAATTAGATTACTAATTCAGGAAGTTATCGGACTCTTCGCTCTAATTGATTAATTACGCCATCTAACGCCTGAAAAAGAAGTAACTGATTTTTCAGCGTCAATGAGGCTAAAATAGTATTTTTTTAAACAAGTTCCAAATTTAACTTAGTGGCTGTCATGAGAGTTAAGTATGATCGTTTTATGCTCACAAGCTGAGATCCTCATGTTTTCGTCAGAAAGTGTCCAACACAGTAGGTTACAAATGTCTGCAACGGCTTGCCTGCATATTAAAAAGTTATTGCACTTATACATGAGCCGGATTTCGGAAATTTAGGATGCAAGAAAAAAGAATGCTTTTTCAACATTTTCTTAGTGCCAGTATGTCTGGATATTTCCGAACGACAGCGTATCGCATGAATCTCCAATCCAGACGTGCCCTTACAAAATTTTCTTTACACTCTCTAAAACGCTATCCTCAGACTTTTGCCGATAAAATTTGTACCGTTTGAAGACAAATCGTAAAGACTAGTCTACAGACAATACAAATCCTATAGACAGTGCATAGACAAACAAGATTTACAACCACACATTTTAGTAGACCTTCGTCTAAAGACAATCTCTAGACTATGAATAGACAAAAGCAAATATTTATTGGAAGGCAATCGAGTCTATAAAAAGTAGAAGTTTCTAGACCTTATTTCTAACTGTGGCTGCACATCCAAGGCGTTGTACATTGTAGGAAAACTGCGCTTCAACTGAGCAATAACTGCGGCTTTTTAGTGGCCTCAAATTTAGCTGTCCGTTAAATTTATGAAAATCGAGTCATCTATTGTGCATAACTGGGCTTCTTTGATGTCTCATGTGTACTACTAATGCATCTTTGGTTTAGTTCTGTTGTAAAATTTTAAAGAGTCTATATGAAAACGATAGAGGTCGTGCCATTTCGTCTCTCGGTAAACACATAGGTGTTTCCAGAAAAAAAGCTTTATATGGTGATTGAATAATTATGTCAAAAGATGTTACACTTCATCTTTCAAACTTCTTCAATGCCCGTCTAGTGTGCGTTTTTCTGTTCCGCTTATGCGCATTAGAAAAATAGTAGTTAATATTCAAAGCCAGATAGCCCCTTACGACACTTCAATATTTTCTCTCTAGTTTTTCAAAAAGTATAAAAAAATGAAAAGAACAACTACTGCCCGCACTTGTGCTGTCATTATAACATTAGAACTTATTAAGTGATCATATGACTTACTGCGGAGTTTTGTGCAGGTGAAGGAACCTTTCCAGTTTTCTGACACAGTAAAGCCCGCCTGCCTCCCACCAGGAAAATTGGACATTGCCGGAAAAAGAGCTGTTACTCCCGGCTGGGGTATGACTTTACCAGGTAGAAAACTACTATTACAACAGCGCCACACTAATGATTTTCAAGCAACTTTTGTATCTGCTCGACGTGGTAATAAACTTGCAGTTTCCTATTGACAAAAATACATACATACATACATACATACATACATACATACATACATACATACATACATACATACATACATACATACATACATACATACATACATACATACATACATACATACATACATACATACATACATACATACATACATACATACATACATACATACATACATACATACATACATACATACATACATACATACATACATACATACATACATACATACATACATACATACATACATACATACATACATACATACATACATACATACATACATACATACGTACGTACATACGTACGTACGTACGTACGTACGTACGTACGTACATACAGGAATTTTATTGCAAGTTTACCCTTTCCTCTAACGCAGAGTCCTTTCCGGTGTAAATGTCACAAGTTTGAATCGAGACACGGGAAATTTTGATATGCAGTTTGCTCAGCAACAACAGGAAAAGAGCTCTGAAACAAAATTTTTCGAAGAAAAAATTGCATGGGAGTTTCAGTGTTCTTTAAAGCCGCTCAAACCAAAGGACCGTTTGTATGTCTAGCTTTCCTTAACTGCACCAACTATCTAAGGTAGCGCCACCTATATGACACAGGTAGCGTAAAAAGCGGATGTCAATAAATAACGCGTTTTATTTTACAAGGACCAATACTGAGGAGTAAGCACACAAGTGGGAGGAAAAGGGGTTATTTTTATGGCATACACGATGGAAGTCAACAGCATACATGACGGAAACCAACGAATAAAACAATTGTTCAGAAAGCGCGGCAACGTCCAACGGCTGCCCTTGCAAGATCAGAAGTAACTTCAGTGCTCGGCCTCTGTGCATACTCTCACGGAATCACTACGGCATTTTGAAGCGAAAAGCTTCACTACGCTGGGTAAACCAGTCGTTGCGTAGGCCGGTGAATGACCTTGAACGACCTTCAGCCCAACCATGTTTGCTCCGTATGACCATATATATGTAGTACAGCTAAGGTGTCGAACCTTTGCCTGCTGACCTTGATCTATGACATTTAGTTGAACTTTGACCTTTGATTTGGGTTTACCTCTGACTTTTGACATTTGACATTGGCTGACCTTCGGGTTGACCTTTGACCTTAAGAACATTCGATGGGGTGATATGAAGCCGCGTAATTACATCCGATGGAGGTGTCGTAAGACCATATGATATCACGTCACAGCCACGTGGTCGTGTGGGTATATAGAGAACGGCTGTCGCGAGCGTGTAGCGGGGCTGCCATGGACGAGCCTCAGACGCTTAGCGAGCGTGCTTGCTTTTTGCTGAATTCCAGGGTTAGCCAAGTTAATAAGCCACTGCCAACTTCTTTTATTTGCGACCCAGGTGGGCCGTCAACCAACCACCTTCAGTACACGACTCTCAAGGTACTGCCGGACATAATCTGCTGGATGGTCTACAGAAATAAGTTCAGGCAGGGCAGCATGCTCTGTACTGATAACCGCCTCTCTACGCCGTGCCAGGTAGGCTTTATCATTCAAGACCCAAGATGTCTGTATTGTTATTTTGTTGTAGAAGAATGAACCACCCGAAATCGAAGCGGTTTCTGAAATAACCACGGAAATGAAAGGCTATAGACGCTTTCCGCAAGAGAAAAATTCATGCCGCCGCAGTCTGGAAGACGAAGTAACGAGCATTAGCTGTTTGGTGGGCGACATCTTGGATTTATAAGTGACGTCACCAATCAATAACCAATTGTATATATCAGTGACGTCAGCAATCACCAATTGGGTTACTATTGATTTCCCATGGCGGCCGCCACCTTGGATTTATAGATGACGTCATCAATTGGAGGCTATCTTGGATATACCAGTGACGTCAACAATCAATGTCCAATTCGTAATACTAATGACGTCATCAATCAATCACCAATTGGTTTGCTATATCGATTTACTATGGGTGCCGCCATCTTGAATTCCTTCGACTGAAAATTTCACGCCGAAGGGAGGTGGTAGCAGACCCCAATAAATCGAGAAACGTGATGAGCACGAGCCAACGCTCTTAAAAATTTCTAGGTAAAAGTTTTACAATGAGATGACCTCAAGGTATTTTTACAGAGTTAACTTTATGCGTACTTTGCGACAGTCGTCCCCGCTGCCTGCTCGAAGTGGTGCCATCGCATTAGTATTCCATAAGCTGAACTTCAGTTCAAGATTTGGTGGCAAATGATCGTCCTCCACATGTTTGCAAGGGCCGAAAAATTAAGAGCTGCTAAAAATATCGCCCCTGGAGTCAACTTAGCCTCTGGCAGTATTCCTTCTTGAGCTGAAGATTTATTACCAATGTATGTGTATCTGCACTTCAAATCAAGTTCAACGGACGCTTAACGAAAACAAGCGGTGAGAAGTTGCAAGAAACAAAAATAAAATCGAGTTCTCTTCAGTGTGCCTTTCAACGTCGGCGCATTCGAAGTGGTCTGCTTAATTCTGGAGCAACATTTTGGTGAGGCCAAGGTAATAATACTTACCAATGTGTGAGAAATTCAAACAATTCCAGTTATTTAAAAGCTAATTCTTTAAGGAATGATAACCTAAATTAATACGTTTTTCTCCTCACCCCACATTGCACTTTATTTAAACCACCTAAGCGCAATACTTCCTGCGTCTTTTCAACGCAGACTTTCATCAAGTCTGCGTTGAAACCGAATGCGATGAAGAAAGGTTTAAGGTAGCCCCGCGCCAACGATCACAAATATTTTTTTAGACAGTCTATAGACTTTCTATAGACAAGAGCCGCCACGGTGGCTGAGTGGTTATGGCGCTTGGCTGCTGGCCCGAAAGACGCGGGTTCGATCCCGGCCGCGGCGATCGAATTTCGATGGAGGCGATATTCTAGAGGCCCGTGTACTGTGCAATGTCAGTGCACGTTAAAGAACCCCAGGTGGTCGAAATTTCCGGAGCTCTTCACTGCGGCGTCCCTCACAGCCTGAGTCGCTTTGGGACGTTAAACCCCTTTAAACCCATAAACCCTTTCTATAGACAAGGCCTAGAGAGCAATCTATAGGCAATAGAAATCCTATAGACAGTCTATAGAGAATCGGTAGATTTATGGCCATACACTCTTAGTTGACTTTTGTCTATAGAAAGTCTATAGACTATAAGTAAACACGGATAAATATCTATAGCAAAGCAATGTAGTCTATAAGAAGTCTATAGAATATTTTTGTAAGGGTCAAGAGGCAGAACTATAACGGCACCCACTTTCCCACACCATTTTCTCAAGCGTGCCAGCCCAAATGGTGCAAACGCTCCGGGTTGAGGCACAAAATCTTACTCTCTCGATTCAGGATAAGCTAAACCAGCCATAAAGGAGTTTATATTACCACCAAACTTATTGCTGAAGTAAGAGTTAATACTTTCCTCTCTATTTTACAGGGCGACTCTGGAGGTCCGCTGTTCGTGAAAGTCAACAAGGAGCGTTTCGTGCAAGCCGGAATCACATCTTTTGGCGACGAGTTTTGCCGCCGTATTCCGGGTGTCTTCACCCGTGTGGACGCCTTCATGCCCTGGATAAAAGAGAACATTGGAAACCACATGGCCTACGAGGACGTTTCGGTATATGCGCCTCCGATAGACCCAGCTGTTCCGTTGATGGAACCGTATGCATTTTCCTCGGAGAGCACGGATCACGACCTATCCGAACCATACCTCCTGTGGTGAAGCTTGTTTTCGCACAAAAAAAAAATAAACTTCCTACCGTAAATATACTTTGCGAGAGGTAGCCTTCATTGCTCAACAATCCCACCGATGATTTTAGTATATGGCAAATGAAATACTGCGCGTTTATTTAAATTTCACAAGCGTTTTGTTTTTATAAGGGCGAATGTGTTGTTTTGCAATGGGGGGCGTAAAAAGTTCTCATTAAAGGTGATCCAAATGCACCACCGTGTTGCGGGACCTGAATATTGAGTGTAACTTGAGTTTGTGGAAAACAGCAAGATCGTGTTCCGTCTTCTGCATTTGCATTGGAGCTAAAAAATATCTAACTGCGTACGTTCACTTTATTCCGCTACAGCTAAGCAGTTGTGGGGGAACAAAATTGTAGGGCATTTTATTGATCTCTTGGGCTTCTTTCAACATTTATGAAAAATGCTTCTAGGCAGGAATTTTGTTTAAAACTTATCTTTGAAGTGATTTCTCTAGTCCTCCTTTCCTCCCTCACATTTCCAGCTTCGCTCGGTATTTTCGCAAAATTTGTTTCCTGGGTAAAAATGTTGCAAAAACTTGCTTATACAGGGTACGCATTTTGTATCGTAAAACTTCAAGTATTGCTCGTTTTTCTTTTGTAAATTTTACCGATTCCATCAGTTTCCGATTAATGCAATCCTAAAGGTAACTGTTGGAAGGAGGTGAATAATTTCCAGAGGTAATTAAAACACTTCGTTATTCGTATGATAACGTGAACAGCTATATTCTTATATTTCATCAATGGACCCCACAAAAGGCCAGTGAAGGCAACATCTACGAAATACTCATAACCTTTTTCTTTTCCTAATTTCCTGAGATGAAGTAAGTGCACCCTGTATAGTATTGCGAGGCACGTGACTCCGCCTTGGACTTAAAACAAGTCTCTGCTCCTTTATTTCCTGCGTCGCCGGAGAGATGCCTGACTGCTCGATATGACGAACTGCACGAAAGGTACTTCCTCAAGAAACATGCGTAAACTATTCCGACGTAAAACAGTAAGAATAGTGATTGTCCCTCGAAGTTGTGACATTTTGACATTGTGCAACGCCTTTAGACAGTCCAGGACGCCAAAAAATCCCCGCAGGAGAAGACTTCTAAATCAAATGTTATAAAAGAACGAATACTCATATAACCGTCGAACAACCATTTACGAAGACATCACGTGATTGACCATGCATGCAAAAACTTATATTCTGCTTCCGCCGTAGCAACGAAGGAGCTATGACATAACCTGGCCACATAATTTGCTTCTCCGGGAATTTTTCGCCACGACGACGACGCCGATTATGACGACGCAGCATTTCCTACAGAATAAAAGTCTTATCGGTGTTGTGTTAAATTAGAACACACGGCGAAACACGCTCCCATTTAAGTCATACATTGAACGAAACTTGCTTTGTCTGCCTAATGCCTTCACAACCCAATCGACGCATTCTGCGTTTTAATGCGAAAGCATTTCTAGGCTATGTCTACGGGGTCGTGTCACCAAAGCATGTCACCAAAATGGTTTATGGTTTATGGGCGTTTAACGTCCCAAAGCGGCTCAGGCTATGAGAGGCGCCGTAGTGAAGGGCTCCGGAAATTTCGACCACCTGGGGTTCTTTAACGTGCACTGACATCGCACAGTACACGGGCCTCTAGAATTTCGCCTCCATCGAAATTTGACCGCCGCGGCCGGGATCGAACCGGCGTCTTTCGGGCCGGCAGCCGAGCGCCGTAACCACTCAGCCACCGCGGCGGCGCACGTCACCAAAATGTGTCCGCAGCGATTGTGACGTTCTCAGAAGAGGTAGCATGAAACGAATGGTTGTCATCGATGGAGGATGACGTGAGGACTATGCGCAGAAAAGTTTATGTGAATAGGATGATTAGTTAATTACAGCCAATATTGTCAAAGGAACGTCTAAATAGTGTGGACGTCGATATAGTGAGCGGACGGGAAAACAGCCGTGGACGGCAAAATAGCGAAAAGAAAAGCAAAAAAGTGAAAATAAAGTTTGAAATGAATTGAAATGTGATGAGTGATAATTAGTCAAACAAAAAGTTTCATTGACATAGATAAATTAGCTAATAATTTAGAAGCAAACATCAATCGACTCAAAAAGAGGCAAATAGAGGAGACGAGTGTCATCGAGGCGTCAATGTTTTCGCATTCCGCCAATGCGGGTAGCCGCAGTGATCTCTTAACTTTTTTTCCTGTGCGAATGACCGGTGTCTTAGAGTTCCACTCACTAAAATCTGCTGAGCTCCTTGACAAAACATTTGTGTTTGAGAATTGAGCCAATAAAGAAATAAGCGAGATCCTTGATATAAACATGCGGAATTAGGTCACAATACAGAATATCTCCAAAGCAGTATCATGGTGTGATCGCTTCTCGATGCTTTGTCTCAACGAGTGTACAATTTTTGGTAAATACAACCCTTTCTCATTTCACTCGACAAGAGACGGAACCACTGCCGGTAGGTTCCAATACCAATGTGCATTGTGACTGTGGATGTGGAATGTGCATTCTGAACTGTTAGCTCATACGCCATGCCGCACTCTTTGAAAGACCCTTCCCACTGGAGAAACTCGACCGCCTTACCACAGCAATGCTGCAGAGGTTCAAAAATACGTCTGCCTTCGATGGTACCGAATCCAAATCTAGAACATCCCGGTCCCCCACAGGTTGTTCTGCCACCGTTGTGACAGGTGCGGTCAGGCTGTAAGGTTTACTAGTGTGCTGGTATAGACGGATTATGGGACGTAATGAGCCTCTCACTGCAGGGAATTGTCTAAAATCTTGCCAGCAGAATCATCATCATCGAGAACCCTGGTTACATTCACCACAGAAAAAAGTCTTTTCATTGTTTGGCAATACGCCCTGTCATTTATGGGCCGCGATAACGTCACAACAAATTTTCTTGTGTAATCTACCAACCTGACTCTTTGCAGAGAGAAATATGAAATTCGTGGATCACTCAACAGACTACATAAATTTGCTTAAGGAGGTGAAATTTTTAGCTTCATAGGCGCAAGATCTAAAATACTGAGCCGTAAAATTTGGTCGACTTAGCTTTCTTTTCAATGCAGCATTACAAGAAGCTTAATGTGCAATCATTGGTTATAGAAAAATTTAAGGTTATACAGAAATTGGCTTAATCGGTCGGAACGCGTAAGTCTTTTGTGGCGAGAGAAACACAAAAAATCCCCCTTTAGAAAGGCCCTTCGTTCTCTAATTAATTATTTTCAAGCACCTAAAGCAGAAAGGGGGCACGTATTTTTTTACTGACGATTTGCGAGAAGTAAGCGTCTTTATTAACGTCGAAGGCTGAGCCATGCATCGTATTAACACTCATTTACAAAAATTGGCTGTAATGCTGTTTTTTTTATAGCGTTGTTTATTGCCTCTGGGCATAAGGGGAGCTGGGAAGAAAAGAGAAAAGAAAGGAAAGAAAGGAGGTGGTGGGTGTTAAATGAAGCAGGAAAGATGTGCCGATCTAATGAAGGCGAGGAGGGAGCGGTGATGTGGCCCCTGCGTGCAATCAATATATGAGGACGGGTTGTTGGATGGAGACCCGCTGCTGCCAGGTAGCGAATTCTAGTTGGCTTCAGTGCCGGGCAAACCCACAACAAGTGGTGAATGTCAGCCTCAGTGTCTTGTGAGTTGCAGACTGGACATCCTAGGCGGGGATATAAGTGGCGAAATTGAGGCCACGTCCAAGTTACGGCAGGGGCGAGGGCGACCCCGACCCGGATCCTTCGGAGCACTACCTCCTTTGCACGGGTAAAACCGCGGAGGAGGGTTATCGCACACGGAGGGACGAGAGCACGTGTGCAGCGCCGGAGGTGTCCCTTTCTTGTGAGAAGGAGAGTAGCATCATCCATACTGAAGAACTGAGGCATTTATGTGGGTACGGTTGGCAAGCGGGTTGCAGAACCTGCAGATCTTTGTGAATTGAGTAGGTCCCGTGGGACCCACTCAATTCAAATGGCTTGCGGGGCGCGAACCGCCAGGCGATGTATATTCTGGCACATTTCTGGGCTGCGGCTGACGCGTCGGAGTAGACGAGTTGCTTGAAGGGCGTCAGTACGGATGATAATGTGGCCTCTAGGGAGCAAGGTAACTGCGACTACAGAACGAAGCGCATCTTGTATAGCAAGCAGCCAAGCACAGAAGGAAGTAGGGGGTTCCGCGAATCGAAACCTGGCCGTCTTGTTAAGTGCAGGCTGCCTGGGACAGTAAAGTGCAGTCGTCGTTACACAGCCCTGGAGACTGGCATCAACATATATAATAATTGAGCCGCAGGGTAGGTGACTATCTTGTTCCGCGATTCGCTCGCGAAGGGACGATGCCGCATAAGGTGAGGTTGGTCGACGTATATCGGTAGGTTTGTTGTCGCTGAAGTGCACAAAGTCCCTTGGAGGAAGAACTGACGGTGGCGGCGACAGTATGGTGTGCGATAAAGCAAAGGTCAGTAGCGCTCGCGGTGAATGCAAAAGGGTGGCCTTAAGGCTACGAGCATCACGGAGCTGCTGCACAAGCTCGTCAAGGGTATTTAACTGAGCATTTTCTTGAAGTTCCACGATCGGCGTGATGCGTGGAAGGCAAGTGACAGTTCTCACAGCCTCTCGATTGACGGCTTCCAGATGATCCCACTGAGCTCTGGTTAAGTGTTGGAACTGTGCTTGGTAAATGAGGCGCGGTTGCCAAACCGCTTTCACCAAATGCCGTGCGACATGGGAGCGAGCGCCGCCGCTTTTGGGAGCAATACGTCTGATTAGGCCCAAAGTCTGCAACGCCTGCTTTTTAGCCTGAGAAAGCCAGGCAGTACTCGTTCCGGACTGATGTATCGACAAACCCAGAATTTTCAATGTCGAAGATTCTTGAACTAGGGTTCCAGACAGTTGGAGACCGATTGGAGTGGAAGCGAGTTTACGGCGTCCCCAGCGGTTGGTCACTCACATGAACGTAGTTTTTCTCACTGAAAGCTGTAGGCCGACAGACATAGCGTAATTGGCGATAATATCTAAGGCTGACTGTAGGGCCGCCGCTTGAGTTAGCAGGTCATGGTGAGTGCTCCATACCGTGGTATCATCGGCGTTGAGTAAGAACTTAACGTCAGGGACATAATGTAAGCGCCATGCATGAGGAATGAAGGCAATATTGAGCAGTGTTGGTGACAGCATCGAGCCTTGGGGTACACCGCGAACAGATTCAAATGATCCTATGGAGTCACCACCGAGGCGTATGGCAAATTGTCTGCCTTCAAAGAAGGATTTTATAAAATTGCATTCTCGAAGAGGGAAATGCAACATGTCAATATAATGCAAAATGGCGGCATGACTTATATTATCGTAAGCCTTTTCTATATCCATCGCGAGGACTGTGCGTACACTGTGGCTGCGAGTTGATGACAGAACTTGCGACGCCAAGACAGCCAGTCGATCTTCAGTGCCGATGAATGGACGGAAGCCAATTTGGCCGGGGTGGTAGAAACTGGGGTGCTCCAGACACCACGAAAGTCGTGTGGCTAACATTTTCTCTGTCAGCTTGCACAGTGTTGATGTTAGAGAAATGCTACTAACAACCTTTTTGTTTCTTAAACGCAATGACCTTTTACAAATATAAAGGTAATGTAAACATCTATGACCACCAGCGTTGTGGACAAGTCAGTTTAACGCTTGCCACTGCGATGGAAGATAAATCGGGTCCAGTGTTGGCAGGTGCTACCGTCTCTGACGACGCTAAGACTCCGCGTTATCGGGGAAACTGTCAAGGCCAGGTTGACCCGGTTCAAGGGTCAAATGGCGTGAATCCGAGGTGTGTCCATATACTACATAGGGCACATCTTGAGGCGAATAGCTGATGATGGGATGGGAGAGGGAGATGCAGGATTCTGAACAGTCTCATTCAAGATGATTCTTTTCGTCTGTGTCATGTTCAACCGTCCAGTTTTAGATTGTCGAATAATTCTTTTGGGTCGCAAATTATTATTTTTTTGTTCTTGTTGAGACGGAATTTCCTCGGTGTCATGTTAAAGGACTATCGTGAAAATCGCGCTAATAGCGCAGTTATGCTACCAACAGCCTTTTTGCTTCTTAAACGGAACGACGTTTTACAAATATAAAGGTCATGTGAACATCTATGGCCACCAGCGTTGTGGACAAGTCAGTTTAACGCTTGCCTAAGCGGTGGAAGATAAAACGGGTCCAGTGTCGGCAGGTGCTACCATCGCTGACGACGCTGAGACTCCGCGTTATCAGGGAGACTGTCAAGGCCAGGTTGGCCCGGTTCAAGGATCAAACGGCGTGAATTCGAGTTGTGTCCATATACTACATGGGGCACATCTTGAGGCGAATAGCTGACGATGGGATGGGAGAGGCAGAGGCAGGATTCTGAACAGTCTCCTTCAAGATGATTCTTGTCGTCTGTATCATGTTCAACCGTCCAGTTTTAGATTGTCGAATAATACTTTTGGGTCACAAATTATTTTTTGTTCTTCTTGAGACCGGAATTTCCTGGCTTTCAAATGAAAGGACTATAGTTCAAATCGTGCTAATAGCGCAGTTATGCTGCTAACAGCCTTTCTGCTTCTTAAACGCAACGACGTTTTACAAATATAAAGGTCATGCAAACATCTATGGCCACCAACGTTGTAGACAAGTCAGTTTAACGCTTGCCTCTGCGATGGAAGATAAAACGGGTCCAGTGTCGGCAGGTGCTACCATCGCTGACGACGCTGAGACTCCGCGTTATCGGGGAGACTGTCAAGGCCAGGTTGGCCCGGTTCAAGGTCCAAATGGCGTGAATCCGAGGTGTGTCCATATACTACATAGGGCACATCTTGAGGCGAATAGCTGACGATGGGATGGGAGAGGCAGAGGAAGGATTCTGAACAGTCTCCTTCAAGATGATTCTTTTCGTCTGTATCATGTTCAACTGTGCTGTTTTTGAGGGTGTGTTTTGGAGAGTTGGGCTCCTCAGAGCCTTTTTCATCTTAAAATCAAGGATATTGTACAGCTATAAATGCATTGCAAACCACTACTACCACCAGTTTTACGGGCAACACTGTTTAGCGCTTCCGTCGGTGGTGGGAGATTTCGAGATGATTATTTCCCCGTGTATCATTTTCTACTGGGCAGTTTTGGTGAGTTGAAGAATATTGTTTTGCATCGCCAGGGCACTGTTATTTATACCGTCGGGTGCTCAGCAATTATTCAAGTAGAACGAAGACTTAGATCTCAGTAAGAGGGACCTCAGCATATAGTTCGTCCTAACGCCTCTAATATCTAGAAAAGCTTTCTTTTTCTATAGACGCTATCTTCTCCATCTATGACTACTCCCTATTCTTCACATTCCTCGTCTAAATGCACCTATATACATGCCGTAGCTATGCGTAGATGTGAACATAAAGATGTGAGTTCTTTAATGTAATTCAGGTCAACGCTATATTTTTGTCTGGAAACAGGAAGAATTAGAAGAAGCCTTTTAATTAAGTAAACAATGCACAGGTGACGGCTCTGTGATGCGAGAAATCTTCGTTAGCACTATTGGTTGTGCGTTTCGCTTTTAACATTGATCGCCTTCCTATTGCTTCTCTGAATTTGCTTTCTCCGGAGAAATCTGGCTGGTAGGGGCCTCCTGAAGGGTAGAAGGGGGAGAGGGGAATTGGGTGGAGGGACGCAGGTAGGAAATGCAGCTTTTATCCGGAGATGCACCCACCAGAGAGTGCCCCGGAGGAGGCGCCTCCCGGGCCCGGAGGTAGTGAACGTTCTCAATCTCTCCACCCTCACCAATTCCCTACTTTCATCTTGCTTACTTGGCCTATTTCTTTGCTGAAACGTTTTTCAGATCAACCGGGCCAATCCTCTTTACGACGCCACCTGTCGCAGCTCCTGTGCCTCGACAATTTTTTCAAGTCCTCGTTCTCTATCTCACTACCCTTCCCTCATCACACCGTTTAGCCCTCACCGGTGTTTCCTTCTCGGAGGAAAGGCCCTATTGAACAGCTGTCAATGATGAACGCATTTCCCACACGAAGACGAGTCCTCTTACCCCAACTTTTGCTCGCGGACTTAGTCTCCCTCTCAACCACTGTTCACTTTCTTTTCTGCTGTCAAGAATCTCACACCGCCCCCCCCCCTCTCTCTACTGCGGATCTTTTAAAAATAGCGTCCAGCGACAACCATTAATAAGTTGTAGAGCGCGTCTTTTGCTGAAATAAACAATAAACGTTTTTTTCGCGCTGAAGTCTGTTGTCTACCGTTTTACAGCTCCAAAAATATACTAGAGCATCGAAGACAACGCCGTTATCACTACAGCGAAGAATTCACGGTGCAATTGTACTAAAGTAGAAGGGGGCGATGCATGACAAAGCAGCACTCTATGACACCTGTGACACGTTGCACTGTGATTTTTTCCTGGCCACCATAGCAAAGCATGCTAAATATAAAACTGCATACCGAGTCGCTGTGGCGGCTTTCACGGCCTCGGCATTTCCTCTTGCGTGTTTGGAGTGAGGCGCTTGTATTAGACGTTGCTGAGACGTTTTCGCCTTTACACAACGTAAGCCTTACCCTTCTAACTGACATTTGCAATATTACTGCTGCTGTATTGCACCATAAATGTTTTGCAGTGCCGGTATATTCATCTCTTCTACATTAGTTCAAAAAGTTTTGGATCAATATATCAGCAGCCGTCTTTGCTGTTGTTATTATTGTAGTAATTTTTGACTTCAAGCTCACTGACTCGCACACACAGCGAGAAAATCGGGGTAATGCATTTCTTCATAATGTGACACACGGTCATGTTCACTGCCCTGAAATGTTAACAGCTTCAATCAGATATGACATAAGAAAAACTGCTGGGGTATAGTGGCTACAGCTGGTGTATAACGAGGCTCATAATGTGAACTTGCGACGTCACTGCTCTACAGAGGAGGTAATTCCGCTAACCTGTGCAAAAACCTGTGTCTTTAAGAGCACTTCCTGCATTACAGACAGTAAGCATGCCCGACCCCCTTCCAAATCTTTTCAGGTATATAGTCAATAATAAGCGTTTGTCTATAAAGCTTTTGTAGATCGTCTATAGACGTACCTTGTAATAACCAGCAAATTACTCATTGGCATCCACCCAGGCGCAGCCATTCTGCTAAAATAAAATCCGTACACACATCTATACGTATCTTATAGATAGTCTACGGCATAATGGTTGAAGCCTTTTGTAGACAACACACAAACTGCCTGTAGTAGATGGATTTAATGCCTTCAGATTTTTGTACTCGTTTGATTCTAAAAGGTATTTGTGCTTTTAAGTTCTGAGATACTTCAGCTCTCTGCAAGTGTCATTTTGTCACCGTTTTGAACTGGTGCTCTACGCCCTTAAAAGCCACTATGCGCGCTTTAATAACGCTTGCGATTCGCTGCCGAGTTACATAGCGTTGTCTAGCGTAGCTGCCAGATTTCGCCTTGTGCCTGCTAAGTTTTGTCTTTGATTGCAGGCGTCTGTGTTCGCGAGCTAGAAACATTTCCTTGTGCGTCATGGTTAACATCCTCGGAGTGAGCTTTCTGCTAGCTGCCGGCCACTTGGTAGGTATCACAGTCCTTTCGCAACACTGCACATATTCTACCGTAAACTGACCTGTCACATACATACACCAGAGCAAAAGAAAATTTCATATCAACTATTACAGAGAAACGCTAATGGACACTGATAGCGCACTCACTGTTGTCAACAAGAAGTTCAGACAACCACAACCTTCTCCACGGGATAGTGAGAAGTATGCTTAAATAATTGAATAAATAAGAAAATAAATAAAAACGCAGGACGGCTTTAAGCCCGATTGATGACTAAACAAATTAAAATGAAAGTTAGCTGAGCATACGTCTACTTTTTTCTAAATAAAAATGACCCTAATAGCATTTGACCGCTATGGTTACATGCATACCGTTCTATACTTGTCTTATGGACAGTGCACATTTTCTAAAGTCTCTGATGCAACCTCAGTCTGCGAGTCTGCTCGGGTGGGACTGAGCAGTCACAAAAAGAGAAAAGTATACTTCGGGAAGAAAATTCGTTTTAAAACACTGCCCAGAGTTCCGTTTAAATCTGCGACTAGTACACCCTTCTTGAGTTCGTTTTGTGTAGTCTTTCTTTTCTCGGCTAGCAATCAATTTTTATCCGCGTGTCACAATTTCCTATCATTTTTTTTTCAAACTTCAACTTAACAAATATGTTCAAAACAACGCTTCAAAGTTTCGGTTCATGGCATTGCATGCTAACGCCATGAGGCAGCAATACTAAAGGAATCCAAGAAGCGTACTTCCTTTACTTCGATCTCTGCGGTACAGCATTTTTACTGCAGCCTACGTTCTTCAAGCCATTATACCACGCACTTGCTTTATTTGCTTACATAAAAAGTTCATGAAGTTCACGAATTTTTCTCGTCACCTCTTCTGCTGTGCATCTCTTTACAATTGGACGCATGTCTACATGAATATCTAATATTTTTTCAGCTTTCTGCTCAGGAACTTGAACTAAACGAAAAAGGCAAGTATTGCAAGGCAACTTCAAGTCCCAAGTAAGGTCACTCTTGCAAATCTTGTAATATAATTCTTGTTCAAAGAAGGCCTATCAAAGGCCCCCGTTTTTGCTCACGTAAATAAAACTGCGCACAACTGAAGGCATTATTGAGGACTGCGTAGTAGACTGCGTAGTAAGGTGTCTACGGCTTGCGAAGGATAGTGTTGAACACGGCGGGGGGGGGGGGGGGGGGGGGGGGGTTGTTTTGTATCAGGTGCAATCCTGGTGATAATGATGATGGTGCTTGCATTCAAGGTTGCGGCCAAACTATCTCGCAGTACATCGTGAACGGGACGCTTGCAAAGAAGGACCAGTACCCCTGGATGGTGAGATTAGACTTTTCAAGTTTGTTTTGGATCCCGCGCCAATCAGCACCTGCCTCTCTAACTACAATTTTAATTTTGAAACTCCTTTTCATAATTTTATTTCCCGGCGAACTGAAAGTTCTGAGCGCTACTCCCTCGGCGCCCAGAAATTCCCGCACATTCATCCCTGTATACTGCTGCTATTAGAAGCAGTCCTTCATGGAATGCAGTGCTTGCTTTGAAAAGTGACGTTAACACCTGCGAATTCCTCGCTACAAGTGAAGCTGCACTCTACAAATGAAGAAAGCAATTCCGCCTATGAAGGAATCTGCCCAACTGCATCACAAAAATAGGAGGTGGTTGTTAGCTCGGGTCAGATTTGTTGTCCCAGCTTGGCAATACAGGCACTTACGTCCCTTATCCAAATGGTCTATGGACTGCCTATAGACGTCTTATAGATTCTATTGCCTTCCTATAGATATTTCCTTTTGTCTATTCTTAGCCTTTAGAGTGTCTTTAAAGAAAAATCCACTAAAATAGTATGGCCATGAATCTATAGATTGTCTATAGACTGTCTATAGGTTTTGTATTGCTTATTGACTAGTCATAGGATTTGTCTACAGAAAGTCAATAGACCTTATAGAAAAAAGATTATAGATAGTAAAGGAACTCTTCTAAGGGGCTACCCTAGCTCTGCATATCTAAGCAAGTGCCCCGCGGAGAAAAATGAAGAAGCTAGCGCGTCTAAGTTAAAAAGCAAAGCAGGCTGCACGGGACTTATATTAACAGTCTGGGCTCTAGCATGCCCACTAGTCTCAGCCAGTGTCTTCTATTAGGGAAGCCAATAACCTTAATAGAAATTAGGAGCAATGTTACACTGAATCAAGATTCGACTCCGATGTGTCGTCATGCTAAATTTAACCAGTTACAGTGGCTGCGGTGCTTGGCAGCTGACCGGAAATACTCGTGTTCAATCCCGGCCACGCCGGCCGAATTTCGATGGCGAGAGGAAATGCGAGTCTCCCGTGTACTGCACGATGTCAATGCACGTTAACGAATTCTTTGTGAAACAAGGTGCTATATAATTGCTTGTCGTCCTGTTTTTTTTTTATGTGTACCAATGTTTCGCCTTGTTTCACAAGTTAACATGCAGAACCAACTAGCTCGGAAACATACCTTAATAAATAGTCCCAAGTGGTCGAAACTATTCGGAGCCCGCCACTACTGCGTCCCTCATAGCCGCCTCAGTTTCGTTGGAACGCTAAACGCCCATAAACTCTAAAACTAGTTAGCAATCTGAGGTGGCAATGTGAGATAGAGTTGATCGCACTCCAAAAATTATCACCTCGATGCTAAAATCAATGACAGCGGAGGGTGGGCAGTTTGTTGTACATAGCAGAAAAGGTTCGATGCAGTTATCTCTTCACTGTGTTAGTCTCCTTTCCATCAATTGCACATGGTGCCTGAACTGGCGACGTTTTTGTTTCCTGCAGGTGTTCCTGAAGGTCCACTTTCCGTCGTTTGACTCTAGATGCGGAGGAAGCATCATAACCAGGCGCCACGTCCTTACTGCGGGCCACTGCACATTATTGTGAGGTTACCCAGGTTTCGGAGTCACTCAATGACCTCATTAAGGTCCATATAGTGATGTCATTATATTTGGGTATTTCAGGCTGTTATGACAAACTCTGAGACCCCAAATGACGAAAGATAGCGTTAACGAATGTAACGCTGACCGCGAACTCAACTTCATGAAATTCGAAGCGTTCTCAGAGCCACTGGATTTTGTGACACGGTGTACCATCGAAAGAATGGAGTGTTGTCCAGATGAACGCATAAAATAGGGAGAAAATTGGAATAAATATATTGAAGCTTTCAAAACGAGAAAAACATTATGGTTACCCGCCGCGGTGGCTCAGTGGTTAGGCAGCTCGGCTACTGATCCGGAGTACCCGGGTTCGAACCCGACCGCGGCGGCAGCGTTTCGGTGGAGGCGAAACGCAAAGGCGCCCGTGTGCTGTACAATGTCAGTGCACGTTAAAGATCCCCAAGTGGTCGAAATTATTTATGACGATGATGATGATATCCTCAGGCTTAATGGCACATACCCACGGCGGGGGATTGGTTCTGGAGCCCTCTACTACGACACCTTTTTCTTTTTTCTTATTTCACTCACTCCTTTATCCCTTCCCTTACGGCGCGGTTCAAGTGTCCGCCGAGATGTGAGACATACTGTGCCATTTCCTTTCCCCAAGAACCAATTTTCAATTATTTTTTTCTAGGAAGGAAAAGAGTAAACTGAAACGATCTCTTTATGCACCTGAGTGGTTACAATACGAGATGTAAGATGCCCCAGAATTGCCTGCATATTTTCTGTATCTACCAATAAGCATGGGTTCGGGTTATAGCGGCCAAGGCAGCGCTAATGCTTGAACGAAAGCAGAACAGGACAGCGCTAGTGAACAAAGAGCTCTGCTGCACAGGAACTAAAGAAGAAGAGAGGAGATACAGCGCTTGCCCATCAGTCTGCGTTTTAGTGAACACAGTCATCTTTAGACGCCAGAAGCATCTGTACTGCAGTCTTGACCTGACTGTATTTCTCTCCGCATGCTCTTTTACAAATGTTGCCAGTCTAGGGAAGGAAGTAGTCAAAATAGACGTCGTCTACGGGGAAACAGATATCAACCGAGGCACCAAGCTCAAGGTGGTGAAGATACGACGCCATTCCGAGTACAGTGCAGTCCCGTTGTTCAATGACATTGCAGTCCTGCTGGTACGTGCTTTTTTTATATATGACAGTTTGGCCTTGCAACGCATAACCGTAGAGTGGTCAATAGCCACAGTAGACGACTTCAAAACTGCGCGCCTTCTGAATAAAGTCTTCGTCCTTCTCCATGCAATGAGTATCAGTCAGGATTTGAAGTTCTCCCTATCTATGTTCAGGGTTCCGGCCAAAGTAAAAAACGACAAATTTTTACAAATCGTTGCACTCCATTCCTTAATACGAAGCTGAGTCACTTTATTTTTTAGAGTGTTTTTCAATATTCCACATAGTCCCGATTTCAACGCAGGCATTTCCCCCATCGGTGGGGAGGCTTGAAAATACCACTTCTCTGTAGCGCCCCAGTCCAGCCTTGTAGACGCAGTGACGCAACGCTGCAAGGTTCACTTTTGATGTCACGAATCTTTGGCCTCGTATTTGTCTCAAAATATTTGAATAAGTTGAAGACAGATGGAGCCAGATCAGGGAGAGTGAAGAATTTTCAACCCCACTGCGCCATGGGGTTCCGCCGTGCTCCACCAATTTCCCTTACAAACATAGTATATATACAGTCTATAGATTTTTATAGACTATATTGCCTTCCTAGCATTTGTCTATTCATTGTCTGTAGACTGTCTATAAAAAAGTATAATAAAAGTGTATGACCATAAATCTATAGACAGTCTATAGGGTTTTTTTTTGCCTATAGACTTTTCTAGTGCTTGTCTATAGAGAGCCCATAGACTTTATAGACAGTCTATGGACAGCCTATAGACTGTCTAATTAAATTTTTGTAACTCCCATTCATGTGAGCTTTGAGATTGGCGCGCAAAAATTTTACATCATTACTTCTGTACGATCCTGGTAATTGTGCATCATCGGTATTCTACCGCTACAAGGATTACAAGGCCACACTGCAGTCGTGCCGAAAAGGGAAGAATGGCTATCGCTAAGAATAGTCAAGAACGGTATCACCCACTGGAAACATGTAGTTTTAATTCTGTGAGGTCCTTTCAGTCGGCAAGAGTTATATCGGTTTGCTGTGTGAGTGTACAAGATGCTGAGTGCTAATGTCAGTCAGTGTCCAATAAGCCAGTTCGTATACAAACGTGTTGCATACTACAACGTTGCATGTTGCATACTACCACACTGACATAACCTTTAGCGGCTATGCATTTTAGCCGCTTAGTGCGGATGCTCAAGAACATATTGCGATTTTGTAGCAGAAACAGTAATTAAAAAATCCCAAAGAACAACCCGTCAAAAATACGGGAAACTTGCCATCAATCGTTACATTTAGGCTGTCCCATGCATCCTCCGGGTAAAAAATCGCTTCTGTCTTAAGACGCTTTTTAGACGCCTAAGACCATTGAAAACTTCGCTCTCAAAGTGCCTATTTATTTTTTTTTCCAGGTGGATAAACCATTTCCCTACGCACAGAACGCGAAGCCCATATGTGTTCCCCTGGCACGAACAGATTTCTTCAACAAGGAAGCTGTCGTAGCTGGATGGGGACGCCTCTCCGAAGGTGCGGTTTAGTGTGCCCACAATACCTTTGAGTTGGCAGTTAACTCAGCCAAAAAGCACTTTGGGAAGCTTTGCTGACGGGTGCATCATTCCGACAGTAGCATCCATACAACCAAAATATTAGAGATCGCCAAGAGATTGTCTGACAGAGCTGTACATATATTTACATCGCTAAAAGTCTGTCGTCTCACAATATAACAATGCCCCTCCATTAAACATCTTTCATGGCGGTTGAATTTCCGGAGCCTTTCACTATGGCGTCCCTCGTAGCCCAAGTCGCTTTGGGACGTTAAACCCCCATAAACCATAAATGCAATTAAGTGTGCCCTATTTTTTGCAGAAGAATGTTGAGTTGGGCGAGTTGGATGTAGGTCATTTTGGTGGTATATGTATATATTTTTGCGCTCCTTCTTAATAAAACTTAGTTGCGACACAGCGCTTGTTTTGTCCCCTTTCTGTGTCCTTCGTCCGTTCGCGCTGAATTTTACCGCCAAAATGCCCTATTTTTTTCTGTATTTTTTACGTCGCAGACGGCTTACCTACAGACCGCCTCATGTACACGGTTGTCAAGATCCTACCGAATGACATCTGTGCAGAAACTAACAAGTATCTCGGCTACAGGAAGGATATAAGCTACTGCGCTTATGGCAATGAAACCGGCTCCTGTCAGGTAAGGGCCGCTAGTAAGGAGGGACGTTTTGTGGTGTGCAACACAACACACAAATGCTTCTTAGACATGCGAACTTGTCTTAACGCGGAAGAGAGCGAGAGAGAAATATTTATTATGTGTGCTAGGTGTGAGCCCAAGTGGATGCGCTTAGACTGGAGAATGGCTCAGCATGACAGTTAGGTGGCGTGGTGACGTCACCAAGATCAACAGGGGAGTGGCAGGGGTGTTCAGCGCCGTACTCCTCCCTTGTAAGAAAGAGAATAAGCTTGAACTCGTTACCCAGCGTGGATTGAAACGCTGAACGAATATGCGAACACCGACTGGGAAACAAGGCCCCACCTTTCGCCACAGTTAACCTGAAGTTGGTGGCGTTACAGTCGGCGCTCTGTGGCGATCGACTCGTGCCGCTATGGCGAAAAGGATCATGGCAATCATGATAGACTCATGATCTATGGCGATCGACTGAAGTCAGCTAACTGACTTGATATCGCCGCAGTTTGCATGTGAAAACGGCCTCTGGTGGCTACACGTATATATCTCTTTCAGAGTGTTTTTCTTGCTTATAAAAGTTAAATCTTCAGTGAAAGCACCGTTTTCTTGTGATTACAACATGGTGATATCTCAATTTAGTTCAACTTTTATTTGTGCTGAGTGTTTTGTTTAGCTCAACTAAGTCCAACCCGAGCCATACGAATAGGTACTATAGCGCTAAGCTTCATTGTCTTGTCACCTTGGACCAACTAGCCAATATATCCAAAATCCATGCTATCCCAGTCTAAAAACGCAACAAAAAAGTTTCTGTCGCGAAAACAAACTTTCCGTAATCCTTTTTCCCAAAAACTTGTAGTAAGAACAGAAATGTTTGCCGTTAAAACCGCATTTTTCGTAGTTACTACAAAAAAGTACTACAGATCTATAGACTACAGAAAAGTAGAGCAGAAACAACTACAATACTACAGAAAAATACTACAGAACAACAGAAAAATCTGCCTATGACAAAGCTACAAAATGTTTTGCCGTAACGACAGAAAAATCTGTCGTTACGACAGAACTACGACAAATATACGACAGAACTGTCAAATGTTTTGTCGTATATTTGAAAAGTTCTGTCGATTTTTTTTCCGACCAGGATTGCACTATGGCAAGACAGAAGCGCTTGCTTGCCACTGCGCATACGCGCGTCAGGCACTCGCCTGGTCCTGTATACGTGTGCGCTGGGACGTCTCCGCTACGCTAAAAATTGGCAGTGGATTAACTTGCCTAACCCTGCAATTCAACAAAAAGCAAGGACACTTGCTAAGCGTCTGAGGCTCGTCCATGGCAGCTCCGCTACACGCTCGCGACAGCCGTTCTATATATACAAAGACGACCACGTCGCTATGACGTGTATCACATGGTATTACGGCACCTCCATCGGATCTCATAACGTGGCTTCACATCACCCCTTCGGATGTTCTCAAGGTCAAAGGTCGACCCAAAGGACACCCAATATCAAAGGTCAAAGGTCAGAGGTCAGAAGTTAACTAAAGGTCATGGGTCAAGGTGAGGGGTCAAGGGTTCGACATCATAATTGTACCACATGCGTTCATACACGGCTAACGTGGCTGGGCTGAAGGTCGTTCGAGGTCGTTCTCCGGCCTGCACGACGACTGCTTTTCCTAGCGTAGTGCAGCTTTTCGCTTCAAAACTCTCTGCCATCTTCGCGGAAACGTTGTGTTATACGTCCTCCTTCCAGGGTGACTCCGGCGGGCCACTCTTCGTCAAGGCGGAAGCAGGCGGCTACGTCCAGGCCGGCATCGTCTCACACGGCATGGGCTGTGCCGGTCCACCGGGTGTCTACGTACGGGTGGACGCCTACGCCGAGTGGATTGAGGCGTCCGTACGCTCCGATGAAGGCTACACGGACCTGGATGTGGAAAATGCAGAACAACCGCCGTTGTAGCTCGTTTTCCAATTCTCCTCCTCTCCTGAAGCTGTGTCATATTATGTCGCCATGCGCCGAAGCTTTACAAGTCCAGCTTTCTCGGGAAAAAATTTCGAAAATTGGAAAATTGTAAGACACTGTTATGCTGATATTGAAGGTAATGGTCCATTATTCTGATACGTAGCAAAATCTTTCTTTTAAAGTGTTTCCATCGATCGCATCGCACATTTAAGACTGCCATAGAAAACCAATGGGGAACACTTTTGACAATAGCAGAAACGTGAATAGAAAAAGTTTAGTTTAGTTTACGGGGGTTTAACGTCCCAAAGCGACTCAGGCTATGAGGGACGCCGTAGTGAAGGGCTCCGGAAATTTCGACCACCTGGGGTTCTTTAACGTGCACTGACATCGCACAGTACACGGGGCTCTAGAATTCGTAAATAGAAAAAGAATTCAAGACTGCCATCGGATGATCTGCAAATAAATTGATTGCTATACTAAAACCTTACATTATATGAAAAAAATCTGCGGTCAGAAATGGCTTGCCGCTGAAAAATGTTTTCGTCCAGAAATTGCTGAGTACGGCGAGGCGCAATTTGTAAAAACTGAAGCCGTGTTTGATACATTTTTTAGGGAAAAAATTCAGAATACGAAACCTCCGCAAAGCAACGAAAACAAATTCCATGGTTTAACCCTTTAAAGCATTCTTTGCTGAACCACAAATATAGCAATGTCCTGCTGTGTGATGTTTCTACTTGTCATTGAATAAATAAAGCTTTATGAATAGTAGTTTGCGTGTCTAGCTCTTCAATGTCATCCAGTAACGGCAAGGACAGCAAAGAATTGAGGAAGAGAAGACTGTTTTCTTGCTAAATTATTTTTATGCAGTCTCTAAACGGAATAATGCAGTAAGTCCTACGCTATCCCAATGTAAGATATGTGATTCGTAGTTTTTTTGACCAGTTTTGCATTTCGTCAAATTTTGTGTCCGTGGCTATGAATCTTGTTATGATAGGCATAAACTAAGAACCGTTATCTTTATTGCAGATTTTCAGGCTCCTTCACGCTACTTTCAAGAGTCGCAAGAGTATACATATTTCAGTATTAGGCCACCGTGCGCCTCATGCCGCTGACAATGCTAACGCGAGCCAAGCATAAGCCAGTAAGGCCAGCAAGACGAACAACAAGCTAATGAAGAAAAGGTAATCATCGCCTTATATGGCAGGTTCTCTCCGATCATGAATGGCAGGTTACCAATATCCCTCAAGAGAAAAGTGTACAACAGCTGTATCTTACCGGCACTCACCTACGGGGCAGAAACATGGAGGCTAACGAAAAACTGTTAAGCTTAAGTTAAGGACAGCACAGCGAGCCATGGAAAGAAAAGTGATGGGTGTAACGTTAAGAGACCGGAAGCGGGTCGAGTGGGTGAGGCAGAAGTTTTTGTTCGCAGTGTTGGGCGTTTGCATGAACTCGGAAACGTCAGTTCCAGCTCGCGTGTGGTGTGTCTGCTACCGTGTGCAAAATGCCTACGGTGTTCTGCTGATGCGCGCCGAATTTGTCTGTTAAGTTCTTGACCGCGACCATCACATTTCAAAAGTCAAGGAATGCAAAGCTACTTGAGCACTGGTAGTTCAACACAAGCTGCAAAGAAAAAAAAACGTTAGCGGTCAAAGTTATTTCAGAACGCCCCCGTAAATAGCACACAAGGTTTAGCTTTCTATTGTAAACATCCACACATTTCAATTTTTTAGCTCGAGCGCACTGACATCGCATATATGAAACCTGGTCTGGAGTGGAAGGCCGGCCTCGCTTTGAAGCCTCTCGCAAAAAAAAACGTAAATTTCTCATAGAAGAGCTGACTAGTCAAGAGCCTCGTTCGGACTTTTCGACCTCCAAGCGTTATTCAAATTTCCTGTCAGAAATTTGACTTTAATTTTGTATTTTCCTCTAGAACAAAAAGTGCTTGAGAGCCAAAGCAAAGTGAAGAGCCTATGCTAGCGACAGAAGTGTTCACTGAGCCGGAATACCCTCAATTTCAACGGCTACTTTTATTCTGAAGACAACACGCGAGAACACAGTAAAGCGATTGTCCCGCAAGCCAAGCTGCGCGTTGTAATTCCCTTCTTTCTCTCCGCATTTTTCCGCCTCATTCCTGACATTGAAACTGCAGTCATTGTTTATTGTTTAGCCCTTCCAGTTGTGCTGAATCAGACAAGTGCAAGACAAAGCTGGTAAATGGCTAAACCTGCCGATGAAATTTGGATGAATCCGTCCCTCTGGGACAAAGCCAGCTGTTTATAACGGTCCCCACACGAGTAAGCTTTTAGTGACGCACATATTTTACTCATCTACACTTTAATGATCGGTCGTCGTACCAAGCAAGGTCCCACTTCACCATGTGGCCATTCTGGATTTTAGAGCCCGTACCGTAGAAGCGCCCATGACCTCAATATTTCGTGGTTATGTTCAAATGTTAGGTGTGCACTTGCTCGGTATTTTACGGTATCTACTGTTTTAATGCTAGGGACTAAGTCACTGCGTCGGTAGTCCGTATCCGTGACGGCATAGAATGAGCTTCCAAGCAGCGCGGGTCCCAATATTGGCCCTATATTGGAAAATACTGTCAAATGTCGGTCCAACAAAGGCCCATAATGAAACCATCAATTTCCAATATTGGCCACATTACATGTGCTGCTTGATGTGTAAATCAAGAAACCAGTCTAACGCGCCGGCTGTTGTGTCTCGTCGGTAAGGACGACATGCTTCTATTTCTGTGTCCTCGTCTATAGCGCTAGTCTTTTGTAATTAACAATGTACAACCTGCTAGCCCAGCTTTCAGCCTTCACTGGTCAGTAGAGCGTGATACCTGTTGACAGCGGCTACCGTCAACACACAGCCACAGCATCAGAAGAGCCAATGCGAGTTCAGTAGCACTTTCGCTACTCCAGAAAAGCTGCTACGGTTGCAAGTTTCATCATCATCAGCAGCAGCAGCAGCACTAGTCAAGTTACGTCTTCTGCCTACTTCCAATCAGTCCTGCACGGCCTCAGCCTCCATCGCCTTATTGTAGGATATTTTTCTTTTATCTTACTTCCTCACTCGACCCTCTGCCGCCTTACGGCACGTTTTAATCCCCGTGTTATGCACTCTAACAGGTCAACGGTTATCTCTTCTCTGCATTACATTTCTCCCCCAATTAAATTTCCTGCTATTTCCACTACGTGTATGATTACCTCAGTGGTCCGAGTCTTCCAATTCCTAAATCCGCAACCAATGTGCGCGGCCCCGAGAGAAATGCGTTGACGAAAAATATTGAAGCAGCATTAAATTTTCGACATTTCCGTCATTTCTTGCTACAGACAGACCAGAAGAGGCGGGTCACAGTTGCGAGGCGAAAAGTTCAGGACTCCAGCTCCGTGCGTGGGACCAAGTCACGAACGCCGGTGCGGCAGCGTCTGCGAACGAGTGATAAAGCAGTCTCTCGGATCTCGGGCAACCCACGAAACGTGCCGGCCGTAACGACCCAAGCGCAGCGGTGCGAGCCACAAAACACGAAGGTCCGACCTCCAGGCACGCACACACAGACAGACACACAATCCCAAGAAAAAAGGGGAAAAACATGCAAGTATCCAAGGAATAACGAAGCTTTCGCTTCTCCTGCCTTCGTAACGCCATCTTTGCGGAAACACGGCTTCCACGGCTAACGTCAAGACCACAAACACGCCGTCCAGATGTCAAGAAGCCACGCGCTGCAGACTGGAAGTGGCATAGGTCGGCAAGAGCTCTTACGTCGGCCCGCAATTCCGACGCAAATTGAACCTAGAGGTGTGGCGGTAATCCTAATTAGCGCGATAAGACCGCAAGCGTCCCAAGGAGGTCGAGTAAGAAGGCACACTTTCCCGGAACCCTTAGATCATGCCTTAAGCTGTTAAGTATGTTTCGGCTCGAAGAAGGCGCAAAAAACAGTCCTTGTGGCACACTACCCGTCTCGACAACAAAATGCGCGCCCTTACCTTGTTAGTCTAGTTTCGTTAACTCCACAGTGGTTTTTTCTTTATGATTACGTATAAATATATTAAATACTGAAGCGATACAAAGACAAGTCTTGACCCATGAAAGTGTTGTGATGGTAGAAACAAAATTTTCAATGCAGTCCGATGCAATCTTTGCTTACTGTAGTATCAGCCCGGATATAACAACTAACTCTTAACTTTAATTGGCACTGACGTGGAGAGGACCCGGACAACTGCCCCGGCTAATTAGCACGCTTCCGCCTTGCACGTACCGCACCCTGCTTGTTTTGTGTGATTACAAGCCTGTAGAGTGGCAGGGAAGCTTAGTGCGCCCGAAGGCCTCTGCGCGCAGCATGACTTCTAGGAGGGACCTCAGCACAGTCTCGCACTTTGACCAACTCCCTCGGCTGAGTCGCTGCAGACTAGAGATTGTGTGGTGAGTAAGAACATATTCACTTCACTGTTGAATAAGAGCCCGTAGGCTTCGCCTAGTAGCAAAAGTAGTTGCGCGATAATTATTGGTTAGCTTTTACTAGTAAAAACTATTTAGTAGGCTACGGGATACGCCATGGCGGTGGGCTCCTAATTAACTTTTACTGCCTGTGCGCTTTTAATGTGCACTGAAATCTCAGTATAGGCATAATTGTTTTTTACTTCTTCCTCCGTTTAAATGCGGCCGCGACTGCCGGGTTCGAACACATGGACTTGAGCTCAGCACCTGAACATTATAGCTTCTAAGCCTCCACAGAAGGTCACTGCGCAAAAATGATGGGAAAGGTCCGGCGCGGAGTTGCCAGGCAGCCTCCAAAGTGGGTCCACAAAGAATCACAACATGATGTGGAACTTTCACTGCGGCTTCCATCAGCAGTCCCGCAGGATTCTAATGCCACCACCGTACGGCCTTTCCATACTTTGAGAGGCTGCCCGAACAGCCTTTCGTCTCATCAAGGTGAGAACAATTCCCTGTGTTCCATGAGCCTCTTCGCTTCCTGAAGCTTCTTTTCATTCAGCACTTTCAGCAAGGTGTGCCCCCTAGCTTCGCCTGGTATCTCCAAATGACGAATATCTAAAGCCTTCCCGCAGGTCTAGGTTCATTCAAACAGTCATCATCATCATCATCATCAGTCTGACTACGCCCACTGCAGGGCAAAGGCCTCTCCCATATCTCTCCAATTAACCCTGTACTTGCCAGCTGCGCCCACTGTATGACAGCAAACTTCTTAACCTCATCCACCCACCTAGCTCTCTGCTGCCCCCTCGTATGCTTGCCTTCTCTTGGAATCCACTCCGTTACCCTTAAGGACCGGCGGTTATCTTGCCTTCCCATTGCATGCCGTGCCCAAGCCCATTTCTTCCTCTTGATTTCTACTAGGATATCATTAACTCGCCTTTGTTCCCTCATCCAGATTTGAGTCAGATGTGGCCGAGTCAAATTAACAAGACGGTACACCCACGACGACCTACTCTGCTTTTCTTACTATAGACGCACTTTGCTAGATACAGGTGCTGGGACTCAAGCCTTAATAGATATTAGATGTGATGAGGGACAACAGTCCAGAAGTGCTCATCTCGAGTAGCCAACCTGGTGAACATCTCCAGCAATCATTGAGGTATGCCTTTCCTTCCTATCCCCCGGATATTACCTGTCTGTGGCCAGTTCAGGCAAAACTTCTCGAAATATCAAGGAAAAATACAACGGAAAAGGTCGCGTTCATAAGAAGAAGCAGACAGGACGACGCTGTCTACATCAGCATCGTCTTCCTACTTGTTGTGAACGCGTCCTTTCCTGCTGTTTTTTTTTTTTGATCATTCACCAACTGGCCCATCAAGCTGCGCTTCCTCACTACTGCAAATATATTCTGCAGTTAAACGCACGTCCTTCACTGGATACCAGAAATTTATAAACAGGCGTTGTTCATTAAATGCATGTTGAATCCAGCACAGTGCCAGCGCAGGTACGTTATGATGCTGAGTACTACTCCATTCTGGCCTCAATGAGAACTTCATCTGGATATAATATCGACGAACAATACAAAACCTCTCACCCGGACACTCTAATTCACACTGAAAACACCTATTTTGTTTGTTTGTTTTTAAATAAACCGGAGCTAGCTTTTGCAGTCAGATGAACACCAACGATCGCTAATATACACAAACCACGAAGCTATTCATGTTGCGATAATAAACACTTACAAAATGAATCAAAAGCATCCGGGCCACACGCCTAATTTGATCCTCACACATTTTAACATTCTTGAAATTTTCTTCACGACAGTAATGCAACAGCTGCAAGTAATTCTACAAATTCTCAGGCTTAGGAAGAAACAAGCTATTGTGAGGAAAGGAAAGGCACAAGCTTCATGGTAAACTTCCTGCGCACTTGCATGTGTTGCATTTGCATGTTTTGCAAATTACGAGCACAAGGCAATAACAGTACCAGATGCTCACTTTCTTTTAGGTGTTCTCGAAAAAATGCTAACGTCTCAGGCACTCAACAATCCAAGCCCCCAGCACAGACCGTCGCTATCTCGCAAAAACGACGCGAATGCAGTCTCGTTCGCACAATATTGGCTTCCAAGTAAGACTTTCAAGCGAGACTCGTATTCAAGCCGAAGGGTGTAAACCTCCGTCCTCACAGCTGTTCTTCCCTCGCCGTAAAGAAATAGTCCTTCATAACTGAAACACTCTAGTACACGGCGTCTGCCTCTTGTCTATCCTAGAGAATCTCTGTTCTTAATTGACAGAAAGGACCAGCCACCTGGGTGAGTTGGCACGCGTTTTTCGCACAAAGTGGAACAATGGCGACTCAAAGAAAATTTATTTTTGTTTGCCTTCCTCTAAAGTCAATCCTTTTCTCCTGCCCATGCAGCCGCCCTCAAAACAATCGTACGCGTGTTAGAAGCAAATCGATCGAAACAGATTCGAAAATCGGGCAGGAAAAGCGATTGCTTAATTAAGCCTTCTGCATCTTAACCTGCCTGCATGTGACGAAACAGTCAACTTCTAGCGCAAGAGGTTCTCAAATTCGCACGTTTGGAATATCCGGAAGTTATTATACGCTTCCAGAAGCTAACGGTGAAGGGTCACCATCTGCTGCGCTAAATACTACCATTGCCTTTCTCCGCTCTGATGCCAACACCCACCGGCTCAAAATAGCTCTCCGGTCATAGATCCCACAATAGCTGTCTGTTTCCTAGCCCACCACTGTTGTACTTCGTCCAGCAAAGACATCTTGACAGGCGTACATGCGCTGTACAGCATATTCCGTACCGCCAAGCCGCTTTCGTAGGCCTTGACAGAAGCGGGTGTAGGCACCCCGAAAGCCGCCAAGAAGGCAATGGCATGCACGGATTACCTGTCCGTAGGTGACGGCCCACAGCGAATGCATGCAAGCGGCACCTGCACCCCAGCTTTTCATTCGCAGCCAATGCACTCTCCGTTCTAGGGGGCGGTGATTAGTGAAAGGGGAGGCCGCGAAGGTAGGGGAGGGGGAAGGCAAGGAACTTTTTGTATCGCCTCGTTAGAAGCCCTCGCACGTCACCGTTAAGCGCCAGAAGCCCGAGATTCGAGAGAAGTCAACGTAAGACGGGAAACGAGAAAAAAACATGACAGCCTCCCCTGCATTTCTCACGCAGCCGCGCCTCTGGAAGTCGCGGGACACAAAGGAGACCCCCCGCCGAAGTCAACAAATAAACAGCATGACAAGTGAGCGTATTAAGCCAGCCGAGGCGGCGTCAATGACTGCGAGAATAGGCGAGACACACGTGGTCCTCGCCGGGATTCGAGCCGCCGTCGCATGGGTGTTGTTGCTGCTGAGCCTATCCGTGAGTATAAAACACCTTTTTATTGCTTTCGAGGTGAATATTCGCTGGGCACGTTCTCTGATTGGTCCCTCGGCATCCTCAGTGGCACTGTGTACCCGCAGCACGTGTCTGTGCTTGTCCAATCAGGCGCGAAACGTCACTAGTCCGGTGCATCAGTCACGGCAGTGATTGGTTCGCGGGAAGCTTGGCGGTGGCCCTGACAGACTGTCGTCTCTGCAACGAATGAACGGTGTCTAGTTTCCAGGCCATGCATAGTACCACCACCCAAGTGATTATACGTGTTAACTGCCAACGTTGACAACTAGCAAACAGTCGTCATTCGCCAACTAGCACTTGTATTCGAATCCTTATTTCTAACTCAACTAATGATGACGTTCCTCTGAACCTTTTAGAGATGGAGCAGCAGTCTTGTAACATCTGCCCACAAAAAGTACTTCCCAAGTTTCACTAAAATGAAGGGCAATAAATAATTTTTACACATTGTGAGCCTGGGACTGTGTAAGAATAAGATCGTAATAAAGACAAGAAAACAATAATATCTTTCGAAATATGCATGCAGACCTTACAGCAACAATTTCCGCCTAATGATTCCTTTCAGAACATGCGTACAAAGTTATCTGAGTGCAATGCCAGGAGCAGTCGCTTGTGTTATTATAAGTGATACGAATAACCTGTATCTAAACAATCTTCATCTGGTCGGCTCTTCAATCATGCGGACGGCGTCTTCCTTCCCCCTTGAACTAGGATCATGGTCATCTTTCGCGAGTTGCATCAACGACATTAACGAGTGATATGCTTGAAAACAAGAGCTTGCTTTACGAGTGACGGTGTGCCGCTTAGTTTTTTTTTTTTTCCAAGAGCATCATCTTCCCTCAAGCAGCTTTGGAAATTTATATGAGCTGGCACTGGCAAACGCTGAAGGCAGTAACTGCTTCATACTTTCAGTAATTAATGACCACGAACTCAAATAAGCTTATTGCATTCCAGATTTTAACAGCAGAAGCGTTTGAAAACGAAAAACGTGAGTTGAATTTTTATATTACCTAGTTATATACGAGTGCGGCGCAGTGAACCAAAACATGCCCTATATATATCCACAACGGCGAAAAAAGACTGCCGTTTAAACCCAGAGCTGATAAATCGGCTGTCATTGCACTGGCATTTAACGGGAAATTTGTGAGCGCGCAAAGTTGCGAACAGTCCTACAGTTACCGCGTTCATGCTCTTCTTGTTAACAAAGTCATGACCAAATTGGCCGAACACCTTTCTTACCTTAAGCTCACACAACCCAGAAAAGTGGTCGCTTTCTGTCAAAGTCTGATGAAAACGACCGCCAAAAGGATACGTGCAGGAAATACGTGTCGTAAGGCCAAATTCATACAGAGTAGCAACTTGAAATGCGAGAGTATGGTTGGTCTGTGTAGTTCGCCTCTCATGGTACTTTACTTTCATGCAGCCCTTCGGTCACTGTCGCCGTCTAGCATATATATACAGACCTTTCTTCGTCACAAGTTAGCCTCTCTACCTTCTATTGGAAGAAACCGGGGTAGCCTCGCTTCGTCGTTGCGTCAAAAGGTAACCTCCTGAGGCTTACCAAAGAAAGTTCAGTTCAAGCTGCCCCGTAATAGCCGGCATCAAAGCCTGATTATCAAAGACTGAAAACGCAACAAAGTTCAATAAAAAACAAAGCCTACAAAAAATTTGCTCCAGCTTCAAGAGGTGTAGCTGCGAATCGCGGAAAGACGCTATTCTCACAGCTTGCGACGTTGCCAAGATCCTGCGTATAGAGCTGAGCGCGTTGTGATCTCTTGGAGCCAGAACCTTCTTCTCTTTGAAATAGCTCGGACTGCTCACGACAAAAAGACGAAATACAAGCCACCGCTGAGACGTTTCGCAGTACTGGGCCGCTCTCCTTCTGAAGATAGGCGTACGCGAGTGTTAGACGCTCTTCCACGACCGAGTCGAATAAAACCCGCGGTTCCGCGCTCTGCTCTTTCAGCTCGCGTGTGCCATTGTGCGCGGTGTCTCCAGAGAACTCTCAAACCTAATTCATTTTACCAGAGCTCTTTCATGTGAGCCTATTTGTGTGCACTGAAAGTACGTGTTTCCGTGGAGGAATCCGGCGTAAAAAAGAGTGCTTCAAAACCATTACGACGCCCTGCGTGTTCCTCTTGACACCATACCCAGAAGCTGGACTGACCTGCAAGAGATATCCCTGTGGAGTCCAAGCTGGCGTCCAGATTGCAGCAGACACTCGCTCAAACCTTCCGGACCAAGCTGTTGGCGTGTGCAGTTCGGCGGGGAGAATTGTAATCTTGTGTGCAGTCTGAGCTCTTGTGTGTAATTCCTCAACTTTGCTTGAAGTCACACAACTGAAACGGAATTTCACTCGCGTGGTTTTTAAAGTGATCTTACACTATGGTGCTCGGATTCAGAATGTTTTGCCCGCCCGGATCTTACAGTGTATTGCGAGAAGTAAGTGCTGTCGATGCCGTGACGAAAACGAGTTCGAACTGCGGATTTTATAGAATGCGGTGTGTTCTTCGAGACCAGGGTGATCAACGGGTTGCGCGCCAGCCAGGGGATGTTCCCCTGGATGGTAAGTTTGAATCGTCCTTTCTTGCTTTCTTGTTTCGCTGTAATCGAAGCCCAAGTGATCGTTCTTCTTTGTCATGTTTGGGATTGTGAAACAAGAGAAAAATACTGTGTTCCCGACAAGCATACGCAACACATGGAGTGCCTGCCGTGAAATATGTAGGCAGTTGGTCAAAAGTTTCCAGGGCACAGAGTCGGGTTTCGAGCCAAGGAGCATGGCAGTTCTGAACATCCACGAAGCTAGAAATCTGCGGCATGCCCAGCATTCGTGGACGAAAATTTTGATTATTGGACTATTTAAGGCTACTGTTGTGTAAAATAGTAGGCAATGGTCCATTCTTCCGACGCGTACCAAAATCTTTCTTTTACAGTTTTCCCGTCGCTCGCATGGAGCAGTTAAGACTGACATTGAAAACCAATGGGCGACGTTTTTGACGATAGCAAAAAAGTCAATAGCAAAAAATTTCAAGCCTGCCGTCGGAAGATCTCAGGATATATTCAGTGTTTTAACGAAATCTTATATTATATGAAAAAAAATGCGTTCATAAAGTTTTTCTCGTTGAAGAAACCTTTATTCCGGAATTGTTGGGAATTTATCAAGAACACTCTGATATTCACCCCTAAGGACCTTCGTAGCCGCTATAAGTGCCAGGCTATGTTGCTCGAAATTGGACCCTATGTCCTGGGAACTTTTCACCTACAATTCACCTCCATGCGTTACGTGGGTGTTTCCGTGTACTTACAAGAATGTACACGTTAAACGCATCTGCAGCACATGCATAATTCGTATGCAGTCCAATGCATATTATGTAGCTTGGGTGAGACTGCTCCAGTGCTGCCACAGCAAACGTCATCTTATGCAAGCACTGCTAGTCAGAAAAGATTTCAAGAATGACGCTCAAGTGTCTGAACTTTGTGTATATGATGGTTAAGCACCGTTTTTCACGACGGTTGTAATGCTTCATTCTTAGACTTCTTAATGCGATTGCACTTAAGCATTCGTCTCACAAATAATTTTCGGCTTCTCTGCCACGACATTCTCTGGTTGGTCGAGAGGATCGCGACGTCATCAATCAGTACCACGTGACCACCAGTGGAACAATCATAGGGCACCGCTAGATTCTAAAATCTGAGGACACCTAAAGTTTGAAAATTACACCCGCCCCCCCCCCTTTAAAAAAGTTCCAAAGCAGCTCTAAAATCTTGGAAGTAAGCCAACATAAGATTAGCGGTGGACTGAGGTAGATTAACTGGTGGGATTAGTATAATTACATATGATAATCTAATGGTCTTACAACTTTCTAGAAGGCTATGACTTGCATACCGCATAAAGGCAACGAAAGCGGTTCCAACCGTTGTTTTGTTGGGAAAATCGTGAGAGCAATAGACGCTCACTGTAGACACCACAGCAAGATACTTAAATGCTATCGCATATTCTTGTTTAAGAATGTTATTAAGAAGGTCTCCAATTTTTTTATTATTTTCAGTCCTTGTCACAAAGGCCAAGCCAGATCTTCCTCGTACTGTTCACTCTGCTGCACCAGGCACTTAACGGAAGTAATAAATAAAACACGACTACATTGAATGATGCAGACGTCAATTTCAAGCCAGGCTACAGATTTAACCTAATGAAAATAGTCATTTATCCACACAAGATCGTACTGCCACATCCGTAAACCTCTGCTAGGTTTATGTTGTACATGATATATTACTGTGTGTTGGTGTGCCCTATTGTTTCGGAGTAGCGACTATGGCCCAACATGCGCAAGCCTAAATTTATACCAATAGTTGTGTGAAGGATGCTTCGGCCCGGGTGAATGGCCACACTGCTTTAGCGTACTGCAATTAAATACCACTCCAGAGGGCTTCACTTCAACAAATTCTTCAGTTAAGCGAACTTTTACAAAAACCCCTGCGGATACGCCATTGCATCAAATGAACATATATTTCAGTTGGACACATTTTAGCACACTGTAAACTTTGTTTAGAGGACATTTTGTGTCATTTTCACGGACACGATGAAATCTTCGTCCGCGAAACTTCGAACACTGCGATTCTGGAACTGCTCAATTTGCGAAATTTCGGAGCGCCATACTCTCTCTCGGGGAAATTCCGGACTCTACATCCGGTTTAGTTTTGTACGGCTGAGTTGCTGGCGTTTTGCTTGAGCAGTAACTGAACGTATTGCCTAACGCACGAAGTTGGCAATACTGAATATAAAAAAAATCAGCACAAAACGGTTTCATTTTTTTTAAAGAGCTTTGTGCATATTGCATGTGTAGAGTTTTCAGCACTGTAAAATAAATTCCATTAACAATACCCTAAATGCTCGAAACTTAGTTAAAAATGGGTGGTCGCCTGTCCGTTTCAATTGAGTGATTTTTTGATCAAATGAATGTATTCTTAAGTTTCCTTGAAGTTCGGTCAAGTAGTATTTCACTATATGTCGTAACTCAATACCTGCCATTTTCCTACCTGTGCTTAAGGATATCCATGTAGACTTAACACGTAAAGCAGGGCGCGGGGCTTTATCTGTGATCACGCGATGTCTATTTATTTATTTATTTATTTATTTATTTATTTGTTTGTACAATACTGCCAGCCACCTTTTCGTGGCCAAGGCGGGAGTGGGGTACAATTGCACAGTGTTTTGTCAACAACGAAAAAAGGGGAAAAAAAGGCCTGCAAGCAGGCAGAAAAATTTCTGCGGAACAACTCAAATAATAGGCGAGTAAAAAACACTTTACATTAAAATCGAAAAAAAAACTCTATTTATTCAAAAATGGGCAATGGGCACTGCCCTTACAAAACTGGTCTGTAGACGTTCTATAGACTTCTTATAGACTCTGTTGTCTTCCTATAGATATTTCTTTTTGTATAGTCATAATCTATAGACTGTCTATAGACAAGTCTACTAAAAGTGTATGGCCATAAATCTATAGATTGTCTATAGACTGGCTATAGGATTTGTATTGCCTATAGACTGTTCTCTGGGGTTTGTCTATAAAGAGTCTATAGATTTTATAGACATAAGTATATGGACAGTCTATAGACAGTCTGAAGAAATTTTTGTAAGGGTGGGATAGGCGCAGGCGCGGCACATGAGGGTGATGTGGCGGCGATGATAATAGGAGTACGGTATAGCCATGCCTGTCTGTCCCTTCTTTGCCAAAATATCTGGGAGTTCTTCCAATCAATACACGTCATCCAAAGACGGGCAGGTTGTAGCCATGCCGAAACGTCGTACGTTCTTCAGGTGCGACTTCTGGTGTACATCAACGGATCATCTCCGGCGACCTGCGGAGGCGCCATCATAACACGATGGCACATCCTGACAGCTGGCCACTGTGTCATGCGGTAAGGGGATACCTGAAGTTGTCTTTGACCAAGCACTATACACGCAGTCAGATGTGACTCGCCAATCAACAGTGCAGTATATGACACGCTTAGAGAAAACATGCACACCTATGAGTATGCAGATTGTATACAACTGCTAGTCTATAGTTGAGTCATTTTGTCGGTTTAAGTTTCGGGCGTGTTAAGTAATGCGAAAAAAAGACATACAGTGGAGGTGGACAGGTCTACATAACGTTTGCCCTGTCATCTGTCTAGTGGTCGTGTGTTTGCGCCCCACTTAACATGCTCATATACACAGCGTTTGTGCCGCGCACGCATCTCATTTTATGGATCCTAAAAGCTCCAAATCATATAATTAACAGAAAAAAAGGACATGAGGTTCCATACCATAGAACAAGGAAGGGGCGCGCTAACTTCCACTGAGCGCCAGATAAAAATCGTTTAGTGGAAGTTAGCGCCCGAGCTCTGTCTCTTCCTTGTTGTGCGCTGTGGAACCTCATATCGATTACCTACTAGCCCGAACCCCAACCCTTCTAAGAAAAAAAGGAGGTAACTATAGCAAGGACCTCTACGACTGGGCATTGTATTCCTTTCAAAGACAGATACTATATATGTCTCTCCTTCTACCTTTCTAATATTCTATGATGATGATGATGACGATGGTGATTATGACCACTGCAATAACAAGTTTTACGCAGTGGGTAAAAGCTGATGCTAAAGATGGAAGGCATATACGGCCGAACATTACAGCCCCGCTGAAGAAAGATGTCATTATTTTTCTTTGCTTCTTCCTGATGTCTGATATATGCTGACAACGACTGCGATAAGAACGGCAACGATTCGCACGTAGCGACCACAAGCTGATACCGAAGATCGAGGGCATTTACGGCGCCGCCGACACCACGTCGAAGCACGCGGTGAAGACCCGCATCGCGGCGGTGGCGCTGCACCCTCGCTTCTCGGAGGACCAGTACCACGACGACATCGCCGTGCTGCGGGTGCCCAAGGCGTTCGACTTCGGCTTCAAGATAAGGCCCGTCTGCCTGGACTTTGACCTGGGCGACCTGACCGGAAAGATGGTCACCGTGGCCGGATGGGGAGTGCAGAAGAGCAGTGAGTGACCCCAGCTTCCATATTTAACGCATCACTATATAGGCTTCAAACAGACCTTGTCCCACAGTCACCGCAGCCAGTGGGCTCGCCCCTTACAAAAATTTTCTTAGACAGTCTATATACTGTCCATAGACTTCTGTCTACAAAGTCTATAGACTCTCTATAGACAAACTCTAGAGAGCAGTCTATAGGCAATACAAATTCTATAGACAGTCTGTAGACAATCTATAGATTTATGGCCATACACTTTTAGTAGACTTCTGTCAATAGGCTTTGACTAGACAAAAAGAAATATCTATAAAAAGGCAACATAGTCTACAAGAAGTATATAGACTGCCAATAGACCATTTTTATAAGAGACCGCAGCTCTTCACACCATTATGTCCGCCCCGTCAGTGTACCGACCGATCTACTATGCCAGCAATCACCAACAGAGCTTAAATTTGGAATCTTGGTAAAGTCTAAAAATTAGGGAAACGGAAAATTATGGGCGTACGTTGAGAAACAGAAAGAGTAGATTAGACAAAGACAGCGAGTTAATCATATGCTGTAGCTCAAATCAAGAGAGAGTAATGGACTTGGGTTGTGCGTGCGTTGCGGCGAACTGACAGCCGATGACCCGTTATGGTGATCGAATGGATACCGTGCAAAAAGAAGGTTAGCGTTGATTGGTGGACGGTAAGCAAACAAGAATATTGTATTAGGAAATTCGCTGGTGCAGGGTGACCATGGTTGGGCACGTAAAGTGTGCTTGGAATCAATAGGGGAGGCTTCTGTCCTTCAAGCACCTCAGTTGTCTGATGGTTATGATGATATCAGCGTAGTGCCTTTTTAATAGAGAAAACAGATTGCGGATGCCGTCCAGATATATTGCATCCATATATAATTAACAAGGTCGAAGTATATATCAGCTCCCAGTGTGTGAATGCCTCCCCCCACCGAAACCCTCCCTGGCACTGCTTGGGAGCTCAGTTCTCGGTCGCTCTCTCCTCTACTTTTCTACCTAGCCGAAAGGGGCAAGACCGAATGCCCCTGTCCTCAGCCGTCCACATCGAAATTCAGAGCCCCTGAAGCTGTTGTGGCCACGCGGTCATTCAACCTGTACACATTGGGCTCAGTGACCAGGCTACGGTCCCAGCCCTTAAAACCAGACCTCAGCCTGGATCGACGCACAACCAGACTGTTCTTCGGCGCGTGCCTGAAAGCTGATCGTTACACTCTCTGCAAAAGAGCCGATCGCTCTCAGCGTACAGTCGCGCGTAAAAAAGATTAGTTAATTGTGAGACCCTTAGAAATATTCTTCGCTATGCTCACCGCGCTGCTGTTCTCCTATTTCGACGGTACTTGCCCATTGACGGCGATATAGCCTTGCATGAGAAAAGCGATGAACCAATCGTGACCGGCGAAGAATTCGCGTCACCAGGCGCGGTTGCAGGAATCCGCGAGGGGTGTCGCCACGTGTTCTTCACTTCTGCGCAATTTTCTGGCGTATCAAAGCTCTGTTCTTAGTAAAAATAACATATTTGCCAGGCGAAGTTGCAAGGATCCTACCCGCACAGCCATCCTGTTTGACAATATTTTCAAATTCACGCTCCCCCATCCTAACACCCTTCCCACATCACACCCTTATCCCCTTCACTGTGGCTTCCTCTTCGAAGCGAAGACCCTATTTAATCCACCCTGCAAATGACGACCGCTTTGACCAGATAGATGCAAGTTCTCTTATCGAAACGTTGGCCGAGCAACTGGGCCTCTCCAGTTCTTGTTAATAATAATAATAATAATAATAATAATTGGTTTTTCGGGAAAGGAAATGGCGCAGCATCTGTCTCGTATATCGTTGGACACCTGAACCGCGCCGTAAGGGAAGGATTAAAGGAGGGAGTGAAAGAAGAAAGGAAGAAAGATGTGCCGTAGTGGAGGGCTCCGGAATAATTTCGACCACCTGAGGATCTTTAACGTGCACTGACATCGCACAGCACACGGGCGCCTTAGCGATGGCAGTGGACGTTCAAGATCCCCAGGTGGTCGAGATTATTCCGGAGTCCTCCACTACGGCACCTCTTTCTTCCTTTCTTCTCTCACTTCACTTTGTTTTATGTTGTCAAGAAACCCATCTCCCTGCCATCTCTCTACCATATTTGTTATCACGTGACCCTACTGTATCATCCCAGCATGACTCAGTGTTCCCTTTTAGTGTAGTGTCCCTTTGGAAGCTCCAAGTGGCAGAAACTAATCTGGAGTCCCCAGCTATACAGCGTGCCTCGTAGACAGTTGTTTTTGTTTCTCGTTTGTTTGTTCTGGATGTGCGATTCTTCGTCGCCTTGTAACCCCTGCTTCACTTGCTTCTCTATGCAACCTACCAGGCCGGGGTCCCTCGGATAAACTGCGCTACACCAAGCTGCAGGTGCTCGAGCAGTCGGAGTGCGCAGAGAAGCTGCAGTCGTACAGCTTCAATAAGTCCAGCATGATGTGCGCCTACGCGGAGGACACGGACGCCTGCCAGGTGAGTTTAGACAGGTGCTTCGAAAAGAGTGAGTGATATACAAACAAACCTTCAAGTTGTCCGGTTGCTACGACGTGTTAGCCGCTGTCCAACGATATGTCAGGACATCCACCGGCTCGCGGCACGCATCCCGCAGCCAGTACGTATTGAGTGGGTCCCACGGGATCTGCTGACCTATCAAAGCCAGGCAGATTTAGCGACCCGCCTTGCGAATACAAACTCATCACCCCCTCGGCTCCTTCATTTGGGCAATTTTACTATCCTTTCATCAAGAAAGGAACTCCTCCGGCGCCGCACACGTGCTCTCATCCCTCCGTGTGCGGTAAACCTCCCCCGCGGTCTTACCCGTGCAGAGGAGGTCGCGTTTAGGAGGATCCGGGTCGGGGTTGCCCTCACACCAGCTGTCACTCGGAATGGCCTCAGTACCGAGATTTGTTTCCTCGGCCAGGGTGTCCGATATGTAAACACGAGGACATTGAGGCCGACATTCATCACTTACTGTGGGACTGCCCAGCTCTCAAGCCTACAAGGATCCGGCACCTGATGGTAGCAGGTCTTTCACCAAGCAACCCTGCTTCATACATTGCCTGGACGCAGGGACCGTACCATCGTTCTATACTGGACTTCATCAAATCAGCTAACCTTTTTTTCATTCATTTAATCTCTACTACATCATTCATCACACCTTCACCCATCATTGATGCCCTGGGCCAATAAATTTCGCTTAAAAAATATACAGACTAGGCAGCCATGTTTGTTACAAATAAACATTTGGAAGGAGCGAATGTTAGAAACTCCTGCGCAAGGATTGAGTATTTCACGTTGTTCGGTTCATCTGCCACACGAAACTTTCACAGCAAAGAAGCAGGGGCATCATTTTCAACGATAACTACACCGCCTCAGCAACAGCACAGCTGGAGAAAACATTTCCAATCGCTCCTTGAATAGTTTGTTGTCGCGCTGTTTTTGGCCGAAAGGTTCTGTTTCTACCTCTGCGAGCTGCGACGTCACATGAGAGTACGCAAAACCCCCACAAGTCATGCGCGCTCACAGCAGACAAAGAAGCAACGAATGCGTCACCGTTTTGTGAGCGCACATAAAGCGGCGGTTCTCTGTGCCCTCTTGTGACGTCAAAACCCGCCGAAACTATATTGCGCTACAATAAATTACTTATAGCACACTGAGGCTTATATCTCATCCCTTTATGTCACCACCAAGACCGAGAACATGGTTACTGCCAAGAAACATGAACTTTTAGCGTGCGCTGTTAAGGGACTCATGGGATCATGTACACCTCCCATCAAAAGTATACGGCCCAAAAGGTTTCCTTTTGAGGCCTGGTGCATGCCTCGTTATGCATCCTCAGTGACCCTAATCTATCGAAATAGGAATGGCTTCGCGTCCTCAATCCTCACAAGGTTTGGACTGCTAGATGTACTAGGGAGCCCTGCTAAACAGCTGAGAAGCAAACCCCTTGAGATGTACACTTTTGACGGGGACTGTACGTGTAAGGGGGTCGTGGTCATGTCTATAGTCACCTTACCTATTCATTGAAATAAATAGGCGACATCACCAATGTGATATGCTCGAAGCTCGTTATAACGAAACGGTTTATAACTAAATAATCGATACAACGAAGGAATGGCGATTCCTCTTGGAAGCTCGGTCAACACGGGCTATAATGAAGCTAAACTGTAACGAAGAAATCGGCGGGCCCCTCCAACTTCGTAATAGCGAGGTTCAACTGTATACGTAAATAATGAGACTTACTTAAATAGGTCACGTGACCTGGTCACGGGATTATTACGTAATTTAGTGGAAACGACACGATCTCGACACAAGCGCTTATTGATCCTACAAAAAGATATTTCTGTCGCAGGGCGACTCGGGCTCTGGCGTGATGTACCGCCAGGCCCACCGATACATCCAGGTGGGAATCGTGTCGCACGGCGTCGGCTGCGCGCAGGGCATGCCGGGAATCTACGTGCCCGTCAACGTCTACAAGGAGTGGATCCTGCAGACCATCGCCGACCAGAGCGCCTTCAAGGAAATCGGAGGCCGGACAGATGGAAGCACTTGAAGCACTCCGCCTGTCCTATATCATCGAAGACGCAATAAACGAAACGCGGCGCGGCTGTACAGAGAAACGAGTGTTTTTGCACAGCCACAGCTGTACAGGCACCGCTGGGCGAAATCACGTTGGGTTTCGTCCAAGCCTCGTCCCTTTCTCTCATTTCCCTTGCTTACCCTGTTTTATACGAACCGATGAGCGACCTTGCGACCTTGGGTGACCTCAACCGTGCGTGACATACGCCTACCCTGCACTCCTAGCCAAAAACGGCCGCCACCCAACCGAACCCCATACTAATTACCGTAATAATCTGTCTGTGACAGCACGAAGGGCACGACAAACCAGAATGAAAAGCACGAGACACAATGTTTTACTGAGAGCTGGATACTGCCCTGTAAGTAAAGGTATTTAACTATTTCCTTAAAGTGAGAAAATTGGCTGTATTTTGTGGGTGTTTTGTGGGTGTAAACTATCTTGGTACAAAAACTATTAGGTCTAAAATTTAATCTGATACATCAAAATGAAGCCAACTGAACAGACTTCTTAATAATATGAGCTTCGTTAAAAACTTCCATGCCTTATTATGAATCTTAACTGCGAATTTAAGGTTTTTAGATAGAATCTGAACAAAACTTACAAATATATGCTGGTATCCAAGAAGAAAAAATTCAAAGAAACTGGAAAAAGTCGCCAGAGAAACTTAAGGCTGCTTATAATAAGAGAGTAAATACTCAATGGCATCCACCCAAACACAGCCACACGGCTACAAAGAAAAGCTATACAGCATTTCTCAGAAACTTCGCTGTTAAACAAAAATTCTTCCTGGTCTGAGGTTCGAGCCCGGGACCACCGCTTCAAAGAATCAGTAGCTCTGCTAACTGATCAGTAACTCGAAGTGGGAACAGTGTTGCTCAAGTGTTTAGGGGAATCCCCCAAGGTGGTGTAGAAGACTGCTTATGTCTGAGAAGGAGTAAGCCTGCCTCTCACTTTCTGAGCGCAGTCACCGCGCGCTGCGGCGTGATGTAACCCGATGCCATGAAGCTGGCAATTCAACCTCTTTATGGCTCTACGCAGCCGCCGCAGCACTCCTTCTGATCTGCACGCTGATGTGTATTAAGATTTTTTTATGCGATAGCTAATAGGTTAATGCCCAGATATGCAGAATTGGGCTTTTTCTACCTCATAGTCATAGATCCCTGGGGGTCCTCATTCCACTTCTGACGCAGTGGTGTAACGGTTAAGCGGTGCGCCACTTCCTAACGATGGTAGGTGCTGCCACCGGTGTTACTTGTGCGATCCGAGTTGAACCAAGCAACCTCGGGCGACCAATCATTAATTTAACTACCACCTGCCAGGTTGCATACGGACGCCGTATTTTATGGGTACCATCGAGCGTCACCATACGCACACGTATTTTCGCTTAATGGATCAAGTGAGGCTTACCCCTTACTAAACACGCGTTCACCGTCATCGAGATAATTTCGATCAACTTGGTTACCCGAGCTTCCTCCTATTGGCGGCAGCCTGCGCTATGCCTCTCCGAAGTTACCGCAGCTTACCCGAGTTACTTTGTGGACAGAAAGCTTGTGCGAACACTTTCAGTACACGCCACGCATGAGGCGAGTAATGCGTACGCATTAATAAAATAAAGCTGATTAATTTTTCGCGTCTGCCGAGTAATAAGCAAAGAGGACATCACGCCACTGGAGGGACTCATGGAGGGAGCCTTAAGGTGGGGTTTAAGTGTGCTCCTAAATTCTTTTCGCGCTTAATATCCGGCCCTGCATATTACCCGCAGCCCTAGTTTGAACCGTCATGACAAAAGAAAAAAAAAAGAAGTCTTCCTCGTACATATATACCGGCAGTAAGAACGACAGTGCACTTTTATGGCCGGCAAAGACAGCTGACCCTTAAGCAAGAACAAAGTTATCTAGGAGATGCTCCCTGCAGTGTTCACTCTGACTGCATTCGACCACCTCGGTGCTTGTTAAGGAACTCCATGAGGCTGAACTGAATCCGAACCTCTCTGCTGCGGTGTCCCTCGTTGCTTATGTGCAGCTGCAGGACGTTAACCCTGCACACTGCCCCACACGCAACAAGCCGCACGCCATACCACACCCCTCCATACCATACCGTACGATACCATACCACACCATACCATACAATACCGTACAATACCGTACAATACCATACCACACCAAACCATACCATTCCACACCACACCATACCATACCGTACCATACCACACCATACCATACCATACCATAATCACAAAGTGAACAAGCAAGGGAAAACCTCTGGGTGCTTGCCAACGTTTCGACAAGAGTAGTTGTCTTGGTCGAAGACAAGACGAAGACGAGTCCACTTGTCGAAACGTTGGCGACAAGAGTACTTGTCTTGGTCGAAGACAAGACGAAGACGAGTCCACTTGTCGAAACGTTGGCAAGCACCTGAGGCCTTCCCGTCCCTTGTTCACTTTGAGATTCTCAAGAACCCCCTGATCAACCTCTCTCTACCACGGTTACCATACCATACCATATACGTAATTCAATCACGGTTGTAACTGTCATTTTTTGGAGCATTGTCTTTGCTGATAAGGTTTCGCCATGTTCTGGGCCATACAGTTCTTGAGCGCCATACCTCCAGAGCATGACATTCAGTCTTCAATGATCCAACGTTCGCAGACGATCTAAGGGAAGCTGTGCACTGCTTTGATGCAGACCATCCCCTCGGAAATGCGCGTAACCTCGCAGCCTTACTTTTAAATTTTTAGATCGCAATTTTCAGCGCGAAAGTGATACTTCATGACGTCTAACCGGCCCGTCGAGCTTGTGTGAAGCTTCACCTTGAGGGTGACCTCGGACAAACCATAAATAAACAAAATAAATATTGCCGTGACTGGGTGTGGAACCCGCGGCGGCGCAAACAGATTCACTGGCCACTGCACGAAAGCACTCTACTGTCGCCGCAGCCAATCACGCTTCGTGTTAAACTGCTACAGACTCTCGCGCTGTGCTTTGCACATCGTCGTCTTCTTCAAATAATACTACTATCGAACTAATATGCACTCTCTTGCGCTGTGGATTGCACATCGCGGTCTTTATCAACTAATACTACTATCGAACTAATACCGTGGCGCTCGACAGACAACAATGGAGTGCGCATTTGCGAGGAGATGGCTAGCAAAAGAGGATTTTTTTGCTGAACCGACCTGTCCAATTCGCACACGACTTAGAGTGGCGATGGTTGTGGTGGTAGTGGTGTTAATGTACAAGCGGGAGTAGCTTTACAGTAACCTGTCGGCAATTTCTCCGACTGAGCCACAGGTTTTAATGATTGTTTCATAAGACCAGTGTCCTCTAAAAACTTCAAGAGTGATTTTGACATTGATCGCGCTCAGCTCGGGAGCCCTCCAACATTCTAACGGAACGCTAAAACGTTCCTGGAACGTTCCAACGGAACGTTCAAACTCCTCACGATGCCCAGGAGTGCCTACTCTGGTCACAAAAACGCTGACACGCTAAAAAGAAATGGTTCACGTCACCCACAACAGTACAGTTTAGGCACATAGCTGAGGTGGCGCGGTGAAGCTGATGAATCCAACCCGGCCAATAGGCGGAGTTCGTGAGCAGGCGATGCAAGAGTAGCTCTGTCGCGCGACAAGCCTTATCTAATGCAAGGGATGTGCAGAACCGGCCGAAGTTTCGGACAGTGATGCACCGCGCACTAGCTGAGAGTGGCCTGCGCCGACGGTCGACAGGCACTTGCGACGCTAACGTCTTGAGAAACTTGCACCTTCTTCGGCAGATCGCGGCGTGTTGAGCGACGGTCATCTAACGATGCACCTAACTTTCAGTCACGGGCCTCTGTTGTCAGCGTTATGCAGGAGACGTCGCCTAGGAAAGCTACGGTGCAGTAGCAGCAGAATCCGCTGCTTAAAACGGAGCAGTGCAGAGAGTGCGTATGAATCGGTGATGGAAACGCTTCGGCTGGGGCGAGCGGCTTCCCGCTGGGGACACGCACGATATAGCCGTGAAGTAAATGATGATACTCGTAAGAGCAGACAGACAGAATTGTTCACATTTTCATGAGACAATGTTCTCGCAGTATAAGAGAATACAACGCATATTCACTATTTAGTGCACACCACAGGAGAAGGGAGGGGGGGGGGGGGGGGGGGCAGGTGCTGGAATAGTAAATGTCTCCCGTCACTCGACATGCTTGTTCTCGAGTAATAATAATTGGTTTTTGGGTAAATGAAATGGCGCAGTATCTGTCTCATATATCGTTGGACACCTGAACCGCGCCGTTAGGGAAGGGATAAAGGAGGGAGTGAAGGAAGAAATGTGTGTCGTAGTGGAGGGCTCCGGAATAATTTCGACCACCTGGGGATCTTTAACGTGCACTGACATCGCACAGCACACTGGCGCCTTAGCGTTTTTCCTCCATAAAGACGCAGCCGCCGCGGTCGGGTTCGAACCCGGGAACTCCGGATCAGTAGTCGAGCGCCCTAACCACTGAGCCACCGCGGCGGGTCGTTCTCGAGTCGACATCCTTACGTTTTGTCTGCTTTGCACGAGCTAACTCTGTTCGAACTACACCTTTGTGCAGCGGCGCAGGACGCTGGCACGGTGATGGTCCTGAGTGCCCTGAATACCGTGTCCCTGGAAGACGTGAGGGCCAGAGCCCCACACTGCGTCCTCTGGCAACAGGTGTGCATCCTCCGGGACAGGTCCCTCACCGAGTCCCTGGTCAAGAGGGCCGCCGCTCAGGGTTACGCTGCCATCGTTGTCCCCGTAGATGCGCCCGTACCAGGCGACGCCGTCTCCCAGTTCGCGTTCTCCAGCCGCCTTCCAGAGGGCGCCAGGTTGGCTTACGTTTCTAAAAAGTTGTCTAATAGAATAAACCTTTTCCTCTTGTTCTCCAAGCGGCCAGTTTTGGGCCGTGGTACTCAATAGTCAGCTTCTGGCAACTGCTTGAGAAGCTAACTGTTCGCACGTGAAGGGCACCTTGCAATCATGGAGTAGTAGTAGCAGTAGTAGTAGTAGTAGTAGTAGTAGTAGTAGTAGTAGTAGTAGTAGTAGTAGTAGTAGTAGTACTAATAGTAGTAGCAGTGGTTTATTTAAAATAACCTAAGTTAATAATAACAGTAAGATAATAGATAAGATAAGATAATAATAATAATAAAAAGGAAGGAAAAGATTTTACAGTGATAGCTGTCGTCGCCGTCGGCGTAACCGCTCGACTTGGGTGTGTTTAAGCCTGCGGATGGCTCTGTTTGGAACAGCCGCCTGCCAGTGCAGGTGTGCATCACGTGACCACTAAAGCAGTGGTCACGTGACTAAACGCATAAACTAAACGCCTAAACAGCTATCGCGGAATCTCGCGTTACACTCTCGTAACCGTCCCGTAAGTTTCTTTTTTTTTTTTGCTGGTCCCGGCATCTGCCATCGGTACGGGAAGTATACCTGAGCTGGGGCAACGGAAATAAAGGAATAGCAGGCAGACTGGAGAAATGAAATGAAAGAAGTGAGGGGACAGGAAGAAAGGATATGGGGAAGGAGGTAATATTTAAAATTATTCTATTTGCACAATAATATATGCACAGGTCGGGCGCGTGTGATGTCCACAACCATGGAGGGAACGCGATAGAATTTGCAAATTGATCCTAATAAGCTTTACAGACGGAGAATATATAGGTTCGTCCGGTTTAACAGAACTCGGAAGGGCAGCTTAGGCCTTCAACAAGGAAGCGGTTCTCGTCAGCATCCACCTATATTTTCCTTAACACCCCTGGAACACATTCGAGCGCACTCCTCCCGCATCGCATGCGCGTTTCAATCACCCTGCGTGTCAATTGGCCCGCTTTGTTTTTGAGGCTAGTGTCATCTAAACGCCAATGTGATATGCGCGTGGCTTCCTCAGATATTCGTAGCATTTATGCGTGGAACAAGTAATCTTCGGCCGTTCAAAAGAAAGCTGGATTTGGAATGAACTGGATTTGCAGGTACAGCTCATCATCGGATAAAAGTCTCTGCAACGGTGAAGCCAGCGTTTTTACTCAAACCATCGCGACAATTTCTTCCTCAGTGCCGTCAGATGTGATGTATTATGTGCAATAAAGACATCAGGGGTTCTGATGCTGACGTATGGGGGATAAAAAGTGTTAACTGCCTTCAAGGATTCAACATAAAGGAGCCACTCCTGCACCTGGATACTGTAGTTTGCTTCAAAATCACGCCACAGCCGTGACACGCTTTCGGAGCAGAAACCCAATCAGCACAAGTAATCAGTCCAACATTGGAAATGTATTGGCAAAGGCTGGCCCTGTAAAGTATCGGTGTGACGCCATCCATTGCCAATATTGGGCCAATTACTTGTGTTGCTAGGAAAATAATTCGATTGGTACAGTGGCCAAGAACATGCAAGCCATTTTTCAGTGAGTGAAAATAAAACCAAATACGAACAACCTGAAATCAACTGTTTAATGGGTAACCAGCGATAAAACTTGGCTATTTCATTAAGCGCTCCACCATATGTAGGCCAGGAGACCTTTTTCACCACGAATTCGCTTTTCACTGGTCACTAACTACTTACACCTCAACGATCGAGTCTGAATTTTCTAACCATTCGCTCTCAGTTTACAAACGCTGCGAAAGGCGTGGCCATCTGACCAAGCTGTTGGTCACCACGAAGCACGAAATGACAGGCACCCAAGCATTGGAAATGTATTCGCAAATGCTGGTCCTCCAAATTACCAGTGCGGAAGCATCTTTTTTACAATGTTCGGTCAATTACCGGTGCTGCTTGGGAATCTCTAGATCCGGAGAGGCTGCCTTTGGAAACTCGGCCTATAGCAACGTTTAACGCTAGAACCTTACCAAAAGAACCTATAATCTCAGTGTCGTTCGAGCACCTACAAGCTATTAAACTGGTTTCCATAGAGCTTGTCAAGGTTTGGCAGAATAATGATGCATACACAGCACTGAAAGTACTGGCATTTTTTTTACACTAACGAAGACTTTTTGAAGGAGAGAGCACGGAGAAGGCTTATTTGCCCTTAAAAAGAAAGCACGGAAGAATACAGAGAAACCTTTCAAATAAAGAAAGGATAGCAGTATCTTAATAATTAGTTTTTTAGGGAAAGGAAATGGCGCAGTATCTGTCTTATATATTGTTGGACACCTGACCCGCACCGTAAGGAAAGGGATAAAGGAGGGAGTGAAAGAAGAAAGCAAGAGAGAGGTGCCGTAGTGGAGGGCCGGAATAATTTCGACCACCTGGGGATCTTTAACGTGCACTGACATCGCACAGCACACGGGCGCCTTAGCGTTTTGCCTCCATCAAAACGCAGCCGCCGCGGTCGGGTTCGAACCCGGGAACTCCGGATCAGTAGCCGAGCGCACTAACCACTGAGCCACCGCGGCGGGTAGCAGTATCTTACATAAACTGTTTTCGGTTAAGTGGGCGTTGTACGTTTCATTTAAAAGCTCTTGCCGTATTATATACAATAAAGCGTAGTAAGCGATAGAAACTGAGCGTAGTACTATCTGTGTAAATATATCACATCATAGAGAGGAAACGGACGAAAAAATGTCATACATATCTGGAAACGGCAGCGCAGTACACTACCTTGACGCAAAAATCTTCGCAGCTTTGCCAACATGCAGGCTTCATATGCGAACCACACGAGCAGTGCCGAAACGCATCACAACTCTTACTGGAGCGGCATGGAGGTTCTACGCACGGCTACTCTCGCCGACAATAGACGCTTTTAGCATACCGGATACGCATACCGGTTTACCGGAACCCTCTCGCGGATGCGCAGAGGCATTGTTGGGGGTGAGGGGGAGCCACTGCACATGCGCAGCCGGCATCCGGTAAACTGGTATACGTCGCCGGTAGTACGTCTCCGGTATGCTAAAAACGTCTACTGACTGGTTGTGCGGCCTCTCTGATCTGCCCGTGATCGTGAAGGGTGTCCTCACCGGTGAGTGAAAGCGCTTGAAGCGCTTTCAGAACGACGATATGCGACTGTTTTGTGACTCCATGCCAGAAACTATCATAAGGATTGTCATAGGCTTAACTACATCCACTGCAGGACAAAGGTCTCTTCCACATCCGTCCAGTTATCTTTGTCAGGTGTCAGCTGCAGCCATCTTATTTCGGAGAACTTTATCTCATCCGCACGACTGACTGTCTGCCACCCTGTTACGCTTGCCTTTTCTTCGAATCCGAAAATGCGCAAACTGTGAGTAATATACACGAGAACATGAAGGAACTTGCCAATTGACAGGCCTGGACGTCAATGAGCATTTTAACCTGAAATGTGGGCACTGTTCCATACAATAATGATGTTAACTCAATGTAATGTGAACATGTCTCGGTGTAACAATAGGTTTATATCCTGAATCAGAAACTGCACACAATAAAAACCCCTTTCATGCAAGCTTTTTATTCACAGCAAGGCATAAGCCAAATGCAAAAATCATGGTACAGCAAATATTAACACTGCATTCCCTTAGCAATATGCCATATTACATTATACTAGATGAACTGGTGGATCTAGCAGAAAAAATATGCTTCACTGAAAAATAAGTATGCATTTTAAAAATAAATTCAAAACTTATCTCGATGATATGATCTCGATAATATGATCTTCTAGATAATACGAACTAGTAAAATGCCCTGGCCAGAGTGCAATGGGTAGAGCTTCCGATGTTACAAACTCCCACCCCACTGTGGATGATAAGAATGCGCAAGACTTGTTGCCCGTACATCGTCGACACCAGCCAGTCAGGTGGTGTTCACTGCGAGTAGCGAGCGGAGGCATGCGGCCCGTATATCGCCGCCGTCACAATCTCCAGTCACACGGTATGCGCCGCACGATCAGCACAGCGCTGACATCGCAAGTCAGCGCTAGCGCACGGCAGTAAGTAAACCCCGCCAGACAAAAACACCGTGCGACCAGCACAGCCGCAACGTCGCAAGTCAGCGGTTGCGCACAGCGGTAAGTAAACCCCGCCAGCCGAAAACAGATTTGTGAAAATTCTGCACATAAATTTTGTTCATTCTGTATGATACGAATATTTTTCGTGACCCCGTGAAATCCGTATGATCTAGATTCCCCTGTACCACACATTGTGTGGTTTTCCAAAGGCAGCTTCATAAACACTTTTGCCAGTGCAAGCATACAAGTCAAAAAAACACGCAGCAAAACATTACTCCAAATTCACCTGAAACCATCCAACACAGCAAATCTGTCCATGGACTCCTTCTAGACACCACTTTCACTTCACAAGCATAAAATGAAAAATGGTTCAGCCTAAAATTTTATCACATCTCCAAACCCTTCACAGATATTATGGCCGCAAGACACATTACATAGTCCTTGTCAATGTGCCCTAATGGTGCTTCATGACGGAAGGGCATGACAGCGCAACAAAAACCTTGGAGCTGAACTACTTGATCGATGCCACAAGCAAACAGCTGCCAGCAGGTGCTCCACCGGATGCTGGATGAACAAGCCACGAGCTTTAGGAAACAGCGAATGCCATTCGGTGACAGTTCTGTACACAGTATTTCAACTATAGGTTGTCCTGGAGCAAAAGTGGCATTAGACTGGTTTTGCACGCTTGTGGGTTTTCACATGTGAGTTCAAGCCCGCCTTGACAGAGAACACCATGGGGCACAGTTCGCACTGGTACGGCTTCTCGCCTGTGTGGGTACGAAGATGCCCGTTGAGAACGGTCTTCGTTATAAACCTCTTGCTGCAGTGAATACACTGGTATGGTTTTTCACCTGTATGGGTACGAACGTGCTCCGTCAAGAAGTTCTTCCTTGTGAAGCTCTTGCTGCAATGAGTGCACTGGTATGGCTTTTCGCCAGTGTGAATACGAAGGTGAACTTTTAGTGTGTTCCTCTCTGTAAACGTCTGCTTGCAATGAACACACTGGTAAGGCTTCTCCCCTGTGTGGGTGCGCATGTGCTTTTTGCGGCTGTCACTCCTTGTGAAGCGCATGCCGCAGTGACCGCAGCGGTATGGCTTTTCGCCCGTGTGAATGCGGAGGTGTTCAGCCAGGATGCGCTTCTGTGCAAACCCTTTGCCACAACGGTCGCACATATATGGCTTCTCCCCAGTGTGGATGCAGAGGTGGTGCATCATTTGGGTGTGCTTATCAGTGTCATAGCCGCACTCTGAACACACCAACTGCCGCCCTCCTGTGTGCGGTTCTTTTCGAGGCAACGAGTCGCGGTTGCTCTGAGCGGTGTCCGAGCCTGCATAGTGAATGAAAGCACGTTTTTTTAAAAACATCCTCTTTGTGCATGTTTTCTGTAAACTGTACATAATGAACAGCTGGATCATATCTCAAGATAATAGTATTGCTGTCACATATAAGCACCTTCGAGAGTTGAAAGCAGATTTGGCACTGCTGCATGTCCAATTCAATCGCAATTGAGCTTTTCAACCCTAGTTAAACGCTACTACCCTTGTGCTCAGGAAACATTCAAATAAAAACTAAAAAGTGGACAGATGATTACGGCAGTCGATAATACGAAATTTGAGTGCAGCTTTAAGCTTCTTGACAGCAGAACAAGCCAATGACCTGTCAACACAATTCGGACTCTACTTCAAGGCTGAGTTCGAATGTTGCAAGAAAACTAAACGTGAATTTAGTGCGAACAAAATCTGCAATAGGATCATGCAGACCTTCCACAGCACAGCTGATGTGGGAGATTTTTGCAATTTCATGAATTTTTTTAATGCTATGTGAAGTACACATCATTTTATTCACGGACACAGCACATATTTTCTCTATCTTGGTTTAAATTACATGTTTCCTTATTCATAATTTGCAGCACGTCTTTTTTGTTAGGAATGTCTTTCAGAGATGAAGCCTCAAGGCCTATGACAATGAGCGCTTATTTACAGGTCCCCCCAATATGAAAGGGAATGAAGTTTTAGCATTCAATTAATGAGTGCTCTATATTTACGAGAGAAAAGCACACTTCTTCCTGTTTTATAACTAGCCTTCCCCTTAGCTTATAATACCCAAGTCATTTTAATCTTCAGTAAAGACATGGCAGAAAAATTCATTTTATGCAAACTGGTTGTTCCCTTTCATATTGGAAGGGCCTGTACTCTGTCGTAGAATGTTCAATCTCTTCTATTAATAGCCAGATTGACAATGCATGACCTCCAGCGTCAATATATATCTTATGTGTCTCTAGGCCATCTAGGTTAACTAAGCCGTTAGCAACCTTGACCTTCAAGGTAAGTATGTAAGTTTTTGCTATGCTCAACATTGTGAATGCCTTGTACAACCTCTGGTTTGAAACCACAAAGATGAGTCGTATTGCCGTTTGGGCTCCGTATAACAGATTTTGTTGTTAAAGGGGCTGCGAAACACCGCTTGAACGAATGCCGGTTACGCTTCAGTTGGATTCTTTATGTCACACAGATGCTGACTCAAAAAGAATTATGAAAATCGATGCATAGGAACAGGAGTTATTCAATGAAGAAATTTCAAAATACAAGCAAACAAAATGCTGCTCTCAACTCTATTTTCGCACAGCTTCCCATTCCCATTTCACTCTCCCAATGACAACACGCAGGGTGACAAATCAAAACAGCCCATCTGAGCACGTGGCGGAAGTTTGCATTCCATGGTTGCCTGTTCTTTGTAACTCGTTCATGCCAAGGCTGGCAGCCCCGTTTGCACGGTTACAGCAACGATGTGAACGCTCAGCTGACCCAGCAATGCTTCACCGTCACGTCGACGGCGCAGAAGGGAACACTGATCAGTGATCAGTGATTCTCTTATGGATCCGAACTCGAGTGCAAGATACTGCGACGCTGTGACAGCCTGCGCAAAATATCAGACACATTTAGCATAGTGCGTACTGCTACTGCTTATCGCCAACCATCGCTCGTCCCTCCAAGCGCGCTGGTTGGTCACGGCGAGCAAGGACCACGCGCTGTTGACGGGAACGTGGCGCCACCTGGCGCCGCAGCCCGGTGATCCTCCACAAGCTGACGATGCGCACTGCCTGCTAAATGTGAAACGAACACATCCTTCCTTGGGACCGAAACGAACGCTTATAGAGTGCAATGGCTCGATCGCATCGATTCCGCAAAGCCGCTCTCAGATACATAGAGAGTAGCCATAAGTGTTTAGTGCTAGGTCGCAGGACGTTTACAGCGAGGCGCAAAGTGCTTCGATGAAAAAAGTAGCCAGTGCCTCTGGTGGCGTGTTTTTGTTTTACTTGATTTACAGTGCTTTTATCTAGGGCAAACAAGCTGATTTTGTTAAAGTAATATAAAACACAAAAACTTGACAAAACGTATCTCTAGTTATTAACCCAATTTGCAGAATATTTACTCTTTGTCGAATCATAAAGCTCGTCCTCCGTGATGTCATATCCGCTGCTAAAAACCACCACTGTATGGTGACACCGTCAGCGCCACGAATTCGTTTTTGCGAGCTAATTAAAATATTAAAAAACGCAGTATACGCGGTACGACCAATGCTAATAGCATCACTATAACTCATTCTATGCAACCAACAGGTAAAAAAATGCACTGAAAATGTGTTTCGGAGCCCCTTTAGAGCAGCCAAAGCTTTGTTGCAGTTGTCAGTGAAAGAGCAGTGGACATGATAACAACAGCAAACACTGAGACAATCATTGAGAGGATTGTAAGAATGGCTTGCCCATGACTAATCCACAGATTAATCCAGTGGAGGTGCACTCAGTGAAAGTGTGAGATGGCGGCTCCCATCCTGAAAAACAAATTAAAAGAGGAAATACAACGTCTCTGACAAGGAACTTCCTTTATCCCTTCTCATACGTCCTTTTCCATCACTTTTTCTGGACGGACACTGTCCAGGATGTTGCCAAGGTGAAGTTGCTCACTGCATCAGCAGAATATCTAGCTAGGTCTGTGGAAGTGAATACTAATAAAGAAAGAGGCTGATACTAGTGCTTCTATTCAGATCACTGACCAGTGCTGACCAGCTGCTAAGGATTGCATTCACTTAAAAATTGCCGATCTTTGAAAAACAACTATTTTCTTTGTAACCACATAACAGATGTACACAACATAACACAAATGTAATTTTTTTTTTTAGATTCAGAACTACACAGGCTATCAGGAAGAGAAATAAACAGTCTCTTCTCATCATCATCATCGGCCTGACTACGCCCACTGCAGGGCAAAGGCCTCTCCCATGTCTCTCCAATTAACCCTGTCCTGTGCTAGCTGCGGCCACCCTATCACTGCGAACTTCTTAATATCATCCGCCCACCTTTCTGCCGGCCCCTGCTACGCTTGCCTTCTCTCGTCTGTCACTCTCTAATGCAGAAGGCATGGGATTTGTGAAACGCTTGATTCGTTTCTCGTGCTGCTGCTTGCTATTGAGAAGCATTTGATGTTTGGGCACATTTAATAAACACTAGCATGAATTGAGGGCAACAAGTGTTGGAGAAGAGCCAAAACAAGCGGTTTATCACAACAGCTTGATATTAGGATTATGCAAAAAAGCAGTTTTCAAGAAGCATTCTTCTCATTGATACATACTACCACTAAAGATTTTGTGTTTATGGGAAACGTGAACAAATCATTGCCCCAGCATCCACCGGAATGTTTACATACACCAAAATTTATGTATTATTTTTAATGTCGAGAGCACAAGACGGCAAAAAAACAAAAAACTAGGCCAACCTAACAAGAAAAGAATTTGATTATAGGGCAGGTCAACCACAATGAATTGAATGACCAGCTGCTAAGGATTGCATTCACTCAAATATTGCCAGCTATTTTCTTCGTAAACTGGCCAAAGCAACGACCCCAGCACGACGAAAAAGCTCAGGCACAGAGATAATTGCCAACACAAGCTCATTTCACAAGAGTTATCTTGCAGCAAATAGGAGTGCAAAACCAAACATCATGAACCCACCCCCCCAAAAAAAAGATCATACCACGCTAAATCAGGCAAGCTCGAACACTCTTCTAGGTCCACTGATGCATACAGCCATGGAGGTAGTACACTTGCTCAATTCCCAGTAATCAGAGCTGCAGTGCGGCTTTGTGCCCACCTACCCCATATGTTGAAATCATCAGGTGTGCTCCTGTCCAGCCGTCACAGTAATGGTCGGCCCATGACGATGCAGAGCTTTTCACCTGCAAACTTTCTTTAGTCCCCAGTCCCTGTGAAATGAGAGACGTTTCATGCATATCACAGAAAACCAATGCTGATGAGATCCATGCACGGCCGATTCAAACCTTCCACAAGAATTCAGTGTAGTCATGATCTTTTGGAAGGCAAATTCATGAGCTTGAAGACAAGTGCTTTCCAATGAGCCAATAAAACTGCTACTGTAGGTGTGATGTAGTACAGTGTTCAACGCCCCAAAGCTGCACACAGCTGCACACCACCTGTAAGGGACACTGTAATGGAGTGCTCCATATTAATTTCGAAAACCTGGGGGTCTTTCATGTGCAGCGACAGCCCACAACACACGGGCGTTTCTGCATTTCGCTTCCACCAACATGTGGCTGTCGAGTACTGGTTCTCAGCAGCCGAAAGCCGCGGCGGGAAGGAAGGAAGGAAGGCCTCAGACGTTGCTGGCACATACCCACTAAGGGGCAGTGGCCAAGACACAGGTGGTTAATTGCTGGATACAGGAAAGTTTTGACGGGAAAAGGAGTGGTAATAGTATGTAGTCTGATAGATTGGAAGACGGAAAAACAAGGGTCCTGTTAACTTGGAGGTCGAAGACGGGACAATGGCTTAATGTGCATAATAGTACACAATGCCTGTAATGTTTCAATGTCGTACTGACTGAGAGCGGGAAAAATAAATTAGAATGGGAGTCACTGCGTTTCTTGAAGAAAATTTTTGCACAGCAGTGCGCACACTCCAGTCGCTTCGTCCAAGCAAAGAAGCGCCAATGGAAAGAACAACCGCAGAGGACACAGGCAAGCCCAGTTGATGAAATGGAAGTTGCAAAAGACGCTTCCTCAAATGAGAGAAGCGGTGGCAGAACAGCAGGAAGTGATCTATTGTCTCAGGTTCGGCACAAAAAGGGCACAGTAGGGAAGCCGCCAGGCCAGATCTGTGAAGGTAGAAATTTAGGAGGGGAACCCGGCAACGCAAGCGCCTGAAAGAGACCTCTAGTCTGCATGAGCGCCAGTCTTTGCTACTCCAAGGATGCAGAAGATGCTGATATTCGGGAGATGATGTAAGAGCCGAGGCAGCAAATTCCTGAAATATTGTGTAGCTGTGAAACCTCGCCGCAGCTGTATATGCACGCGTTGGCAGGACAGCAACAATTGGGCCGCAGAGAGAGGCTCTTGCTAAGGAATCTGCAACCTCATTTAAGTGAAAGCCCGTGTGACCTGGTACCCAAAGTAGCCTTACCGAATTTAGATGGAGCGCAATCAGGAACTTAAAGAGGCGTAATAGCAGAGACTCAGTGAGTGAGGATAATGAAGAGCAAATGGACAGAGAGTCTGTCATAACCACGACCTGGGAAACGGTAGTTTCTAATTTTTGTAAGGCTAAGATTACTGCTAATAATTCAGCCAGAAAAATGAGTGAAGTCAGGAAGACAGACAGAAAAAGACCAATCCAATGAAGGCGAAAAAATTCCCACACCTGCCTTTTCCCGATCCTGGGAGGCCTCGCAGGATCGGTAGCAATAAGAACATGAGAGGGAAAGGACCTTAGGTGGTCCTTTCCTTTGCAGCGGGAAGGGCTGCAGCTTTGCATTCGATGGGAAAATGCCATCGAATTCAATCTGGACAGATTATGAGTTGTTATACACTTGGCGGACATCTGTGAAATAAATATTTATGGGATCAAGGAGGGACTGCACGTAACATATCTGCGGAGTATGAAAACGAGACCAGGAGGCACTAAAAAAGGCAGAAGGTTGACTAAGAAATATTATACTGGAAGCGTGAAGAGGTGAGTCGCACAATTTTAAAAATGTTTGAGCTGTCAAAAGGCGAGACCTAGCTGATAACAATGGGATTCGTGCCTCAAGGTGCAGAACAGCATTGGCGACATATTTTGGAAGCCCCAGACAAAGGCACAACGCCTCACGCTCCAACAGCACAAGAGGGCGAAGTTTATAGGCAGGAGCTCCTGAGAATAAAACACACCTGAACTCCAAAATTGGGCGGACATACATTTTTGCTGAGTCACTCAGGGGGTGAACTGCAAATCATGATCAATGAGTTAGACAGGCAGAGCAGAATGATGGGTCTAAAAATTAACATGCAGAAAACCAAGGTAATGTTCAATAGCCTAGCAAGGAAACAACAGTTCACAATTGGCAGCGAGAGCCTGGAAGTTGTGACGGAATACGTCTACTTAGGGCAGGTAGTGACAGCTGATCCGGATCATGAGAGGGAGATAACTAGAAGGATAAGAATGGGGTGGAGCGCATATGGCAAGTTCTCGCAGATCATGAGTGGCAGTTTACCAATTTCCCTCAAGAGAAAAGTGTACAACAGCTTTATCTTACCGGTACTCACCTATGGGGCAGAAATGTGGAGGCAACGAAAAGAGTTCAGCTTAAGTTAAGGACAACGCAGCGAGCCATGGAAGGAAAAATGATAGGTGTAACATTAAGAGGCCAGAAGCGGGCAGAGTGGGTGAGGGAACAAACACAGGTTAATGACATCCTAGTCGAAATCAAGAGAAAGAAATGGGCTTGGGCAGGGCATGTAATGCGAAGGCAAGATAACCGCTGGTCCTTAAGGGTAACGGAGTGAATTCCAAGAGAAAGTAAGCGTAGCACGGGGCGGCAGAAGGTTAGGTGGGCGGATGAGATTAAGAAGTTTGCAGGCAAAGGGTGGATGCAGCTGGCAAAGGACAGGGTTAATTGGAGAGACATGGGAGAGGCATTTGCCCTGCAGTGGGTGTAGTAAGGCTGATGATGATGATGACATTTTATAAATCATCAGAAGTGTATGCCTTCTCATGCCTGACCTAGCACTACAAAGCCTGCGCAGGATGCCAATGGCCCGAACTCTTTTTGCAGAAACTTGCTCAATGTGTGGCCGCCAGGATAGAGTAGAGTCGTATATTACTCCGAGATACTTCACCGTCTGAACTTGAGGTATTATGTTATTTCTATAGACCAGGCAGATATTTACAGGAACAGAAACCGGAAATACTAACAATGCGCATTTCTTCACATTGAGCGACAGATGAATTCTTCCTAACCAGTTGTCAAGAACATTGAGGTAATTTTGCAGGGTTCGATAAAGAGTGTGAATGTCACCTGCTGATGCAAACAATGCATATCGTCAACGTACACGAAGTTTTCACATTTTGAATGCATGGAATTGAGCTTAGCAAAATGTTAAAAAGAACAGGTGAGAGAACTGATCCTTGCGGTACACCCCTTGTCTGTGGAAATCTCCTTGAGGAAATACCATTTTGGCAGCAGTAAAATTCTCTATTTTCCAAAAAAACAAATCCAGGCTACAAAATAGCTTGGGAAGTTCAGTTCCTGTAATCTTAGTAACAGAGCCGAGTGCTCAACGCTGTCGTATGCTTTACTGACATCCGAGGTGACAAGTGCAGCAAACTGTTTTCTATTGCGAACTAATTTAATACGACTCTCTAGGTCAGATGAGCACACCAAATTGAACAACCCGACCTGAAACCAATTTGACATGGATTCAAGAGAGCATTTTTTGAAATGAAAGACATGACACGGCTGAGAAGGACCCTTTCCACCAATTTCACTAGGTTCGATGTTAATGAAATAGGGCGTATTTTGTCTAAAGTTAAGCCCTCCCCTTGGTTTTTAACCAATGAAACTATTTCAGCAAGACGCCACTCATGAGGTATCCAAGGACCTTTAATAGAATGATTAACTAGAGCCAACAGGTCTGCAGGAGATTCATTGAACAAAATTTTGATCATAGATGAAGTGACCTTATCGGGGCCAGGAGCCGCTGGGGATAAACGCAGAACAATTTGCGACAGCTCAGGCATAGAAACCTCAGTGAAATCACTTGATGTAAACGAAGCTCTAGGCCACACGCAATATCCTCTCACGGCCAGGAGCCGCTGGGAATAAGCGCAGAACAATTTGCGACAGCTCAGGCATAGAGACCTCAGTGAAATTGCTCGAGGTGCATGTGAATATAGCAGGAGAAGGTAGAGCAGATGTAAAGCGAAGCTCTAGGCCGCACGCAATACCCTCTATGGTCTTTGCGATGTCAGCAGGGGACTGAACTAGGTATTCAATGTTGGCAGTCGGAGGAATCGCCTTGTTTCGCCTCATGAAATTAAACAAAGCTCGTTTACTTCCTGATTGGGAAAGGAAATCATAATGATTTGTATTATACTCCTCCTTTGCACGGGCGACAGTGCGCTTAAATGTGTCTGTAACATACTTATAGCCCAACCAATTTTTTGGGCATTGATTGATGAGAAGTTTCTTCCAAGCTGCTTTCCGTCGTCTATATGCACGCGTGCACTCAGCATTCCACCAATTGTTCGCGATTGCAACCATGGTTCCCTTAACCAAAAATTCAGACTTTTGCCTTGCATGGTCCAGTACTGAGCATAGATGTGCAGCCTTGCTTTCGGCACTTGTCTGAGCGCAAGGGTCTGAAGTGATTTGGAGGGCTGATTTTAGCATGTCTTTAAAGGGACACTGAGGAGAACCCTATCAAAATTTTTTTGTTAGCAATATCTGATAGTTCGGCATTTCATGGCTTTGTTGACGCTTGTCCGGGAGCGAAAGATGCATTTATTTCAAAGAAATTTGGATTCTAAGTTGAAAAATTTTTTCCCGCCGCTCCGATTCAAACTCGAGAACTCTTATGACGACATGGAGAACTCTTATGACGACACAGAACGGAGTGACGTGAAACGTGACGTAAACGAAGACTCCGTGATTTCTGGCGGGTAGCGGTGCGGTGCGCTACCTTCCTTTGCAAGCCTCCGAGATTCGTCGCGTCCATGAAGTAAGGAAAATTCCTCCATGGTGGCGCCTCTTGTCCTAGGAAGTCATCACGCTTGTACTTGCGAGATTGGCCTGTGGCGGCGATACCTGTATTTTGGTTCTGGCTATTTTCTACATTACAAGAGCTTTGTTTTTAGGAAGAGTGGCGTTTTTGTGATCAGGAGCTGGTATTCTATGGATACAAGCCAACTTCAATTTCTCCTCAGTGTCCCTTTAAAGCAACTGCAATTTATTAACATGCGCTGATGTCGCTCGGGAAGAGTTAATTTACACGCAAACTTGAAACTAATCGGTAGATGATCACTGTTTGTTGCACAGGCAATAGGCGCCCAAGACATAACAGAAACTCCTTGGGAGAAAAAAGTTAAATCCAAGGCAGAGCGGCATTGATTCCGAACAAACGTAGGCAATCCGGAATTGTTGCAGATCAAGTTGTTGTCAGAAGCCCACTCAAATAGTCTAGAACCAAAGCTGTCTGTTTTAAACCCCCATGTCACATGGTGCGAATTGAAGTCGCCAAGTAATAGAATCTGAGATCGGCTACTAGACATGAGTGAGTCAAGGGGCCGAGTGTCACGCACACCAGACGGGAAATATGCATTAGCTACCGTAAAGGGCTGTTGACCTGGGACACTGAGGTCTACCGCAAGGATTTCACATTCATTGTCCACATATTGGAAAGAAATGCATGCCCTGTGACAAAACTTTGTAGAGATGAGCACTAACAACCCTCCCCCTCGTGATGACCGGTCAAGCCGGAATGGACGGTAATCCTTGAGATGATAATTGAAATTTGTAGTTAGCCATGTTTCCTGTAAAGCAACTACATCTGGTAGAAGCTGACTGCATAGGCAATTTAAATCTGTTGAAGCTGAGAATACAGATCGACAATTCCACTGGAGTACACTTAAGAACCCTATCTTGACGGGAGTGCCGCAGCCACGACTGCCTTTTCTAGAATCCTGGTCTTAGCATTTTGACTTGCGTTACTTTTCTTTCTTTGACTGGGGGCAAGATGGACCTGCAATATTCAGAGGAGACGCACTTCGTTTCTGGGCGTGGAGATCAGACTCCATATCCATACAGTCCATAGAAGATGCGTCCATAACGCTGTTCGAAGGAGAGGCCTGAGGGGTCTTTTGTTGCTCACCTTGTTTTTGGCCCTGTGGAGCGGAATCGATTACTACAGAAGGAGGAGTAGCTTCCCAAGCCAAAGAAGGCAAGAGCGGAGCGGTGGACACCTGCAGAAGATTAGTCATCTGAGCAGCTATGACCTGCGAAATGCACGTGGACACGGTTTCCATAATGCGATCCATTGCATTTGCCACAGCTTTCTCAACTGCCGCTGTAATAGCCTGGGACCAACTAGAATCCATTATGGGTGGGCATTTGGCGGCCACACTAGAGTAGCCTGGGGCTCTCTCCTTGACTGCGGCAAAAGCCTCTCTCCGCGTGCATCTGCGCTTGTCTATAAGCTCGAGCACCTGAACTTCTTGTGCTCGTGCAGGACAGTCAGGCGAATCAGCAGGGTGAGCACCGCTACACAAACAACATTTACCTTGCTGCCCAGGACATTCCTCTCTGCAATGACATTCCCCACAGGCACAGCAGCATAAGGCCGATCTGCAGGCTTTGCCACTGTGGCCCAATCGCCAGCAGTTTTGACACAGAAGGGGCCGAGAGTTAAAGGCACCTACTCAAAAAACCAGTGGCCACACCTTAATCTCTGACGGGCAAAATATTACTGCAAATGTGACAATAACGGACTCGTTGGAATTTTTACTCCGTCAACCATCCTGCTACATCGATGGACAGCAATCACTCATGCAGGCGAGAGGTTCTCAAGCGTCTCCATAGGGCTTAATCGAGAGTCGACCCCTCGGACCAAGCCCTTGGAACATGCTAGATGAGGCGGAATGAATGCGCTCACCGGGTGGTTGGCGAAGGTCGTACACTTTAGCAGGTCTTCAATGCAGTCTTTATCCAGTGACCTGCACAAAATACCACCCCTGCCGAACTACCGGACATCAGTAATGCGCATGAAGTGCTTGGATGTGGATTGAAGAGCCACCTGTACTGCCTCCGGGTTGTTCAGTCGGATAGCACCTCCATCGAAAGGCACTAAAGCGACCGGAATGCTCGAAACACCACTGCGGAAAAAGAGATCAATTGGGAGCTGGTCTTGAGGAAGAGATGCCGACCAAGGGGAAAACCCCTGGCCGGGAGAAGAAGTAGACATTAAGCTCTCGTCCTGCGCCCAATCACCCCAGAACAGGAGCAAGCAGGCACAGACAAAAAGAAGAAGAAATTTAGCAAGCTAGCGCAACACCGCCAGGTACTTAGCTGCTACCCCGCAGCCTGGGTTGCTAGGCCACGTCAGAAGCACCTCCAAATGCGCCCACAAGAAGGACGTGGTTTTTTAGACGCCTCGTACAATTTAATGGCCTCCGCGTGTCACCAACACTATGGTGACACTCAAGAGGGTATTTCTTAACACTGCATGGACTCTTGGAATGCGAAAGACAGCACCCGTTTATCGATTTTATTGGGAGTGACTCACCAGCACAACAATTTCTACCGCCTCTCAAGTCATCGCCGTACGCCGATTGGTTTGACGTGATAGTACACAGTGTAGTACCTGTACAGCCTTCCTGATTTTTAATAATATAGCGCGAGCGTAGACCAAACTGTTGGTCAGCGCCTTATAACAGCGATAAGCATGCAACACGGCGAGAGTTCGCACATGCTCGCACAGGGACAGCGTCCTCTGCTACTCTGTTCCAATCACAAGGACACCGGCCCTGCCACAGTATCTGTTCACAAAAGCCGGCAAGCAGTACAGCACTTGTGCGTGACTAAGATGTCACTCTGAGACGTGCTTTCCTTCTTTTTTGTTGTCCATTACAGGAGGCCGCACTGGCGAAGCAGAGTTAAGAAAAAGTAAAAGGAAGGGAATACAACAGCACGTGGAAACCACTGCCTGGAACGCGAACCTTCTGATTTGAGCAGTCCTCTGCAAGGTGGCAACACGGTAAAAGGGGCACCATCGAGCTCTTTAATTAAGGGGCACCATCGAGCTCTTTAATTAGCCACCCCCCACCTACATTGAAGAGACATTGGAGCTCTTTAATCAGTATTTCAGTGTCTATACGGTATAAAAAAAAGCATCACAGTTTTCAAGCGTCTCAGTGTCACATATTAGTCATGCACAAGTGCTCTACTGCCCGGCGATTTTTTGCGAATAGATATTGTGGCAGGGCGTGTGCTCTCGTGATCGGAACAGCGTAGCAGAGGACGCTCTCCCTTCGTGCGCATGCGCGAACTCTCGCCATGTTCCACGCTTATCGCCGTTATACGGCGCTGACCAACAGTTTGGTCGGTGCTCGCGATATATCATTAAAAATCAGGAAGGCTGTACTACATGGTGTGCCAGGCGCGTATGGTTTCTGCACCCTGACGACAAATCGAAGCATACTGGGTTCAAAATGAATGTACAGGCCACAAAATTCAATAATTGGGAGTTCATGCTGTCCTGGACACGCCTGTACTCGGGGCTGCAGCTAGAAGCTCGTGATAATGCGCTTCGCAGTACACAGATTGCGCAACGCGAAAGCGATATCTGTGCTGCAGTGACAAATGTAAACACGGGGCCCTCGGCTCTTCTCACTGCATCCTCGAGTCCAAGGAGGAGTATGAATGCATGCAAGGCGTACGCGTCACAACGTATGCAATACTATTCCCCCTGAGCACAGCAAACTGTGCAGCTTGGTCGCAGGTGAAGCTGCGTGCAATGCGCGCAAGGGAGTATGCGTTAAACTAAGTAAGCGCTTCTAACCTGTATTTCGGGTAACAGTTAGCAGAGACAGCCTGAAAGGTCTACCATCGATGGCACAAACGAACACGCTTTAGATTCAAAACTACGGGCGCTGAGGCGTCCACGTCGAGAAGCTTGTATGCACGGTCAGCACGGTGAAGAAAGAAACCATCTCAACGACGCGGACGACACAGCCTGCACCCGGATACGGCTATGGCTGGCTTGCTGTGGCTCTGCGATGATGATGATATAGATCTTCCACCATGATGATGATACCGACCGGACGAGTGCGCGTCTGCAAAGGGTAGAACTGGTAGAACGTGTTCCTTCTTCCATGGAGGGGGGCCGATCCTGCTAGCGTTCGCACGGCTTTTTGCGGAGCAGCGGGACGGTCACGGAAAATTTGCGACCTGACACTAGTCCCAGCTCCAACAATGAGCTCCAACAATAGTCCCAGCTCCAACAATGAGAGGAGCCTCTTTTCGTTTTATAGCATCAACTGTACTTACGATTTACGAGGGGTTTCCTGGGACAAACTTAAGCCAACACTTAGGCAAGTTCTTTATTCCTCTGAGCTATCTGAGCCAATGGTCCAACCCCTGGGATGGTCGCACCGCGAGCGGTTTCGGTATCCCCGCTCTGCACCTAGCCGCGGAGAACCATGAAGCGGTCATCCTGAGGCTATGTGCTTCTGCCACTTCTACCCCCACTCCAGACATACGCGGTAGAAGAGTGCCAGACCTCACGGCCGATAATGCCAGTCAGCTCTCGCTGATTAATGCGCTGAGCCGTTAATCACAGCTCTACCATTTTTTTTCTAGACGCCTCTCTAAGCAGCTAGTAGCTTCACTATCCAAATACCTTCATTTCTGAGCACGCAAATACCGCGCCGTGTGACCGCGTATCACGTGCCGCCTTTGAGCGCGCAACGTAGGCGCGCCCGGTGATTTGCCGCTTTCTCCGACCAACTGAGCAGGCATTTCACCATAACATGCCTTTTGCTGCAATAAAAATAAGAATAATTTGCTTAGCACGTACTGTTGGACGAGTTGGTTTGACATTATATTGCGAGAAAGGCGCCAAACGTAAATTACAGACAGCGAAGACCGCCCTTATACTCCAAGGCCTCTCGTAATGGAAATATAAAAGTGTGGTGATTCATGTGTCAGTGACCCCTCAGTGGTTTTATCAGCGAAGGAGTTCGCAGACCTTGGGTTCAGTGTGTAAATGGAAAAGTGGACTGTATCGCGAACTTTTTTGGCCTGATGTGTATGATGGCAAATATTTTCTGTATGTTCTTCGCTTGGCACCAGTTATTTATTCTCTGCAACAATACATAAACTAACAGTTATTAGTGCACCTGCATGTGTTTTGTGCGGTCTTTGCTGACTGTCACGACTTTTGATGCCTTTTTTTGCAAATAGAAGTTTTTAGTCCAGACTGCGTTTTACCTTGAGACATGTTACAGCTACAAAGCATGGCTTGCATTGCGCCTGCGGCGTCACATTAAGTGCTCTCGTACCCCAATGTACACATGGCACGGAGCTTACTAGAGTGCTTTCAATAAATGCTGTTTTATTAACCGTGTTTTTTATCTACTTCAAAGTTGTGGCGTGAAGGGAAACCACTGATAGAATAATTAAGTGGTCACTAATGTGGTCTTGATTTGAATTATAGCACGGAATGTGTGTAGATGTATAAGGAGGCGCCCGTCTCTGTCTCGAACAAGTGCGGTTTCGTTCTTGCTGCAACTGGTAAGACGTTATTTGGTGCCGTTGCGGTGGCGATGTCATTATTTTCCTCAGCGATATGTGACTTGTTCAGCACTGGCGGTGTCAACTGCGCTTGTATCCACCGTTAATGGAGTACCATGATTTTGCCTTGTCTCTCACTGCTGTTTGTGAGTTCTGCCGTGCAGACGTGGAAGTGGTTAATGGCCTTCTGCCTTGATAAACGTGAGCAAATAACAGCTGCTTTCCAAAGCAACCCACAAGTGAGACTGAAACCATTGTATGCCTAAAACGAAAAAACGACATTGAAGACAGCCATGGCATAAACACTGTGAGTTTATTACATAAAGAGCTGCATATGGCCTCAGCGTCGCTTCTGTCGTTTTCCTGGCATCTTGCCACGTTTGCCGCCGGCAAACTTTCGTTTTCGGCTCCTCCAGTCTTGGCCACGGATCCAGGCATCCCGGTCCCTCTCCCACTTAAGCTGCTTGACGCCTGGAGCAGAAGGAAATAAGTTTAATGTCAAAAAACTTCATTATAAGACACCCTAAGACACAGGGAAATTTCCACAATGCATTTGTTTACCAATCCTTCGAAATTTCACTATCTTCTACCCATTGGTGCAGTGCATGTCCAAGCACATCTACTTTCATTGCAAGGATGAAAGTTTTTGGATGAGGTGTTGGATTCAAACCTTTTTGCAAACATTTTGGTAATTTTTCGGAAGCTCCATGTGACAGCAATCGCTTCTTCTCTGGCAAGTATTAACAGCCCTGCTTCCAGATAGAAGGAGACTTTCATAATGCTGCATTTGTCACCATTCATCATGAATCCGATGCACAAATAACCAATGTGCAATAGTTTATTGCAGCACACCTTCTAACACAGCCTCTATTTCTGAAGCTGCTGACCTTAGCACAGGCAACGGCTGCACGATGTTACAAGGTGTGCACAAAATGTGGCCATGCATGCGGAATCAACTACAGTTACGAACCCAAGGAATGCTAATTCATACATTATGGCCCAGAGGACAATAAAAAAATTCACGGTGATTGGCAATTGCACAAGGCCTGAACAGCCCACTTTACAGTGCTCGCATAATTCAGTCCGCATTTGCATTGCACTCTCCTTAGCACGGCACTGCGAAGAACCCGCTGCATATTTCAAGTCACGTCCCCATGGGAACGCCAAAATCATATGCAAGCGCACCATTGTTTGTTTGATGCTTCATCCTTTGCACCTGCGCACTACAGAGAAAACCACCAATATGAATGACTGCAACTGCATTTCAGCTTTTCATGCTGCGTCCACTCAGGTTCAGCCACGGTTGGTCACTAAACGTATTATACGACCAGAGTTTGTCAAAATTTGGAACACAGTAGCTGAGAAATCGCCTTATCTGGGTGCATATTAACTCGAAGAGAAGCAGTGTAATTCTATTCAACATTTTTACTGCCCATGATTTTGGGCACGTGACCTAGGAAATCGTACGTACAAGGAACGTGACAACAAGGTTTTACTACGTCTACTAAGCAAGGAAATTATGCAAAAGACCAATCAGTACTGCATAAAACAGCTTACTTGCTTTGTCCCTGTTTGAAACAGCCTGTGATGTTGTTGTGTCCACACCTCCAGCAGTGTCCTCCAAGAGATGTGAAAACTGGAAAAAACAAAGAAATGCTAACCACTGCTCTCAAACGATGCAACAAAAACATGGGAACAATAACACAGGGGTGTTGACCCTTCTGGCGAACTACTGGTACTAATAGTGCCTCTTGGGAACTATGCTGGCAGTACTGACGAACTTCGCTGACCCAGAAAGAGAGCTTTTATACCACCACCAGTCGATTTTGAAGTAAACTGCATGCATTGACACCAAAGTTCTGGTTATGGACGCTATTCTACACCGCCATTCACTTCACAATGATCGCAACCAGCCCTCCTCGGTGTAGACATCACGAATTTGAATCGAGACATGGGAACATCCCAGAATGCACTTTTCTCAGTTATAAATGAGTTTCTTCATGCTGGAAAAACGTGTTGCAACATAACCAGAAAGAGTCAGAGAAACAATTTTTACTGAGAACAATATTTGAGTAGAGTTGTTCTTGGTGTTTCCTTACGATTCTGCCAATAGTATGGCGAACTCCAATCCAGAAATGCTACAGCTGCAGCTCGTCAAGTATCTTAATCTAAAATAAACAATTTGTGGCCATTAGATACCATAAAGTTCCAGGTTTATGACATAGGCAGGTGCTTGTAATGCAAACGAATCACATGTTCCTTACACAACACACTATACAGTGAATAATCATCATGCAGGAATTTATTTCTTGGAAATACTTGAAACGCAGATGCTGCACATTAAGGCCGGGCAAGCTGTCACAAGCATTTAGCTACTTCAATAACACAAGAACTTCAATACCCACACAATGCACCCAACATCTCCATGGCACAAATGCGCAAAGAAAACGGAAAGCGTGCAGCTCACCTCTTCAGCAGATGCAACAAGGTTGGACAAATCGAAACTGCAATAAAAAATGAAGAATTAGAAACAGAATAAACACGACAGCAGTACTAAGCATTACATTACAAACTAATAATATATAATACTATGGGTGCATGAATATCCAAAATTTCCAGTGTATGTGTTGAATGTTTGTTATTTGTGTTACATTCGTGCCAAGAATTTTGAGACATTCGAAAATTTCGAAAAGTATGCAACTGGGCACACTGCATCTAAAGCAACATTCCTGACTGCAACAGCCAATCACGTGCCATCACATAGCACCTGTTATCTTCTCTCTTTGAATCCTTTCTCAATGCCCCGGTTGCAAATACACTTACTGCGATCCCCCCCTTTTTTTTTAATGAAAAAGTAATAAAAAGTGGCCACTGCATCACATTAGCATGCTGTCTACCTGTACTACCACCATTACTGCATCCACCAGCTGTGTACATATCATGCGCATGCGGTGTTGGTTTGTAGCAGGCACAGTAATGGCACTAGCAGTATAGTAACGGCATTTTGGCATGCCCTAGTGGTGAAACTTTACTTCCAGAGCCACAACGAAACCTACTCTGACGAAACGGACACTAAAAGAGATGACTAGGGGCAGAAAAAAACCAGAGAGGCCTGACAAGAGTGCTTTCAGGTGCCCTGGTCTTCTTGCAAACAACGCTCGGCCTACCGGCTCCCAGTGCAACAAAGTGAAATGTTCGATAGCTACAATAGGGCTTTAATTTCCCGCTAAAGCTTTGCTGCAATGCACTGCATGCTACATATTTATCAGTCCTGGTTGTACACAATTTTTTTTTTGGAGGGGGGGGAGGGGGGCTCCATTACCGTATATACTGGCGTAATGAACCCCCCCCACCACCAACTTTTGTCTGCCAGAATTTACTTTTTTTTCAGCCTTCAGCTTTTTGTAGCGGGTTGCTTAGTTGGGTTGCCCAGTTTTCGCGCAATCCGCAGAGCAGACCTTGGCAGCGTGCCAAGATAATGACCCCCCAACCACACTGTCGATAACATTACCATTACCACTTGTTTGTTTATCTTTTGAGGAAAGCTCTTGCAAGAAAAGGAGGAGGGAGGGGGGAGGCACGCGAACTTGGCAGAGCGCCAGTCATTGCGTGCTGTAAGCTAAGACTTAAACATTCGCATTACACACTGATCACCATCCTGTGTGTTTTTTTAACGTCGAATAAAAACGCATGCCTGACCTTCAGGGCAGGTGTTCAGCATGTTTGCGTTAGCTCGCCGCGATTGCCCGGCGCTGCCGTCTACCACAGAATTGCCGGATCACTTCAAAGTGAACTGCGCTAAACACCAGCAGCACAAATGTGTCTGACAGCATACATTTGTTGATGAGGGAAGGACGGACGGAGGTACGATATAAAATCTTGACCCTTCCAAAAAAATCTGTTGAAACTTTTTTCCCGCATAATGAACCCTCCCCCCAAAACTAATGGCAACTTTTATAGAAAAAAAAAAGGGTTCATTAAGCCAGTAATACGGTATTTTCGGTCCAAAAAGTCCACAATGCTCATTTCGACTTTTTTCTCTCTTGATATGCCGCCAAGTAGGCCCTTCTGAAAGGCACGAGGCCAGGCACCCACTGACAGACGCCTGGTCGTTTGTGTGCTCGTTTCATCCATCGCGGGTTGAGAAGCTGTTCGCATCATCTTGAACCGTAGCGTACTGCATAAAATGCAATGTGCCCAGGCCTTTTTAAAAGCTGCACGATCTCGAAAATCTCATCAACCATAATCGCATCATGAGATTCTACTGTATTTATAGGGTAACACATACCAGGGCTGTTCAAAAACCCATAACTTCATTTGTACTGCCGAAACATAGTCTAATTTAATTTAAAAGCTGCACGATCTCGAAAATCTCATCAACCATAATCGCATCATGAGATTCTACTGTATACATAGGGTAACACATACCAGGGCTGTTCAAAAACCCATAACTTCATTTGTACTGCCGAAACATAGTCGAATTTAATTTAAAAGCTGCACGATCTCGAAAATCTCATCAACCATAATCGCATCATGAGATTCTACTGTATACATAGGGTAACACATACCAGGGCTGTTCAAAAACCCATAACTTCATTTGTACTGCCGAAACATAGTCTAATTTAATTTAAAAGCTGCACGATCTCGAAAATCTCATCAACCATAATCGCATCATGAGATTCTACTGTATACATAGGGTAACACATACCAGGGCTGTTCAAAAACCCATAACTTCATTTGTACTGCCGAAACATAGTCTAATTTAATTTAAAAGCTGCACGATCTCGAAAATCTCATCAACCATAATCGCATCATGAGATTCTACTGTATACATAGGGTAACACATACCAGGGCTGTTCAAAAACCCATAACTTCATTTGTACTGCCGAAACATAGTCGAATTTAATTTAAAAGCTGCACGATCTCGAAAATCTCATCAACCATAATCGCATCATGAGATTCTACTGTATACATAGGGTAACACATACCAGGGCTGTTCAAAAACCCATAACTTCATTTGTACTGCCGAAACATAGTCGAATTTAATTTAAAAGCTGCACGATCTCGAAAATCTCATCAACCATAATCGCATCATGAGATTCTACTGTATACATAGGGTAACACATACCAGGGCTGTTCAAAAACCCATAACTTCATTTGTACTGCCGAAACATAGTCGAATTTAATTTAAAAGCTGCACGATCTCGAAAATCTCATCAACCATAATCGCATCATGAGATTCTACTGTATACATAGGGTAACACATACCAGGGCTGTTCAAAAACCCATAACTTCATTTGTACTGCCGAAACATAGTCGAATTTAATTTAAAAGCTGCACGATCTCGAAAATCTCATCAACCATAATCGCATCATGAGATTCTACTGTATACATAGGGTAACACATACCAGGGCTGTTCAAAAACCCATAACTTCATTTGTACTGCCGAAACATAGTCGAATTTAATTTAAAAGCTGCACGATCTCGAAAATCTCATCAACCATAATCGCATCATGAGATTCTACTGTATACATAGGGTAACACATACCAGGGCTGTTCAAAAACCCATAACTTCATTTGTACTGCTGAAACATAGGAATCTCGACTCAACATATTCACCTGCATCAAGAAAAACAGCCAAGCACTGTGGCTCACACACTCACCTTTTCGCTTTGCCCTTGGCTGGTTTCTGTTTGGACGGCTTGCTTTCGGTGCCGAAGTCATCGTCTGCATGAAGTCACACACAGCTCAGTGCGATGTCATCCTGTCGACATATCTCCACAAAACACTCCTCTGAGTAAACATTCCAAGTCGCTGATCCTCTAATGAGCAATCCTATCGAAGCACGAACTGTGGTTAACACAGTTGACCATGATGAACGCGTTTGAGCAGCGAATTAGTTTCATAGTGTCTGTCTATATTTGTCGTCGACGCGCACCTTTCCCCGTTAAAAATTAGACGATAATCAGGTGCAGTTTTCAAAACATGCATGACTGAGTCAGTGCAAGCTTGTAAGGATTGCCTCCAAGTCCATAGACTGCCTGCAACACATGTGGCATCGATAGGTGATGACAATGTCTACAAACTGCACCCTATTCCCTAGTTTGGCAAGAAATGTGCCAAAACTTTTGCAGAGGTTCCGCTAGCACTGCATGTCCTAGCACTACCCGGTACAAGCGGGGACCTTTTGTGCCTGCTTGGACTAGAGGCTTAAGGCCTGCCGTACTGTATAATTAAGCATCAACTGAGGTTTTTTTCTTTTGTAATCACATAGTATTTTGCAAAATTTAGTCACAATATTTTATAGCTGTTTGCTCGCATTATTCTTTTACAGCCTCTCCGAACTGCTTGTGTAGCCATGAAGGTAAAATAAATAAACTGTCCAGGTAACCTTCAGCGAACACTTAAACTACAGACCTCACCACTTCTAACCATTGATGAGAATTGTCAGCGTCCATTCTTTGTTGTTCCTTTCACATGGTTACGAGTCATAAACTGCGCCAATTTTTCTTTTGGCACAACCACTGATGCCAACACATTGCATCTCTTAGGAAACAACATTCCAAAATCTCTATAGGGTTACACGGTCTTCGCTAGAAACCCTGACGACGACTGTACATCACTTTTGGAGAGTACCCGAGTAGCCTGGGACCTGGGCAGACTTGTTGAGAAGCTGAGCAGTGGCGCACTTCGTAGTTCCCCCTTTCTGCACAAGGTTTTCTAGGGCAATCATAGGGACTGGCTCTCTACTCACCGTCTTGGACCCCCGTATCCACAACACGGTACATACCTCGCCACACAATTTCACTGCGGTTGTGCTGACGTTTGTTCGGCAAAAAAAAAAACGCATTTATTGCTGAAAGAACTGCAATTAAAGAAAGGAAATTCTTTTCCCAAAAGCCGATTGAAGCTCGTGATGTCAATGGTGAAAGGAGCTCCGTTTTTCACAGTTTGAAAGTGAATGGTAATGTGGCCCAGCCTCAGAGATTCGAGATTAAAAAAAAAGGGAGACTGACATCACTGCAGTGTGCTTGTCAAAGCGGCCAGTGGTAGCAATACCTGTACTAGTTCATAGTTTTTTGGTCTTTTCTGCCTTTGTAAAGCTCAGTTTTCTATGACACCAGCGTCTTAATCATCAGAAATGTGGTAGCCTATCAATATAGGCCAATTTCAATTTGTTCCCTGTGTCTCTTAACTTATCAGAACAGACAATACTCCAATTAAAATGCAAACAAAAGGTCAAGTCACCCTCATCGGAGAATTCAATGTCCTCTTCTCGAATCGCTGCTCCACGCTTGTCCAGAGGCAGGCCCTTGAGGGCCTCCTGGTACTCTTCGTCATCTTCGAGCCCTTCCAGGTCATCATCATCATCCGATCCCTCTTCTTCGCCGGAATCATCAGATTCTGCACGACCTTTCCTGCGTTTCTGCGAAAGAAAGGCAAGACGTCTACAACCAAATGTTTGCACTGTGGCATTCAACGCACATCACTTTTCCACTGCCTTTCACACCCTTCAAGGGGCCAGAAAATGTATTTCATCCATCGAGCCCAAGCGTCTATATGTAGTCTCACCAAGGAACATTCCATTCACTACTTTCGGAATTCACACCTCAGCAGTGGCCAAGTGGTTTTAGCATCCGCCCCGCGTGCGGAAAGTGCTGGTTTGGTTTCGGAATGAGCGCCCCAGCTGTGGCCTAGTGGTTTGAGCAGATACCTTGCATGCGAAAAGTGCTTGTTTCAGAATTCACACCTCAGCAGTGGCCTAGTGGTTCTAGTATCTGCCTCACATACGAAAAGTGCTGGTTTGGTTTCAGAATCCGCACCCCAGCGGTGGCCTAGTGGTTTGAGCAGCCACCTTGCATGCGGAAGGTGCTTGTTTCGGAATTCACACTTCAGCAGTGGCCTAGTGGTTTGAGCAGCCTTACATGTGGAAGGTGTTTGTTTCAGAATTCATATCTGATCAGTGGCCACGTGGTTTTAGAATTCGCCTCGCGTTCGGAAAGTGCTGGTTTCAGAATCCGCACCCCAGCAGTGGCCTAGTAGTCTGAGCATCCGCCTTGCATGCGGAAGGTGCTGGTTTCAGAATTCACACCACAGCAGGGGCCAAGTGGTTTTAACATCCCCCTTGAGCGCAGAAAGTGCTGGTTTCACAATCCGCACCCCAGCAGTGGCCTAGTGGTCAGAGCAGCTGCCTTGCACGCGGAAGGTGCTGGTTCACACCTCAGCAGTGGCCTAGTGGCTTGAGAATCTACCTTGTGTGTGTACAGCACTTGATCCCCCAAGTGCCACTAGGTACCCATCGGTTTTCCAATAAATATAAGCTTTCCCATGGCTTGGGGCTTGGCTTCTCTAGGGTCGAATACTTGCAAAAAATGGTATTGTGCCCCACATTGCTCAGACCAAATATGTTAGGCATGACATTCTTTAGGCAAGTTACCCTTGCACAAATAAAAATAAATCATCACTGTCGGTGTGTTTGAGACACAAAAATAACAACTGCAGTTAATGCGAACAACGTCAATGAGACTGTGTCACAGCAGCTCCTACCATGAAGCACAAAATTTGCATAGTTGTCACCAGAGACAGTTGTGACATTCCTATGTGGAAGCTGTGGGCAGTGGATCACATACATAGTCATAGAGGTGTTGATCACGTGGCTGCTTTCTGACCAACATGTGGAGTAGACACTAGGTGTGGACCTGTGGCAGTCTCTTAAAATTTTTTTCATCTGTAATAATACAATTTTTTTTGTAGATTTATAGCGCCGTGTGCTCTATGCGATCCTTGACTGCTCATCTAAGCCGTTACTAGTGCTTCAATGTTACAACTTTTAAGCACTGTGATGCTTTGTACAAAATTTCAAACGAATCTGAGGAGAGTCGACAATTGTGATGGTTCATGTTGCAAAATTCACTGCCTTCCTAGAGGCCTTCATGAAATATTAATGCAGAAAAATTTTTCTATTTAGTAGAAGTCGTGAGTGAGGCCTAAAAGGGTGAAGTATAGCTACCTCCATGCCCCGAAAATTCTCTTCTCAATGCGAGCTGAAGTGCCCTCTACAATGCAATTCTTTTCTCCTGCAGAAACTGCCTGGAGCGTGAATGTTCTGGGCAAAGCTTCGTTATGTTTGCTTCTTCATGTTCGAGGCAGATGGCATGCAGCCTTAGCGCATAGTTTGAGAAGGGAGAGGCGCCGAATCTCTTCGGAACGATTGCATCCAAACACAACTGCTTCTACGACATCTGAGACTTCCACAGGTGGTTTCCATGCCCTATCTTGAAAGTTCTGCATCACTTTAATTAAGCATGGCCTAGAGCAGTGCCAATTATGCTGTTTGACAATCGCCAAGCACACTGTCGCCGCCACTGGGTTCAGTTCATTTCAAGGCATGGCCTCACCCAATAAACAGTTTCCTCTAAATGCCTTCAATGTTCTTGCAGCCCAGCTGTCGTCACCACAATGTGACAATACCTAGTCTGCCCAATCCCAAGTGTTCTACAAGTCTGCACCACAGAATCCCTGGATCCCAAGCCCTGGGCAGGTTTCAGCACATCTGGACTGACCTTGCTTCCACCCGAAAACGCCGAGGCAAAGTCGAGTTCTCCATCCACGCCTGGCTCAAACATGTCGAGGACTTCCGCAACGTCGTCGCTGGCGACGCTCTCAACGTCGGACCCCAGCTCCTCGTCATCGTCCGCCTTCTTCTTCTTCTTCTTCTCTTCGACATCGTTCTTCTCTGCCTTGCGGCGGTCACGTTCCTGCTTGAAGTACCTAGCAGCCAAGAGAAAAAGAAGTGCTTGAGACACAGTACAACCGTGGCCACTGCATACAAGACAACAGGTAAGGGGGGCCCTGCAAGGGTAATTCCGTTATGTCAACGACACAGAACCACAACTTCCAGCTGCACCCCACATCTCTCTAAATGGTGACTCTGGCCGAGAAGCACCTCGTCATTTGACCTAAAATGTAACACACACGCCCAGGGGAGATCATAAATAATTTGCACACAATAAATTCTGAAAATGAAAAAGCAAAAGAAAGAAGAACTTTTTGATTAACTAATGTATAACTATGGTTTTCAACATGTTCTGTATTAGGTACTTATTTTGCTGTTCAGTTTTGTTTTGTTTTTTACACTCCTGTTACAACCCCTTATGGAGGCTGACAGTATTAATAAATGAAATGAAATGAAAAATTAAACTACAACAAGGAGATATGAACTTTAATCAACACAGCCGGTAAGAGCTGCATAGCTGACTTTTACTGAGAACAAAGTTGGGTCATGTTGTTCTCGGCGTCCTTTTAAAGTCTTATTCAGAAACACAAAAAAACATGATCAAGTGCTGCAAAAAAAAAAAATGAGCGGTTCACAGTTTTGAGGAGGACTGCCGCGGCTCACCTGTAGAGGAACGTCTCTTCGGGTGGAATGTTGGCCTCAACCTGCTGCTGGTATTGCCGGCTAAGCACATCCATCTTGCGGACGCCAGTGGGCATGTATTGCCGGCGCTTGCCAAAGATGTTGCTGGCCAGGTCCTCTATTCTGGGCTCTACGGCACCGGTTGCTTTGGGGTTCCGGTACACGAACCTTGTGAACGAAGAGAAATGTAACAAAAAAAAACAGAACAGGAAAGAGGTTTTAGGTCATGTTTCTTTTCCTCATTACGGCAGCACACAGGCTGGGGTGTAATGCTCATGTTCACTGCGCTGCTCATGCTCGTTTCATAGTGCCCTGGTGTGAAGATTGTAACGCAATAAAAAAACTCACTCCAATCCCATCAGCAGTGCAAATTTTGTTGTAACGGCTGCAGTGCACTCTAATACATGATGAATTGCACGATGCTAGAACCTTTTGACTCATGATTTTTTTTTTCCCGCGTACTGTTGTTTCTAGCTCCTCACATTACAAGTGTACCACTGCTCATATATCAATGTAAATGTATTAACTAGCTAAGCTCAACAGCAGACAGTGGATGGTGTTTTGTTACATAGATACATCGGACAGAAATCAGGAAGCGCTGCATACAGGTGCAACACCTGGCATTACCATGTATGTGCGTTCTTTTGTTACATGCCAGAAATCAACCATACAAGATAACAGCAAGACAGCTGATGCATCAACAATGGCATTGTATATAAAGTGGAACTATTGAGTAGTGTTCATAAATGCCATGCTGCTTGAATGACCCACTTTAAATCAACAGGAAAACTAATACCCACATTACCTGTAACTTACAGATATTTGACAGACTTGAATAGTACTACCATACTCACGTAATGAATCTACTATTTTATCCAAAATAGTTGGTATGAATCCGGGGGGAGGGCTCATTACGTGGGAAAAAAGTTTGGACGGAATTTATTGCGAGAGTCGAAATTTCATATCATACACCCTCCCATCTGTCCATCCATCATCAAAAAAAGCAAGCGGTCAGCCAAGTTTGAGTCGCCAGTGTTTAGCATTGTTCGCTTTGAAAGGTGTCTGCTGTATCATGGTAAAAAAGTCGGTTCGACAACATTTCTACAACTGATAGTGCCAGCCAATCACAGTGAGATAAAGCGAACATGCTGAACATTGGCCCTGAAACTCAGGTGCGTGTTTTTTTTACACGAGGTTAAAAAAACTCACAGGACAGTTACGAGTAATTAATGTGAATGTTTAAGCATTAGCTGAGGTGTGAGAAGGGGTTAGACATCTGTACTCCTGATCACGAGCTTGCCAAATTGCTTGGGTGTCTGAAAATCCTGCTTCCTCCACTGTATTTCAGTGTAGAGGATGTTTTATAACATTCTGGTCTGCTTTGCTACGGCTCGCCAGCTTTTCTAAGCGTGCATACACTGGCACAGCTGGGCACGCAGGATCATGCAGAGCAAGCCACCACTGCCGGTGCTCGCTCCTGTCAAGGGCGCACAGTGTCTTGGCACTCTGCCAAATTCGCCAAATGCGCCACCCCTGCAGGAGCTTTTGTCAAACGATAAACATGCCGTGATGTTATCAGCGCACCATCTTGGCACACTGCTAAGGTCTGCGCTGTGGATGGCACTAAATTGAGGAACCGTTCTCAAACCATTTAATAAAAGATTTAATAAAACCGAGCTAACCAAATCGAGCAGTAAATACCGTTCTCAAACCATTCAATACTTTGAAGCTGCACACTACAGCCCCTTTCATGCATAGAGTTCAATTACTGGAATGGCTTGAGTTACCTGCAATAAACTAATACCTCTGATTTTAAGTAGCACTGAGAATTTGCACTGAGAAACCAGTCTTACCTAGTGCAGTGAATCTTCACTTCAGTGGCATCTGCCATAAAGAGGCCGACATGGACTGATTAGACACCCACTGCCATAACCCAGTTGGTAGACCGCCATACATCACAAGCGGAGGTCATAGGTCTGGATCCCACCAGCAGCATGTGGCTGTCTTTTCTACTACTTTCTGTTCAATTACCTTCCGTTTAGAAAATGATTACTCTTCCAATTTTCTACTTTGATCAACACCACTATTAAATATAATAAAAAAAGCATTCCCCCCCCTCATTTCTTGGTTACATGACTGTTAGTTTCTTTCATACCTATGTTGCACAAAAGTGATCAGATAAACTGACCAATGGAAACCACTTTCAAGGTTAACATTCTTCACTTACCTGTCAAGAAAGCGTGACAGGGTGAAATCCTGCAGGGGGTCCCCAGGATAGGCGACTGCCTGGCCACGAAGAATTCGCTCCGCAAAAAGCGCCACCGAAGGGTGGTGGTGGCGACTCAGGTGGCGCAACTCCCATGCAGGGCAACCCTCGGCCCCACAGTACAGTGGGTTCCGAGCTAAGGGGTCGTATCTGCACCATGCACAGGAAACAAAAAAAGTTGATAGACACACACACAATGCTATTTACTGAGGTTACTAACAAAAGATTCTTTTTTCTTTTACTTCTAATATACAGTTTATTTCTCTTTAAAGCTTGTTATTCAAACTAAGCCTTTAACTATTCAAGTGGTGCTTTTTGAGTAGTATTCATAAGAAGTGTGCATTTTGAATTTGTTTGTTTCTCATTGTGTGCTGCATACATTCCTAACTGCTACTTACGAGGTGGTACAGCTTCTTATACTGCAGGCTCTTTATTTCGTGCTTTCTAAACTAGAAGTTAAAAATGCTGCTGTAAATCAGGTGCCTGGGCTTAGTCAAGCTGCAGGTAATCAGCTGTTTGCCCGATAACTATTCCACAGTTGTGTATACAGCTGGAAAAAAATATTTTTAAAATAAACAGAATAGCAGAGACGTAATCACCAATGACGGGGCAATATGCCATGCCCTTCATACAGGCAAACAAAGTTAAACTACGTGGCTTCGCTCTTTGCTTTGACACCAAAGAAAGCACTAACACAACTGTCACACCGTTCCTTTAACACACACCCTCGCTTCTGCAATGAAGAAACATAGCGCACGTTGTGCTGTGTGGCCACAGCTCCCGAGCATTCGGAGAGGAAGGCCATATATGGGCTATTATCACTGCAGCGAACTGGCCTTGGAAAGAAGCTGAACAGGAAACAGACCGAAAGAGCATTTGTAGAGCAGTGACTACTACTCTGCTGTTTACAGGCAAACACTATAGACCTTGTCAATTTACAACAACAATCACTGGCTCGTAAACGTACCGGGCCATGAATCAGTGTTGTCACTAATATAGCTCTGGCACAACTTTCAGAGTTCTAGCCCCATGCTACCACAATGTGCCCCCACCTTGCAACAAGTTTCATTTCTTGCTGCTCCTGTCAGCCGTCATGGATCCCTCCGTTCAGTTTGAGGGAAATTCCATAACAGTTGTGGTAGATGATCTGAGCATAGTCAGAATCACATTAACCATTCTTTCAACGATGTTAAGCTCGATCTGCCTTCTCTAAACAAGGTACATTATGCCTTCTTAGCTCATTCGATTTTTCGTGTATACAGCAACACCGACCATGCCTTTTGGCTGGTCTTGGGACTTCTGTGACACTTTTTCGTAGGTGGCGCAGCCATTCCTCTCCAGACAGAATGTGCAGACGCATTTCTCTAACAAAGATGAGACAAAACTTGAAGCTAAAAAATTTCTTGCATAGAGCAGAGCATAAGTTAGAGAGAAAAGAATGTGACACCCCAACCAAAGCCTCAAGACAAGAGAACCAACGTTTTGGGTTCGGCTCAGCACCTTCTTCAGGGTTGATTAGGAGGGGCAGGAGGCACTTCTTAAACCTTCTTTTGGTCGGTCCACTGCCACAGTTTCAGGAAAGAGGTCACCAGAGTGCAAGTCCCCCGAGTAGGGGTACAAATTATGAGTATTCACGGAATGGCAGAGGACGGACTTCACGGCATCAGGCCAGCCATGTACATGCAATAATGGAAGGCAGCCTTGAGATCTGTTTGCGCTTATGGGTGTGTTTTATGTGTACCAGGCCTCTCCCAGCTGTCGTGTCAATCGGTTGAGCTTGGTGTCAACCCCGGCAAAAACAGTATAACGCACCCAGTCCTCCGCCTCTGTGCCGTTGTCATGGCTCCTGATTCGTCCACGACAGTCAATTTCGTGTGGACCCAGGAGGCCACGCTCTGTTTCCTATTGGCAGCACCCCTTTGTCTTGATGTGGAATCTGACAGTTGCAGGTTTGCAGCAACTGGTTCCTTTTCTTCGTCCTAGAAAACAAAGGGTGATATGCTACACATCCAACTTGTCACAGCCATTAAGCTGACATGACAGTGATGCAACTGCGACTAAAAGGATTAACAGCACAGCAGGATCAACAGACAGTCGGGGGACCATCCAAAAAGAATTTGTGCCCCCAGGACAAAGTTGTCAATCAAGCTTTTTTATCGGGAAGTCGTTGAAAGACTCGGGAAAAGGAGGCACGTTGCAAACAAGCATTGCAAGCACGTAGATGTTTCACCACGAAAATGCACCCTGTCACGTGCCAAGAAATAGCAAATCTGTTTCCTCAACGTCCATATCTGCTCGATCTTTGCCCCTGTGACTTACTTTCATTCTCAACTCAAACAACTTGAAACAGTGTCAGTTTTGTATTCTGGATAATATTCAGAAAAGTGTAACAGATGAGCTGAAAGGTATTCCAGCAGAAGCCTTCCAGAACTGCTACTAAGACTGGAAGCAATGTTCCGTAGCTTGATGTGTAAGAATAATAAGAAACATAGCACATTACTGCCACGAAGTTTTCTCTGAAAACATGGTATATTGGTAACAGTCTTTATTTAGGGCATACTTCTACCATAAATCTGCATTTTCAACCCATGAAGATTGCGGAAAAATAGTTCCTTTGACTACGACAAGTTATTTTGGTGCATCTAGTTTTAAGAAGTTTCCATAGATGGCGCCAACTGCTCCAGTGATGGAGCGGAGAACCAAGCGGCGTGCAAGGCGGCCGTTCTACAGCCGAGCTATTGGTGGAGTGACACAGTTACAGACGCTCTGCCCCTGTACCCTTCCTTTCATTGCCATGAAAAGCTGTCGTCAAGTGCAGCAACCTGCGATGCCACACTAGCCGGTGCAAGGCAATGGTGCCACAATGATAGGCCGACACCATTAGCAGGAAGGCCTCCTTTGAGGGGCAGATTGCCACTTCGGTCTTGACCTGCAATCGACTATGCTGCCCCGCATCAACCAGCCCGGGCGCACACCATCCCGGGGATGACCAACAGGCGGAACATTGGTCACCCGGAACTTCATTTTCTTTCCTACATGCAGCATTAAAGCAGATAGCAGCACAAGATGCTGCTAAGCATACAAAGCCAGTGAAAGGAGGGACTCGTTACAATATACAGTCGCCCAAACACTTGTTTACAGCACTTTAAAGGCATGCTCAGTTGTGCATTCATGACAATCAACGCAGCGCGGCGGGCCCGATGCAGCTTTTAACAACATGAAGAGTTCAAGCCAATCCCAGTGAAGTCTGGTTTCGAGCTCTAGGCCAACTGACACAAGCGTACTTGCCAGTGCGCTCTTCATGAACTCTAGAGAGGTATGTGGATGACTGTACATATGAGAAAGCCCAACAGCCTTCGAAAACAAAGAAACCATAAGGAAAAAATATATATACATGTATATATATTACTAATTACTAACTTAGTAATGTAATCATTTTAGATAGAAGATGATGGCACTGTATGTGACAAAGGTTCAAATCCTACTGGCAGCATGCGGTTGTCTTGTCATAATCACTATCAGCCTAACAACATCTACTAAAGGAGAAAGGCCTGCCTCATATCCCTCCAATTACCAGGTCATGTGCCAGCCGCAGCGGTCTTAACCCCGCAAACATCTACATCAGTACAGGAGCATATTTTTAAAGTATTCAAGACTGTCTGCAGGACATTAAAAAGTGTTTATGGGAGGTTTGTTTGGTTATTCTTTTTGAAACAAAACCAGACACTTAGGGCTGGCATGCGGAAGCAGGAAACACACTGCACTGCTCACACTGTCATCGGGAGCATCATCATAGTGCTCGCCGTCGCTGTCATTATCGTCCTGGCAAACAAGCCTCTCTTGCTCCAGCTTCGGGGCTTCGTCGGCAGCGGCTGCATCATCAAACGTCTGAGTTTCAAGAAGCACTGGCCGCAGCTTCAGCACTTCAGATACGAGGAAGAGGATGCCGCAGGCCAGGTGTGGAGACCGGTACAGGCAGGCCTGCAATCCAGGAAGCAGCAGTGGTGTGCTCAATCAAAAAGAAAAGCTTCAAAGTTGGGAAGAATTGACTGGCAGGCAAGATCTACCTTTGGTTTGGTAATTACAATCACTCCAAGCAAGAAGACAAAGCACCACACGCAAATGTTTTTTTTTCTCTCATTTTTAATGTTTTGTAGCAGAGCATTCTTAACTATCACTGTACATCATCTGATCTTTCTATCCCTGCTGATCCAGTCTTCTTGCCCTATAAGAGAATTAATTAGAGAGAGTGAGTACAAATCTAAGTTGGCCTGCATCGACAGATTATCACTTTCTATCAATCAAGGCTAGCTTCGCAAGAAAGCGAAGCATTTATAAGATGGAAAAGGCCAAAAAATGAGACACAGGTGTCGTCACGACCGACCATTTTCCAAAAAAGCTGCAGTGACACCAAGACGCTGTTTTTACCGAGCGGGTCTCCGAGGCTAGACCGCACTACTGTTCCCTTAGGCAGTAACCACAAAGTACCTTTTGGTCTGGACATCATAAGCTTGAATCAAGTGGTGGGAAAAATGGAATTCTGACTTTATAATCAAATTTGCTTAGCTATAAATTCACCTTTTGCTGCCAAGCAAACATTAACACAGCCAGAAAAATCCATACAATTGGACACAATTGCCCCTTTAATGTTGCCACAGTAACATAATCATGATTGCGTCCACTGCAGGAGAAAGGCCTCTCCCATACCTCTGCAATTAATCCTGTCCTGTGCCACCTGCGGCCACCCTATACCCACAAACTTTCTACATCGTGATCCATTCTTTCGTGTCTTTAAGACCCTTGCACTGGAGATTAATCCATCACCAAGTCAGTGCTGAGCGAATTTTTCTTTTCTGCGATTTTGTTGTTGGTCTCTAATGGTACTTGACAAACTGTGCAGCCAACGTACCTGCAGGAGCCGCTTCAGGAACGCTTTGACCCGGTTGTTCTCCGTGTCTCGCTTCAGCGACTTGTACAGGAGGTTGAGAAACATGGTCTGGTGGGTGGAGTGCTCCAGTGCCGGGTCCAGTGCCTTCCGGTACAATGCTCCGTAGAAGCGGTCCGACAACGAGCTCTTGGCGTCCAGGATCTAGCCCCAGCCAAGCCAAAGCCAATGAGAGAGATCAAGTAAGAAGAGAAAAGGACAAAACAGAAGAACTGCAAAACACGCACCCACTAAGCAGTGCTCAAAAAAACAGAAGACAAGGAAAAGTGATGATGAATGCGCAAAGTGGTTGCCTGCTGAAGTCTACCAGAAGACTGCACTGCACGGCAATGGCACAGAATATCAGTAAGGGCAATAATAATGAAGGCAGCCGTGTTAACGAAGCTGCTCAACAAGCGTAGACACAAGAGGAGCTAACGCACCTGTGAAGATGCTCGCACAAGTGCATCAGTTTAGGCTTTAGAGAACACCACAATTAACATGTACAAATCTATTTTGACCAGCCGGTCAAGTACCTTGACTATGGGCGCCAGCTGTGATGCGCCAATCCCGTTGTTTTCATGTGCCTTCTTCGTCCCTGGTCTTTTTTGCACCGCCTTCAGAACACTTTAGTTGTGAACCAATTAACCTAAATCAAATTATTACTTCATGTACCAAGTGAGTACCGGTGTTATGGGCACCAGCGGAGAACAATGTGCGCTACACGCACAGAGTAGCAAGTGAAGTACAGACACCAGTACAATGTGAGGTACCAGCACATACTGCCAGTACGATAAACACCAGTACTGAGCGATGTGTATCATGAGCTCAGAGTAATAGTACTGTGATCAGCAGGCAAGAATACTCCTGGTACCCTTTAAGCAAACACAAGTAAACGTTTCAGACCTGGAACAGCAGGGTGAGAGCCTGCACGGCGATGTTGAAGTCCGTGAGGTGGACGAGACGGAACATGAGGTTCACTTGGTCCTCGGGCAGGCCCTCGGCATCCGCAGTGCGGGCGTAGGGAAATGCGCGGTTCACGCCCGTCAGGAGAACCTTCATGGTCCGTGCATCTGCCACCTTGGAGCGCTGGACACACTTCTTGAAAAAGGTGAAGTAGAACGACACCAGGGACCGTGCCAGTGACACCTCATCATCTGACAGCAGAAGCTGCGAAGGCAAAAGAACACACGATGGAAAGGAACATGAAGGTGTTGATGAGGTAGCAAGGCTATGGAGCTTGCTTAGTGAAGAGATGCTAGGACCACCTTGTTACAGCAAGAAATGATGCTATTTGTGCCATAACTAGCATAAACTAAACCAAAGCTATTCCTAGCCCCCTTCTTTTCTAGATCCACTCTCACTGCGGCCAATAAAGTGCAAGAGAAAGGTGGCGTTGTGATGGTGATAATTGTTTGTTAGCTTTAGATAGGTTTGTTAGCTAGAAAATAAGAAATGAGATGACAAAATAGGCTTGGTAGCCACACAGACTTCGGCTGGTTCTGAGACCTGGTCTGTAGCAGGCAGAAATAACAAGGACAGCAATGATGAGAGGCAGGACAAAACAAGGACAGCATGGAGAGCAAGAAAAGGTAGTGGAGAGAAATACAACTATGTAAAAAGATCACATTCACACAAACATAAATGAAACAGAACAAAACAGCGCCTGCTGCCATCTCATATCAATTACTCCCGACTATAAACAGAATTTGCACAGCACTCGACGACACTGAAGCATCTATTGCGGCATTCCGCTTCAAAACACCAGATCGTGCCAGGTTACCAGCTGCCGAGCATTTTTGCGCTTAAATTTACCCTCAGCATTGAGACAGATGTCGCGTCATTATTTTAATGCGAAAACATTAGATGGCTTATCGACACGAAAACCTGGCGTTCCAAAAAGTGGCGGCGCTACAAAACGTGCGATTGGTAAAAGTGTTGCGACGTCATCAAAGGTGGGAAAATGCGAAATGTTAGCAATAACAATCATTACTAGTACTACTTACCACTGCACCAACAACAAAAGATTAGAATAAAATTGAAACAAAACTGGAATACAATTGAAATGGAATTGGAATAGAATTAGAATAGATTTAGAATACAAGTGAAATAGAATTGAAATGCTCTTGCACTACTCACACTAAGTTTCATACGTGCTCCCGGTAACTTTTTACACCCACCTGGCTGAGGAAGCAGAGGGCATAGTACTGAGCTTTTGGGGCCACATTTGGTCGGTAGACGAACCGCTCCACCTCGGTGAGCATTTTGGGCTTCATGAGAGGATGGTGGTTGGTCAGCTGGGTGAGGTGGTGGGAGACGCGCGAGGCGACCGCATTTGTGCGGTCACCCAGCTTGTTGATCAGGCGCTCCAACAGCAACTTTTTAAGGACGAAAAAAAAAAATGAAGAGCAGTGAATTACATGACCGCACTAATGGCTAAAATATCCACCTAAAGTCACAAATTATTAACCAATGGGAAGAAAATTTTCAAAGTTTCAGATTCTCTTGAGGCACACACCTAGAAGGCACGAAAAAAATTGTACCTTCACTGATGATTAAATACGGAATTTCTGTTAGAGCTTTGGTGTGTCCGCATTGTGACTGTACACTGCTTTTAGGGTCTCAATTACTGCTTCGTTGACTCATTTTGATCACAAAAAGTTATGTAAACTATCCAGCTTATTTTAGGCCTTTTAAAGCGCTGATGCATACAAAACAAGCAAATGAAAGCACTCTCCGGAGCCAAACTGGTGCTCATGTAGAAAAACAAGGAAGCATCCATCTTAAAGTAGGTTTCTTAATTCATTTCACATGCCTGCTTCAGATCCTTGTATGTGGCTTGTCACAAAGAATTTTGAAATGTAAGCCTCAGCCGTTCGTTCGTGATGCCTTACGTCCCCAGCAGTAGGTGAAAATACTATATTATGGCACCGTGACCAAATAGAGTCCACAAGCCTCTCAGACCTGTGAATATGTGCAAAATCAAATGTAAATTTGCTTGTGATGCCACTTATGAAGACTTTTTAAATGCATGAATTTTTGAACTTGCAACATCTGCAGCCTTAGGTCTGTTTTTCCCAGCTCACTCCACTTCCCATTTTACAGAACCCATGGAGCTGTGATGCCCAGGAGAGAAAGCTCCACTTTAAGCCACAGCACAGTTCATAAGATGAATTCATCAACAAACCAAGCTACTCAAAACCGGCAGCACATTAGTGGCATTTGGTGGCTGATTCCACAACTCTCTTGAAGGATGCTGCGTCTCTTGGGGTAGTAATTATTGCCACAAGACATTCAAATGACATACTCAAGCACAAGTAGCCTAATTACTATGTCAAATGCATCCCAGTAGCAATGCAAACGTCACTCCCTTGATGGCTGGCCCGATGACACTTCGGTGTGTCACAAATGAATGCCCTAAAACTGCTTTCACTGATCAAGGTAAGAATGCGAGCCTTGGTTTCTTCATAACGCAAGCCCTGCTATGAGTTCATGCACGCTACCATGTTCCCACAAGTATTCAATAAGACACACTTTGGACGTGTACTCCAGAGGTTCTCAAAGTGGGCTCTACCAAACCCTTGGGCTCCCACTGGGTTCCATGAACACCTCACTCAACCCTTAACTTCCCTTTTACCCATTTGCTTTTCGGACTAATCACACTGCAACTGCTTACAGCAGGCTGTTCCAATATGCAGCCAGTTGTCATTAATAATATACGGGAACATTTTTTGATTGGTTTGGTTTGGTTTATGGGGATTTAACGTCCCAAAGCGACTCAGGTTATGAGAGATGCCGTAGTGAAGGACTCTGGGAATTTCGACCACCTGGGGTCCTTAACGTGCACCGACATCGCACAGTACACGGGCCTCTAGAACTTCGCCTTCATTGAAATTTGACCGCCGTGGCCAGGATCGAACCCGTGTCTTTCGGGTCAGCAGCCGAGCGGCATAACCAATCAGCCACCACGGCGAAGAGAACATTTTTTGAGGGGCCACACATGCGCGCTCTTTTTTACATGCATGTTAGGAAGAAAGACGCAGATGCCATGATGCAAGGTTCCTCAGCTCCTTAAGAAAGCCGCTAAGGTTCCCCAAGGCTAAAGAGATTGAGGATTGAGATCTCTGTTCTAGGCACAACCCGGCCATCATCACCACATGTCGGCCCATGAACGTCAACTGTTCAAAAGCCTCACCACTTCTAGCTCAGGGTGGTAGGTGAGCATGTGGAACATGCACGTGACAGCCCGCAGCTTGAGCTTCTCCACTTGGTCAAAGGATGCTGTCTCCAGGGACTGCAGGAATGATGCGTACCGCTGCTTCAGCAGGTCCTCAAAGTGCCACAATAGCAGCGTGCGGGACTCGACCACTCCACTGCCGCTGAGGCCTGCCAGGGGGCGCTGCAAGCGTCCAGAGATGATCATCCCGATGAAAGCAGGAGGACTGACTGACTCACAGATTAATGAACATTTCCGTGCCATGGAAACATACACTAATACAGTCTTCTGAGATAATTTCGAGCACCTAGGGATTTTTAATGGCCACTGAAGTCCATGTACATGGGTGTCCTGACGTCTAGCAAATAAGAAGGATGGAGGTTACAGAATCAGTGCAGGAGAACAAATCAGCTGATTGACAACAATCAAAAACTGAGAAAATTAGATTCATGGTTTAAGAGGTTTAAAGACCTAAGGTGACCAGGCTATGGGGATGCCGTTGTGGAGGGCTCCGGATAATATCGACCACCTGGAGTTCTTTAATGTGCACTGACATCACACAGTACACGGGCCTCGAGCCAATTAGGGTACATTATGTTTGTGAGATGCAGAAAGTTGATAAAAATGAGCAAAATAACAAGAGAGGCATGGTCTAGGAATTAAAAGTTTGTACAAAGAGCCTGACAAGTTACAAAAATATTTACAACAGGCTAACTGTAATATTAATTCAAATAGATAACTTTATCAGTAGAAAGATAGTGCCCCTGGTCAGCACTATGCTTCCATCCCCGCATTTTTGCCATGCACAAACATGACAGCCAGGCCTAGTCAGACACAGAAGAAAACTAACACAATGGTCTGGAAAGATCAAACCCTACGACATAGGTAATTAGCGGCAATACGAAAACTACCACTGCCGCGATTCAAGAGAAGAATAATGAATATCTATCAGCCCACAACATTTCTAAAGACGTCGCTCGGTGAAGACAGTTACTACACCAACAGCAAAAATCTCATTTTTCATGCATCTGACAATTAACTGTACAAAAAAAAGGTACAGTTAGCCAGCGATAACCACAAAAAAAAGAGACTGCATGATTTGGAGAACTAAAAGAGGCTTCTGCAGTTCATTCTGTATATTTCGTTCTTGTTTCATGAAGGCTAGGCTGCTTCACATAAATAAAAAATGACTAGCAAATTATGTTTTTTTAAAACTTGAAAACAGTTAAAACATAACTTGTTAGCCCAGAAACATGGTTGGCATGACCACTTTGAATTAAATTGCAGTTTTCAGATGAAACTGCCAACGCAAAATCTGCAAGCCAAATAAAGCAAAGCACACACACAACACTGCATTTCACAAGATTGCATTTGCAAAAAAAGGCACACACCTGGCTGAAGGGGATCAACTTCTTGTCAGGAACCAGAAGGTCAGACAAAAACAGGTCTCTCAGTGCATCTGGAAGCATCATTACACACACATGCAGGATTTTAAGCAGTGACATCATCATTAGCATAATTATTAATAATAACAGTAACAATAACAATAATCAGCCAAGTTAGTTGCACTGCTGCACAAAGGTTTCTTGCCGTAATCTCGAAAGTATGACATTTCTGCGCCACTTTCGAAGAAAGCGCAGCTGAGATTATGTTAGCTTATCTTTGGTTAATGCAGAGACGTCATCATTAGTCAGGCTAATTCCATTGTTGTACAAACAATCCTTACAGCAATCTCCTGGGTGAGATGGTTCAATGTCAACTGGCATTCGAACAAAGCACAGTAAATACTTGTTTAGCTTAGCTATGACCACGTTAGATGTTCTGCATTAGCTGCAAGCATCTTAACTAACAAGAATTTCTAATACTACCTTTCCCTTCCCTCGATGTCTAGTATATGCCACTCTGAAGTAGCACTGGTTATTTGCTCTATGCATCACATGTCCTGTCTGAGTCCATTTCATCCACTCCATTAATACTCAAATACCAACTTGCATTCAACGCTTAATCAATGCTGCTATCTTACTGTCTCTATCAACTTCCTCTGCTTTTGCACAGTAAAAGCTTGCTGCATGAAGCTAATAAGCTGCTTTCTTTTCATAGGCGTATAGCATAATCTACGCTACATAAACATTGCAGGTTACAAATGGTGCAATACAACACATGGATGCACTACAAGAACTCCAGTGCATGCAGACTGATGAAAGTCCTTAGCTAAAACAGTCAGTTAGTCTTCCATGAACAATGACACTGAATTGGTTAGAAATACTATACGATGCCCATCAAGCATGAACTGTACACCACGTACGACCAACAAGGCCAACGGTCACTTACCCATGGCGAGAAGACACTCTTTCTTTCCCTTGGGTGTAACCATGGCGACCAGAGCGTCCAGGCTTGCCAGGTTGTGCACGGGGCTCTCCTGAATTAGCAACGTGTGTGCCGCCACCTTGTCAGCGAGCACGCCTTTCGCCAGCACCGTCTTCACCCAGCGCATCTCCGAAGCTCGTGACCGCGACTCTGTCTCTGCAAAAGAACTGGCGATAAATCAGCCTGCACTTCGTCCGCTGTCCATCAACTCAAGCCAATTTGCTCAGCTTTCTGTCATCTTGCACTTTATTTCTACTGCTTTGAGCTTTTTTGCTTGTTGGCCGTGTTAGTTTTGCACAACTTATAGGATAGCACAGGACAAGAAAATGCACACACACACAGTGCTGACACACAGAGCTCAGAAGTCAGCAGAAAAAAAAATAAAAGAAGCTTTCTTTCACAAAAAAAAATTGCAAGTAAATGAGTCGCCCCTACATGTGCACTTTCTTGTTCCCTTCTGTTCGCAAGGTACCGTATAAGTTACTGCAAAACTCAACTGATCAAATATTTTATCTCATGAATGGCTGAGGACTATGCCCTGCCCGCACCACGAAAGAATGAAAGGAAGGTACAGGAGATAGCTCACGCTTCTTGTATAGGGCCTTGTCGTGCTCAAAGAGATTTTCCGCCAGCTTTCGCTTAGCAGAAACCAGCTCGGGCGGGTTGTCCAGGACCGGTGCACAGTCATCTTCCGGCAGCTACATTGAGCACAGAATAAGAAGGTTCACGTCACCAGCGTAAGTCTCAACTGAGAAAGCACAGAAGCCAGCGTCCCCCTGGTGTTTCGTAAAAACACATGAAAGTCAAACCAAGTACAGTTGGAAAGATGAAAAAAAAAATGGCTAGTGGTGAGAAGTTATGTTTCAGCGGATTCCCGTTTTAGTTAAGGCAAAAACGTTGATGTATTAGCTCTCGACAACAGCATAACCTCGCGATTTTTTCGCATAATTCTTTTCCCTCTGTAGTGATCCCAAGAACGACAGGTATCAACAGGATACAATCAGGGCAACAGCATATAAACATTCTGAACGGATGTTCTTGGAATTCAAAGTAAGCATTTGTATGGTCATTAGAAGTATAAACAAACAGCCGCAGCCAACGTAAAAATCAAGAAAGGTTACGCGATCAACGCTATATGGACAAGTTCTACCAGACCCAGTATCAGTACTCCACCACCGAGGCATTCGCAAGTGGGAAAGCTGTCTTGAGAACAGAGGTGCGAATTATGTAATCTATCAATCGGAATATGCCAACGCAGGGCCCACTGATTTTTGCCACCTAAAACAGGCACGTAACGACACTTGAGAAAAAAATTCACGAACATGACAGCCACGCTTACCTGCTCATACCACTTCTTGTTTGGCTTTACGAGCATCTGGTTGAACTTTATGGCCTCCGAAACCTCGTCGGCAACCGTCGGTTTCGACGCATCGCTACGTAACTTGTTACTCGTTTTTTCAAACACCTTGTGAATCGGTAAGGCATCTTTTTGACGCTTTTTACGCGTAGCATTGTCAGATCGCACGTCACCAGCCATCGTGCGTGCTAAAATAACATGGGCGCCGCCATTGTTTCCTCGTGGTTGCCGGACGAGTGAAACGTGGTGCGGTTGAAGTTGACGAAACCACGGCGTACTTCAAGGCTCAGTACTAAATAGTTTGTAAAGCATGAGTGTACAGGGCTATTTTCTATGATTCACTCGCTCGTTCATCTGTGATTGTACTATTCGAGCGCGGATAGGGACTGCTTGAAGCACGGAAAGGGCCGTACCAAGGCCGTATTGGCTGTATCGCAGAGAAGTGTTCTTTCCCCCACGTTATTTAACCAATTTAACGTTGCAATGACTTGTCTTCTCCAGGCCTTGAATAAAAATCGCAGGCGTGTAAGCATTTGCATTTGGATTTGACGGCTACCAACCCAAGCGATTAGCTAGGTGAGAGGCCCAACTTTCGGTACAACCGAGCTCCAAGTGTGGGATTGACTACATCAGTGGAAAAGTGCCGCTTTGTCTTTTTTTTTTTTTTCAGGTGTTGGAAGGTGCTATGCGCGGTGGAAGAGAAACCCTGACAGCTCGTGCATTCTCGTATTTAGTCACATGCGCTTTCTTGTTGCCGTTCTTGATTTCCGTCTCCATGTGGCGACGAGCTGTGGACATCTCCATTTTAGCGCCCCAATGTGATCAATACAGTCATAGGTACAAGTGAAGAATGGTGACATCATCTTCCCTCAATGGTCGGACTCCATAAAGGCGCACTTGGTAGTGAGCTGCATAGTGTACCAACTGCTTCATCTTACCTATTTCACAGTTTGTTTTGAACGTCTAGAAATTTTGCACCGAAATAGCCTAAGGAGAGAGCTTGGAGCTCCGCAGTCGGCCGCGAAAAATCGATTTCGCTCACTATCTAAACTTCTTTGCATTGTGACTCATCGGTGAAACAATGGGTACAATAAGCTTTCCCCTGGCCTGGTGCTCGGCTTCATTGCATTGGGAAATGGGTCTGTAGCCGAGTTTTTCGCAGATCCAAGAGGCTACGTTATAACGTGATTCACTTCAAAACGGCGGGAACCACGTCGTCCTCAGCGTAGACGTCACGAGCTTGAATCAAGTGGCGGGAAAATTTTAAAATCCAATTTTTTCAAACATAAATGCCTCCTTTACTGTCGGACAAACGAGCCAGAGAATCAATTCTTGCGGGGGACAGTAATTCGATGGAGAAAACGAAGGATATTAAAAGAATGGTTTATACAAGTAACTATTTCCAGCAAACTGATAGTCCCAACAGCTACAGAGGATGGAGCCAATGGGCCATTTGAACTGAGACCATTAAGACTCCCACTCTGATATTTTTCTTGGGTAAAGAACCGAAGCTGCCACTCTTTGCACATGTTCATTTTCTCTTCCTCGCTCCATCACATATTTCAAACTGTGAGTTTATCTCAGTCTCAATTCGCTTGTTATTGGAAGTAAAGTAAAAAAAACATTCAAATCACTTTAATTCCAAACAGTTACATTCAGTACGGTGCTTTCACAAGTGAGGCTAGAGGCAGTTCAACAATTACTGCCATCTTTACTTCTGAAATGCTCTATCCTCCTCTCATGGGTTGACACTATAATATCGGTCAGTGAAAAAAGTTTAATAGGCGAGAGATGAGACATAGGGCACATCTTGAGTTGAACAGCTGACGATGGGCTGGGTGAGGCAGAGGCAGGATTCTGAACAGTCTCCTTCAAGATGATTCTTTTCGTCTGTATATCATGTTCAACCATCCAGTTTTAGAGTGTCGAATAATTGTTTTGGGTCGCAAATTATTTTTTTCTTGTTGTTGAGACCGGAATTTCCTCGGTGTCAAATTAAAGGACTATCGTGAAAATCGCGCTAATAGCGCAGTTATGCTACTAACAGCCTTTTTGCTTCTTAAACGCAACGACCTTTTACAAATATAAAGGCCATGTAAACATCTATGGCCACCAGCGTTGTGAACAAGTAAGTTGAACGCTTGCCTAAGCGGTGGAAGATAAAACGGGTCCAGTGTCGGCAGGTGCTACCATCGCTGACGACGCTAAGACTCCGCGTGCGTTATCGGGGAGACTGTCAAGGCCAGGTTGGCCCGGTTCAAGGGTCAAATGGCGTGAATCCGAGGTGTGGCCTTATACTACATAGGGCACATCTTGAGGCGAATAGCTGACGATGGGATGGGTGAGGCAGAGGAAGGATTCAGAACAGTCTCCTTCAAGATGATTATTTTCGTCTGTATCATGTTCAACCGTCCAGTTTTAGATTGTCGAATAATTGTTTTGGGTCGCAATTTGTTTTTTTGTGGTAGAGACCGGAATTTCCTAGGTGTCAAATTAAAGGGCTATTGTGAAAATCGCGCTAATAGCGCTGTTATGCTACTAACCGCCTTTTTGCTTCTTAAACGCAACGACCTTTTACAAACATATAGGTCATCCTAGTCGAAATCAAGAGAAAGAAATGGGCTTGGGCAGGGCATGTGATGCGAAGGCAAGATAACCGCTGGTCTTTAAGGGTAACGGAGTGGGTTCCAAGAGAAAGTAAGCGTAGCAGGGGGCGGCAGAAGGTTAGATGGGCGGATGAGATTAAGAAGTTTGCAGGCAAAGGGTGGATGCAGCTGGCAAAGGATAGGGTTACTTGGAGAGACATGGGAGAGGCCTTTGCCCTGCAGTGGGTGTAGTAAGGCTGATGATGATGATGATGATGATGTTGTGGACAAGTCAGTTTAACGCTTGCCTCTGCGATGGAAGATAAAACGGGTCCAGTGTCGGCAGGTGCTACCATCGCTGACGAAGCTAAGACTCCGCGTTATCGGGCAGACTGTCAAGGCCAGGTTGGCCCGGTTCTAGGGTCAAATGGCGTGAATCCGAGGTGTGGCCATATCCTACATAGGGCACATCTTGAGGCGAATAGCTGACGATGGGATGGGTGCGGCAGAGGAAGGATTCAGAACAGTCTCCTTCAAGATGATTATTTTCGTCTGTATCATGTTCAACCGTCCAGTTTTAGATTGTCGAATAATTGTTTTGGGTCGCCATTTTTTTTTTTTTGTGGTAGAGACCGGAATTTCCTAGGTGTCAAATAAAAGGGCTATTGTGAAAATCGCGCTAATAGCGCAGTTATGCTACTAACAGCCTTTTTGCTTCTTAAACGCAAAAACCTTTTACAAACATATAGGTCATGCAAGCATCAATGACCACCAGCGTTGTGGACAAGTCAGTTTAACGCTTGCCTCTGCGATGGAAGATAAAACGGGTCCAGTGTCGGCAGGTGCTACCATCGCTGACGACGCTAAGACTCCGCGTTATCGGGGAGACTGTCAAGGCCAGGTTGGCCCGGTTCTAGGGTCAAATGGCGTGAATCCGAGGTGTGGCCATATCCTACATAGGGCACATCTTGAGGCGAACAGCTGACGATGGGATGGGTGAGGCAGAGGAAGGATTCAGAACAGTCTCCTTCAAGATGATTATTTTCGTCTGTATCATGTTCAACCGTCCAGTTTTAGATTGTCGAATAATTGTTTTGGGTCGCAATTTGTTTTTTGTGGTAGAGACCGGAATTTCCTCGGTGTCAAATTAAAGGACTATCGTGAAAATCGCGCTAATAGCGCTGTTATGCTACTAACAGCCTTTTTGCTTCTTAAACGCAACGACCTTTTACAAACATATAGGTCATGCAAGCATCAATGACCACCAGCGTTGTGGACAAGTCAGTTTAACGCTTGCCTCTGCGATGGAAGATAAAACGGGTCCATTGTCGGCAGGTGCTACCATCGCTGACGACGCTAAGACTCCGCGTTATCGGGGAGACTGTCAAGGCCAGGTTGGCCCGGTTCTAGGGTCAAATGGCGTGAATCCGAGGTGTGGCCATATCCTACATAGGGCACATCTTGAGGCGAACAGCTGACGATGGGATGGGTGAGGCAGAGGAAGGATTCAGAACAGTCTCCTTCAAGATGATTATTTTCGTCTGTATCATGTTCAACCGTCCAGTTTTAGATTGTCGAATAATTGTTTTGGGTCGCAATTTGTTTTTTGTGGTAGAGACCGGAATTTCCTCGGTGTCAAATTAAAGGGCTATTGTGAAAATCGCGCTAATAGCGCAGTTATGCTATTAACAGCTTTTTTGCTTCTTAAACGCAACGACCTTTTACAAACATATAGGTCATGCAAGCATCAATGACCACCAGCGTTGTGGACAAGTCAGTTTAACGCTTGCCTAAGCGGTGGAAGATAAAACGGGTCCATTGTCGGCAGGTGCTACCATCGCTGACGACGCTAAGACTCCGCGTTATCGGGGAGACTGTCAAGGCCAGGTTGGCCCGGTTCAAGGGTCAAATGGCGTGAATCCGAGGTGTGGCCATATACTACATAGGGCACATCTTGAGGCGAATAGCTGACGATGGGATGGGTGAGGCAGAGGAAGGATTCAGAACAGTCTCCTTCAAGATGATTATTTTCGTCTGTATCATGTTCAACCGTCCAGTTTTAGATTGTCGAATAATTGTTTTGGGTCGCAATTTGTTTTTTGTGGTAGAGACCGGAATTTCCTCGGTGTCAAATTAAAGGGCTATTGTGAAAATCGCGCTAATAGCGCAGTTATGCTACTAACAGCCTTTTTGCTTCTTAAACGCAACGACCTTTTACAAACATATAGGTCATGCAATCATCAATGACCACCAGCGTTGTGGACAAGTCAGTTTAACGCTTGCCTAAGCGGTGGAAGATAAAACGGGTCCATTGTCGGCAGGTGCTACCATCGCTGACGACGCTAAGACTCCGCGTTATCGGGGAGACTGTCAAGGCCAGGTTGGCCCGGTTCAAGGGTCAAATGGCGTGAATCCGAGGTGTGGCCATATACTACATAGGGCACATCTTGAGGCGAATAGCTGACGATGGGATGGGTGAGGCAGAGGAAGGATTCAGAACAGTCTCCTTCAAGATGATTATTTTCGTCTGTATCATGTTCAACCGTCCAGTTTTAGATTGTCGAATAATTGTTTTGGGTCGCAATTTGTTTTTTGTGGTAGAGACCGGAATTTCCTCGGTGTCAAATTAAAGGGCTATTGTGAAAATCGCGCTAATAGCGCAGTTATGCTACTAACAGCCTTTTTGCTTCTTAAACGCAACGACCTTTTACAAACATATAGGTCATGCAATCATCAATGACCACCAGCGTTGTGGACAAGTCAGTTTAACGCTTGCCTAAGCGGTGGAAGATAAAACGGGTCCATTGTCGGCAGGTGCTACCATCGCTGACGACGCTAAGACTCCGCGTTATCGGGGAGACTGTCAAGGCCAGGTTGGCCCGGTTCTAGGGTCAAATGGCGTGAATCCGAGGTGTGGCCATATCCTACATAGGGCACATCTTGAGGCGAACAGCAGACGATGGGATGGGTGAGGCAGAGGAAGGATTCAGAACAGTCTCCTTCAAGATGATTATTTTCGTCTGTATCATGTTCAACCGTCCAGTTTTAGATTGTCGAATAATTGTTTTGGGTCGCAATTTGTTTTTTGTGGTAGAGACCGGAATTTCCTAGGTGTCAAATTAAAGGGCTATTGTGAAAATCGCGCTAATAGCGCTGTTATGCTACTAACAGCCTTTTTGCTTCTTAAACGCAACGACCTTTTACAAACATATAGGTCATGCAAGCATCAATGACCACCAGCGTTGTGGACAAGTCAGTTTAACGCTTGCCTAAACGGTGGAAGATAAAACGGGTCCAGTGTCGGCAGGTGCTACCATCGCTGACGACGCTAAGACTCCGCGTTATCGGGGAGACTGTCAAGGCCAGGTTGGCCCGGTTCAAGGGTCAAATGGCGTGAATCCGAGGTGTGGCCATATCCTACATAGGGCACATCTTGAGGCGAATAGCTGACGATGGGATGGGTGAGGCAGAGGAAGGATTCAGAACAGTCTCCTTCAAGATGATTATTTTCGTCTGTATCATGTTCAACCGTCCAGTTCTAGATTGTCGAATAATTGTTTTGGGTCGCAATTTGTTTTTTGTGGTAGAGACCGGAATTTCCTAGGTGTCAAATTAAAGGGCTATTGTGAAAATCGCGCTAATAGCGCTGTTATGCTACTAACAGCCTTTTTGCTTCTTAAACGCAACGACCTTTTACAAACATATGGGTCATGCAAGCATCAATGACCACCAGCGTTGTGGACAAGTCAGTTTAACGCTTGCCTAAACGGTGGAAGATAAAACGGGTCCAGTGTCGGCAGGTGCTACCATCGCTGACGACGCTAAGACTCCGCGTTATCGGGGAGACTGTCAAGGCCAGGTTGGCCCGGTTCTAGGGTCAAATGGCGTGAATCCGAGGTGTGGCCATATCCTACATAGGGCACATCTTGAGGCGAATAGCTGACGATGGGATGGGTGAGGCAGAGGAAGGATTCAGAACAGTCTCCTTCAAGATGATTATTTTCGTCTGTATAATGTTCAACCGTCCAGTTTTAGATTGTCGAATAATTGTTTTGGGTCGCAATTTGTTTTTTGTGGTAGAGACCGGAATTTCCTCGGTGTCAAATTAAAGGGCTATTGTGAAAATCGCGCTAATAGCGCTGTTATGCTACTAACAGCCTTTTTGCTTCTTAAACGCAACGACCTTTTACAAACATAAAGGTCATGCAAGCATCAATGACCACCAGCGTTGTGGACAAGTCAGTTTAACGCTTGCCTAAACGGTGGAAGATAAAACGGGTCCAGTGTCGGCAGGTGCTACCATCGCTGACGACGCTAAGACTCCGCGTTATCGGGGAGACTGTCAAGGCCAGGTTGGCCCGGTTCTAGGGTCAAATGGCGTGAATCCGAGGTGTGGCCATATCCTACATAGGGCACATCTTGAGGCGAACAGCTGACGATGGGATGGGTGAGGCAGAGGAAGGATTCAGAACAGTCTCCTTCAAGATGATTATTTTCGTCTGTATCATGTTCAACCGTCCAGTTTTAGATTGTCGAATAATTGTTTTGGGTCGCAATTTGTTTTTTGTGGTAGAGACCGGAATTTCCTCGGTGTCAAATTAAAGGGCTATTGTGAAAATCGCGCTAATAGCGCAGTTATGCTATTAACAGCTTTTTTGCTTCTTAAACGCAACGACCTTTTACAAACATATAGGTCATGCAAGCATCAATGACCACCAGCGTTGTGGACAAGTCAGTTTAACGCTTGCCTAAGCGGTGGAAGATAAAACGGGTCCATTGTCGGCAGGTGCTACCATCGCTGACGACGCTAAGACTCCGCGTTATCGGGGAGACTGTCAAGGCCAGGTTGGCCCGGTTCAAGGGTCAAATGGCGTGAATCCGAGGTGTGGCCATATACTACATAGGGCACATCTTGAGGCGAATAGCTGACGATGGGATGGGTGAGGCAGAGGAAGGATTCAGAACAGTCTCCTTCAAGATGATTATTTTCGTCTGTATCATGTTCAACCGTCCAGTTTTAGATTGTCGAATAATTGTTTTGGGTCGCAATTTGTTTTTTGTGGTAGAGACCGGAATTTCCTCGGTGTCAAATTAAAGGGCTATTGTGAAAATCGCGCTAATAGCGCAGTTATGCTACTAACAGCCTTTTTGCTTCTTAAACGCAACGACCTTTTACAAACATATAGGTCATGCAATCATCAATGACCACCAGCGTTGTGGACAAGTCAGTTTAACGCTTGCCTAAGCGGTGGAAGATAAAACGGGTCCATTGTCGGCAGGTGCTACCATCGCTGACGACGCTAAGACTCCGCGTTATCGGGGAGACTGTCAAGGCCAGGTTGGCCCGGTTCAAGGGTCAAATGGCGTGAATCCGAGGTGTGGCCATATACTACATAGGGCACATCTTGAGGCGAATAGCTGACGATGGGATGGGTGAGGCAGAGGAAGGATTCAGAACAGTCTCCTTCAAGATGAATATTTTCGTCTGTATCATGTTCAACCGTCCAGTTTTAGATTGTCGAATAATTGTTTTGGGTCGCAATTTGTTTTTTGTGGTAGAGACCGGAATTTCCTCGGTGTCAAATTAAAGGGCTATTGTGAAAATCGCGCTAATAGCGCAGTTATGCTACTAACAGCCTTTTTGCTTCTTAAACGCAACGACCTTTTACAAACATATAGGTCATGCAATCATCAATGACCACCAGCGTTGTGGACAAGTCAGTTTAACGCTTGCCTAAGCGGTGGAAGATAAAACGGGTCCATTGTCGGCAGGTGCTACCATCGCTGACGACGCTAAGACTCCGCGTTATCGGGGAGACTGTCAAGGCCAGGTTGGCCCGGTTCTAGGGTCAAATGGCGTGAATCCGAGGTGTGGCCATATCCTACATAGGGCACATCTTGAGGCGAACAGCAGACGATGGGATGGGTGAGGCAGAGGAAGGATTCAGAACAGTCTCCTTCAAGATGATTATTTTCGTCTGTATCATGTTCAACCGTCCAGTTTTAGATTGTCGAATAATTGTTTTGGGTCGCAATTTGTTTTTTGTGGTAGAGACCGGAATTTCCTAGGTGTCAAATTAAAGGGCTATTGTGAAAATCGCGCTAATAGCGCTGTTATGCTACTAACAGCCTTTTTGCTTCTTAAACGCAACGACCTTTTACAAACATATAGGTCATGCAAGCATCAATGACCACCAGCGTTGTGGACAAGTCAGTTTAACGCTTGCCTAAACGGTGGAAGATAAAACGGGTCCAGTGTCGGCAGGTGCTACCATCGCTGACGACGCTAAGACTCCGCGTTATCGGGGAGACTGTCAAGGCCAGGTTGGCCCGGTTCAAGGGTCAAATGGCGTGAATCCGAGGTGTGGCCATATCCTACATAGGGCACATCTTGAGGCGAATAGCTGACGATGGGATGGGTGAGGCAGAGGAAGGATTCAGAACAGTCTCCTTCAAGATGATTATTTTCGTCTGTATCATGTTCAACCGTCCAGTTCTAGATTGTCGAATAATTGTTTTGGGTCGCAATTTGTTTTTTGTGGTAGAGACCGGAATTTCCTAGGTGTCAAATTAAAGGGCTATTGTGAAAATCGCGCTAATAGCGCTGTTATGCTACTAACAGCCTTTTTGCTTCTTAAACGCAACGACCTTTTACAAACATATGGGTCATGCAAGCATCAATGACCACCAGCGTTGTGGACAAGTCAGTTTAACGCTTGCCTAAACGGTGGAAGATAAAACGGGTCCAGTGTCGGCAGGTGCTACCATCGCTGACGACGCTAAGACTCCGCGTTATCGGGGAGACTGTCAAGGCCAGGTTGGCCCGGTTCTAGGGTCAAATGGCGTGAATCCGAGGTGTGGCCATATCCTACATAGGGCACATCTTGAGGCGAATAGCTGACGATGGGATGGGTGAGGCAGAGGAAGGATTCAGAACAGTCTCCTTCAAGATGATTATTTTCGTCTGTATAATGTTCAACCGTCCAGTTTTAGATTGTCGAATAATTGTTTTGGGTCGCAATTTGTTTTTTGTGGTAGAGACCGGAATTTCCTCGGTGTCAAATTAAAGGGCTATTGTGAAAATCGCGCTAATAGCGCTGTTATGCTACTAACAGCCTTTTTGCTTCTTAAACGCAACGACCTTTTACAAACATAAAGGTCATGCAAGCATCAATGACCACCAGCGTTGTGGACAAGTCAGTTTAACGCTTGCCTAAACGGTGGAAGATAAAACGGGTCCAGTGTCGGCAGGTGCTACCATCGCTGACGACGCTAAGACTCCGCGTTATCGGGGAGACTGTCAAGGCCAGGTTGGCCCGGTTCTAGGGTCAAATGGCGTGAATCCGAGGTTTGGCCATATCCTACATAGGGCACATCTTGAGGCGAATAGCTGACGATGGGATGGGTGAGGCAGAGGAAGGATTCAGAACAGTCTCCTTCAAGATGATTATTTTCGTCTGTATCATGTTCAACCGTCCAGTTCTAGATTGTCGAATAATTGTTTTGGGTCGCAATTTGTTTTTTGTGGTAGAGACCGGAATTTCCTCGGTGTCAAATTAAAGGGCTATTGTGAAAATCGCGCTAATAGCGCAGTTATGCTACTAACAGCCTTTTTGCTTCTTAAACGCAACGACCTTTTAGAAACATATAGGTCATGCAATCATCAATGACCACCAGCGTTGTGGACAAGTCAGTTTAACGCTTGCCTAAGCGGTGGAAGATAAAACGGGTCCATTGTCGGCAGGTGCTACCATCGCTGACGACGCTAAGACTCCGCGTTATCGGGGAGACTGTCAAGGCCAGGTTGGCCCGGTTCAAGGGTCAAATGGCGTGAATCCGAGGTGTGGCCATATACTACATAGGACACATCTTGAGGCGAATAGCTGACGATGGGATGGGTGAGGCAGAGGAAGGATTCAGAACAGTCTCCTTCAAGATGATTATTTTCGTCTGTATCATGTTCAACCGTCCAGTTTTAGATTGTCGAATAATTGTTTTGGGTCGCAATTTGTTTTTTGTGGTAGAGACCGGAATTTCCTCGGTGTCAAATTAAAGGGCTATTGTGAAAATCGCGCTAATAGCGCAGTTATGCTATTAACAGCTTTTTTGCTTCTTAAACGCAACGACCTTTTACAAACATATAGGTCATGCAAGCATCAATGACCACCAGCGTTGTGGACAAGTCAGTTTAACGCTTGCCTAAGCGGTGGAAGATAAAACGGGTCCATTGTCGGCAGGTGCTACCATCGCTGACGACGCTAAGACTCCGCGTTATCGGGGAGACTGTCAAGGCCAGGTTGGCCCGGTTCAAGGGTCAAATGGCGTGAATCCGAGGTGTGGCCATATACTACATAGGGCACATCTTGAGGCGAATAGCTGACGATGGGATGGGTGAGGCAGAGGAAGGATTCAGAACAGTCTCCTTCAAGATGATTATTTTCGTCTGTATCATGTTCAACCGTCCAGTTTTAGATTGTCGAATAATTGTTTTGGGTCGCAATTTGTTTTTTGTGGTAGAGACCGGAATTTCCTCGGTGTCAAATTAAAGGGCTATTGTGAAAATCGCGCTAATAGCGCAGTTATGCTATTAACAGCTTTTTTGCTTCTTAAACGCAACGACCTTTTACAAACATATAGGTCATGCAAGCATCAATGACCACCAGCGTTGTGGACAAGTCAGTTTAACGCTTGCCTAAACGGTGGAAGATAAAACGGGTCCAGTGTCGGCAGGTGCTACCATCGCTGACGACGCTAAGACTCCGCGTTATCGGGGAGACTGTCAAGGCCAGGTTGGCCCGGTTCAAGGGTCAAATGGCGTGAATCCGAGGTGTGGCCATATACTACATAGGACACATCTTGAGGCGAATAGCTGACGATGGGATGGGTGAGGCAGAGGAAGGATTCAGAACAGTCTCCTTCAAGATGATTATTTTCGTCTGTATCATGTTCAACCGTCCAGTTTTAGATTGTCGAATAATTGTTTTGGGTCGCAATTTGTTTTTTGTGGTAGAGACCGGAATTTCCTCGGTGTCAAATTAAAGGGCTATTGTGAAAATCGCGCTAATAGCGCAGCTATGCTACTAACAGCCTTTTTGCTTCTTAAACGCAACGACCTTTTAGAAACATATAGGTCATGCAATCATCAATGACCACCAGCGTTGTGGACAAGTCAGTTTAACGCTTGCCTAAGCGGTGGAAGATAAAACGGGTCCATTGTCGGCAGGTGCTACCATCGCTGACGACGCTAAGACTCCGCGTTATCGGGGAGACTGTCAAGGCCAGGTTGGCCCGGTTCAAGGGTCAAATGGCGTGAATCCGAGGTGTGGCCATATACTACATAGGGCACATCTTGAGGCGAATAGCTGACGATGGGATGGGTGAGGCAGAGGAAGGATTCAGAACAGTCTCCTTCAAGATGATTATTTTCGTCTGTATCATGTTCAACCGTCCAGTTTTAGATTGTCGAATAATTGTTTTGGGTCGCAATTTGTTTTTTGTGGTAGAGACCGGAATTTCCTCGGTGTCAAATTAAAGGGCTATTGTGAAAATCGCGCTAATAGCGCAGTTATGCTATTAACAGCTTTTTTGCTTCTTAAACGCAACGACCTTTTACAAACATATAGGTCATGCAAGCATCAATGACCACCAGCGTTGTGGACAAGTCAGTTTAACGCTTGCCTAAACGGTGGAAGATAAAACGGGTCCAGTGTCGGCAGGTGCTACCATCGCTGACGACGCTAAGACTCCGCGTTATCGGGGAGACTGTCAAGGCCAGGTTGGCCCGGTTCTAGGGTCAAATGGCGTGAATCCGAGGTGTGGCCATATCCTACATAGGGCACATCTTGAGGCGAATAGCTGACGATGGGATGGGTGAGGCAGAGGAAGGATTCAGAACAGTCTCCTTCAAGATGATTATTTTCGTCTGTATCATGTTCAACCGTCTAGTTTTAGATTGTCGAATAATTGTTTTGGGTCGCAATTTGTTTTTTGTGGTAGAGACCGGAATTTCCTCGGTGTCAAATTAAAGGGCTATTGTGAAAATCGCGCTAATAGCGCAGTTATGCTATTAACAGCCTTTTTGCTTCTTAAACGCAACGACCTTTTACAAACATATAGGTCATGCAAGCATCAATGACCACCAGCGTTGTGGACAAGTCAGTTTAACGCTTGCCTAAGCGGTGGAAGATAAAACGGGTCCATTGTCGGCAGGTGCTACCATCGCTGACGACGCTAAGACTCCGCGTTATCGGGGAGACTGTCAAGGCCAGGTTGGCCCGGTTCAAGGGTCAAATGGCGTGAATCCGAGGTGTGGCCATATACTACATAGGGCACATCTTGAGGCGAATAGCTGACGATGGGATGGGTGAGGCAGAGGAAGAATTCAGAACAGTCTCCTTCAAGATGATTATTTTCGTCTGTATCATGTTCAACCGTCCTGTTTTAGATTGTCGAATAATTGTTTTGGGTCGCAAGTTGTTTTTTGTGGTAGAGACCGGAATTTCCTCGGTGTCAAATTAAAGGGCTATTGTGAAAATCGCGCTAATAGCGCAGTTATGCTATTAACAGCTTTTTTGCTTCTTAAACGCAACGACCTTTTACAAACATATAGGTCATGCAAGCATCAATGACCACCAGCGTTGTGGACAAGTCAGTTTAACGCTTGCCTAAACGGTGGAAGATAAAACGGGTCCAGTGTCGGCAGGTGCTACCATCGCTGACGACGCTAAGACTCCGCGTTATCGGGGAGACTGTCAAGGCCAGGTTGGCCCGGTTCTAGGGTCAAATGGCGTGAATCCGAGGTGTGGCCATATCCTACATAGGGCACATCTTGAGGCGAATAGCTGACGATGGGATGGGTGAGGCAGAGGAAGGATTCAGAACAGTCTCCTTCAAGATGATTATTTTCGTCTGTATCATGTTCAACCGTCCAGTTTTAGATTGTCGAATAATTGTTTTGGGTCGCAATTTGTTTTTTGTGGTAGAGACCGGAATTTCCTCGGTGTCAAATTAAAGGGCTATTGTGAAAATCGCGCTAATAGCGCAGTTATGCTATTAACAGCTTTTTTGCTTCTTAAACGCAACGACCTTTTACAAACATATAGGTCATGCAAGCATCAATGACCACCAGCGTTGTGGACAAGTCAGTTTAACGCTTGCCTAAACGGTGGAAGATAAAACGGGTCCAGTGTCGGCAGGTGCTACCATCGCTGACGACGCTAAGACTCCGCGTTATCGGGGAGACTGTCAAGGCCAGGTTGGCCCGGTTCTAGGGTCAAATGGCGTGAATCCGAGGTGTGGCCATATCCTACATAGGGCACATCTTGAGGCGAATAGCTGACGATGGGATGGGTGAGGCAGAGGAAGGATTCAGAACAGTCTCCTTCAAGATGATTATTTTCGTCTGTATCATGTTCAACCGTCTAGTTTTAGATTGTCGAATAATTGTTTTGGGTCGCAATTTGTTTTTTGTGGTAGAGACCGGAATTTCCTCGGTGTCAAATTAAAGGGCTATTGTGAAAATCGCGCTAATAGCGCAGTTATGCTATTAACAGCCTTTTTGCTTCTTAAACGCAACGACCTTTTACAAACATATAGGTCATGCAAGCATCAATGACCACCAGCGTTGTGGACAAGTCAGTTTAACGCTTGCCTAAGCGGTGGAAGATAAAACGGGTCCATTGTCGGCAGGTGCTACCATCGCTGACGACGCTAAGACTCCGCGTTATCGGGGAGACTGTCAAGGCCAGGTTGGCCCGGTTCAAGGGTCAAATGGCGTGAATCCGAGGTGTGGCCATATACTACATAGGGCACATCTTGAGGCGAATAGCTGACGATGGGATGGGTGAGGCAGAGGAAGGATTCAGAACAGTCTCCTTCAAGATGATTATTTTCGTCTGTATCATGTTCAACCGTCCAGTTTTAGATTGTCGAATAATTGTTTTGGGTCGCAAGTTGTTTTTTGTGGTAGAGACCGGAATTTCCTCGGTGTCAAATTAAAGGGCTATTGTGAAAATCGCGCTAATAGCGCAGTTATGCTATTAACAGCTTTTTTGCTTCTTAAACGCAACGACCTTTTACAAACATATAGGTCATGCAAGCATCAATGACCACCAGCGTTGTGGACAAGTCAGTTTAACGCTTGCCTAAACGGTGGAAGATAAAACGGGTCCAGTGTCGGCAGGTGCTACCATCGCTGACGACGCTAAGACTCCGCGTTATCGGGGAGACTGTCAAGGCCAGGTTGGCCCGGTTCTAGGGTCAAATGGCGTGAATCCGAGGTGTGGCCATATCCTACATAGGGCACATCTTGAGGCGAATAGCTGACGATGGGATGGGTGAGGCAGAGGAAGGATTCAGAACAGTCTCCTTCAAGATGATTATTTTCGTCTGTATCATGTTCAACCGTCTAGTTTTAGATTGTCGAATAATTGTTTTGGGTCGCAATTTGTTTTTTGTGGTAGAGACCGGAATTTCCTCGGTGTCAAATTAAAGGGCTATTGTGAAAATCGCGCTAATAGCGCAGTTATGCTATTAACAGCTTTTTTGCTTCTTAAACGCAACGACCTTTTACAAACATATAGGTCATGCAAGCATCAATGACCACCAGCGTTGTGGACAAGTCAGTTTAACGCTTGCCTAAACGGTGGAAGATAAAACGGGTCCAGTGTCGGCAGGTGCTACCATCGCTGACGACGCTAAGACTCCGCGTTATCGGGGAGACTGTCAAGGCCAGGTTGGCCCGGTTCAAGGGTCAAATGGCGTGAATCCGAGGTGTGGCCATATACTACATAGGACACATCTTGAGGCGAATAGCTGACGATGGGATGGGTGAGGCAGAGGAAGGATTCAGAACAGTCTCCTTCAAGATGATTATTTTCGTCTGTGTCATGTTCAACCGTCCAGTTTTAGATTGTCGAATATTTGTTTTGGGTCGCAAATTATTTTTTTGTACTTGTTGAGACCGGAATTTCCTGGCTGTGAAATATATGTATATATATCGGATCGACATAATTCAATTTATATTGTGGTGCTCGGGCACCACACTGCGCCTGTTATAATTTTATTCCAATGTACAACCACCGCGGTTACGATTTGCGTTATAACGGATAACGCTGAGACACGAAACGCAAGCAGCAGACCGAACGCTCTAAAATGCATCGTGGTGAACAAAATAAATCAAGTCTACAGCATCTACTGAAAACACGTATCCAATGGAAGCGTTTCCCTCGAGAAACCTGACAACATCTTTAGAACTCATTGTAGCAAAATGATCGTGACCAGGAGAGAATTAATTTGTTTCTGCAGGTATTTGCTTAGAACAAGCTGCCATGTACCGTTCTCACTGACCACCTTTCTAGAATGCATCGGCGGTTTGTGCGTTTCGGCAGTAAAAAATACAGTAACCTTTACTGTTACTAATGTCGTTAGCCTACCAACTCAAATTTAACTCTTTACAGATCATGGCCGCCTTGCCTTACACTCTCCCCAAACTGGCTTTCAATGGATTAAAGTTCTTTCATTCTTGTTCTCTCGGCAATTTCGCTCTAGGTTTTAATCTCCGGCGCAATGAAAATCAATAGGAATCAACTACTAATCTGAGATTTCATGAAAGGCTAACTTATAGGTGCTTTCTACTAAGGTGACGCTTCTTTGTTCCTTTTATAAACTCTTTTTTATACTCCTGAACCACGACACCAATGCAGCCTCCGCGCAGCTGCTGCCAGCGAAAGTCTATATAATTGTGGGTCACCGTATGTTTAATTTCGTAATGGTCTGTCGCTTTATCGAACAGGGTAAGCTATCATGCTTTCATATCTGTAGTTGTGGAGTCTGAAGACAGCTCTAAAGCTGCCACTTGACGCAAATTTCGACGGCCGTAGTCGTATAGGAATGAGTTATCGCCGGTGCCCTAAGTAATTCTTTCGGCGGCTCTTGAAAAACAAGCTATCTCAAAATTTCTTCAAGACTGGGATGATTTCTATCGTTTTGCATGTTGAATAAGTTAAGTGTTAGGTCCCTGGTTGTGGAAATAATGAAAGCGTTTTCTCCGTCGAAAGTTACCAGATGCACGTCAGCAGCTGATACATATCGCATGCATAATATGTGACGCGTGTTGATCCGCCAGACCCTCGTGGGATTGATGTGGTTCCGTTCTATCGTTGCTCACGCGAGCGAAATATCGAATACGCTTTAGAGCCACTGCGAGCTTGAAGAGTAGGAATAAAAACTAAATTAACAGCACCGGCCGTAACGTGATGAACCTCGATCGCCATTGGACAATCGCTCAAGAACCGGACGGTGTAATAGATCTTTCGAAAAGAAGGGCGCACAACGGCCGTACTCTCAAACTACGTCACTTGACGACCACAAATTGCGGGAGGCAGCAAAGTGGGTGCGATTGACTGCGTTCGACTGCAAGGCGCCAGTATAATTACCTGCTAGTGGTCTTGCGGAAACAGGACTTGTGACCCATGATGGCTCTCTCATGGCGTGAGTAACAGCCACTTTCGTAATTGACCGACGGATAAGCCTGCCGACGGATTATCTGCGGATATGTTGATCGTTATAGTGACATATCTTACAAGATATGAAAAAATTCCACCATAAACTCTTTTTCCGTTCGAAAATGCTTTTGTCCAGAACTGTTGGGTGTGCATATTGCACAAAAGGCAAATAATTGTTCTTTCATTGTTTCAAGTTAAATATTTTAGCATGCCCCAAAACCTCAGCGTTCTGTATCGATTTCTCCAATGCTCTTAGTGTAGTCTTGCTTGTTAGAGATATGTGATATAACAATCTGCCAAAGTTTCGATCGTTCGAAAGCCAGGTCACCAATTGCATACAGTGCTACACATCAAGAAGTCTTCACGCGTACCACGTAGACGATATATTTATTCGGTGGAAGCAAGGACGACAGAAGCTCCCAGTGTTTCGCCATTGTCCACGCTATACAAGATATCTCTGGGACCATGGCCTCAACTTTCTTGAGCACAAGGTTTGAGTGTCCGCCTTACGCACTTTGTTTTTATTGGCCACAATTTACCACTGACAATGCTCACGTGCTTATGACAAACTCATTTTTAATTCTGTCTGTTCTCTTCCGGTCCTTTTTTTCTCCCTTCCCATGTGTAGGGTAGCCAACCTGACGTACTACATCCGGTTTACCCACAGGCTCCTTCCCCCCCCCACCTCTTCCCCCTATGTCCACGATACTTCCAGCCGTAATGGCCGCTTCTGATTTCCATTTCTCTGCAGGCAAAGGACTGAAGTTCGCTGCTAAGCAAAGCAAGGCGACCAGGCGCTGTTTTACCATCGTTCCAGCAGCGCTGTCTTCAGAGCCAACGGAACAGTCTTACATGGTTCGGCTTTTCATCATCCACGCAAGATTCATCCGGTTCTTTGGCTGCCTGTTCATCGGCAACATGAAAAAGGAATCGCTGAAGAACGCCAGGATGACCTGGAAGAGCCCTTACTTGATTTACTCCATCGCCTGGCTGGCGACGCTTACAACCATGGAGGGCATCACGATCGCGTCGAAGGCGACCTGCTTATCGGACAAATCTTGCAAGTTTTCCGAGTCCATCGGGTTCATCGCACACGTCGTGGCCGCCGTCAAATGGCTCTTCAACTTCATCTGTCTCGCCTTCGGGTCTCGGAGGCTCTTGGACTTTCTGCGGGACGCGGCGGAGTTAGAGAAGTGCACCGGCTTCGTTCCCGAAAAGAGGTCGATCTGCCGCTACAACGGCCGCGCTTGGTTCAAAGTCGTGTTGAGGTCAGCCATGCTGGCCACTGCGGTATCATGCTTCTCTCTGGTGTTCCTGATGCACTGCAGAATGTTCTCAGGAGAGCGCAAACACTGGCACCCGCTCTTCAAGGCTCTGGCCGTTCTTAGCTCCGTGGCGCTCCTGTTCTGCGAGTCTTACATGTACATGTCCCTGGTCCATTTCTGCGGCGTCCTGGTGCAGTACCTGAGGGCGCAGGTAGCGACCTTTGAGGAATGCCGCCGGATGACTAAGGCCACGACGCTGGCATACGTCGCTGCGGCCTCCAGAATCGAAGAAGTGCGCGCCAACGTCTGCAAGATAAAGGCGCTCAAGGCGGTCATCAACAGCGTATGGAGTCCGATGATCCTGGTATCTTCGGCAAGCCTCCTCGGCTCGCTGTGCATGACCCTGTACAGGTCCTTCCACGTAACGGCGCTGGCCCTGGTAGACACCTGGATTGCGGTCACCTACACGGCTTACAGTACCCTTGGATTCGTAGACTTCGTCCTTACAAGCAGTGACCTTGCAAGCGAGGTGAGTGATGGGTCTACCAGTGCGCTCGCGATTATGTACTCCATGACTGGAACATGCGCATTAATAAGCGCTAATAATACAAGGAAATAACAGTAGTTTCTTATCCAAAACGCTGCCGAATAGAATGGCGACCTGTCCCTGTAGTGGTAACTTGTGGAGTTAAATTTCTGAAGACTGGGACAGTGCTCAGAGCGGTTGAAGGGAAGATTATAGGTATGTAACGTTAAAAGACAAATTGACTTTGTCTTAGATGAAACAAAATGGAGTACATTACTATGACCAGGTCATGTATTACGGAGAGGTGATTACGGATGATCCGTTAGGCTAAGGAAATAGATTGTAAGGGAATTAAAATGTAGCTTAGGGCAGTATAGAGCCGTGCGTAGATATAGGCTTAGGAATTCCGCTTCGGAAGCCGCGGGTGGCGCTGGAGCGTGCTTAATGCAAATCAGTGGGAGGGGCCTCGTAATCCAGTGGACCTTGCTGATATTGATGGCGACGGCGATAACAACGACTTTGCGACATCCTTTCAGGTTCGTAAGTTGAAGGATGCAGTCAAGAATGCGGCCTTGCTCGAACCTACTAACCCCTATTCACATCAGGTAAGCCCTGTGTATGTGATGGCCGTGGGGCCTATAGAAGTAAGTGCGAAAACACATGTAGTGTTTTGTTCTCGTGCCGCAGGTTCAGTATCTGCATGACATCATCGAACCCGATGAAATGTGCCTCACCGCCGGCGGTTTCTTCCGCCTCGACCGCTCGCTCCTTGTCACGGTACGTCACGATTGTGGTTGCTTAGAAGAGCAGGACGCTTGATTTCGAACGCCGCGGCTCTCTGCTGATGATAACGAAAATATATATTGTAGTACAGTTAGAGGGTGGGTAAGAGAAGGGCGAAGACTTTAGTCCTGGACTTCGTTGGCGTAAGCTGCTGCCCTTGCTCGTTCGATAACCACTAGTTATCAAGAGGGTCGTGTCTTTCGTGGGCGTATACATTCTCCATGAGTGCCGGGATTGTTCTGGGGCTTTAGTTTTCGCTTATTCGCCGTTTCTGGTGTTATTCATTTCTCTTTAGAAGCCAGAGTTCTGGCATTTCTGCACCGTTCCTTTATATCTGTTTTCTCTGCAACTAGGGGCTTGGGCTACAATCCGCCGTCTTTCGTGTTCGCCGAGGACACCTTGTGACGACAAAAAGTACTATTTTCCACGAACCTTCGCCTTAAGAGCTAGCGCTCTGAAACGAAGGAAAAATCAAATTCAAAGATCAATGGGAAAGTGATCAATGTAAAAGCGGAATGTACACCAGGAACTTCTAAACGCAGATTTGTCTCATTACATCGTATGGTCAGCGGCCAGGTTTCTATTTATTTCATTAATTTAAAACATACTGCAGTCATCGAAGACTAGGATGGAAGCAGGAGAGTAATGCAGATAAAAAAAATCAGTTCAGCGCCACCATGAGCAAGCAACAAAAAACATAAAACGGACATAAATGCACTAGAAACACAAGATGTATGCAAAAAAAAAGAAACCAGTACACATCACAGAGGAAAATTCAACGCTGGGCATTTCGTGCACGTTCTTCAAAAATAGTACAAGAAAATTAGTAACCGATTACAATTACTCCATCGGAAATTTAACTGATTACAGTGGGCAATTACAGCTCCGAAAAAGTAACTTAACAGTTAGAGAAAGGAATCTGTTGCGTTATTTTCCTTCCAACTTTTATTGCCATAAATCAAATTTATTCAAACTACACTGCAGCTTGCTCGATATTTTGTTACTTGTAAATTTTGAAAAGGAGTTGTTTTTCGAATTTGGCCTCGCTAATTTTCCCGCCTTTCCTCGTGAATAGATCAGCAGCTACACTAAACGCTATCTCAATGTGTATCCTGGAGGGAGGGGCGGTATTGTAACGTATAAACACCTTGCACACCAGGTCGTAGCTGGGAAATGCTTCGATGCTAGCGTCCTAGTACTATGAAGAGCCGCGCTCCATTGTTGCTCCGTGCTTTGTGTGGAAGCCTTACGAGTTCGGTGTAGTGGCCGTTAAGTCGCAGCGCCATCTAACAGGACGAGGGGACCCTACAGAGCGGTCACGTTATATTTCTGGGGAAGAGAACTACCGTAAAAGATGGCGGTGACCCGATTGTGTTCCGGACATGATCGCGTACTAGGCTTCTCCGCAGCGGGTCCATTATCATTGTTACGAAAGATCCATCCCCGCTAGCCAGTGTTTTCCGTCAGGTTCGGGTTCTCTAAGCAGTACCGTTGCATTCAACTTGGTTTGGGAAAAAATTAACCAGTTACCAGTAATCAATTACAAAAAGTAATTGAATTGCCTTGAACGTTACTGTTTGAAAAAGTAATCAGTTAATTACAAAACTACAAGAAAATGTAATCGATTACCAGCGATCACTTATACTAGTGATGCGTTACGTACAACTCTGCCGCTTACCATACTATAGCCGGATACAACTCAAGAACAAAGCGACTTATCCCCGCTAAAGGACCCCCTTCCAGCCAACGGCGTCGGCCAATTCTCATGACCCTGCTAGCGTGACATTGCAAGGAGCGGGGTGACAATGCAGGGTGCACACAAAACAAATTCTCACCCTTAAGGGTGCAAATCAGCTGTCCCCAGACGAACACCCTTTTGGGTGCTGTGAAAGGGTGCAGAGATAAGCGCCCTTCAGGAAGGGTGCACAGCATGAAAGTTTAGAGGGCGCGCATCAATCCAAGGCTTTTGCTTCATGGGTGAATCAATGTGGAGCACCCTTCCAACATGCATTCGTAGAGGTGTTATGGAAAAATAGTACCCTTTAATGAGGGTGCACCATTACATCCTCTAAAGTATCATTAAGTGCACCCTTCCTTAAGGGTGCTGATCTCTGCACCCTTTTTTAGCACCGAACAATTGGAAAAGGGTGTTCGTCTGGGGACAGCTGATTTACACCCTAAAGGGTGAGAAATTGTTTAGTGTGTGGAGACTGTCCCCGACCACGGAAGCAGGGGAGTATCCCCTTTCATCTGGCACTCCATGCATTGTCGTGCTAGCAACTTCATGAGAATCGGCCGACGCCATTGGCTGGAAGGGGGTACTTTGACGGGGAATAACCGTTTCGCTCATGAGTTGCATCCGATTATAGCCAACCGGGCCGGACGCGAATGTGGAAGGTGCTGACGACGCGCTACGTCTTCGCCGTTCATCTCCATTTGCCTCCAACTGCTGGCGTTGCAATAGCGTTTTCAGACCTTTGTTGCGTTGAGGTGCTCGTGCCGCGATGTCAGCGAAGAACCTTCAATAGAGCGGTCAGGAGTAACACGTAATCAGACATCAGCTTCTCCCAATACTGCGCAAACCGTGCTCTCCGTTCTCGGGGACATGAAAATCGGCTGTGCGTTATAATCGGGTAATTACGGTTCATCACTTGCGATAAAAACAGTTGCCCGAGTAAATCGCTCACGAGTAATAGCATGTATGAACGGAAAAGAATTCCTTAAAGGTGCTGATACAGGTCGCACCTGTGGTAAGGCTGTTGTCACACAGCTGACACTACCGCCCGTAGCTATCGGAGTGCAAGGCATATCCGCGATTTAGCGCAAGTTACCGTTATTTGACGAATACTGGCGCTAACGTTTTTCAAGACCAGGGTGACCGAAACGGTAGTGGAACAGGAGAAAATCAAGTGCGGTAAATGAGCACATGATCGGGGCAGACATGCAGAGGAGGCACGGGGACTGTATACTATAGAACGAACATGGGTTGAGGTGAGGAGTGCAATACACATCCTCACTGCGGTGGACACTGCGAAGAGCGTGGAGCTAGGGTTTGGGAGAGATTTTTCACCCACAGGCAGGGTCCGGAGATTCTCTGTAATAAGCAGTTTTAGCGTGCTCGTGCAGTAAATATACACTAGACACCTTTGGCATACCGTGTACCGTGTTACTGGTGCTACCGTTCCCGGAGTACCCGCCCACCGCTGTTGGGCACGCTCTGATTGGTCCCGATGCCGCAGTCGCACGTGTAGCTGCCGGGCACCTGGCGCCATCTGGCGCCGTCAAGATGATTTGCGCATTGGCTGCGTACGGGCTCCCGGTACTGCGGTACCGGTATCATGGTATGCTAAAGGTGTCTAATATAACTACGACTGCACGGCAAAGGGGGCTAGACAAGCCAGACAGCGGTATTAATGGCAACGGCTGTCCTGCTGAGCTTGAACTCCGTAGTGCGATTTATTTCTTCTTTACAAAGGATGGTACTGTCCTATACTGATGGACAGGGTTACTTGAAGACCATTCTAAAACTTCTTTTTGTGCTTGAGTCTTGCTGCGATAATTAAGAACATGGCGATCATGAGTTAGTGGAAAACTGCCGTATACCAACCAGCCGTCTTGAAATTCAACCTACGTTTTTTTTTTTTTGCAGATGGCTGGATCGGTCATCACATTCACTGTGATCCTCGTGCAAACCAGCGACGACCTAAAGCATCGGATGCGAACATAGGGCTTTATCCAGTGCGGCTGATGTAGCACGCTTTTGTGATTTGTGATTTTGTTTTTGACGTGAACAAAAATAAAAAGTGGAAAAAGACGCGTGGCCGATCCTGTTTGCGTTTGTCTAGCGCGGTTGATGTACGCTTTTGTGATTTGTAATTTTGGTATTTGTGAATCAGTTGTTGCTACTGGTATTGTTTTTGAGGCACGCTCGAGCGCTGTGAGGCTGATAATCACGTGACAAGCAGCGCTACTACGCCGAGGCCAACGGATACAGCGGGATATATCTGGTAACAGCTGCGATGTAATAACACTGCAAACTCAGCATTCCGATTAGTCACGATAATGGTCCGATATGGTGACGATGATGATGAGTCGATGACTATCCCTTCCTTCCACCGGTATACAGGGAACAGTTGGCTATGGGGAACTTGCGCTGAAATTTGCGGTGCCGATTGCAGCGCCATAACTCACTGCCTAGCGAGAAGAACAAGCAGTTTTGGGTAGTACTCTTAGTACTTTTCCGCGCCACCTTCAGGCGCTTATTGGCGTGAGCCTCCGCGCTCTGTCGAAAGCGCACGTGCCGTGCGTCAGCTATCTGGGCTACGCCGAGAGAAGCTAGGCAATGAATGCTGTCAGCCAAACGCGGGTATCTAATCGCGCAGAATGTGTTCTCGTGTTTGCAGCAGCCCAAGCGGCTGACAAAAGCAGTTTTGAGTCACCGAATGAAACAATTGCAGTGCCACCTTGGCAGCGCAGGTTCCCCATACTCGCTTGGGACACCCTGCACTAAGGCGTATCAAAAAAAAAAGGATGGAAAAGACTGAAGCAGCGATGATTGCACTTTCACTTTTATGAACGCCCCCGTGTATGCAGCGCACACCGATGAAGGCACAGTATATGCAGATAACAATGGATGCCACCCTTCTTTTACTGACTAAGCAGTATGGATGCCACGAGACGAAAATTCCGGCGTGTGTCTCTGCGTGGCCACCGAGTGAAGCCTCTGGCGCCAGCGGATCACGTCAGCTAACGTTCGTCATAACGCGGCACACCTATTACCTCCACGGTCTTTTGTGTCCCTGACTTCGAACTAGAAAAACAAACGGGCTCGAGGCTACTCACAGGCTTATCATTTGCTGCGTCATTCCTGCGACGCGGTTAGCTGCGTGCCTGAATAGACTTTTCGAGGTTCTCTCTGCGCTGCGTCCACGGGCTGGCTTCAAAATCGCATTTATTTTCTGAAGCATGCACAAACCGCTTACTCCTGGGTTAAGCGTTCGTCTTTAGGCTTTTTCTGCCCCGCTGTCGCTTTTGGTATCTGCTGCTCGGAACGCTGAGAACATATCCGACTAATTACTGCCACCTGCCGCCTGTACAGCGTGAGAGGTGATTCGTATTGCTATAGGTAAGGTGGTCACCTTTAACACCCGCGGATAAAGACAATCGGTTGGCGCAGCCAAGAGAGAGGTGATCTTCAGCTCGGGGAGGATTAAGAAATGGACGAAGTGTTCATCATTGCAGGCTGTATTTATTGGGCGGGTGGTGTAACCATCACGTACAAAATCGTCCTGAATTCTAAGGCTTGGTGAAATCTGATTTGGTAAGGTTCTAAGTTCATCTCAACAGAAAAATGGCTGCGGCTCAGCTCGGCTAGGCCTGCCTGGTTAAGCAAGCGAAAGCGTTGCAAACCGAACGATATATGGCTAGTCGAACGTTTCTTACTGCGGGCACATCACTGCCGTTGTTTTGTCAGTTTCCAAAGCCGTCGTCGAAATCGAGGCGTCCATTGCCGCCTCTAAAGCTCGTCGCTGTCGTCTTTCTGCATCCTTCTGCCGACGCTTAGCTCGCCGAAGTTCCCGTTGTTCACTCGTTTCAGCCTGCGACTTTGCGCTCGTACCCACGTTTCCGCTTTAACTCATTACCGAGCCGAGAGACATCTGCAGTATGGTCCTACGCAGCTTGCCGCTTAATTTCGCCAACTGGGACCGCGCAGACAACTTCGGCACAGATGGACCAGTGGAGGGAGGACACTGTCCTCCCTCCGTCCTTCCATCACACAATTAAGGGCTGAACTGAAAACTGCGAGTCGGCAGAGAGAGCGGCGCGATCTCCCTTTCTAGCGATCGGTGAGCCACGTGACTATTCACGTGGACACAGCTTCTTCCTTAGCTTCAACTCAATCTGTCACTTAACAGTACCACTCGCTGGGCTAGCTGGTGGAACATTGTGCAACAAAAGTAAAAGCAGCACTGAATTTTACACAAAGCACACCACACACAAACCACACGTCCTGTCCGTCTTTCTGTGCGATTTGTGCAAAATTTAGCGCTGTTTTTACTTTTGTTACTCAATCTGTCACACACTGGGAAACTCGCTCGACTAGGCCAGTACAGCTTTCGCTTTAAAATGCCATGTCGACCAATCGTTTGGGTCGAAAGAAGAAAGACGTTTCGGCTTCCGGATGCGTAAGTCTTGCATTACGGAAGCCAACAGTCCCCGAAAACAAGAAGCACAGGGGATGCCTTTCTGCCTCCTCCCTTTTTGTGCCTCTTAAAGCCTGCAAATTCGGCAAGACATTGCACGAGGTGCAGTGTGTTTCAGCCGGGGCTGAATGAGATAAGTATCCTGAGCAGAGGTTGCGATAAGACGGCACGTGAACTGTTAAAATCTTTTCACGTTAAGAAGGGGGGAAATAGATGGGTTAGCAATACGTCTTTCAAGCTCTTGAAGCAGAAATCAAGTTTCGTGAACGGTTTTTTTGAATTTTTTTATGCTTAAGTGGCTTGTCACTGTACGTTGTTTAGCACTGCACATGTCTGGGTTTTCTTAGCTTTCGGTGCATATTTGCTGGTCTGGCTGTAAATAAATAGAGATGAAAGTTAGCGTCTGTCTTTGCCGCACTCGGCGTTTTCGTGAATGTCCCTTTTTGCGCTACTACTTCTTCCAAAAACAATTTTGCACCATCTCGCCGATCTAAAAGTTTTGCTCAACTCTCTTTCATTCCAATCTTTTCGAACTTCTTCGAGTGTTGCTTCCCTCCTCGTTTTTCAGCTATGGAATAACAGAAATTCAATGCAAGATTATGAACAATGAAACTAACAAAAATATTGTGGAAAACTGGCGTCATGTTACATTCCTACTCCAGTGCAGCTTATACTTCGGCCTTTATAACTGTAGCGTTTTTATAACTACGGCTTAAAGGCGGTAACATTTTGTCGATCATATTTTGATGTCCTAAACTTGCACGGGACGTCATCATGAAAATCTCTACCATGTTTGAGACCGGTGAGTGACGCCTATAATTAATGTTAATTTTCTTAGCATTCCTACCAAAGCCCGGTTAAGCCAAAAAGTCACCCCAAATATTCATCCGCCACTACTTGCTAAACATCAAGCTCACAACGACGCGACCTGTGCGAGTCCTGACGTCACATGTAATTCTGCTGGTTTTTCAAACACGCCAACATTTGAAGGATTGTTGTTGTTGCTGCCTCTAAAGCGACGGCACATAACCACGGTGGGGGACTGGCCATGGTTTGATGCAGATCCAAGCAGAAGAATAATTCATCCAGGTTTATCTCAAGCGGCTCATAAATAAAAATAGAGGAATCTGGGAAAACAAATCAGGAATTTTTCAGTATCGATCAAGTCTTCTATTTTATCGCCTTCCACTTTTCTCTCTTCATTTTCCTCTCTTTCCAAGGTAACATGGACGGCAGGTACTGTGGAAGTGATCCACGCAAAAGTCTTAGAGTATAGACTTCAAATGCAGTCCTTATTTGAAAAATGAGTACACCAACAAGTATGCACCACTTGCTATAGGCTGTGGGAATGGACGATGAAAGAAGATTAAGTACGAAAGAATCAGGTGAACTTGGCATGGAGCGAGAACATACAGGGAGTATCACCTTCGTCTCGAACCGCCCATCGTTTCACTATCGCTAAAATTGTTACATAAAGCGATGACAGCTCGCTCCACCATTTAACTTGCGTTATCGTCTAAGAAAAGTTGCCTCTGCCCATCGGAGAACAGAATAGGCATGGCCAAGCCACAGACAACAATATTATCATCATAGATCCCTCTCCCCTTTTTTAACACGCTGTGTGCTAATAGCGGCGACGGAAAGGAAGGTATGTCCTGGAGAATCACAGGCAAGAGGAGAACGTTATACACTATAGTGTATAACGCTCTCCTCTAACGTTCTCCTCTAACGTGTATAACGTTCTCCGTCAGGTTTGACGAATGCAGTTTTTGGGCGACCGGCCTCCGCCATCGGCACCTGCCAGTAACCGGGGCGCAAACCAATGAAGAAAAGAACTCAGCGCCCTGCAGGCAGTCGAGGGCATCGTCGATACGGGGGAGACTGGCCTTCCTGCGCTTCGCAATGGGCCCGCTATCCACATTGTTTTCGACGACATATTCCCAAAAAGTGCAAAACTTTTGCCACCGAGTATTCTAAATGGTCTTCTAGAAGATCATCTGAGGACCCTACCTACAGATATAGCAATAGCCACTGATGCATCGCAATGCAATGAAAAAGCAGGTGTGGGAATATTTTGCTCGCATTTAGACTGGTCCTTTTCTCTGCGCCTTCCAGATTTCACCCCTATTTTTCAAGCAGAGTTTCGAGCAGTTGTACTTGCTCTACGCAAGCTAGACCCCTCTATTACAGCAGTTGCAGTAATTACTGATTCTTTATCTTTGTGTTCGTCCCTCGCTGCACAGGTTGACGGTCCCATTTTATCAACTTTCTTATCCCTACTTCCTCCGCATTTGAGCCTTGTTCATTTAGTATGGGTTCCCGGTCACAGCAGTGTGACAGTAAATGAGATTGCTGATAATCTCGCAAATGCTTCCCTCAGCGGCCCCGTGTTGCCAATCATCCGGGCTACAGCCTATATTACAGCATCTAGATTTCGGCGACGTGCGTTTTTAAGCACGCAAGACACATCACTTTTAACATCGGCGGATTATGAGCACCTTAAATATTATTGGAACAGGAAAATTTGTTGCTCTCGGCAGCTTGAAGTATCACTGACGAGGCTGCGCTGCCGCATCCCCCCTCTAAATTTCTATTTACACAAGTCGGGTTTGGCGCTCTCTCCCCTTTGTGCATTTTGCCGTGAGGCTGAATCTATTGAACATTTTTGGCTGTATTGTCGCCGATTCAACTCTCTGAGAAAACGGTTGCTGGAGGAGCCCTTGCAGCATCTTGGCCTTAGTTTGAGCAGCCCGCTCTTGCTATCATTTGGCGCCACCACATTTGGGTTCAGCCACAGATCTGTTTGTAATAATAATAATAATTGGTTTTTTGGGGAAAGGAAATGGCGCAGTATCTGTCTCATATATCGTTGGACAACGATATATGAGACAGATACTGCGCCATTTCTGGCTGAAAAATTTCTGGCTGAAAAAGCTGCCAAGGAAACCATAGAAATAATTCCGTCATGGGAGTCTTTACGTACGGATGTATCCGAAATCTGGCGCAAGTCTCCAGAGATCGTCCTCGGTCGAAGAAATCTAGAAAGGTGGTTTTTCAAATCTCTCTACTTCAAATGAGAAAATTTCATTCGCTAAGTTTTAACAATTATCTGCAATAATCAACTGAAGAAAATACGACACGTTGGCTTTCGGGATGTTTTATTGCTGCAATTGTTGTTCACTGCATATACACTACAGTCCGCCAGGGCTACACTCCCAATGGACACTAAAATTTCCATGGACATCCTAGGGACGTTCAGGACGGCCGTCGGATGTCCAAGCGAGTTCCAGTGCTTATTGGGAGCTGTTAATTGCTATACAGTTAAACAGATTATCTGATTCCAGCTGCTGCTATCAGCAGTGCTCCAATAAGTGCTCCAGCATGCCAAAAGAATAAAGCAAGTAAAGCCGGGGAAGGAGGGGGTGATCCATGGTCCTCTGAGTCCTCTGAGACCTGAGCGTCTTCCTGCCGTCCAGCGCCTTCTTCATTCGGCGCGTCCAAATGGAGACGCTTACTGCGCTTGCGTCGGGCGTCACGCACCGACCTGGTTAGCCTGCGCTTCCTCTTTCCCCCCGAAGAATGGTCCTCAAGTTCAGCCCCTGAGTCTTCGTCGAAGCCAGATTCCCTGTCTTCGGAGTCTGTAGTGTCGCTCTCCTCAACGCTTCCAGTCTCAGTGTCACTCGATGTGGCCTCTTCTTGCATCATGGCGCTTTCGTCGGAAGCAGAAGACGTTGATGCAGTCTCATCATCAGTGTCTTGTTCGGCATGCCAATAGACGGGAGGGTCGTACCCAGAGGCAGAAGAAGTCCCAGGGCTAACCTCTTCGTGCTGCGGCGAGTGAACCTGGTTGGGGAGCGCTTCATAGACGGGGTATGAGAAGCTCACGAACGCGGTGAGATCAACACCCAAGATGGCGTCGTCGGACCATTCTTCGCTGGACGTCGTCGTGAAGCTTTCTTCGGTGTCATCTTGGGCCCTGTACTCGGCCTCCGACTGTTCTTCTGACGATGAAGGGAAAACCATGTCTCTGCGGGCTCACTCGTGCAATGACGTGTCACTGATTCAGCGAGAGGAAGGTGGTCAAGCCGACTGTCTTCTGCAAGCACGTCACGAGCGCTCTGTTCAGCTTTTGATGATGATAATGATGACATCCACACGCTATTAAGCCCACATACCCACGGCAAGAAATAGTCCACGGCGGTGCATTGCTGAAACAAAAGCACTCATGAGCAAGGAGTAGAGTAATTGGATAGTTTTGGGACCTAGACTCGAATTTGGATTAAAAATGGAGATAAGAAAAACGTGAATGAAAAAGCAGCTTTATTCTCACTACTACAGGTGCCGCTCAGTTCGACACTACTTCTTTCTCCTCGGTCTCTATCTCATGATTGCACGACTGGAAATACATTATGGAAACAAGAAACATTGACCCGCCGCGGTGGCTCAGTGGTTAGGGCGCTCGACTACTGATCCGGAGTTACCGTGTTCGAACCCGACCGCGGCGGCTGCGTTTTTATGGAGGAAAAACGCTAAGGCGCCCGTGTGCTGTGCGATGTCAGTGCCCGTTAAAGATCGCCAGGTGGTCGAAATTGTTCCGGAGCCCTCCACTACGGCACCTCTTTCCTCTTTCACTCCCTCCTTTATCCCTTCCCTTACGGCGCGGCTCAGGTGTCCAACGATATACGAGACAGATACTGCGCCATTTCCATTCCCCAAAAACCAATTATTAAAAACCAATTATTATTATTATTAACAAGAAACACTCCCAGGTGGCGTAAGACGAGCAGTCCAATAGATGTATGATCGGAGTAAAAAATTCTCAGGTAGCCATGAAAAATAGCCAGAAAAAGATAAAGCATACGGCCAGTGAATCAGAACCTGAAGGCTTCGTTTTCTTTTGAAGCGACTGCAGCCACGGAGGTCAACGACAAGTGTCGTGAAGCTTGCGACAGTTTGATTACCTCAACGTTCTTTGGGCGGCGTGCATATGCGGTTGTCTTTACCTAGTTTCTCCTGTCGTTGTTGCTGTTGTTAGCCTTTCAAAGATGGCACATACCCACACTGGGAGATTAACCATGAATCGGCAGGCAGAGGTTGCCGCTCACCTGTACTCAATAAAGGCAAAATGAAAGCACGCGGGATAGCAACACCGATGGATTCTACATCAAGAAGGGCGCGGTCTGAAAAAGAACAGCGGTTCGACATTTTCAAGTTTCACGGTGTCCCTTCGCTTTTTTTCCTTTCCTCTCCAGTGGTGATTGGTCCCCCTGCCAGCACCATTTGGCCGTATTCTTTATTTATTGAATGGCAGCATTTGCAGAGGCCGTCTTTCAGTAGTGTAGCAAGTCAAAGCTGGATATAAAATGGCCAGTGGGAGAAAAGGGCCGGGGAGCGGGGGTACTCGAGAGAACGTGAAATTATGAACCGCAAAGGCTCACATCGCAATACTCGAATAACTATTTAATTGAGCAAAAACAAAGCACAGAAATATTGCCGCGAATATTGTTTGTTTGTTAATGCTGAAAACCGCCGGGACGCGCCTTTGGCAGCGACGAGAGATGGGACGAGATCTACTTGGAATGTTTGTAGCCGAGCAACTCGTTCTAAGACGTTCGAGATTGTCATTCGAGATTGTCATAGGTTACCGATGTAAAATGTCTATTGGTAAACGTCTTGGTTTACCTATATATGGACATTTTCTTCTTATTTTCTACGTACCAGCCAAGGGATCACGAAGACGAGGCAGAGAAAGTTGAGGAACCAAGGGAAGTAACGAAAACAGAAGGATAAAGTTGAGATGAAGAGGAAAGAGGGGTACAGATAAATTGGTCATTTGTGAGGCCGACAACAAATGCACCAACCGTTCTACGACACCATGCCTTCGGTTTGCCTGTTTCTCGCCTTTGTTTGCGCGCCATGCTTACTGCGACACATAAACAGCTTCACTGCTTGCATTTTTGGTGATTCGCATGAACAAAACGCATGCAAGTCGCTCATGAATTTGCTCAGATGACTTAACCGAGGACACCGTGTTCCTAGCACCGAGGCAGCGCGGCAATCAAAGAGAGAGCACAGCAGAGGCTATAGGGTTAAGCGCTGCTTTGTTCCATCTCCTAGGGTTCGTCCTTGCTTGAGGTTTTGCCCTATATACAAAGCCATTTCTTCCATCGGTCTCAGATATCCTGACAAAAAAAAATGATTGTCGATTTGCGTAGTTAGGCAAAACGCGAATTAGGTGCGCAAGCACTTGGGTTTTCGCTTCGGTTCCAGTGTCCAGATCCAGTGGTCACGGATGGCAGTTGTTGGGACAGCGATAATGGGTTTATGCCCATATATGCGGAATTGGTCATTCTCTACATTCGTAGATCCCTGGGAGTCTTCCTACCATTCCTGGCGCAGTGGTGCAGCGGTAAAGTTAAGATGCACCATTGCCCTTCTATGGCAGGTGCTCTTCCAGAGCAACATCTCACGATTGGACTGCCGCCCGACACGGTGGGCAGGCGAGCAGCCTACCACAAAACCGGGTGCAGACGAACAGACAAAAAGACAAAGACAAACACACAACAGCTAAGTTCGGGGAATAAGTGCTAATTAAAGCACTAAAAGCTGGAGGGGGACATTTAAGCATCACCTTAAGAGTATGACGCGACAGCTTTATTGAGTTAATGCCCATACTATACGCGGAATTGGTAATTTTCTACTTTACATTCGTAGATCGCTGTAAGTCCTCATTCTACTCTGGTGTGCACTGGTGCAGCGGTTAAGCTGCGCCACTGCCCCTGCTGGCGACTTTTTCAAACATAGCCATTGGTGGAGCTTGTAAGGCAAAGGTTACTCTTCCCGAACAAACTCTAGTGACCAATCATTAATTTAACTGCCACCTGCCACTGTGGTCAGTTTGCTTACAGTCCTGTGGGTAGGTTGCCACCTACTACAATGGGCAGGTTGTGACGACGTCACAAGGTCGTGTGACATAAGTGGGCCATCTGCTCTTTCGCTCAGCCGGCGACGCCGGGTTTTCAGCTGTACGGGAACCTCAACGCCATCGCGTTAAAAGAGCTGTAATACTTGCCGACTACCCCAGGTGTTCTTAATTTTACTTGACAGGGAATGGCAATGCTAAAAGGCAGTAATACCACAACACACACGTCCTGAGTTCTTTGCAGTCATGGTGTTTATTTAGCCGACCGTAGGTTCAGCCCGCAGAGTTGGTCATTGAGGCATGTCATATGATCTTGGCTGCTACTATGACAACTGATTTGATAAGCACTCGTGGGGGCGAGAAGCAGACAGGAAATTCCGGTGAGGTCTCAAGTTCGTCTTCGCTCTCCTCCGAGAGTTCGTCGTCGCCCTCCCAGCCCGAGTCGTCGGCGTCGATTGAGCTGAAACAGCGACGCTTGCTACGCTTGCGGAGGGCATCGCGCTCCGATCTGGTCAGCCTTCGCTTCCTCCTTCCGTAGGTCCAACCGCGTCGTCCGTATGTGTGGTCCCGAAGGGCGGGGCACATGTCATCGTCGAATCCAGTGTCGTTGTCCAGAAGGGCCGAAACACCTGCCTCCTGGCTACTTCCGCCAACAGCATCTTCCAAGGGGGCCACCTGCTGCAGCACTACCCAAGTTGTCTCTTCTTCTGGTCTGCTGCTTGGCTCCCCCATGATGTAGTCGATAGGCGCAGGTGACGTTGATGCAGTCGTAGCATTGGGACTTTGTTCTTTGGCGGGTGATTGTGAAAAAGCGGGGCCTAACATAGGTACGTAGGCTCCGGTGGACACGGTCATTGTGTCATGGTTCACCCTGCCGGTTGCGTCGGCCGGTGACTGAGCCTCGTTTTCTGGAGCGTCGCAAACTAGTTCCAAGACACTTGCTTCTGTAGTGAGGTCCACTTCAAAGATGTCAGCAGTAGAGCCCTCTTGAGGCGTTGTCTCATCCTCCGGCTGGATGCTGTCGTCGCTGGGGGCTCTGTGCGCGGCCTCCTGTTGCTCCCGTGACACTGGGCGGGAAATCATGGTCGCTGTTGTCGGACTGGCGCCCTGGTGCGGAGCTAATCCTGGCAGCAGCGAGGTGACCGAGCCGAACGTAGCGCAGCGGCCGCACTGGCAAGGCCTGGCCGTTCAGCGCGAGCAAGGCGCGAGCGGCGAGGGCAGGTGCCCTGACGTCATGTTTTTTTGTTGTTGCTAGCCTCAGGTGAAATGGCTCATGCCCACGGTGAGAGAACGGCTAGGGTTTGGTGCAGAGAGAGAGAGAAAAAAACCATTAAATGAGAAAGCAGAGAATTTAGCCGACGTTTAAAAATCGCTGGCATGCTATACTCTGCATGGGGAAGGGAATTTGGGACATAAAAACGGAAGGAGAGCGGTGCGGGAAAGGTTAAATTAAAGAAAGAAAGTGAAGATCAGAAAATGCGGCCATTAAATGTCTACTATAAGGTGCATCGGCGAGAAATGACTCAAAACAAGATACGGAATAGCGGAGCTCAATTACATATAACGGCGCAGGTTAAGGTATTGTTGTTGGCCTCTGTTGGAATGGCACATACCTATCGTGGGGATTGGCGGCTGCACTCCGCGTTCCACATCTCCTGTATGGCACCCATATGTGTAAGCGAGCTAGGATATAACGCAATGGAATGTGGAATCTTTTAGTGGAGCAGATAAATTCATTCTTTGACATCTATTTTAGGAGAAGCTTTCAACGAGTCAGGTCTTTAAAAAAACAGTAAAAAAGCACGGGCAGTACCAGTTTTTGCAGCGTCTTCGTCTTATTGCGCAATGCAATAACACTGACCAGATACTCCTTTTTCTCAGATTTAAGCTCAATAACAAAGTTTCTGTCGCCCAACAAGCGAGCGACAGTTTCAGCTGTGACTCGGAGGGCAGGACGTTTGGCGTGCTTTTCTTTAAGCTTCATTCCAGCCTTCACAGTGGCTTCAGAGCAACCAGTTAATTACTGCCTGTGAATTAATGGAGCGGCCTCGCACCACGGAGACGCTAACAAGGATAAATTCGCAATCCTTGACGGTATATGAACTGCACTTCGCAGGGCTAGAAAATACGAAAAGGAAACGCCCAGTGTGTTCAGTAAAGCGAAACAATGCGCATATAATGGAAGTCAAAAAATTATCTTGGAACAAATGAAAAATGCGCTCTACGCCCATCTTTTCAGTGGTGCAGGGTTCTGTGCTCTTGCATACTAATGAAATAAATTGCAATCAGGCGAATACCAAATTTCCTCCGTTCCCGGTAAATTTCATCCGTGCTTGGCGTACAGTCCTAGCGCCATCACGCGGTACCCACTGAAAATCCCCTTGCAATGTACGGCACTGGCCCAGCAGATGGCGCAGGTGGCGAACCGCACACGGCTTTCGCATTTTTACACGTGAGGAGACTTAAGTGCACCTCATAAGTTTTTTCACTTCTCCACCCCATGCCGCGTGTCTTACTCAATTACACAAAAAGAATCAACCAGACTCCACCTCTCATTTCAACATTAATAAAGACGCTCTTTTTTTAGTGTATGTGCCAGTGACTCTTAAAGCCTACCGATCAAAGAATCACCGCAGAAATATAAGCAGGCTTGCCGCTATAAATATAAGTAGGACTTGCCGTATTCCCTGCTTAAAAACTTCCCTGTGTGCACTGAATCTTACTAGATCCTTCCGCGTAACAAAGTCCTCCTAAATGTCGTATTATCATGCACTGTCAGTTGTTTCCAAACTGGTTACAACCCGTGAGCCCGGCTTCAAGAGATATTCTTCCCGAAATGAATAATGTGAATTCTTGCCCGTTTAGATACAAGCACCATAATTTGTGCACTTCAAGTTATATTTCAGGCGCACCTCTGGTTCAGTGATTGATAAAATATGCTTGGCGCAAGTTTAAAAGGATAGTTATGCCGCATATAAAGCCGTTACAGGCACCAGGTCATCTAACACTGATAAATTATATTCACCAAAAGGTTATGTCCTCTCTGAGTCGAGTACCTCTCCCCGAACAAATAAAAGTTAAAACATATTATCGGCTCCTCTGTTTACACAAAGACAACCTTCATTTATTGTCTGGGTGCACCAGCAACAGGTCTTCTCTACCTGTGAGTCTGGGATATTGATTTTCGTTGATGAACAGATGGAGATGCATGACTGTCGATTGTCCGCACAGCAGAACTCTGATTGTGGTGCGAGCCATCCAAGACCTCTGCTCTCCTGGTTACGTTCACAACTCTCTTCCTGACGGGATCGTCTTCCGGCAACAACTCTCTCAGAAGACTGTACTCGTCATCTTCGCCAGCTTCATCGTCCAACGCAACGGGCGTGCCTGTCGAGGAGGTTCCGTCATTACGGCCTACACTTGGCTCCGAATGCGATATCGCCTCGACGCTTTCTTTTGACAGCGTTTTATGAGATGTGGCTGGATCTCTCTTTTTTGTGTCATCGTCTCTGGTTGAATTGTCTTGAGCATGAGCCAGTGCTGAAGTAATGCGGTTTCCTGTTTCTCGCGACTCATTGCCGGCATGACTTCTGCCGCCACTTTCAGACGGCTTCGTCGATGGTTTGGTGCCAGTGTTGTGTCGGTAACCTTCGGAATAGGCGTTTTCAGAAGGCCGCTTAATGTCCCCAATGGAAGCATTCCACCTCCATTTGTCTTGCGCTTGATTTAGATACAAGCTGCGAGCATCTGGAACAACGTAAGTGTCCCCAACCACGAGGATTCCAGAGTCATCTGTAAATACAGGCAATACCTATATGAGTCCTTTTGCTATTTTATCAGTCTACGACGCGAGTTGACGCACCCTGAGGTGACGACCTAGTGACTATTCGGATATGCATGTTTTGCACACAAAGACGTACAGCCCCCGGCAAAAGTAAACAGCTCAAGAAGTTTGCTTCTAAGCTGTTTAGCGGGGCGGCATAGCACATCTGGCAGTCCAAAGCCTGGGAGGATTGAGGATGCGAAGCCATTCCTCTTTCCTGAGATTACGGTCACTGAGGATGCATGACGAAGCATACAGCAGGTCTCACAAGCAAACCCTTTGGGCTGTATACTTTTGACGGGGGGTGTAGTCTTGGTCAAATGTCTTAAGGTCACAGCGTTCAGCTGCAGCGAAATGAATGTTCCTGCTCCGTGTAGTGGATCATTCAAAAAACAAGTCAAGCAGGACGCTTCTCCAACGCAAGAACAAACCTTCTGCTAGCATTTCAAGGTCATTGGGTCTCTAATAGTGCCGTAATGGCTTTGCTATGCGGCTGAAGCTTAAGACTCTTGACCAAGATTGTACAGAATATGCGCGTTTAATGAAATGCCTTAAAGAAATGTCTCTTCATCGCACTCAAAAAGAAGCCGTCTGCTGAAGTTCATTTGTAAGATGGAAGCTGGGTGTAAACGAAACTGCAAGAATAAGCATTAAACAGAGCAATCGTCTGCTACCGCGGGAATGTTAAGAAAGCTTAAGCAATAAGAGGAAATAAATACAATATTTTAAATAACCTTGGAGCCCACAGCCACCGCTCAAGACTGGGTCAGAGCAGAGTACCACATGTTATTGCGGTCTCGTAATCGAACATGTGCTGGATTAGATATAAAAACGTGCTTTTACTATCCGGTGACTTTGAATTGCATAAATTTAACTAATACAGCAGATATTTCAAGTAAACAACCTTTTACCTGGAATTAAAATGTGGCTGTCGACGAAACCCAACGGAAAGCTCCCTGGGTCCGCTCTAGCATGCAATGTCGTTTCTCCTACTGGCCGGTGAGTTCCTGCACCGATCGGCCACCGTTACACACTCTTATTTATTTATCTACTTAGTTACTTAAATACCCTAAAGGTCCTCTGAGAGAGGGTATTACATAGGGAGGAAACACAAAATATAACATAAGGCGGAATGTCTTGCAAATACCTTTATTGGTAACCATGGAAGAGATAGGGCAGATAGATGATTTCTTGACACTCACAAAATTAACACAGGAGGGGAAAACCCCAGGGTGCATGCCAACGTTTCAACAAGAGGAATTAGCTTCATCTGGGCAAAGCGTTCATCATTGGCAGGGTCTAAATGAAGAACTTGCGCTGAAGTTTGCGGTACCGATTGCAGCGCCATAACACACTGCCTAGCGAGAAGAGCAAGCAGTTTTGGGTAGTACTCTTGGTACTTTTCCGCGCCACGTTCAGGCGCTTATTGGCGTGAGCCTCCGCGCTCTGTCGAAGGCGCACGTGCCGTGCGTCAGCTATCTGGGCTACGCCGAGAGAAGCTAGGCGATGAATGCTGTCAGCCAAACGCGGGTATCTAATCGCGCAGAATGTGTTCTCGCATCTGCAGCGGCCCAAGCGGCTGACAGAAGCAGTTTTGAGTCACCGAATGGAACAATTGCAGTGCCACCTTGGCAGCGCAGGTTCCCCATAGGGCCGTCACTCCGAGGAAGACGGCCCGGTGAGGGGGAGGAGGGCGTGAAGTGGGAAGAGTGAATCTGCTCCCTCCTCGCCCTTACAGGGCCTACCTCCTCGGAGTGAAGGTCCTATATAAACGCCATCAATGATGAACGCTTTGCCCAGGCGAAGAGAATTTCCCTTGTCGAAACGTCGGCAAGCACCCTGAGGCTTTCCCTGTCTTGTTCATTTTGTGTGCATTGATAGTCAGTTATCATGGAACAGGGCTACAAGAGAGGCCCAAGTGTTCGGTGTTTGGAGCAAACAAAAGAAAGCAGTTTGCCAAGCGCTGCCATGAAGATAACAGTGGTGCACAACTTAGGAAAAAACAGTAATGAGCACTCTCTCACGGGAAATGAGCGACGCTTTATTCAAAACTTCGCTCCTGATGTGAGAATAAAAAGGGTGCGTTGACGGGAAGCGCGCAACGCCAACTGGAGTAATTTTTCGTCCTATCCAAATTTCGATATTTCCTGTGCAAGAGTTATTCTATTGCCCTTGGCGATTAGATTAGATGATTAATTCTGAAAGAATAAGGGCATGAAATGAACGTACAAAGGGTGTGAATTCTACAGGAAGTCCCCAGTAACTTTAGCCATGGTTCAAGAATATGCCGGTGCTCTCTACATGGACGCGACAGGCATGTTTCGGGCAGCATTTGGGTGCAGATCAGACTATTTTAATGCGCTGTTTCATGACATGATCGTCCACAATTATCAGCTTATTAATCGCAGGAAGAGGAGGCGTGTACCTTCTGAGGTTGTTGAAGTCGCTATCTTTCTGGAGGAAGTTTCTGTCGGTGTCCAGGACACTTCAGGAATGCTTTCTAGACAAAAGTAAAAACCAGACAATAAAGTAAGTTACTTTTCGTATGTTATTTATTCATATATTCGTCTGTTTGCTTGTTTGTTTGTTGGTTTGTTTACCCATAGCGTTATGTGTGGCATTACAGGGAAGCTTGCGAGTATAGCATTTTCCATAGCACTAAAGTCAACGTGGAACAGCTCATCACGTGGAAATGCTAGAAACGGAGTGGCTGCGACTCAGTAAACTGTAAAATTCAGTTACAGCTCATTCCTTTACGTTTGGCTAATACATGATGCAGCATTTCACTGCCGCAAAAAAAAAACAGTTTCTTCTCTAAGTATGGTCTGCATTTATTTATCGCCAGAAGCACGCGGTATTATCTTTTTGTTCGCTTTTCAACACGCGGACAGAGCGTTCCGACAGAATCAAGTGGCACGCGCATTTCTACAAAGTTTCAGGCTGTCGGCGGCATTTTAGGCAACTTATCTTGAAAGCTTCTCGCACCCGATAAATTTACCGCGGAAAATAGCTAGGGTCATTCAGGCTTCGATGCAAGAAGTGTGCACCCGCCGAAGTATTTTCTATTTGCAAAAAATCGACCAATTAAGTTTGAGTTCCGGGTCGATCTTTTCTCTGCCATCCATGTTTGCCCCGGTGGTCCCCCACGAGATACGTTGCGGCATCCTACCCTTGGACACAGCACCAAGATGTGCACATGATGATCTTCTGTGTTGCAAAGGGCCGTGGCTGTTACATGAACGACTATCGCACTGACTCAAGCGAAAGTAGCTAGTGTTTTAATTCGCCTTTTTCCGAAGCTCGTTGTGTGTGCTTCTCTTCTCGTGTCCCGTCTGCGTTCTGCGCTGTTGACATGAGGATGGAAAACCAACAAGCCCAAGCTGCTGTTCTGGATAGTGAGGCGGCCACAGCACAGCAAAGCACATCCACTCCTACACCCCCTCGTCCTCGGCTCCATAATCCTGCTCCGCTGTGCTGTCGCTTTTCCGAATATGCCACGACTTCGCTCACTTACCGCATGCACAGCCGGAGATAAAGCAGCCCTCGAAGTCCTTGGGCGATCCTTTCTTGCACCGTTGACCCGCTGGACAACGAGGAGGGCAGTCCAGCTCTGAATGCGCACGCAAGACAATTGCTTGTTAACCACAGAATGAGTGCTTGCAGCATAAGCATAACATTATGACATATTCAGCAATGTCGTGCACATGCTGTAAAAGTGTGGAAAGAATATTTCTGCCGCAGTTAAGTTATTCCTTTTGCAAAAGTTCTCTCGGTGCAGTAGTGGTTACGGCAATCTTCAAGGTAATTTTCATTCCTGGTTCTTAATTGCTACTTCAAATATACAGATATACGGACACTGTTTGGCAACGGAGAATCCCGCAGGGCACAGTCATAGACGTTGACTATAGTCGGGTACAATTCAAGAACGAAGCGGTTTTTCCCCTTCAACGGACCCCCTTCCAGCCAATGGCGTCTGCTGATTCTCAGAAACCTGCTAGCGTGACAATGCACGGAGTAATTAACAGATGAAAAGGGCTAGTCCCCTCACTCCATGGTCGGGGACAGTGTCCTCCCTGCATTGTCGTAGGCACCCTACATTGTTTCGCTAGCAGGGTAATGAGAATCGGCCGACGCCATTGGCTTGAAGGAGGTCCGTTGACGGGGAGCAGACGCTTCGCTTTTGAATTGTATCCGGCTATAGGATTATAGCGGAGGAACATGTGAAGGCACGTAGTATTCGTAGGTCCTGGTAAGTCTGGAGCCAAAATCGTGAGAAATCAATTAGGAGCAAATGTAACGCTAACGCAGACCAATTTATTTGTTGAGGAAAAGTTTCACAGTCGCAAATGTCTCCAAAGACCAAGGAATGGTGGCACTCCTTCATGCGCAAAGTTACCTAATAACCATATGAACGAGTGGTTTCAGTACCTTGAAGGGAGAAACAAGGCCTGAACTATGAGGAGGAATTCCGCTGTTTTGTATTGGAACAAGCCAAAAGCTACACGAGGGGCTAAATGTTATTGGTTTCTTGGCAAGTGGTAGCTTACCACATGTGCAGCCACGCAGGAAGCAGCCGCGCTCATCTTTGGTTGAGTTTTCCACACATCGTTTTCCCAGAGGACATGGCGACAGACACACTGCGTACAGAAAACAATGGTGACCTCGATGAACGTGTTTATGAGGACAGCCGTATTTGCTATCACGTGTGATACATGCGTACTTTTGGATACAGTCTGTCTCGGTTCGGTTAAATGGCAAGTTCCTTGAAATTCTTTTGTGCCGCCGAATGACAAAGTAAATGTACGTTTTATCTTCGAAATCAAATACGCATGCCTGGCAATGTTATCAGCTTCACAGGCATGCGCTCCTGATCCCAAACATAGCGTAGCGAATGCGGCTTACGAATAATCGAACGGACGCCAAGCACTTCAGAACAAACAATTAACTGTTATCTTCGATATACACATTCTGTAAGTGGAGTAACCATTGTTATAATAGAAGCAAAATATAAGATAATAATATTGATGACTGTGTAAACAAATAATTCGTGTTGTCGTAAGACGCATCCAGAGAGTTTACAAATAGACACCGCACGTCAATTTTATGAATACTACCGCGCCCTTGAATTACCCAATTAGATATCCTAAAACGTTGAGTATTCTCTGGTGGGAATCTCAGCACAGCCAGAGAAGCAATATGTTGATAGCTGCGTTGTCTAAAACTTCTGTGCAGTCTTGCTAACTGAGCCATGTTTGCTAACAACAACCTACTTGTAATTCAGTATAGCATTAAAAGTTTTCCTAATAAGGAAAAAGAGCTGCATAATGAAAATCTCTCGGAGAACTCTTTTGCTTCCATTTTCATATCAAAATTTCTAGTAGGTGTCTACCCTCGCGCCCAAGTTTTGCTGAAAAGCTTAGTAGGGTTTTAACGTAATTAAATCGAATAGACATGCAGAACGTATGTCTGTCCAATTTGGCTCATGGTTCTGCTTAGCTGGGTCGTCGGCACACCTTTTTTATTTATTTATTTACAGATACCTTACAGGCCTCCAGAGAGGCATTGTGTAAGGCGGGTCAAATACCGAAGTTTGCGCAAAATAGGTTAGAAAAAAAAACATAGTAAAGTACAGCAAAACACGAGAAAAAAAAACAGGTGAGTTCAGATAGGAAATCGCAATTCACAAAACGTAATAAAAGTAAAAAAAACTATGCGTCATGTAACAAAAATAGGGGAAATGCACATAAAGTTATACGAACGCAAAAGAAAGTATATCAGGCATACATGAGGAAAGCTGCGCATCAACAGAACTAAAGAGGCAATAGTCTCAAGAAGCTGAAAACGAAGTTATACGAATCGTGACTATATCAATGACGTGCTAAGCGTTATCAATGAAGAGCTTGAGTAGATGTTTGCGAAAGGTGTCATGATTACCCTGCAGGCCGATGCAGTCCGGAAGATCGTTCCAGAGGCGGATGGCACGCGGGAGTGACGAGAAGTTGAAAGCATGTGTGTTGCCATAAATGCGGGCATAGCTGCAGTTATTATGTAATCTATGTGATAAGTTGGAGGGACGTTGTAGATGTGCTAGCGGTGAATCAGTGGCATAGACGTATTTGTGAAAGATAGATAAAAGGTCAATGTCGCGATGAATTTGCAACGGGTGGAGTGAAATTTCGGTTTTTAGTTGGGGTACACTTGACTGATAGCTGCAATTTTGCGAAATGAAACGACAAGCCTTATTCTGGACAGCTTCCAACTTCTGTATTAGATATTTCTGATGAGGTGACCAGATGGATGAAGCGTATACTCTAGCTGCGGTCTGACAAAAGTAATGTAGGCTTGTTTACGCACATGAGGGGTAGTGCATTTCAGGTTACGGCGAAGGAAACCGAGTGACCGGGAAGCATTAGCGAAAATGGTGGTCATGTGTTCAGCCCAAGAAAGGTTTGATGAAAGATGGACGCCTAGATACTTATACTGCGTAGTCCGAGCCAATGTATGGTTATTAATGTGGTAGGGAAAAATCTGAATTCTCGGATTTTCGGCTGAAAGAAATTATCTTACACTTAGAAATGTTCAAAGTCTTTAGCCACGTTTTACACCAGTCGTTAATGCGATCGAGGTCACTTTTAAGTGCAAGGTTGTCATTAGTACTTTTTATTGGTCGATAAATAATGCAGTCGTCAGCAAATATGCGTATCCAAGATGAGATGTTTACTGGCAGGTCATTAATGTAAATTAAGAAGAGCAATGGACCGAGGACGCTTCCTTGCGGCACGCCCCATGTAACGTCGGAGAGAGGAGAGGAATAATTATTAACAACGGTGAATATCTGGCTGATTATAAAAAAATTACAGACCCGTGACAGAGTTAAGGAATCTAATTTGTGCGCAGAAAGTTTAAATATTAGTCGGCAATGCGCTACCCGATCAAATGCTTTGGCAAAGTCCAAAAAGATGCAATCAGTTTGTAAGTTACTGTTCATGTTGAAGTGTAGGTCGGTTGTAAACTCAAATAACTGCGTCTCACAGGAAAAGCCTTTTCTGAAACCATGCTGCTTAGTGAAAAAAAAAATGATTAGATTCCAGGTGATTGTAGATATGTGATGCGAAAATATGTTCAAGCATCTTGCAACAGATGCAGGTAAGTGAGATGGGGCGGTAGTTTTCGTGCGAGTGTTATAATTGGTATTTTTGGGAGGAAAGGAAATGGCGCAGTATCTGTCTCATATATCTTTGGACACCTGAACCACGCCGAAAGGGAAGGGATAAAGGAGGGAGTGAAAGAAGAAAGGAAGGAAGAGGTGCCGTAGTGGAGGGCTCCGGAATAATTTCGACCACCTGGGGATCTTTAACGACATCGCACAGCACACGGGCGCCTTAGCGTTCGTGTGCTGTGCGATGTCAGTGCACGTTAAAGATCCCGAGTGTTTGTTGCCGCTTTTGAAAACTGGTACAACCTTTCCTATTTTCCAATCGGTGGGGAGCTCACGTGTAGATATTGACTGCTAAAAGATAAGTAAGATGATGCTGGAGACAGAAATTGTATTTTTTTAGTATTTTTGAATTAAATTCATCAACACCACAGGAAGAGGATACTTTAAGGTTATTTATCAGGTGTACTATATACCATCGAGTGTAATGTCAACTGCTGCCATGTAGGGGTAATCAAAATCTGGTACATACAGGGTGCTAGATTAATCTTCTTCGGTGAAAACAGATGCGAAAAACGAGTTAAATGCTTTAGGACGGTCAGCATCGGAGTAGGGGGTGGTGTTAACGACATGTATTGAGATATCATTACTGATGCTATTCTGACGGATAGTTTTCCAGAACTTGCTTGGATTATTCTTAAGTAGCGCAGGAAGGTTTCTTGAAAAATATTTATTTTTAGCGTCACAAAGGGCGGAACAATATAGGTTTAGGTAGGTTTTATATTTACCCCACGCGCATGGCGTACATTCATGCTTTGCATTTTTGTATAATCGTTTTTTTCTTATTTCTCATGAGTTGATGCTTTCTTGTAAACCAGAGATTAGATTTGCCATTTGATAGCGTGGTAAGTGGAACATGTTTGCCTACAAGTTCTGCTAGCTTGTCCCTAAAAAGAATCCAGTTATCTTCTACTGCCCTGTCTTTAAAAGAGGGCATAAGGATATTATCAGAAAACGCTTGAAGTTCATCATTTATTCGATTGTAATCTCCTCTGTTATAGTCGCGAATCATTTTCCTCGTGATGCCAGTGAACGGAAGTGGAATGTTAATTGTCAGTCGAAGTAAATTGTGGTCGCCCAAACCGTCTAAGTAATATATGTCACACACTGTGTCAGGGGCTGATGTTTATGATTTATGGTTTAGGGGGATTTAACGTCCCAAAGCGACTCAGGCTATGAGGGACGCCGTAGTGAAGGGCTCCGGAAATTTTGACCACCTGGACTTCTTTTACGTGCACTGACATCGCACAGCACACGGGCCTCTAGAATTTCGCCTCCGGCGAAATTCGACCGCCGCGGCCGGGATCGAACCCGCGTCTTTCGGGCCGGCAGCCGAGCGCCATAGCCACTCAGCCACCGCGGCGGCTCAGGGGCTGATGTAAAGATGAGGTCTTATGTATTGGGACCACCGGTGGGTTGGGTAACTAGTTGAAGTAGGTTGAAATCTAAAGTCAAATTTATGAAGCTTGTTGAAGCAGTACAAGGGGATGAGATATTTGCCCAGTCGATCTGTGGAAAATTAAAGTCTCTTAGTAGGTTAGTTACATCAGCCTGGAACAGCTTAAATGCCCTCGTAAGGCTTACACGTAGTTTATCTGAAAATTAGTCATCAGAGTTCGGTGCGTGGTAACAGTTGCCTATCAAAATTTTGATGGAGGAAATAATGCAAGCTGTCCAAATGATCTCAAGATCGGAATCGGTATTTATAGCAAATGATGCTAGCGATTTTTTTATGCCTACGAGTACGCGCCCGCCTCGCTTATGAATGCGATCACGCCTGTATATATTATATGAGTTGGAGCCAGAAAGAACTTCGCTGTCTTTGATATCGCGATGTAGTCATGTTTCGGTGAAAGCTATAATATCGGAGTCACTGTCTCCGAGAAAAGATGAGGCATGAGCGCTCTTGGATAAGATACTTCGGATATTAGTAAATGACACTGATAAAGGGGAAGATAAGACAGGTTAAGTTTTTTTGTGGATGCGCGTACTATTGCCTCGTATCAGCTACTGATCTAACTGCCCGACAGCGTCAGCAGCGACATTGTGGGTGTACGTTTTGGGGCCCATGCACAGTTTATCAACTGATAACCTATACTTCAACTTATGCTGCTTTGCGAACTCGGTCAGCTTTGCCCTTGCCTTGCGTGTTGTAAGCGAAAAATCCTCACGGTCTGCAAAATCTGTTCCCTTAAGTTTAGGCCCTGATAACAGGAAAAGTGCTTTGTCCTTGAAAAAGGTCAACTTTGCAATTACTGGCCTGCGCTTCTCGGCGTTATATTTCCCCATTCGGTGAACCCGCTCAAACTGATGGTTGGTAGCGGTAATTTCTAACTTTTCCGCGTAGAATTTTATCATTTTCTCCTCGGACATTGCCCTGTCTTCATCTGATTCATCTTCTATTCCGAAGAATAGAAGGTTTGAACGCCGCATCCTATTTCCCGCATCGTCACACCTTGACGCAATGGCCGTCAGCTGATTCGAGACGCACACTATGTTGGCCTTTTTTTCGATATTAGACTCAGGTTAAGCTCTGATCGAGGTTAAGCTGATCTGATATGTTCGCGTCGCAGATGGAAGTTGATGAAGACGACGACGTTCAATGCACAGCCCAAGAGTATGTTGCAGCTTAACACGTGCCGTGATCGGCTGCTGCGATAGCATATACTGCTCTCGTGCAGTGGCCAGCGAAGCCGTTCTGTTGCGCCGCCGCGTTTTCGAAATCCATGCAGTCGCGGCAGTATTTATTGTTTCTGCATGAGCTGCTGCTATGCTATGACTGTCCAAGGTCACCCTCAAGGTCACCCTCCCACTGGCTGCAGCTGGCGCGACGCTCCTCCGAACTAACCCGAACTTGCCCGAGTTACTCCGAGACTTCACACAAGATTTTTGGCTGGCACTGTGTTAAGTACGGCTTTCGCACTGAAAGCATTGAAGGGTTGTAGAGGTCGTCTAAACAGCATTCAGGTACTGCAGGTAGTAATTCTTTAGAGTGAGCTCATTATGATTCGTGCCAATTAACATTTTGATAGTGATGCCCGCTGCTCAAGAAGGTTTCTTGAAGTTGTGTTTTATTACTCTCGAAGGCACTATTTCTTCAATTCCTTCAATATTTTTAGCTCACATTTTTTTTCGACGTATGGTAAGATTAGAAACTACAATCTTGCAGTAGTCAGCGCACAGATATCACAGAACGAAAGAGGACCACAATCGAAATTGCTTTGTCGCCCAACTAAATTTATGCTGAAGGATGAAGTTTATCGTAGCTTTGAAGTTACGCGCAGAATCCAAAATCGCCAGGGAGGTTGGCATGTAAAAATAAAAATATGCCAAAAGTGATGAACTCTTCGCTAAGTCTAAAGGTTATGGAAAGCTGAAATGCTAAGCAGTAAATGCAGAGGAGGGATGCAGAAATAACTTACAAGGTTTCTTCGTCACGTTGTCTGGCCTAAACGACTTCAGCCTTTCTGGAATGTAAAAGATTAGCATTTTTCATTTTACTTAAAGTCTTCAATAATTTCGACATACAAAAAAAGGAATGGTTTTACCGCAGATACAGCCAGCCAGGTAGCAGCCATGCAGGTCCCGTGGCGAGTGAGGATCGCAGTCTGAACCGTCTGGACATCTAGGTGCGCAGTCCGGTTCTGGGCGTTTAAAATGCAAGGATAAGAAAGGCTAACAAACAAATTAATATTCCAAGCAGCACAGGTCATTAGCCCAATATTGGAAAGTGATTTTCTCACACTGGTCCACTATAAGGCCAGTTTATGCCAATATATTCCAATATTGTGCCGACTACCTCTGCTGCTTGGGATTTCACGCTCTGAATATCAAAATTTCTTTGATGCCTTTAGAGGATGCTCCCGTTATTAGTCCTGCGTATTCCCTCCACCTTGTGTGACAACCCATGCAGTACGTGTAATTCGGCCCAATATTGGAAGCATATTGGCAAACGTTGGTGCTATAATGGACCAGAGTGAAACCATCAATTTCCAACATTAGGCCGATTACCTGTGCTGCTTGGGAAAGGAGGCTCCTAAATTGAGATAACGCTGCTATGCAGCTCAATAAGCTTGGCTCTCAACTTTGTGGAAGCGCTAGTTGGTGACTGGTAATGTGCAGAATGCTAATAGCGCAATGGGCAGGCAGAAGTATTTGAGGCTTCTGCAGCGAATAGCACTGCTGTTGCCTCTGCAACATTCCACTTACAATGTCGTCGACGTTGCTGAAATTTAGTCGGTGCCAAAAGCTCGAGACTGTCTTTCACTGAGAGCAATTTTTGTTTCCTAGCTCTGGGTACAAACGAATTTCAGGGCACCTAGGAGTTTACCAGCGACCAGCAGAAATATGTGTATTGTGGAACGAGAAGCTACTAATGAAAGGCTAGAAAGAAGTATACCAACACCGCAAACGCTGCCTACCAGCCATCAAAACCCAAGGCTAAATACAGAAAGTAGAAAATAGTAGACAGAACAAAATTGCACACAAATAAATATTTAGGAGCAGAGTCATCATCGTTGTTTCTCATTGGAACACTTTCTAATTACGCCTTCCTGAAGATGCGGCCCCTTACCGCATGTGCAGCCTGGCTTGAAGCAACCCTTGGCGTCCAGCGGTGATTTCGGCTTGCAGCGCTTTCCCGCCGGACACGGTGACAGGCAGTCGGGAACTGCGGTGGTGAAAAAAATAAGGTAGCTTAAAGCTTGCACTGGTGATAAAACGCCCAGTTATTTCTGGTTTGCCTAGCAGCTCCCTCATTCGGGCACAAAATTAAGTTTTCACGAAGGCTCCAGACAGCATACACTTTCAATTCCATTAACGCCATAGAGGAATTCAGTGATATGTAAACACAAAACATACAACACAATACAATATTTATTCTGCAAAATTAAAAAAACACAATACACGTAACAGGACTGTCAAAGCCTCAGAGGGCTTGACTGGCAGTGCCTGGCAGTCAGAAAACAAGAAAATGCAGAAAGTTGTTACTGTAGATAGCAGTGAAAGAAAAAAAGCATAAAGATGATTGCAAAAAATTAATTACTTCTTAACAGTCTTTTTATCTCTTGTTTAGTGTTTGCTTTTAAAACAGGCGCTGGCAATTTGTTAAATATTGCGGGCACATAATATTCCCGCGTTCGTTTTCCATATTTTGTTAAGGTCCTGGGGATTATGAACGGATCCTTTGGTTTTAGGCAACTGGTTGGTGTGTACAGTGTTTTAAAATCATTGTTCCAAAATTGATTAATTGTCACAGTTTCGACCATAAGAGACATAAAAGAGGGAATATTCAAAAGTCTAAACATTTCTGTGTCTTTCTTAGTGCATAAATCATATACCATTGACAACAGCAAGGAACGTAAAATTGAATTAACTCTTGAGCTCCATCTGAGGGTGCAGTGACAACACACAGTCAAACCATAACGCATAATACTGTAAACTAAGGCATGAACAATTGTTTTTCGTACAGAAATTGGCATTAGGCATCGGATATTGTACAACATACAAGAAGCCGCACGCAATTTACTGCAGAGGTGGGACAAATGGGAATTCCATGAAAGATCACCGTCAAAACACAACCCAAGATATTTAACAGAAGATGCATAATGAACCGGTTGACAAGTGCATATTTTACAGTCAGATGTGTGTAAGAATAAAGGTTTCATTGGCAGAATTTTTTACAACGGACTGCATACATGCATACATGAGAGATGAGTTCGCGCGAAGAAAGAAAGGGGTATGCAAGCTGCTGCAGCTCTGCTGTTTCCTGAAGTGTTCATTTTTCTTTGTAATTTTGCAAAGAGATTTCTAGCTTCATGCAGTTAAAATTTTGAAGGAATTTTTCTGAGCGCGAAGATTATGCTGGATGGCTTTGTAACTGGAGTTATCGGCTGATCGATCGGTGCTATCATGCCGTGGATCACCACATTAGATATTTATATCTGCTTCTATTTCCAGGCAAGATTTGCTCAGTTCTTCCAGGGCCAAAGAGGAAGGTTCTCGTTATTTTTTGTGCTAGTTCTGTTTCAGACGGCACAGTCGGATTTGAACTATGGCGTGAAAAACCTTGGTGGCTTTGTGTAACGTGATCGCACGTGACACTACCCAGGTTTCTAATGGCAAAACCGCACACAGATTAGGCCAGTGGTACCTAAAAGTGACTGAAAGCATCTCTCCTGACTAAATTCAGTTCGACTACCACGCCCGGTTTATCGCCTTTAAAGGCACACTAAGGGGAAAATAAACGGAAACAAGATGATGCTGATAAGCTTTTTTGCAGCAAGGGATTCTTTGCCCAAAGGGCACCACAGCACAACGTGTTCTTTGCTCAAAGTGGGGGTCGTAAGAGGAGGAGGAGAGTTACTGTGCAAGGAACAGGGAATGGTGAGAACATAAGATTACGAAGGGCAGATATCGTGGAAATAAAAGGGCGGGTATGGTCAGAGTGCAGGACTCATAACGCTCCGTCTGCAGCGATTGCTGCGAAACGCGTCGCCCGCCGATTGGACTAGCGGCAGTGGCGCCGCTCGCCTAGAGCGGAGGATTGGAGAAGAGGGAACTACGCATACATGCAAGTCGCTCTGAAATTCTTTACGGCAATAAATCGCGGAATGAAAATGCCTCAACAGCTGTCGCTCAACCTTGTATTACACAGTGGTTACCACCCTCAGTTCTATTTATTTTTTTCCCTGCTTGACAAAATAATGTCTTTGCTGCAAGTATCGTAAGTCCACAACTTTCTCCGCTGTTGAGACTGCCGGAAGTACGGAGGAGATTAGGCCACTTTCACGACGTGTTTGAATCAAAAGCAACGAACAAAAAAAAAACCGGTTTTCCTACCTCGAACAGCGTTTCTTTATCACGATATCTATCAACAGATGGCGCAGTAATAGTTACTCATAGCTTAGAATGGCAAAGTACCAGAATAGAATGAAAGGCTATGAAGTACCAAATACATAAAAGCCACTTTAATTTACTAGGCAAGATGGCGGTCGCCACCACCTCAATTCAGAGGGGATGCCAATTAGGTCCACCATATATCTATCAATCTTAATATGAATCCCAACATACTACCATTAGCACTGATATCGGCGCTACCGTTAGGGAGAGGCGCAAGCGGCCCCACGAGTTTGTGAATTACTTGCGATTCCGAAGCTGCTGCGCATCATGGCTTCAAGCAGGCAGACTGTGAGACGTGTCAAGTGGCCTCAAGAGCATTCGCTGTGCTGGTATTCCTACGGTGATTCCTGTCCCCGGTCGAAATTGTATTGCCGCGAAGAGGATGAACCAAAAGTGGGTGAAGAAGATTTCATGCGAGAAGGTGTCCCTACAGCCCTTCGCTTTCACAATGTTTTTTCCTGATCGAAACTCTGCTCTATAGGTAAAATAATAATAATAATAATAATAATAATAATAATAATAATAATAATAATAATAATAATAATAATAATAATAATAATAATAATAATAATAATAATAATAATAATAATAATAATTGGTTTTGGGGGAAAGGAAATGGCGCAGTATCTGTCTCATATATCGTTGGACACCTGAACCGCGCCGTAAGCGAAGGGATAAAGCAGGGAGTGAAAGAAGAAAGGAAGAAGAGGTGCCGTACTGGAGGGCTCCGGAATAATTTCGACCACCTGGGGATGTTTAACGTGCACTGACATCGCACAGCACACGGGCGCCTTAGCGTTTTTCCTCCATAAAAATGCAGCCGCCGCGGTCGGGTTCGAACCCGGGAACTCCGGATCAGTAGTCGAGCGCCCTAACCACTGAGCCACTGCGGCGAGGCTATAGGTAAAATCGGAAAATTTGAAACGTTCGGACACTGATCTCTTAGTCAAGTTAGGTATAGTATTTCTCTATATGTAGTGTCCGTTTAACGGCTAGATGCTTCCACCCTGCGTCCTATGCATTTTCAGAGAAGCCTTTGCCTTAGGCTTACCACACACGCAGCCGTGCAGTGGGCAACCCTGGGCATCTACTGCAGCGTAAGAGTGGCACTTTTCGCCCGGAGGGCAAGAGGTGGTGCAGTTCTTGGGCGAAGTGGCGCTGATGGAAGCTGCAAAACAAAGGGCAGGACAGAGAACGCAACGGACTGTGAAGATAGAAAAGATACAACGCTTTCCATTCAAAAACGAAAACTGATTAAGCTCCACTTAATCGGTTAATTCCCATATATTCGGAATTGGTCATTCTCGACTTCACATTCACAGATCCCTGAGAGTCCTCGTACCTCTAATTTTCAAGTGCACTATACTCATTACAATGCTAGTATAGCATTTAATCAGGGTTTTGAAAACGCAGTCTTGCCCTACGGCGTGATAACCCACCTCTTGAGTCGCGTTCAAGCAACTCTGTGAAAGCGCATTACAGCTGTTTCATGCATGCAAAACACCATAGGTATGCGTTGCATATCAAATATATAGCGCTTACCACATTCGCAGTTGGGCTTGAAGCAGCCCCGCGCGTCGACTTCGGATTCCAGGACGCATTCCTGGTGATGGGGACACCGCTTGGGGCAGTTTTCTGGGACTGTCGAAATAAGACGGTTATCGGATTACTGAGATCATGAGCGTTGTGACAGTGTAGGATGGACAGCATTCTATTGCGTGCGAAGGTAGTTAACAATCACTGAAACTAAGGAAAGCATAGGAGATTATTTTTTTTTATTTTGTGGTTTGGATCAGTTGAAAATAGTGCTCTAAAAATTATTGGCCTGAAAGATAAATGATTAGAAAGTATAGAAAAAAAATTTGGGACAGCGTTAATGGGTCCCGTCAGAGGGTCTTCCTGCCCGTGCAGATCCGAACACTGTTTCCATATTGTGTGGAAGACCACATGGCCTGCATATAAAGCCCTGCATTAACCAAAGTGGCAGATGGCACGAACTTGGCCACCTGCGACATGGCTGCGTGGCCATGTCTCATTTGGCGTCGCTTTCGGCGCTGCGCAATTTCCTCCAAGCGTGACGTCAGCGGTCAGCGAAACAAAAATTACAGGGCAGTTAAGGCTACTTACGTGCTGTGAATATCATGGGCTACTATAGTTAACTATAATAAGGTGAAAGCCGTCCTTGGCTCATGAGTGGCGTGTACGGAAGTTGTAGATGTCGCGCCCTTGGCAATGTTGCCCAGGACTGAATTTTGTTTTGTGCTTCCAGGGCGCTGACGTCATAGCAAAGCTTGAGACCCGGTGCGGACCAAGATACAAGCAGCGCTACCCCAATAGAATTCTGTTACTGTAATTGAAATTTTGTTCGTATTGTACTTGTTTTCTTAGTCGCTGTCCAACCGGTGTTACTAACAAGCTGCCTCTACTACCAGCGCTTCTGATAAGCTGCCGAAAATATCGGCTCCTCACGAAAGAGCGCTCTTTCTTCCGTTGTTGCTGCACGTTTGTGCATTCGGGGATGCTCACAGCAAGGGCAGCCGGCCTCGAAGCAGCCCCTGTCGTCGCGGTCCGAGCTCGGGTGGCAGACGAAGCTTGGCTGGAAGCAGGGGTTGACACACATCACGGCTTGCTGCTCGGTCGATACCCCAGGACCTGCACGAATAGATGCAATGCATGCACTATACCCAGCATTAACAAGCGCATGTTAATGACATCCTATAGTCGAAATCAAGAGGACGAACTGGGCTTGGGCAGGGCATGTAACGCGAAGGCAAGATAACCGCTGGTTGGTAAAGGTGACGGAAGGGATTCTAAGAGAAAGCAAGCGTTACACACCGAACAATTTCGCACCCATGAGGGTGCAAATCAGCCTGCCCCCAGACGAACACCCATTATCACCTAGTGGGTGCTGTGAAAGGGTGCAGAGATCAGCTCCCTTGAGGAAGGGTGCACCGCATGAAAGTATACAAGGTGTGCGTTAATCCAAGGCTTCTGCTTCATGGTTGAATCAATGTGGAGCACCCTTCCAACATGCATTCGTAGAGTTATAGAAAAGAAGTAGGGTGCAGCCATTACACCCTCTAAAGTAAAGAAGTGCACCCTTCCTTAAGGGTGCTGATCTCTGCACCCTTGTTTAGCACTCTTTAGAAGGCAATGGGTGTTCTTCTGGGGAGAAGGTGAAAGTTAGGTGGGTGGATGAGATTAAGATGTTTGCAGGCAAAGGGTGGATGCAGCTGGCAAAGGACAGGGTTAATTGGAGAGACATGGGAGAGGCCTATGCCCTGCAGTGGGTGTAGTAAGGCTGATGATGATGATGATGCTCACTGCGCGTACCCAAGACTGGCGTGCCGCCACTGTTCCGGAAGGCGAGCAGAAAGAGGACCACAACGACCACGATGGAGGCCAGGCAGACGAAGATGAAGGCTTTCTTGCTTCGCCTGGCCACGCCAGCGCCTCCGCCGCCACTGTACTGGACGCTCTCGGTGGCGCTGCGCAAACACCAAAAGGGCGGTTTCGCATACCCACGTGACTTTAGCAAGAATTCAGCAGGTTAGCCTCGTCTACCCGCCAGTCATATACATGCTGCTTTCCGTGCGACTCTAAGCAGGTGCACGCACTCTTAACACGGATTGTCCTATATAGGAGCAAGAAGGGAGTCCTCGAGTGTACTCCCTTTGAGGGCCCAAGAACTGGGGTAGATTTCCGTCACTAAAAATACGGAGTACTTAAGGACGGCATCGGAAACAAATTCCGTCTCAATCACATCCTCTTGGGAATGCCCTCAGGCTAACTCTGAGGTGAGAAGCATAAATTATTTAGACCAATGAGAGACCTTACTCCTCAACTCCTATCCGGAGATTCACCTGAAGACTGTCCGACTGGCCGAAGCCGCCGCTAGGGTCCAAGGACTCCTGGCTGTCGTCTAGGTAGGAAGGCTAAAACCTTCCCTACGTTGGACAAATAAAGTTTTACAATCCCAGTCCCTCTTCTAAACATCCGAAGCTCTAAGCGGTTATGAACATTTTAACGGAGGTTTAGATCTCCTCTATTTGCTAACCCGAAGACCTCCGGTGCCGCATTTAAAACTTTCCTCCCATTGATAATTGCACCAAATTAATAAGCTTTACAGCGGGGATATGCCTCCGTTGCTAAGAGTAAACATTCCGTGTATTTAGTTAAATCTACCACAGGACGTGTTTAGAGTGTAGGGAGAAAACATTGCTTGACAGGAATGCGGAAGAAAGGATGCAGGAGAGAAGGACAAGTAGAGTCGGAGCGCGCTAAGTCCGGAACGTACGTGTCATCCGGGTCATGTATGATCCCTGTGACGCTGATAAATGGAGGAGTATATATGACTGAGGTCGCCAAATGGCTGAACTCCACGCTCTAAGCACAAGTTAGACTATACGGGGATAAAAAAGGAGTGAGTTATCTTCTAGCGCACTCCTTTTTTAGGGGCAATGTATGGTGCCCAAGTCCCGGGTTACAGTTCAATCACTAAATACACGAAATGCTTACTCTGGGCCAGGGAGTCATACTCCCACGACAAACAAAGTAACTTGATGCAGTTAGCGATGGGAGGAGGCTTTTTTCAACGCGGCACCGGAGGCCTTGAGTTTAGCAAATTGAAGAGATTGAAGCGACTTCTCGCACTTCACAACTTCTGAAGAGGGAATTCGTATCCGTTCCTTATTTTCAGAGATGGAAACCTACCCGAGGCCTTGGACCGCATACCTTGCCCCTAAAAGGAGCGTGCTAGAGGACACCTTACTCCTTTTTTCCTCCCATAAGTCTAATTCTTGTGTGGGGGGGGGGGGGGATTTCACTATAACAATTCATATATCCGCAGTATCACCGCACGGCAGTCTTGAATTCTTTTCTATTAATGTTTTTGCTGTCGTCAAAAGTGTTGCCCGGTGGTTTTCTATGACAGTCTTAACTGTTCGATGCGATCGGCGGAAGCACTTTAAACGAAAGATTTTGCTACATATCACAAGAATGGACCATTACCTTCAATACTTCTAGCGACAGTTTCTTACAATTTTGGAATTTTCAAAATTTTTGTCCGAGATTGTTGCACATGGTACCGAAGCCAAATAAAAAGCAATCAGTGAAACGAACAGCAGAATAAATTATTATAGTTTGAGGAAATTAACTCTGTGGTCATTTGCACTGGTAAAGCGTTATGGCCGCTCGTAGGAAGTGATGACGGAGCACATGTGCATCTCCTCTCTTTTTATCGATTTTGATGTTTTTCGCTTAGCCTGTGAATGTTTTGTTTGCATGTGACTTGCTTGCTGATGACGAAAAGCATTATTTCTACTGGCTAGGTTATCGAGAAGTGCAAAAATATCATCCTTCGTATTAGACCCCTAGCTGTAGCAAACATTTATGCAACTGGAGTAACTTTGGCACACTCCATTGTAAGTCAGTGAAAGACAAATTGCACGCAAAACAATATTCCTCCGAGTAATTTGCGCGAGAAATAAAAAAATCGCATTCCTGCTTACTCGGGCCGCTCATCTGAAAATTAAACAAAGATTTAGAATTAACCAGTTCTCAGCATACAAATTCGCTCGATTAGCACCCTAAACAGAAAGGAGTAAAAAGGAAGGGAGTAGGCATGTCCTTTAGCGCACTTACTTTTTAGTCTCATAATGGCGTATTCATGCTTAGAGTATATGATTACTGAGAGGCGGCAAGGTATTCAGATATCTAATTGACAGTTTCGATTGACAAGTGATGGCGCAAGCATGACTGCAGTTATTGTGACGCAGGTAGAGAGCTTGAGATGGCAAGAAGTCTTGCATCAGGAACGTATTGGAAAGCTGGATGGTCCCATTTCGCTGATGCCGCAGGAACTTTACCCGGAGACACAAAGCGTGTCCTTACACGGATGAGAACTCGCTTTCAACTGAAATTTCGTAGAGAGAGGGAGGCGGAAGCGGGGAGGGAAACAAAGGGCAGCAACAACAATAGAACAAAACAAAACAAGAAAACATCAAAAGCGCGCTTCTCCTCAATGGTCCGCAAGGCTCACTCTTGAAAAAGAGTAAGGAGAATATAACGGAAAAGGAACGCTTAGGAAATGCTGTCATTGATGTAAGTGCGGAGGTGGATTATCACTGCCGTGCTTGTGCAAAATCAACTGAGGACAGCGGTTGCTGCTCGCTTCCTTCCGCTTACACAGGTTGGCAGTCAGTAAGGCAGAGTGGGCCTCCTCGCTTCCTTCCGCTTACACAAGTTGGCAGTCGTTGAGGGTGTGTATCCTCACTGCATGCCGCTTACACAGCTTGACAGCCAGTAACGCAGTGTATAGGCCTCCTCGCTGCCTCCCGCTTACACAGGTTGGCAGTCAGTAAGGCAGCGTATAGGCCTCCCGCTTACCCAGATTGCCAGTCAGTAAGGTAGTCTAGACCTCTTCACTTCCTCCCGCTTACACAGGTTGGCAGTCAGTAAGGTAGTCTAGACCTCCTCACTGCCTCCCACTTACACAGGTTGGCAGTCAGTAAGGCAGCGTATAGGCCTCGCTGCCTCCCGCTTACACAGGTTGGCAGTCAGTAAGGTAGTCTAGACCCCCTCACTGCCTCCCGCTTACACATGTTGGCAGTAAGTAAGGCAACGTATATACGTCCTCGCTGCCTCCCGCTTACGCAGATTGGCAGTCAGTAAAGTAGTCTAGACCTCCTCACTGCCTCCCGCTTACACAGGTTGGCAGCTAGTAAAGTAGTCTAGACCTCATCACTGCCTCCCGCTTACACAGGTTGGCAGCCAGTAAAATAGTCTAGACCTCCTCACTGCCTCCCGCTTACACAGGTTGGCGGCCAGTAATGCAGTGTTATATGCCTCCTCACTGCCTCCCGCTTACACAGATTGGCAGTCAGCAAGGTGGTCTAGGCCTCCTAGGGCCAACAGACTTTGGCCGTTCGTTCTACGTAGCATATAAAAAAAGACTTGTCATTACTTTTTCTTCCGCCCTAACAAAATCCGTACTGTCGTGCTCAGGAGATAAATGGCGCATATCCACTGCAGGGAATTGACCAAGACACAGGGGGGTCCCCACAGATACACAGGAGTTTTTCACAGAAAGATTGGATTGAATACTGGCAATTTAAAATTCAGTACAAATCGGCTCCTGTGAGATAGGTGGGTGAACATGGGACGAATGCTTCATGTCTAGTGTATTGGATGGTTCGATTACGAATGAATCCGTACTTACCAGCGCCCTCGCGTTGGTTGGAAGGCATTTTCTTCTTCTACTTTCCCGAGCCTTGTTCCAGTTGCGACCCTTGAGGTGGGTACAAAAAACAACACTTACGAGCTGAGAACAAGTTGTGCGAATAATGTCTTTCAATGTCCATTTTAGGCACTCCACCGCGGGCACCGTTGCCGCTTTTGTGTCTGTGATAGACGGGCTGAAAACGTTGGTTTAGGTGCTATATTTTTCTTCTTCATCGGCATCTCCGACAAACCAAGAAAGATGAGGCGCAGATACGGACCCAAGTTTGCGCATTTAAAAATCTTTCAGTGCTTTTCATGTATTCAATTCTCTTCTCCCGTTTTCTCCTTTTTAATTAATATCTCACTTATTACCCAAACCACTACCATTAGCGTAGCAACAGTTTACCCTCTTCTCTTGGCCCTCCTCACTGAAACCTGGCCAATCCCCCGGCGTGGATGTGTGTCATGTCACTAAGGAATGGTGTCATACGATTAGGACCTTCGTGTGGGCCAGTCGGTGAGGCATCATGGAGAGGTGCAGCGCAAAGGAACGAAGGACGACAGAGACACAAAGGAAACAGGAGCGCTCGTCCTGTTTCCTTTGTCTTGTCGTCCTTGGTTCCTTTGCCCTGCACCTCTCCATGGTGTCATACGACTCAGCGTTTCGTGCAGCCTAAACTTACTAGTTAAGTTAGAGTCTAGCTCGCGGAAGGGATTCGAACCGGCGACCTATGTTAGGTGTATTAACGCTCGATATTCGATCGCTCCTCAGCGTCGGCTTATTTTTTTTTCTGTATGTCATCGTTGAGCCCAAGAAGCCACCACTCGGCGCGCAACTCGTGAATCGCCCTTATGAACTTATAAGTTCACAAGGCATTTATAGGCATATATGACTGCTTGCAGCTCCTCGAACAACAAAAAGTGGCGCATTGTGTATGACTGTGTTCAGCCTGTAGCGCACTAAGCGCACCTCTTAAAGTATGACAATTTAATAGACTTTCCGATGAAAATCCGCCGGTTGCAGCCGCTCATTTTCATAAGTTTTCAGTGCCTTTCATCAGCACAGGTGTCGCCTTTCAAGGCATTCGTTTTTGACGGCACCATTTGGTAAAACTGTGCCGCTTTGTCGGCAATGTATCGCCTTTCCTATTGCACGTTTAAGTCCCTTTCTCAACTGCAGGGCCGAATTTACGGCGCCAGTTCCTTCCCTCTAACCGAGTTACGTAGCCACGACTCTTCGTTGTATCCGATAAACAGTCCCATTGCCCTCGCGCATATTTTGACGGTAGCATTGGCCTCGTTCGTAATAAGCGAGCGTTCGTTATAACTGCGGTCGCTATATGTGGGCTCGACTGCGTTTCTCTATATTCCCCACTTCAAAGGATCATACTGTCTCTGACGGCTCTGTTTTTCTGCGTGCGGGCCTTTCCGGACGCCCGCGCAGTTCCCAGGACTTTAGATAAGAAGGAAATCAGCTCAGCCGGACAATTCCAAGTGTTGCACGTCTGGATGATCACGTAGGGGACGAAAGACCTGATTAGGAACGCCAAATTATATATGTAAAAGCCTCTAACGTCGTAGATAAGACAGAGTTGGTCGAGCTGTCAAAGGTAATCGGCAAGCGCACGACAAATAACAAAACAAGTATAATATGGGGAAGCTCGAGCAGGATCTAAAGTAGGGAGACCGCCTAAAATGGGCCAAGAGGAAATTGGGCATTATCAAAGATCAGATGTACGCCATAAGAGATAAGGAGGGCAAAGTCGTTACTAATATGGATAAGAACACAGATCTCTACAGTAGCCGAAATAATCAGGATGGTAACGATGAAGCCAGTGGTGTGGGAGATTGGGACATTCCATCTGTATCTAAAGAGGAATCAAAGAAAGCCTTACAATGAAAATGAGAAAAGCGGATAGTGAGGATAAGTTACTGCAGATTTGTTGAATGATGCTGGGGAGGTTGTGTTATAAACGCTTTCCACTCTACATACACAGTGCCTCACGACCTCGAACGTACCGAAATCTTGGAAGAACGTATTTAGCTGTATGACATTTTGCGACATTTTTGTGCGATGCCGAGATGTTGAACGCAGGGGGATGGTTGTGAAATCCACCTGCAGAGGCGTGCACAGAGATGGCGCCACTGGGCTGAGCTTTTCATTAAGTCTCCGTTTGCGTACGCCGAACTAAATGTGCGAATGTTACAAATGGCGTGAAGCCCCGCAAAATGCTTGAGTTTAGCCTATGTAACCGTGCATATAATTATGGCACGCAGACAGCGATGATTTATACTCTTTTTATGAGAATATCTGTGTATACGCCGCGAGCAGACGACACACAAACGACGAGGTGTTGCGGAACATGTTTAACGCGTTCTCCTGATTGGTCTCTGAGGAGTTGTTTACCTTCATAGTGCTGCGAGAAACTTATGAGATGGAGTATAAAGTCAGATGGAGCTGGCCTTGTGCACTTGTTTGTCCATTAACTTCTTTCATAGTTTCTCTTTTTCGAGGCGGCAAATCACCCCTCCTCATCTGCCTTTTCTGTTTTCATTTACTGGACAGGGTCGTGAGGGAGGTGTGCGGAGTTTTTTTAAAGAAGCTAGTGATACAATACCCTTCCTTACTATTCGATTTTTCTTGCAATTCCTGCACGCCCTCCCCAGAAGGCAGATGACAAATTTTATTATCGAGTCTACTTTCTGTGCCTTATACCGGCAGCCTTACCTGGGATTTCTTAATACCGGTGACTTAAGGCGAGTTCAGAGAAGGTGTATGTTCTGGAAAATAAAAATTGAAAATAGGTTTTTTGGGGGAAAGGAAATAATAATAATAATTGGTTATTTGGGGGAAAGGAAATGGCGCAGTATATGTCTCATATATCGTTGGACACCTGAACCGCGGCGTTAGGGAAGGGACAAAGGAGGGAGTGAAAGAAGATAGGAACGAATAGGTCCGTAGTGGAGGGCTCCGGAATAATTTCGACCACCTGGGGATCTTTAACGTGCACTGACATCGAACAGCACACGGGCGCCTTAGCGTTTTTCCTCCATAAAAACGCAGCCGCCGCGGTCGGGTTCGAACCCGGGTACTCCGGCTCAGCAGCCGAGCGCCCTAACCACTGAGTGGTTACTAACCACCTTTACATGAATGCGACAATATACGTTTTTAGCATACCGGAGACGTATACCGGCTTACCGGACCCATCTTGCGCCCGCGCAGTGGCTTCTCCTCACTTCACCCAACAACGCCACCGCGCATGCGCAAGAGGGGTCCGGTAAACCCGTATACGTCTCCGGTAGTAAGTCTCCGGTATGCTAAAAACGTCTAACGGCGCATCGTAGTTCCTAGCGTACCTTGCAGAGACTCGTACCGCGTCTAGACTGGCGAGGTGACTCCTCTCCCATTGCACATGGCAGAGGGGGCCATGGCTGCTCCCATTTTAAGTGTGTTCTGCTTTGCCACCCAGGTGAAGGCGTAATGTATACAGCCACCCCAGGAAGGAAAAGGGGGTGTCAGTGCGCGTTAAAAATCCCCAGGTGGTCGAAGTTATTCCGGAGCCCTCCATTACGGCACCTCTTTCTTCCTTTCCTCTTTCATTCCCTCCTTTATCCCTTCCCTTACGGCGCGGTTCAGGTGTCCACCGATATGTCAGACAGATGCATGCGCCATTTCCTTTGCCCCAAAACCAAAAACGAAGGTGGTCGAAATCATTCCGGAGCCCTCCACTACGGCACCTCTTCTTCCACTCCCTCCTTTATCCCTTCCCTTACGGCGCGGTTCAGGTGTCCAACGATATATATGAGACAGATACTGCGCCATTTCCTTTCCCCCAAAACCAATTATTATTATTATTATTTCCATTCACCGCGGAAGCCTTACTCGATCTGCCCCCGTCTGACCCATCGATACGCGCGCTATCCTAGGGCATTAACGCCATTTACATGAAGGCGACGCGCCAGGAAGTTATGATGCGCTGCTGTCGCATTATGTAAACGCGGCTACTGTAACACGGTGATTAGAATAGAGGACAGCGCAGCGAGATAGGGAAAGTAAAATTTGGAGGACACTTAAGCTTAGTCTTTTAAGTCGAGACGCGGCAGCGTGTTGCAGCGTTTCCAAGGCGCGCGCGGAACGCCATCGCCCGTTCGGCGCGACGCGTGTTCCGTTGGACAATTTAAGGAAAGGACGCCTGTCCCACGTATCTCGGCGGACACCCGAACCGCGCCGTAAGGGAAGGAAAGTGAAATGAAAATTGGTTTTAAGGAAGGGAAATGACGCATGTCTCGCGTATCTCGGTGGACACCCGTACAGCGCCGTAAGGGAAGGAAAGTGAAATGAAAATTGGTTTTAAGGAAAGAAAATGACGCATGTCTCACGTATCTCGGTGGACACCCGAACCGCGCCGTAAGGGAAGGAAAGTGAAATGAAAATTGGTTTTAAGGAAAGGAAATGACGCATGTCTCACGTATCTCGGTGGACACCCGTACAGCGCCGTAAGGGAAGGTGTCCACCGAGATGCGCCATTTTTTGCTCACGGCCAACGCCGCCGAAGACACCGGCTTTTCTGCGACGCGAGCTCCTTAACGCTGTCGCGTTAAAATGATAGGTGTAACGTTAAGAGGCCGGAAGATGGCAGAGTTGGTGAGGAAACAAACGCGGGTTAATGACATCCTAGTCGAAATAATAATTGTTTTTTCAGGAATTGAAATGACGCAGTATCTTCCTCACATCTCGGCGGACACCTGAACACCGCCGTAAGGGAAGGGATAAGGGAGGGAGCGAAAGAAAGGAAGAAAGAGGTGCCGTAGTGGAGGGCTCCTGAGTAATTTCGACCACCTGGGAACCTTTAACGTGCACTGACATCGCACAGCAAACGGGCGCCTTAGCGTTTCGCCTCCACCGAAACGCGGCCGCCGCGATCGGGGTCGCACCCGGGTACACCCCGGCTCAGCATAGACGAGTGCCCTAACCACTGAGCCGCCGCGGTGGGTCCTAATCGAAATCAAGAAGAAATGGGCTTGGTCAGGGTATGTAATGAGAAGGCACGATAATCGATGGTAGTTTAGGCTACCGGAGTGGATTCCAATTAGGAGAAGGCAAGTGTAGCGGGGGCGGCAGAAAGTTATGTGGGCGGATGAGGGTAAGAAGTTTGCGGGGATAAGGTGACCGCAGCTGGCACAGGACAGGGTTAATTGGAAAGACATGGGAGAGGCCTTTGCGTGGGCGTAGTCAGGCTGATGATGATGATGATGACGGCGACGACGGCGAAACACGTCTGCCAGTGTTTATAATCCAATTAATCCACTCCTTACCCATGTGTGCGTTTGTATCAACAATGTACCCTGGTTAATCCCCTACCGTGTGCACGTGCCATTCAGCCAGAGGCCATCATCATCCTCATCACTTCGGGCCGCACTTCCCGCTCTTTATAGTGTGCAGTTGAGTTGCAAGGCACGACAAATGCAGCGCCAATTAAACAACCCCGACGTGGCAATCAAGAGTCTTGCACGCGCTGAACGGAAGGCGAGTCGTCGTTTAATACTGATTGCCGCTACAGAAACGCGCCCGCTTCTCGGGGCGCGAACGCTTTAAGGTTTCAATATGTCTCAATCGCTAGCACAAAATGGCCCGAAATGTGGTGGCAAAAGCAATGTCAACGCGAAAAAACCCCGACAGCGTTCAGGACGAAGTGGCGGGATAGCTGACGTTCGATCATTTATTCGCATTAAGGAAAGGAAAAGTCCGGCAATCTTGTCTTCTTGTATTTTTTTTCGATGTTTTGGTTCCGTCAAATACAGCTCCCGCGCGGGCTGAAAAGCATGCTAGCGTCTCCCTTTCAGCTGGACAAGTCACAAGACGCCTTTCTGTCACCGAGCGCGATATCATTGCTCAACGATATCATATAGCAATATCAAGATGCACCGCCCTTTTAGCTGGTGACTAAGAATGACACTTCATCGCGTCACTGCTGCGTGCGCTCAGATATCGCCCCGGGTGATCTCGAAGCGGCATCCTTATCTCGGTGCATATCATTCTCCGCCGCGACCAGGTGGCGCTGCTTCGAGCGCCGTGAAAGACATCGACTGCCACTGCGCGTCGCCGTGTCTTGCGGTGGCAAATGTGCGGACGAGCCCTAGCTTGTTGGTGGCCGCCATTTTTCGTCAATCACGCGGTTGATTTCGAGAAGGACAACGTGCACGCAACACGCGCTGATGTGAACGTGCCTCGCGCGTCGAGCCAGTTCGGCGCCACAGCAGCGTTCAGCTTGTGCGCGGCGGGTGCTGTGAAAGGTCTGCAGTGCAGCGTCTGCGGACGTTTTTTTTCTCGCTTACCGAGGCCCGTGCTCTCGAAGAAGACAACGTTCGCCCTGCGCGGCCCGCGACACAGCCACCCGCTGGCACGGGCCCCGTGCACCACGTTCGGACGCCGCTGTGACCACCAGTCGCCCCGCTGCACAGTCTTGCCGCCGCCGGGTTCGGAGCACCCGCTAACGACGCCGCGAGCCCACCCGACACCAGCGTCGTTTCAGTGCAGCGGTTCACCGCTGTCCGGTCGTCTCTAGCTGGTTGACGAGCAGGCGAAACACCGCACCGTACACCATGGCGACCAGCATGAAACGTAAGAGGGCCCAGAAGCAGGCCGACCCGGAAATGAGGAAGCCGACTACGGTACGCAGTCTGAAGACTTATTTCAGGCGCTTCGACCTGGACGTGAGGGCGCCTTGCACCGACACTGACTTCTACGTGACCATCGATGGCGTCGAGCCGCCCCCGAGACAGCAGGGCTGCTGGCTCATCAGGCGAGCCGGCGTCTGGAACCGCTTCTTCCAGACCATCGGCGTCGAGCTCCGCCAGAGCCGGCCCGGCAAGCTGTCCGTCTGCACGTTCGCGCCCCAGTGCGACCCGAGCATCACCGAACACGGGCTGGTGTGTGCCGCGCTCCTGGGAGAGCTGCTGTCGATCCACCGGTGCATCTACTACGTGCACTGCGGGTATTCGGGTCACCTGTTCGCGCTCAGGCCGAGGATGTTCGACCACCTGATCCCCAACAGCGCCATCGAGCAGTTCCACCTGGACGGACAGATGATGACGAGGGAGGAGGCGTACGGGCTCATCAAGGTCATAGTGCGTGGCTACATGATCAGCGTCCAGATCTCCAACCTCCAGCTGCGCCAGTGCGACATGATGACGCTGTCGGGCTACGTCGCGTCGACCGCGACGCTGAAGGAAGTGTCCCTCGTCGAGGTCGGCCTCAAGGTTGTCGACGTCGTCGCGCTGTTCAAGGCACTCGAGACCAGCCGGACGGTAGAGTTCATCAAGTTGGAGATCACCACTGTGGGCATACGGGGAGCGCAGCAGTTTGCGAAGCTGCTGCAGCACAACAAGACGCTGAAGTCGGCTACTCTGCAGAGGGCAAGACTCCAGGCCAAAGGGGCGGTGGCCATAGCGTCCGCGCTGGCGCACAATACCACGCTGGTGGCGTTGCGCATTGCGAGCAACAGCATTGGACCTGCAGGAACGCGGGCGTTGGCCAACGCGTTGAAGACCAACAGCTCGCTCATGGTCCTGGACCTGCGTGACAACGCGATGGGAGCCGAAGGAGCGTACGCGGTCTCAGACATGCTCACCGTGAATGCTAAGCTCGAAGAGCTCCACGTGTGTGGCAATGCCATCTCAGACTCTGGAATCGTCGCCGTGGCCGAGTCCCTACTGCGCAACAAAACGCTCAAGGTGCTGTCGCTCTTTGCCAACGGCTTTGGCGAGAACGGGATCGTCGCTTTGGCCAGACTGCTTGCCATCAACGGGACGCTGCAACGACTCAACGCCACTCTGGAATCCAACTACGGTGGCAGGAGGCCTTTGGACGCGTTCACGGCCGCCCTGGCATCCAACAAGACTCTCCATGGGGTGCAGCTTTTCGTCTGGGGGTCTCCCGCCATGAAGCAGCTGTCGCACACTCTCCGCTTGAACGAGACCCTCCAGTACCTGTGCATCTGCACGTCCAGCCCAGAAATCGACCAGCTGTGCTCCGCGCTTGAAAAGAACAAGTCCATACAGGAGGTCGAGGTCAACTGCTACCTCAACACCGAGGATGGAACTGCGTTGGCGCGCCTCTTCGAGGTGACCACGACCATCAAGGCGGTGACCATCACCAAAAAGGTGACCACCTTGTGCCTTATCCGCATCTTCCACGGCCTGGCCAAGAATAAGAGCATCTGGTGGTTCAGCGCCCAATGCGGCTCCCTCAGAATTAGCGCCAGCATGGCCATCGCCGCCGCCCTTGAAGTCAACAGGACGCTCTGCTGCATGACCTTCGGACGGCCCTCTGTCGACGAGGCAAGCCTGAATATCCTCAGCGCAGGCATCGCAAATAACCCCATGATCCAGATGTTTGGACTGGGCTACACGACCTCCAGCAGCGCGGGATTCAAGATCAGGGAGCGTCTCCGCCGCAACATGTACATGATGATGCAGGCCATCGAGTTTGTACTGGCCCACACGATTGTCAAGAAGGGAGCCGAGGCGTTCGAGGTGTACAAGGCGAGCACGTTCTTTCACCAGGAACTAGGCAAGGCCGGAGCAAGCAAGGGTCGTCCGTCGGCGCTGACCCTGATAAGGGAAGCCGAGCACTTTGTTGAGGACAACTACTTCCGGATTACGGGCGTGGTGAAGGAGGAGGTCGTGTGCATTGGGCCAAAGCGCAAAAGGAAGAAGAAAGTGACAATGTTCGACCACCTCAACAAGTACTGCTTGAACGAAGTGCTCTCGTACCTTCGGGTTTCCGATGTGCGGCTGTGAACTGAGGCAGTTTTTTTTTGTTATATAAAGTTGAGGTTTTAAATAAACACTTGTTTTCTTTTTACAGATTGACGAGTTTTCGTTTTTTGCGTTGCATAAAGTAAGCTTAAACCTTTCAGTTCCCTTAGTTATAAAATTTTCTTTACCTTCTAAAGGACGCTCGCGTCTGTTTTTATACTGAAACATGGTCACTTATTTTCCGCCTTTTTTCCTTTAAACTACCGTTTATTCTTTTACACTGCTGCATTCGGAGTTAAGGCTGGTTCACATGCAAGCGAGCTCGATTGAGCGGCGCAACGCAGCGAAAATTTCAAACTCATCACAGCGACAACTCGAAACAGGTTCTTCCGCCGCGGCGGCAGGATTTGCTAGCATTTTCGCTTGCATGTGAAACAGGCGTTACGTACAGTTCAGCTCCGTGAGCGATATCAAATGCTTTAGTAGTAGCCAGCTACAAATCAGCACGCACAAATGCGTGATACGAAACCGAAACTCCAGGAAACCGCCGTTGTGTCGCTGTCATCGCTACTGTGCTCTTGCGCAGTCGTTTACGGTCAAGCCAAGGCCGCCAAGGCGGATTTGGTCAAGCCAGCCAGCAGCGTAGCTGCAACATTAGCGCTCGTTTCACTGCTCGCTTCACGCAAGTTATGGTTTTGTCATGTCATCGGTAACATTTGGCCAAAAAGTCTTCACTCCCAAGCCGCCCGACAAAGGCAGTTTCCCGCTGGACCACGACGGTAAGAAGCTCGCTTTCGAGTTCTTTTCACGGCTGAACAGATATGGAGCCGTATCGACAGCTGAACTAATTTAGATATGCTAACGTTTAGAATAATGCCCAAGTTATCGCACTGTCTTCCGGTTCGTTCATTGAAGGCGAATGCAAGAAGGGAGTCCTACAATACCTTCTCTGCTTGAAGGACAACGACGGCAACGCGGAACCCTGCAGGCATCTCGCCCAGAAGTATTTGAAATGCAGGATGGACAAGTAAGTGTTGCCGAGCCCCTTGAGAAGGTTCGTCGTAGATTCGAATTTTTTTATGGCCTCCAATTCTCAGAAAACCATTTCATACTTGCCGGGCTAATCGCGAGCTAGGGAACCGCTCGTGACTTTTTTTTTTTTTTTCCCTTTTTCGGATTCGCTTGGCTTCCGTTCGGGCTTGTCCCGCATGCTTTCAATGGCTTTCGACGCCCGTGCGATTTTGTGATTCCAAATGGTTGTGTTCGGTGCCGTTTCTCACGTCGTTTCATTGACATGCATTATTTCAGGCCATCAATGCTATTGCTGGAAACGTCCCAATTCGAGTTCTTGAAGGCAGTACTTAAATACGTTTCGCGTACGTGCTGACAGATTCGTGGTGCAAAAGTGATTTCGGTTTTGGTATTTTACCGCGGGTGGTCTTACACGCGTGCTAATAGTATCTGGAACTACTTCTGTTCTTTTTTGTTGCAGGCAATGAGTGTCACACAGATTTTCTTACTATTAACTAGAAGGAAAGCTGGTGGCGCTGCACCTGAACCTTCATAGAACTACTTGAACCTCCATGTGCGCGCAAAGCATCGTGGGGCGATGAGCTACTTGGTGCCATAGTTCCTTACATGGAGTGGTTTCTTACTATTAACTAGATGGAAAGCTGGCGCCGCTGCACCTGGACCTCCATGGGCGCTCAAAGCATCATGGGGCGATGAGCTACTTGGTGCGGGACAGTAGATTTTTTTTAGTAACACGGAGTAGCGTTACTAAGATGCCCCATTCCGTATACGACTTCGGCGTAAAAGTAGTGTGCAAAAGCCATAGTAGCGAAAACGCAACAGCACACGACGCCAATAAAAGGTTTTTGTTTTCTGGAACTGCTGTGGAAAAACCTTTTAAATTGCTGAGGCGACAATATTTTTTTCAAAAACATATTTCGTTTTAAAAGTGCGCTTGTTAAACACGCAATATTGGCTTTTGTGGTCTGCAATGCTTGGCCAATAGGAGAGCGAGCAGTCGCTTATTTTGAGCAAACTTTGCATTTACATGCTTTTCTGCTAGTTTGTTATGACTTCTAGGCAGGATATTGAATGACAGGACATTCTTGATTATCGAACGTTTGTTTTTTCCTTGTTTTTTGGCCAAAAGTTGTAGTTCTGCAGTCGGTAGCTCTCTGCATCATGATGCTTAGAGCGCCCTTGGTGGTACAGGTGGTCACGAGGAAGCTCCATGCAAACTCCTATAGGCGGGGCGCCAGCTTTCCTTCTAGTTAATAGTAAGAAACTCTATGGTGTCACAGACCCAGTGCTGACTTCCAACTGGATGAGTTGGTCCGTCACGTCAGACCAACTCGCCCATCAGTTCCTATTGCTAAGATGGGAAAGTGACACTAGCTAGACAGGTAAGGGGCTGCTGGCATGCCGTATGGGAGGAAGCACATAATAATGCCTTCTTCGTTCAGAAAGGCCGCTAACCTTTGAACTTCTCATGATTCTACTAAAGATGCATGATTGTTCTTACCAATCAGTTCTTTCGAACTGCCTTTCATAAAACATGATTCACTCATTCTTAGTACCATTGTAAAGACCAACCTTCGCTACTCTCAGTTTATTGGTTTAAAAAATATATTCAGCCATCTTTAGCTTGGGAGAAGTTTCTGTGACAGGTTTCCTAGATTTCCCTTGAGTGCAACCAAATGGCTGGATCAGAGAATGTGCCATACGTAAACACCTATTTAAGAAAAGTGCTGCCTTTGCTTTCTCTCACTTCATGGACTTCATTAACTGGGATAGCAAGCTCATCTCTTTGAGTGGGTTCTCTTTGTTTTGCTTAGAACCTGGAAATGTTCTTGATATGCTGAATGCTGCCCTTGTTGCATTTACTTGCAAAGGAAAACCAGAAAGAATGTGCATTGAGAAATACATTTGGCAGCAAAACTGTCTTAGCACAGTATAAAGCAGTGTTTAGTCCAAACAGTACTACTGCTGGTGCGTTTTCATACCTTATTAGTATGAGGCGTTGTGAACTCAAAATGTAAGCAGATTCAAGTGCGTTTCAACATACCGTAAAGCATTTTTAATCACCTCTTAGCACTCATAATGGTGCGACCATCGTACAGAAATGCCCATTTTAGCAATGAGGGCTCTATAGCTTTCCTATGACCTTCGATCGAGAATTTCACTCATATTCATTGTATCAGTATATCTCAATCATGTTTCAGGATTTGAATTATCTGTCTAGAACACTTGAAAAAAATTGGCTGGCAGAATTTACATTGCAGGTCCATGGGAGGTTGTGGTAGAAGCTACAGTCCGTTTCATACATCAGGTGCAACGGTGTCAAAGCTAGCGTTCTTGTTTGCGCTGCCTGCATCCATGACCAAAAAGTAGTGCGTTCCTTGTGGTGAGCGAAACGTAGTAAATGCTTCGCCTGCAGGCTTACTACATGACACATTTGTCATGAGGTTAATTAAATTCCTTCTTATTGCAGACCACACGCTGTCGCTTTCTCGTAACTAAGACCACTCGGTCACAGAACAAGCACGGAGTAACACGCCTCTCTTTATTTTCCCATGTGGACTACTTCCGTAAATTTCACAGCGTTGCACCTGATGTATGCAATGGAGTTTATAGGGGTTGCAATGTAGACTGGAGTACTTCGTGATACTAGCTGTCTTAGCATTTTTATACTTGAAGGACAACATCGCAGTTATTCAGTGGTCTTGGTATCTGGCTTATGAGCCCAAGGGTGCGGCATTGAACCCTGGCTGTGGCAGCTGCATTTCGATGGAAACCTTGAAAATTTTCATGTGCAGTGTGATGTCAGTGTACGTTACAGAACCCGCAGATGGCCCAATTTAATCTGAAGTTCCTCCCCTGTGGTGTCCGTCATAGCTTGGGGACTTTAAACCGCGCACACCACTTTTTATGCTTGAAGAGTGAAATGTATGCTGAAAATGTGTGCAAATCTACATTTAAAGGTGCACTAAAGAGAATACTGAGCTCGTCTTTTTACTGCTGGAACTCAATCTAAAAGTTCCAAGCATTCTTAGAAATTTCGAATTATTGTTCCGTGTTGCCAATTTCCCTATTAAATCGGATTAAATGCCCGGCTTCCACCTTTATTTTCGAACCGACCGCAGAGAGTAGCAGTCAACCAACATGTAGAGTGCCTTTTAGCCAGTCGCATGGCAGCTTTCCGCTCTGCCATTGGCGGAGTAATACGTAGTAATGCGCGGAGTGATCTTTGAAGATGTACATGTTGATTGTGAACCGAACAACACTTGCAACAGAGCATGATGGCATCACACAAAAAAGTATAGATCTATGGATGTAGTGGGATTTCAAAACTGGAGTAGGGGCAGAGAGAGGACCTTCGAAAAAGGGGAACCATGATCACCAACACACCACAAGGAAAAAAGCGAGGCGAGCGCTTCCGCCGGAGCAGGGGGCGGGGGGGGGGGGCCATCACCCCCACACCAGCAGATGAGGAGGAAACATAGTCCAATTGCTTCTGGCTTGTTTTTTCAATGATATGTTCTCTGAACCACAAATATGTAGTGGTTTTATTAAACTATTACTTACGTCGTGCTGTAAGAAAGAGTAGTAAAAATTACTTGGGCTGTCTTCACGGTTTTCACTTGCCAATCGCAAGGTGATGAGGTTGAGCCTCGCAAAAACAAAGAGTCCACGCGTATTCTTATTTCCATGGGCTTGATTTGCAGCTATGTTGTCGTTGACTGAAACTTTTGTTCATGGAAACCCAGAAAGCAAAATAAAAAGGTCATAACGAAGTTTTCTAGAACACTCTTTAGTGCACCTTCATGTTCTGTTGAGCAGTTGAAGTGAAAGCCCACTTTCGAAAAACTGGGCATCCATCAGGGAAGCTTATATTTTCATTCGCTCGATTCCAGGCACCTGATGGCTGAGGAGGAGTGGTCAAAGCTAGGTTTCAAGGAGTCGGCCGAGGGGAAGTCGAACTAAGCCATGTGTGACACAGAGCCAGAGGTGAAGGCAGGGCCAGGAGTTGACGAGCCACAGACTGACAGCATCCCGCTTCCAGACGATGCAGCCGACAAAGTGCTGTCGTTTCAGGAAGCAATGGCCATCGCTGACAAAAAGATGCATGCCCTGATCAGGTGAGGCAGCTGGTACATTATATTTTTTTCTTTCTGCACATATCTTTGAGGATCCCCTCGACCCCTCTCCCGCACACAAGCATAGACGCATACGTTAATAATTGGTGATTGTCATTCTATTTGGCTGTCATGTGCATTGGTGAATGTGTGTCATTCTATTTGGCTGTTGTTTGTATTGGTGAATGTGCTTACCAGTTGCGTGCAGCATTGCACTAGGTGCACACGTCTGGAAAAATGCAGAAAAACCTGGAGGTGGTGCTTCTTGTCACCTGCCGCTTCGCTTTCATGCGTGGCAGCGTCAGATGTCGAAGAGTGCTCCCATGCACTTTGCGTGTTCACCCTAAGAGTGGACCACCCTGTATTTTCCATGTTTCTTGGCATTCTTAGTTCTTGGGACTGCAGCATTGGCCTAGAAGTTTGAGAGTCTGCCTCATACGAAGAAGGGGCAAGGTTCAGTCCTCAATACTGCCAGGATATGCCCACCAGTTTTCCACTTGTTTCAAGCTTTCCCTTGGCCTCGTGCTCGGGTCATCTGGGGTGAAAGGTTTGGAAAAGTGGGTCTTGAACTGCACCTCGAACTGGCCAGCAAAATATGTTCACCATGGAGATCTTTGACTAAGCTTCCTTTACACCATTGGAGTCGAACCATCATTCTTTCTTCGTGCGTTAGCTGCTGCGATGCAAGTTTGGGAAGTTCTGTTGTGAACATTATTTCAGATCTGGACATTTCATTTCTTGCCGCATTGTTTCATTTGCAGGAACGACCCCCTGCTCAACAACCTGCACCCCGAAGTGACCACAGATGAGCTGAAGTCCTACCTGGCACTCGAGCATGGTCAGGCCATGTCTCTGGTGGTGCATAAGGCCGATAACGACTACTACACAGTCGTCGTTGAGCAGAAGGCCACGGTGCTGGACTTGAAGAAGGCCCTGCGGCGTCATGTCACACTGCGCATGGTATGCTCATGACTGCTCTTACTAAGTGCTGGTTCCATGGTAGGGCACAGTGGTTATCAGAGGAGCCCCTCTAACCATTGGTGTCAACCCATTGTCATGATGGCGAGGTGAACCGCCTTGCACCATCATTGGAACTATCAATAAGTGCATATTATAAGTGCTTATTATAAGTGGATATGAGACTTAAGTCTCATATCCAGTGGAGAAGATTATTTCATAAAGGTCGGTTTTACCGTGCCCCGTAATTAACTTAAATAAGAACTCAAGTTGGCCGAGATGATTTCTTGGACTTATTGATGCACTTATTGATAGTTCCAATGATGGTGCATATCTTAACCCAGACACCTGCTTTACTCATCTCATTTTAGAACTGCTTGGTATGTAAATTTATTGATACTGCAACCACGCATGTTCGGATCTTAGCAGGGTGGGAGAAACACGAAATATCAGACAGAATACAATGGCAAAGCATAAATAAACAGTGGAAGGTTAAAGCAAAACAAGTAACAAAATAAAAATAATAATATTAATAAGTGCATGTATTATTTTTTTCCAAGAATGGCAACTACTGAGATTACCTTAGTGACACTGAAGTTTTGTAGTCTTCATTGACATCACTTGGTTCCTTCCTTCTGTAATGTTGTTTGATACGGGCATTTTTATTTTGTTACTTGTTTTGCTTTAACCTTCCACTGTTTATTTATGCTTTGCCATTGTATTCTGTCTTTGATATTTCGTGTTTCTCCCACCCTGCTAAGATCCGAACATGCGTGGTTGCAGTATCAATAAATTTACATACCAAGCAGTTCTAAAATGAGATGAGTAAAGCAGGTGTCTGGGTTAAGACATGCACCATCATTGGAACTATCAATAAGTGCATCAATAAGTCCAAGAAATCATCTCGGCCAACTTGAGTTCTTATTTAAGTTAATTACGGGGCACTGGATATGAGACTTAAGTCTCATATCCACTTATAATAAGCACTTATAATATGCACTTATTAATATTATTAATATTAATAATAATATTAATAAGTGCATATTATAAGTGCTTATTATAAGTGGATATGAGACTTGTTTTGCTTTAACCTTCCACTGTTTATTTATGCTTTGCCATTGTATTCTGTCTTTGATATTTCGTGTTTCTCCCCACCCTGCTAAGATCCGAACATGCGTGGTTGCAGTATCAATAAATTTACATACCAAGCAGTTCTAAAATGAGATGAGTAAAGCAGGTGTCTGGGTTAAGACATGCACCATCATTGGAACTATCAATAAGTGCATCAATAAGTCCAAGAAATCATCTCGGCCAACTTGAGTTCTTATTTAAGTTAATTACGGGGCACTGGATATGAGACTTAAGTCTCATATCCACTTATAATATGCACTTATTAATATTATTAATATTAATAATAATATTAATAAGTGCATATTATAAGTGCTTATTATAAGTGGATATGAGACTTGTTTTGCTTTAACCTTCCACTGTTTATTTATGCTTTGCCATTGTATTCTGTCTTTGATATTTCGTGTTTCTCCCCACCCTGCTAAGATCCGAACATGCGTGGTTGCAGTATCAATAAATTTACATACCAAGCAGTTCTAAAATGAGATGAGTAAAGCAGGTGTCTGGGTTAAGACATGCACCATCATTGGAACTATCAATAAGTGCATCAATAAGTCCAAGAAATCATCTCGGCCAACTTGAGTTCTTATTTAAGTTAATTACGGGGCACGGTAAAACCGACCTTTATGAAATAATCTTCTCCACTGGATATGAGACTAGGCAGAGCCATGCTTTAACAATCACTCTATTTCAGGTGCACAATAACTGTTATAAGTATTATTTTTTTCCAATGGCAACTACTGAGATTACCTTAGTGACACTGAAGTTTTGTAGTCTTCATTGACATCACTTGGTTCCTTCCTTCTGTAATGTTGTTTGATACGGGCATTTTTATTTTGTTACTTGTTTTGCTTTAACCTTCCACTGTTTATTTATGCTTTGCCATTGTATTCTGTCTTTGATATTTCGTGTTTCTCCCCACCCTGCTAAGATCCGAACATGCGTGGTTGCAGTATCAATAAATTTACATACCAAGCAGTTCTAAAATGAGATGAGTAAAGCAGGTGTCTGGGTTAAGACATGCACCATCATTGGAACTATCAATAAGTGCATCAATAAGTCCAAGAAATCATCTCGGCCAACTTGAGTTCTTATTTAAGTTAATTACGGGGCACGGTAAAACCGACCTTTATGAAATAATCTTCTCCACTGGATATGAGACTAGGCAGAGCCATGCTTTAACAATCACTCTATTTCAGGTGCACAATAACTGTTATAAGTATTATTTTTTTCCAAGAATGGCAACTACTGAGATTACCTTAGTGACACTGAAGTTTTGTAGTCTTCATTGACATCACTTGGTTCCTTCCTTCTGTAATGTTGTTTGATACGGGCATTTTTATTTTGTTACTTGTTTTGCTTTAACCTTCCACTGTTTATTTATGCTTTGCCATTGTATTCTGTCTTTGATATTTCGTGTTTCTCCCACCCTGCTAAGATCCGAACATGCGTGGTTGCAGTATCAAAAAATTTACATACCAAGCAGTTCTAAAATGAGATGAGTAAAGCAGGTGTCTGGGTTAAGACATGCACCATCATTGGAACTATCAATAAGTGCATCAATAAGTCCAAGAAATCATCTCGGCCAACTTGAGTTCTTATTTAAGTTAATTACGGGGCACGGTAAAACCGACCTTTATGAAATAATCTTCTCCACTGGATATGAGACTAGGCAGAGCCATGCTTTAACAATCACTCTATTTCAGGTGCACAATAACTGTTATAAGTATTATTTTTTTCCAAGAATGGCAACTACTGAGATTACCTTAGTGACACTGAAGTTTTGTAGTCTTCATTGACATCACTTGGTTCCTTCCTTCTGTAATGTTGTTTGATACGGGCATTTTTATTTTGTTACTTGTTTTGCTTTAACCTTCCACTGTTTATTTATGCTTTGCCATTGTATTCTGTCTTTGATATTTCGTGTTTCTCCCCACCCTGCTAAGATCCGAACATGCGTGGTTGCAGTATCAATAAATTTACATACCAAGCAGTTCTAAAATGAGATGAGTAAAGCAGGTGTCTGGGTTAAGACATGCACCATCATTGGAACTATCAATAAGTGCATCAATAAGTCCAAGAAATCATCTCGGCCAACTTGAGTTCTTATTTAAGTTAATTACGGGGCACGGTAAAACCGACCTTTATGAAATAATCTTCTCCACTGGATATGAGACTAGGCAGAGCCATGCTTTAACAATCACTCTATTTCAGGTGCACAATAACTGTTATAAGTATTATTTTTTTCCAAGAATGGCAACTACTGAGATTACCTTAGTGACACTGAAGTTTTGTAGTCTTCATTGACATCACTTGGTTCCTTCCTTCTGTAATGTTGTTTGATACGGGCATTTTTATTTTGTTACTTGTTTTGCTTTAACCTTCCACTGTTTATTTATGCTTTGCCATTGTATTCTGTCTTTGATATTTCGTGTTTCTCCCCACCCTGCTAAGATCCGAACATGCGTGGTTGCAGTATCAATAAATTTACATACCAAGCAGTTCTAAAATGAGATGAGTAAAGCAGGTGTCTGGGTTAAGACATGCACCATCATTGGAACTATCAATAAGTGCATCAATAAGTCCAAGAAATCATCTCGGCCAACTTGAGTTCTTATTTAAGTTAATTACGGGGCACGGTAAAACCGACCTTTATGAAATAATCTTCTCCACTGGATATGAGACTAGGCAGAGCCATGCTTTAACAATCACTCTATTTCAGGTGCACAATAACTGTTATAAGTATTATTTTTTTCCAAGAATGGCAACTACTGAGATTACCTTAGTGACACTGAAGTTTTGTAGTCTTCATTGACATCACTTGGTTCCTTCCTTCTGTAATGTTGTTTGATACGGGCATTTTTATTTTGTTACTTGTTTTGCTTTAACCTTCCACTGTTTATTTATGCTTTGCCATTGTATTCTGTCTTTGATATTTCGTGTTTCTCCCACCCTGCTAAGATCCGAACATGCGTGGTTGCAGTATCAATAAATTTACATACCAAGCAGTTCTAAAATGAGATGAGTAAAGCAGGTGTCTGGGTTAAGACATGCTTGGATCTTTAGGCACTTGGGGAAACCAAAAAGCTGTCTAAGGAATCCAAGGATTTTGCAGAGCCTATTTTTAGGGGAGGGCACCCGCTTCGGCTTTGGGAGGTGGTGGGTTCGACTCCCGGCTTCATCTCGAACCGGATTGGAACTTTTTTTTTTTTTCGCAAGGCACAAATTTTGGTTTTGAATTTTTTGCGATGCAGTGTCCGTTGCCATATCTAATCTGAGAACATAATTTCATGCAGAAAGATTAAAATTCACAAATTTGAAAAACAAAATATCTTTACCTGCACAGTGGTCCTGGGGGTGCAAAAAAACAAATGGGGTCATAATAAACAGTTCTGAAGAAATCAGCTTTGCAAGGTATCTAGGCAAAAAAGCGCAACTGACCAAAGCTGCATCTCGCCTTAAGGCGGGAACCTCGTCTTGGAAAAATTTATGTAGTCACAATTATGAAATTGATTTCAGAGAACATGTGTTTTTATGTGCCGGTTATAAATAATATGTCATTTAATTTCATGTAAAACAAGTCCTTCAGCACTTGCATGAAGTTTTTTGTGAAGAGCTTTCAAGAAAATGTTCTGTAAGAAACTTGCTGAAATGTGTGTTGTGGGTTCTCTAGGCATAAAGGAATGCAATGAGGGCCTTTCATAGAACTTGAGTTGCAGGACATTGAAGCTGCCACTTCAGAAACAGGAATACAAACTTTTCTTCGCATTTCTTAATTTACTGCTTCAAAACTCTGTAACTCAGGTTTTACGATAGGCAGGAAGACAGTTTTACCCTTATTGCATTCCTTATGTCAAGAGAGCCCATACCACACATATCAGTGATTTTCCTGCAGAAAATTTTCTTAGAAGCGCTTCACGAAAAACTTGCATAAAAATTACATAAGTGTTCAAGGAATTGTTTAACATAAAATTAAATGACACGTTTAGAATCTGCACACACATATACATATTCCCTGAAGATTTCTTAACTGTGACTACATTAATATTTTTTTTTTCAAGACCAGGCTCCCTCCTTAAAAGGTTAAGGTATATTTCATTACACTAGATAGCATGAAGCAGTCAACCTTTGATGCATTTCTCGTTTACACTTGCTTTTGTCTCCTGAAGTGAATTACTGTCATTCGTCTTTCATCTTTTTTTTGTGTAGGCTCGCAAAGGAGTGAAGCGGGTGCTGAGCTGGAAGTATGTGTGGAAAACCTACTGGCTATCCTTTGAAGGTGAACTGCTTAGGGACGACAAGGCATTTCTGCGGGACTTTGGCATTCGCAACAACTCCCAGCTGTTGTTCGTCAAACGGCTGCGTGAGAGATAGGCGCCCATGAACTGTGGCCGCATTTCAATAGCTTGTGAATCTGCGCGAGAATAAAACGGCATTGTGTTCTTCGTTTTAATAATAATGCTGGTCTGCTTTTCTCGAGTGTTAGTGAATGGTTCTAAGAAAGGAAGTTAAACGAACGCTTTTGTTGGTGACACAGTGTCAAAGTGTGTCAGTCAGCAAAAGTTAGGAATTCCACATGCTTCATTCATGCCATGTAGCTGGCATATCAAGAAAAAGTGAGCATCCCTGATGCTAGTTCTTTGTTGACAGTTCCTCGCGCGTTGCAAGCAGACATGTAGTAGCTGTGACTGTGGCAACTCCAATGCTGTAAGACTTCCTATGCAAAAACCTTGCGTTTATTTAGATTACTGTGGCCTGTACAAAAAGAGCTAGAGAATGCAAAGGTGGCAAGAAATTCACCTCCATGTTAATTTCCTCATGATGCCATGTAGGATATCATTGAGTTCTCCTGCAATGCACGCTGCTCTTTTTGCCTCTTGGCATTACGGCTATCATTTTCCCTTACATAGCTCTGTACACTGTGCTCAATTTATTTTCAAGCCTTTTCATTGCCCCAAACAGACTTGGCCTCAAACAGTTGTTGGGTCTGACTTTGTACATGTTTGCGTACTCAGGACCTCATACCCTGGAAAAAGTGAATATGAGGATTATTTGAGAGTGACCTGCGGTCTCGTCCTCAATTTCCATGCCACATTGCTGTCTTGCAGAGAAGCCAAACTAACTAGGCTAGCCCTTGCGACAGCCCTCGCCTGGCATGCTTCGCTGCCGAAGTCATTGCTGAAACCAACCGTATACCTTAGATTTAATGGGATTATTGCATTTACAGTTTACCAGTAACAGGATCAAACATCTTATGGTAGGCAGTGGCTGGTTCCAAACCACCTTCCACTTCAGATTCGATTCGAAGCAGGTTAAGCTTAGAAACGCCTAACGAGCGGTGGAACGTGTCAGGTGTGGGTGAAATGTATTCTCACAAAAGCTTTCCTGTCGCCGTTTTTTATTATATGAAACAATTTTGTGATTCACGATTCTAGAGGTCCACCTTAAAACTTAAGAGACCTTAAAACTTAACAGCTCGCACATGACTCCTTTAGTTCAAATTCCCATTCCTCCCTACTAAATCACGTTCACTCCATTGTTCTGCATCCTAATCCCATTTCATGCTCCCATGATTCCTGCGAAATAGAAAAAGGGTATGGCACGATAGCCTTAATGGGTTAATGCCCATATGTGCGGAACTGCTCATTATCTACTTAACATTCATAGATTCGTGGAGTCCTCATACCACTCTTGGCGCAGTGGCGCATTTTGCTCACGGCGACAACGCAGTTTATCTGCAACATGAACTTCTAAACACACTCTCGTTAAAATTTGGAGAACCAGGCACACAACGCATTCTGTTCTATAATGTGCAAGACTAATGTGACAGCAACTGTTTTATTGCAACAACAGATCATTCCATCTACAGTATAAGCACAGGGTATTTTTACATCCAGAAGTACGGCCTTCGTATTGACCAGGCCTCCTAAGACAGCTCGGCAGGAACGGTTGTTCTTCATTAACGCATTAGCGGCATCTCCTGGATCATGAGATCTGTACACTTCCTAGAAGTATGATACACATTTCAACAAAGTCGCCTTTCTGGATGACTTGCCACATCGTCTTCTCATATTTCAATGAGCATGTAAAATGCTCTGGCAAGCAACATGACCCCGCAGAGGTGTTCCCTGTTGACGGACGTCTCCTTGAAGTAGGCGCTCTTCAACTTGCCCTGGAGGTCCAGCGTTCCCTCGTCAACCAGCTTCCTTAGAGTCTCTTGCCCAGATACTCGCTCGTTGCCAACGTTGAGGTTGAAGAGGTTTGTGATTGCAGAAGACTTGACGGAAACCACCTGCAAGGATAAAGGACAGTTGAGTGAACACTCGCAGAGTGTGACCTCAGTTTTTGTTGTTTGTGTAAGGGGAATGCATTCAGGGAGTCAGTCACTTGACCTCACTACATGATGTCATTTCATGCAAATGACAACTATGAAACACCTTGGGAGTGGGTTCATCTATACCAGCCGACACTGTAAAAAGGAAAAGTTATTAATGGTGCTTTTAAGAATGTACTGACCGTTCTAAAAATTTCCGAGTTCTGAGACATACAAATGAGAGACTACTGTAAAAAAATGTGTAAGGGCCGCACTTTCTTGTTTTAATTTAGGTACGAATTTTTAAGGTGCGGCCTATACATCAATTAAAAAAAAGCACGCACACAACTGTATTTTTTCTCAATTATATAATCCAAAATGGAGTGCGGCCATCACACCAGATTACCTATACGGTATGCGTGGCCATGATATGCCTGGCAGTCAGGCGTTTAGCAGTGCGCACTACACGAACAGGCCTGAACTGTAATTCTAACTCGGGGCATGCAAACAGTGGTTTTGGGTTCAAAGCGAATAGTAACTTTCTTCAAATAATTTTGAGGCAAATATTTCGAATATTTCTGGCTGGCACGTAAAAAATGTTGAACAGGAAACGAACATTCTCAAAATCACATTTTTCTAACACACAAAGCCATTACATGAGAAAAAAAGAAGAGTGCACTGAAGCTTTGCCCAACTCATTGAAGCTGTCTCGACTTTATGCAAAACTTTCCATTGCAAATTGAGGAAGTCGACCTACATTCAGTGCCGACGTATACGTGGGATGCGAGACTCATCTATAGAACCTCTGATTGCAGCCGTTGATTTTAACTGGCGATTCCGCAACACCTGCTAGGCATATGTACTTTGTGCCCAGCACCACTCTGCGAGCCGTCGGAAGGCGGCACCCACCTCCGTTTGTCTCATGCTAGCTCCCCTTTATATTTGCACCGTAGCACTTGATTAGCGAATTTAAAGTGCAGAAAAGTGGCTGCGCAGCTGCACTCAACTCAGATTCGCCCCGCGGAAGCGCGGGCATATACATTGGCAGGTACAGATCTGGGCACCGCACTCGCATCGACTTGAGTCTGCTGCCGCACGAATGCACAGACCAGCTTTGGTACACATGCAGGTGCGTACACCTAGGCAGCGTCCATGAAGTCGCGGCTTTGGCTGCGTGCGCACCACAGTGCCATCTCGAAGGAGTTACGCTGAACTGAAGCCACACAAAGCAAGCATTCTAGAAATGTTATTCGGTCGAGACAAATGTTTCGAAATTTCGAATACCAAACAGAAGCTTCTCCATGGGTTTAGTGCATACCATTTCTCTGCAAGGCCCTATGAATTCAATGTTACCACCTGTAACCTTAACGCGACTATGTTAGGACTCAGGATTGGCATGTTTCGTGTTCTGTGTCAAACCTCATCAGTTTTCTGAAACGAGCCCGTTGAAACCCTTCAAATACAGCTACCATGTTTAAGAGGCCACACTTTTATGTGAAAGCATAGCAGTCCTGCACAGAATCGCTTCTAAGGATGTTTCCTTGCATAGCTGAAATGTCTCGAGTCAGTGTAATGCATGAAAGACAGACCAAGCAACGGAGCCAGAGGCACCAATGAACCATACGCCGTGCTACCTTTTGCAGTACTCTAGACAATGACGATTTCTCATGTCCAGCAGGGCAGGCTGCGACTGCAAAATAGGCTGCGAGTACAGCGAGGTGGGCAGGATGCTAGGAAAGTTGTAGAATGATGAAAACGTATACGTAGATTGAGCACAGTAGTAACTTCCACACAAACACAACCTGCCAACTATGTACAGAACATTCAAAGCGACAGGGGAAATTGGAAACTGAATCCCTCTCTCACGCATGAGGGGATGGAGGGAAAATTTTTGGTAGCCTGACTAGCCGTCACCCTACTCGTTTACAAGAGTGAAGTTTCAAACAAAAGATGTGAGAGTAAGTATGAACATGTTACACGGATTAAAAGAACACATTTTCTACTCCAATCAGAAATGCACAAGAAAGTGCGTGACCAAAACATGCCTGTAGTAAAACAATAAAATGTGGTACCGATGAACTACTCTCAGCATGTCATTACTGGAAGTGGTAAAACGAAGACCTCCAACAGTAGGTTGGAATATCAAAGCTGGCAGTGTTAGTTACATGAAGACCGCATTCTAAGGTTCTTGGACCCCCCCACCTCAAACATTCAGCAACGGGGACTTGCCTGTGGCTGCAGAAGCTTGCCGTGGCTGAGCAGTGCTACCAGCATGGCCTGCACAGTCAGCTGGCTCTGGGTGTGTGCCACCTCGCCGCCCTTGGGCCGTTGCTGCTTCTGCTCCACCACGTACAGGTTCGCCGTCGGTAGCTGCTTCAGCACCTGCTGCACCTGAACCACACATATACGCAAGCAATGAACAATGACAAGGCATTAAGATATGCTTGCACAGCTCTGCTAGGATGAAAACCTGAGCGAGTTGGATGGCATCCATCTTTGAAGAAGCACAAAACATAACTACACTAGAAGAGGGACAATGCGACAACCATGAGATCTCAGAGGCGACCTGGTTATAACAGGTGATGCTCTAAAGGAATAAAAAGTTATTATTGGCACTTTCAAGAATACATGTACTTGTCTGACTATTCCTCAGTTCTAAAAATAACAGACACGCGTACATCCCTTGATACCTTGAAACACAATGGCGTCATTCCATGTGAATGAACACTACAAAATTTACACTCGGAGAATGCACAGACAGTTGTCAGAAAAATGCTAGCATCATGTATCCCTCGTCTGGCGCAGTTGTGTTTTGCACGCTTCTTCAAAGATGAAGCATACATAACTCAGCCGGGATGACTTTAGCAAGACAACACACTACCACATTACAGTAGCAGTAGACTCTGCCTTTCCCCTCATTAAAATTCCTTTATCTCTCTCTGCCAAGCACTCTGACAGGGCAGTAATTACCATTTATGTCCATGTTATTTACAGCCAGGCAGCTCCAAAGGAAGGCATATACTACACTGTTCTGAGATCTGTGTGTTTCTAGTTAAGATCTCTGTCCAGGCAGTGATGCTAAAACTGCAGAGGGGACTTGGGTTGTCACTCTGCAAGCTGAGCCAACCACGAAGGCCAAATCAATGAGAACCTTGAAGCAGAGGTGATGCCATAATTTTTGGTGTGCTTCGTGGAATACCCCAAGGTGAAATAAATTTCTGATGTGGGTGCCTGTCGTGCAGCTGTTCCCAAAGCACATTGGACGAGCTCTGTGCCTGGCAAAAAATTTCTAGCTGATTATCCGACGTTGCAAAGCAATAATTTGCCAGCCATATTTCATTCATGCTAGGAAGCACCCACAAGGCATGCCCGCACGCATGTGTTCTCTTAAGTGTTGGAAAACAAAATTATGCATTTTCGGCAATAGAGGATGTTGGAACTTCTGGTCGCAAGGAGTACTCCACATCCCCAACAAACGGTACTAAAGAACCTGTGTTAACGACCAACCCGCAGTCTTTAACCTTGATAGCTTGCAAGAAGCAGTTCCCAAACATACAAGAAGTCACCTATGCAGCTTGTTAGACAAAAACTGCATGGTATACGTTGCTAAGACGGAAGACATTGCTTAGCATCAAACACTGAGCAAAAGACCAGCTCTGTAACAGTTAACAACAGTGTTACGCTGGTTACTGGCTTCAGTCTCTGGGCAAGCCAAAAGCGGTGCACCCCTAATAGCCAGTCATTACCTTTGTCATCAACCATGTTGCACTACTGTAAGCCATTACCACAAAGTATGGAGCTTCAGGGCAGCATACACAAGTAGTAGTGTTAAACTGAAGTAATTGAGAGCATGTTTAGCAAAAGGTGTGGGTAACAGTGGAGTATAGGTAACTGCATGACTGTTGTAACTATCATCAGCATAACTACACCATTGCAGGACAAAGGACTTTTCCTATCCACCCCCCCCCCCCCCCCCCCACCCCCACCCCCCCCCCCAGCAAACCCTGCCTGTCCGGTGCCAGCTCTGGCCAGCTTATCGCAGCAAACCTCCTAATCTCGTCTGCCTCTCTGAATCCCTGCTACCTCCTATGTTTACCTTCTCTTTGAATCTATTTCATTACCCTTAAGAATCCATGTCCATTTCATTAATTTGATTTCCCTAATCTACTACGCTCTCCTCCTATCTCTTAATATTGCCCCCTTTCAAATGTCTTATCACAGCTCTCTGCATAATCTGCAACTTACTTCAAAACCCTTTCGCTACCCACTAGGTTACATCCCCACAAACGAGTAGAATTGTGCTCAATTACAACGAACTTCACTGCCACATGCTGTTAGTTCGTCACAACTAGGAGTTCGCAATAAGTGGACTAAATATAGCAGATCAGACTGCCATAATCGGGAGCTCAAGCCGTGGTGTGCAAAATGAACTCGTACCAACTCGCCCAAATTTCGGCTTTACTCAATGTGCTTTTTACGCTACATATGCGGGAGTCATCACCAGCCCAAAGAAGTCTTGCCACAGGAAGGCACATTTTTCATGTCGCTACCCGTTTCTGCCCTGGCCAGGAAGCAAAGTAAGTTGGGTGCGTGCATCGTGACCAACCCGGTGACTGTCACAGCGAGAGAGAAAGAGAATTTTAATGAAAGAAAGGCGGAGAGGTCGGCCGGTGGTCACTTCTGATTGCAGTGCATATATGTCAGCCAGCCATGAATTTTTTTACCCACAGAGTTGGTCATTTCTGCGCATGCGCAGTTTAGTTTTGTCAGGGCGGCATCTTTACTGAACAGTGACTGGTGGCAGGCTTTCAGCGAAGGGCTCACCGGTGCAGTATGCAGGTATGTGACACCAACACAAAAAACATTCCGCTGCCTGCATACTTAGTCTAAGCAAGAGCAAAATTTTATAGCAAGTAAAGACAAGGCCTTCTCATTTATGGCCCCCCATAAGATTTCTGAACTCCCATGTTTAAAGTGGAGGACAGGCAGCAGTGATAATCCATGAATGTGCCGCCCCTCTTCCCAGCCTCAAGATTGTTGGTGACCTCAATGCGTGCAGAAGCCATAATTTAGCGCTTGCGTGTTGGAGTTCTATTTTCTTGCTTTTTTTTAACATTCATGCAACTACTGTCTTTCTCCCTGTTTTTGCATCAAAAGCAAAGGCCATCGAGGTTTCAATGTCTCTGATAATGGTTACAGCAGTGCAGAGGTGTCGCCGCGCACGTACGTGGCACCTGCATGTTCGCTGTAACCGGGTGTCGTGTTCATGGACATTTGTTCTGTCTGAGGCTTGGTGCCATAACCCTCATGTGCATTGTGACCGATACATTGTTTTTATTCGTACTAAGCGAACGTTCGTTATACATGGGGCCATTATAAGTGGGCTTGACTGTATTGGGAAGATACAACTGTTATAATACAAGCTCCTCTTACAGGATACTGGTAATCTATTATTCGTGCCCTGAAAGCACCTGCCAAAATCTCTGCACCCTATTCTTATCCTCTCTACTATTTCTCTGTCATGGCTGGGATAACACATAATCTTGTTTAAGGGCCACACCCCCTATTTTGAACTAAATAGTTGAGAAAAAAAAAGGTTATACTTTTTTTTAAATTCATGTATAGGTAACACCTTCAGAATTCACACCTAAATTTAAAAACAAAGGTGTGGCCCTGACACGAGTTTATATGGTATGCAGTCACTACTTGCCCTAGATAGATGCATTCCCTGCTGGTGTCGCAAACACCTTGCCACTTCCCATACCTTGCTGCCTGCAGTGAATGTGATATGATATTTTAAACTACACGACTGCAGTTCTCTAATCTCTAATCTAATCTAGTGTTTTTCCACAGGCAGTCCAAGAACAGGCGATCAAAGACCAGAAGCTTGCACTGTGGGCAGCACCTCTGGTTGTAGCTTCAACTCTGGCTCAGAAAACATCATGAAAATTGCATGCAGCATGTACTACACACAAAGCCTTTCTATAAGCATGATGACTTCAACATGGCCACACTGCACTCTGCTACAGGATAACCCTAGTATGGAAGGATGTGTCTCGTGCTCAGGCTTACCGCATCATAGTAAATATACAGGTGAGGCCGTGCCTTGTCTTCTAGGAACTTGACTCTTTCGAGTGCAACCACTGTGTTTTCCCTGGTCACGTGCGTCCACGTCAAGTACGGGGGGCTCACGTCTATGGCCACTATGTCGCTGATGCCCTGAAAGTGGAGAGAGATGTGTTGGCACAGGTTAACCGCTAGCCCTCAATGCCCCCTTTCCAAGCACATGAATTCAGCTGCAACGTTTTTACTCAAGTTGATGCTACACAGCGCCGGCTATCTAATGGTGTGCCACCGACACTATATAAACCTTGAAGGTTTTTTCCAAGACTTCCGAAGCTCTCACACTTCAATGACACAACCCATGTTTCATAAGGGAATGATAAGAACCAATGGAATTGCAAATGTTTTTTCATGTTAAACAAATAAATTGAGTGATACCTTTTCAGAGACTTGCATTTCAAGAGCAACTGTTTGAAAGCCCAATGGTTCAATGTAGCAAAACAGTGTAGGGTGAACTTCTGCATTCAACTGGAGTGATATAACCAAGTTTGTTTTAAACATTAAGCTACAGTAGGATCCCGATGTACGGTCACGGTTGACACGAATTTCGGGATGACATGAATTCGTAGAATTCCTTGGCTGGAGTGTTATGTGTACGATGCACAGAATTTTGGATATTCTGAACACTCTGCCGTGCTTCTGTGGATGATATGAATGCACTAGTAGTGACCACACCCTCGAGCACTAAGCTCTGTCCGCATATCGCCAACACCACGAGTAAGCGGTGGTCGTGCAGCCACAAATAAATCCCGTCAGCCAAGAACAGATCTGCGTAAATGCACTTCCAGTGCTCCTGCATAGGATTTTGCTCATTTTGGATGATACAAATATTTTTTGTGACCCCGTGAGAGTCGTATCATCGCTATTCTACTGCAACACCAATCTAATAAATTAGTAAACAAATATCAGTTAGCCACTGAGAGAAGTGAAAACCAACTTTTCAGCTCTCACTTTACTTTGCTTAAAGTAACTGCACAAACTGTGCTGGTTGTACATGGGGCTTAATATCTCAGAGCTGAGTATGAGTGACATCATAGTGGAGGGCTCTGGATTAATCTTAATAACATGGTATTCTTATTACACACTGATATCGCACAGCATACTGGCATCTTTTTTTTTTTTTTTTTGCACCTCTATTCAAATGCAGCCACTGCGCCAGGAATTTTATGCTCTTAAGCATTTCATCCCTTCAAGCATAGTTAAACAGTTGGGCTGCTTCCTGTCTGTATAGAAGAAAAAGGCTTATTTTTTCTAAGCCTAGAAACTCGCTGTTCTATAAAGAATTTGCATTTTACACTCCAGCATTTGCTGCTGAATTCGCCCGCCATGACTGGGCTTAATGTTTATGGAAACATCACTGGGGTCTCCTCCTCCACCGCTTTTCAAGCATTGCATTTTATAACACCACACTAAATAAAACTGCTCCAAGCCTGCCAACAACTTTCATTAATCCAGGTCTGAGAGCTCACTGACAACTTATAAAGCACAGCCAAAAAACTTGCTTGTCACAAAACTCTTATTGTGCGAAACAGTGCACAGCAAGTTGCCAAGTGAGTGAGGACGGCATGTTGGGTGAGTTGGTTGTTGGACCACTTATTTAATACAAACAATGCAAAACTAAACAAAGCACAGAAGAAGAGACAACGATACAGGGAGAACCAGCTAAGGAGTAGAAGCTGGCATCCGCAACAGCTCCTCTGGTGGCGGTCTCAACTTTGCCTCAGAAAGCACCCTGTACAGAGGCACCACGTTGCCAAGGGGTTTGGCAGTATTTCATTGTCTTTATTTTCTCTTGGACAGAGAAGGAGACAGGAGTAAAAGCTCGTAAGCTTGACAGAGGTCCTGCCTGTGTTACTTTATGATATTGTCGCTAAAAAAAGAAAAACAAGACTCTCTGTTGGGAAATCTAAAGTACGTTATGGTTAAGTGAAGCTAACGTCCTAAAGCTATGTGTGGGTTTGAGGGATGCTGTAACGGAGGGCTCCGAATTTAGACCAGCTTGGGTTCTTTAACGCATGCAAAATACCTGGGCACTTTTGTATGCAACCTCCATCGAAATGCAGCCGCCATGGCTGGAATTTAACTCCACAACCTTAGGCTCATCAGCTGAATGCCTATGCCACTGAGCCACCACGGTGGGTTTGGTGGAACCTACAGATTTCCCATCCTTAAAATTTAATCGAATTGAGATGCATTTATTTCTTCCAGACATTTACGAACTTCTGGAATTGTTACAGGGCCAAAAAGATGTTTAAATGTAGCTTGACTAGGTCCAGGCACCCATTTTACAGCAGTGCTCTTGATATCCAGTTCAGAAAGCGCGAAAACAAAAGAAGCTACTCCAAAGGGGCACCCTTGCAGTAGTGGTTTACCTCTATCCTCTCTAGCGTCAGGGGTGGGATGATGCTACTGCCCCGGTCGGGTAGCCTCTTCTCCTGGGGCTTCTTTCCATACACGATGGCCTCGCAGATGCGTGCCAGGCCCCGCGCTTGGATGCCGCTGATGGCGCTGACGTGGTCCATGCTGCTGAAGCCGCAGTTCTCTTCCCGGTGGTGCAGAATGCGCATAACGTTCGACGGGCCGATGGCAAGCTTGCGGAGCTCCTTCTCCGACGAGTTGTTCAGGACCTTCAGGATCTGGTCCTGCTGTTCTCGGGTGTACTGCTGGCCAAAGGAGATCCCCCGAACACCCTGCATGGAACATTGCAGCTGTGGCAATCTGGCAGACTGACCAGCTAGGCTGCTGGTTAGTTTGTTGTGGTATCAGCACAAAACACAACAGAACGAGGCAATGAGAACAGTGCACATTCGCGGTCTGCTGATGTCAAATCTGTGGCAGCCGCATGGTCCTCAGTAAAAAAAAAAAAAGACGACAAAGAAAAACATGCACAACTGGACAGCTGCCAAGTTCTCTTTTGCTATTTGTCCTGCACACCTCACTTTTTATGTCAAGCCTTTACCATGTCTGTGGCAATGTTTCAGAACTCCATACACTTGTCCCAGCCATTGTTATATATGGTGGCTAGGTGGTTATCTTTCAACATGCAAGTAAACATGAGTTCCAGTCTTTGGGTTACGCACGACTTAATGTTGAGCAATGACACACACAAACTCTCTAGCAATTACCATGTACCAAGATTTAACGTAAAGCGCTAAAAATGTACCCTAATCCCATGCAGGACTCATGCGGTCCGTTTTGCTACTGCTAGGTGACGACGAAAAAGTGATACCGCCTTTTGATACTGGAGACTCATCATGCTTTCACGACTGAAATATTTTCTCAGGCTCTAATATAAGTGAAGGTGTATGCAATACCCAGTCTTCTTTGGAAAGAATGTGGCGACTCGAGAAAGTTGTAAGATATGCATGCCTTGGAAGGCGATGCTTGCCCTGGTATAAAGCACACCAAGCTTCATGTTACAGTCTTTCTGCATACATGTATGGTCAGCAGCAACCGGCGGCTGCCATTTGTCATCAGCAAGTCTTGCAGGCCGAAGTTTGTGAACTATGCTCACGTACACACAAGGCCAACACAAAGGCTTGGCGACAAACGACTTTTGTTAATTTGACGAGTATGTCACTAGGCATTAGTGTAGAAGAGTGGTACAGAAAAGACAAAACAGCTGTTTGCCGAGTGGTTTGTCCATTTCTAGCATTACATAGCCAAAAAAAAAAAAGGGGGAGTTCCTGCTCGTGCTCGACAACTGTGGGGAGCACCATGTGCTGTCTTCCTTGGCTGTGGTGACCAAGCTCTTCTCAACATGGGTATCACTGATGTGCTCAGGATGCCCAATTGGTGGCGCGTCACAGCATATGCTGGTGTCAACTTTGAGACCAGGTGCTGGCATACTGCGGCTAGGATCTTATTGCGCTGCCATGACTGACAGCTGTAGAGTACATCACAATTTGCTTCAGTGTGGTTGGATTTATGCACCTGGAAACGACGGCACCACAAGTTCAGGCGCACTTGGATTTGTATGCTACACTGGCTGGATATGAAGTCGTTTAGGATGACTTGGTTTGCGCGGGTGATGACGCGGGTGATACACCGAGCAAGCTACAAAAATTATGGTGGGGCAAGAAAAAAGATTGAAAAATAAAATGCCCCAGCCCGTGTCACTAGGTATAACGGGCTTACCGACCAAGCTACATATATAGTATGGTGGGGCTGCCATAAAAAGAATGTAAACCAATAAGCTCCTGCCTGCCGACCAAGCTACAAAGAGTATGGTGGAGCTGCCATAAAAAAAACGTAAACCAATGAGCTCCTGCCTGTACCACTAAAGTATCACAGGCTTAACCCAATCGTAATATAAATGAAAAGGCCCGAAGGCAATGTTGTGCTTTTGCCACCCGAAGGTGGGAAAATAAAAAAATGGGGTAATGCTACTAAGCGACCCACAGCCGGGGGAGCGGGCCCGGGGAGACTCCCCTGATCTCCCCTGGGACGTAGCGGAGGGGGTGGGACATAGGTTGTGGGAATGGGACTGAGGGAAGGGTTATGGGTAATGTGATGGGAATGGGGACAGCGAGATATTGACCCTCATTTTATCATCGCTCGACTCCTGTCTGGCCAGGACAGGGAGGGCGTCGATGTTCTCCAATGGTGCGGCTCCACTCACGGGATGCCCGACCACCCAACGACGCAAGCTCCGACTCGGAGACAGGGAATCCTAACCCGGGGCAGCTGCCTCGGGCTCCTCCACGACTTTCAGGGGTCCGGTTCGGACTTGCATTACGACCAAGCTACAGTAGGCGAAGTACAAGCACTCCCCAACTTCCAAGAATATTGTAAAGATGATGATGAGGAGGCCGAGCTTGCACCTAGAAATCAACGCCACTTGTGTCAGGCTTTGTATTTTTGGCTATAATGTGGAAAGTCCCCTTACTGCGAACCTCGGATACAACGAACGCAATCGGCGCGACCATCAGGTTCGTTATAAGTGGGCTCGACTGAATTAAATTGGCTGTTGGGGAAAGGAAATGGCGCAGTATCTGTCTCACATGTCGGCGGACACCTGAACCGCGCCGTGGGGGAAGGGATAAAGGAGGGACTTAGAGAAGAAAGGAAGGAAGAGGTGCCGTACGTAGTGGAGGGCTCCGGAATAATTTCGACCACCTGGGGATCTTTAACGTGCACCGACATCGCACAGCACACGGGCGCCTGTGCGTTTCGCCTCCATTGAAACACAGCCGCGACCGGGTTCGATGCCGGGTTCGAAGGCGGGTACTCCGGATCAGTGGCTCGACTGTACTTAATTGTCGAGTTTCCATATGATGAACCGCGTCAGTCGCTTTGAAACCTTTTTAAGTAACTTGGATATCTCAAAGATAGCTGTCAGTTTCAACAGAAATGCATCTGAAAGCAGTCAGCCATGCAACAAAACAAAAACACGGCTTGAGCGCACTTCGTTTTCAGCATTTTTGAGGCAACCGTTCGCCGGCGATTACCCCACATGAACGCCCAAGTCATAAACCGAGTCGTAACTGCCTACGTAACAATTAGCAGTTGAGCGCGAACAACCAAATGTGTCTTTTTTCTGTTCAAAACAAACTGCCCTTCGTTTCCGATTCATTCACATTCGCAAGGTCGCAAACCACCGTTGACGACAAGCTAAACTGGGTGCATATGCATCGACACACAACACCGAGACTTTCCAAAGAGGCGACATACATGTTGCCGCGATCACTCACAACTTCAAAGGCGCCGACATCCTGAACCGATACGATCGCTTTCAGCAAGTTTGTGCGGTTAAAACACTGCACCGGACACCGCAAGCCCGGTAAATTCATGATGCCATGTAATTTTCCCCAAAGAGAGAAAGAAAAAAAGAACAGAAAATAGAATGGCAGAGCCTAGACAAATAGCAATAGTGCGCTTAGAAGAGGTAGTACAGTGCTGACATCTGTGTACCAAACCTAGTTGCAGTATACGACCTAGACAAATAGCAATAAAGCGCTTAGAAGAAGAGCTAGTACCGTGCTGACATCTGTGTGCCACACCTAGTTGCAGCATACGTCCACAGCTGACTTATTACAACTGCTTCCTTTTTTTTTTCTATTGGCTCTCCCCAAGCACGTGAATCTTTACGTCACCAGGCGCGTGATGCGCGCAGGCAACCCGACATTTGTTCCTGCATTTCGCAACCTAACAGCTGTTTGGCGGCCTTCACAGCTGACTAACAGGCGATGATCACCGCAATTTGAAGATTTACTAACGCGGCGGCGTCCACCGACCTCAGCTGTCATGTATGTCTTCGGCTACGGTTCGCTCATGTGGAAAGCGGATTTCCCATACAACCGCAAAATCGTCGGTTACGTCAAGGGGTACGTGCGCCGGTTTTGGCAAGCCAGCGAAGATCACCGCGGCGTCCCTGGCAAGGTGAGCTTAACGATGTTTACTCTCACACTTCTCACGAAGCGTGTCACAGCTAGCAGAGAAGTTCAGGTTCAAGGTCAGGCGTACTGCAAGCGCGATAGATGAAGCTCCGACCGGACCAGTGCACAGGGACGACGTTAGGCGGGCAATTTTAGCGATTTCTTAGCGAACCGCGCACATAATGAGCATGCAGCCAAGCTGAATGAGGTAGGCGGTTTAGGCGGGAACGTCCTTTTAGCGAGATTGTTGATCGCGGCAGGCAAATATAATGTGGCTTCGCACCGAATGTGGTTTCGTTTTCGATTACTCTCAAGAAATCCGCGCTGTTTGTGGATTTTCTTACCTCGTAAAAATGCAGGCCGGTTTCTTGCGTGTGGCCCGTGTTGACAGTTTTAATGTCACCCTTCCAGCCCGGTCGTGTGGTGACCTTGGTGCCGTCGTCAGACCAAAGCGTGAGCTGCTGTTTTTATCCTTTATCCCTCGCCTAACTATAGCTAAAGCTGCAGTCTATTCTCGGCGCAGTATACACGCCTGTCTGTTTACAGAACACTTGAGCGGCGTTGTTTGTTTTTATACATCCCCCCTCCCTTTTTTTTTTTCAGGACTGCGTTTGGGGCATTGCTTACGAAATCCCCGAGGCCGAGAAAGAAGAGGTGATTGGTCGCCTCGACTTTCGGGAGAAAGATGGCTACGACAGGGTACGAGTATATTAATAGTAGGTCTTTATTCGGATGTGTCCAGAGTAGATACTGTACACTTCTTGTAACCTATATATATATCCTCTTCTAGTGGTGAGAATGGAGAGGTTTTCATGCTGTCTGAGCCAAGATAAAAGTCAAAGCCAGTACTTAATTTGATTAATAGCCCATTACCAAACCAGTGGTGGTGGAGAAAGACTGCTATGACGGAGCAAGAGTATTACCGAGCCCTACCGATTGGTTTTACCTATATTCTTTATCGTAGCAGCAGATATATGGGCTGTTTCTATATGGCTGTCACAGCTCAGATAAACGTTTTGAGCCAACACCTGTGCTCGTTAGCACTTACCGAACAAATGGTGGCAGTACAGTTTTTGCAGAGTGAATAGGCTTGCAAATTGGAAGTCACTCATCTATTTGAACCAGCAACTTCTAACTGAACATTTCCATCTGGGAACAGTGGCATAAAAAAAACTCACAGGACGGTTACGGCTGTGCAACACGATGTTCAGCGATAGCTGTTTAGGAATTTAGTTTTGGGGATATATTCCTGGCACACTGCTGTAGTGGTCAAGTGATGCACCCCTGCACTGGCTGGCGGTTGTTCCAGAGCCACCCATAGGCATATGCGACCCAGGTTGACCATGATATAAGGCCACGTGACATTTTCACGTCATGTCACCTTAGACATTAACGCACCCATCTGTGACGACGGCCACGAGAAAGCCAATGACGCTGATGGCGACAAGAAAGCCAGGGACGGGCGCCTAACAGCTATCGCTGTAAAAGTGTAACGTTGAGTGGGCTGAAGGAAAAGTCGACTCATTACTTGATGTGAAATAAGGAACATTTACTTCACGAATGGGGTGACAGGGTAATTAACATAATACAAATACAGAGACGGATTTATATGATGGGGACAAGCTAAATCTACGGTATAAAACCAACATCAAAGCCAGTACAACAGAAAGCATCCGTCCTGCCTGTGATGCCAGTGACGGGCCGAATTTCACCATCATACCAAATATCTTTGTCATTCTTCTTGGCAAGAGCAGCTGATAGTTAGGTTAATCAGGGAATGATATAACACAACAGTGGAGTGAGCTGTGTTCCAAGTCAGTAACAGGTTAAGGTCTGCCATGGGTCAGGAAAGAGTAGTTACCCTGACAGTATCTGAATGAGATGACTGTATGGGCAGCGGCAGCATCTAAGAGTGCAGCAGATGCAATGTTGGGAGAAAAAGCAAGTTAGGCAGGAAATGTAATGTGCGAAACTAAACCAGTGACCTGTCGGAAAGCCAGTGTGTGCTCCAAGGTGAGGAACACTTAGCCGATGGTTGCTGGGACTAGTTGAGTCATGAACAAAGAAACCAATCTGGAGTAATTTTGCTGCAACTGGCACAAAATAGGAATGCTGGATGATTCAGTGAAGGAAAAGTAGATTTTAAGCGACTAGTAACCAAGCGAAGGTTATCTGATTGGCATCTAAAATCATGGCTAGGTGGCTTGAACCACCACCCGATTTAAAGGCATACATCTCTGTTGATGATGGTGATGACTGTTCTGTTTCGCACGAGGAACAGCCAGTGTGTCTGTTTACTCGAGGGCTCTGCCTAAAGGCTCACTTTAATCACGTCAGACTGTTTGCTCTTTTGAAAATGTACATGTAGAAGCATCAAAAAATTGGTGTGAAACTCCAGACAAGAACATTTCTGCATTGAATTTGAAAATGTTGTTTGGGTATTGTTACTCCATACAAAAAGTATTTAGAACAAAAGAAAAGTGTGCTCTCGCTCATAGAAGTAGGTAATCATTACTTGAATGCTAGTTAATGTTTCCTTTGATAGTACTGCTGCCCATACGGCCATCGTCTGTAGTACCATGGCCAGAGCGGTAGCATTTGTGCTGGTACCAAGGTAGCCAGGTACGAAGGAACGTTCTCTCGCGCGAGATTCCATAACTAGCAAGAGCGCCATCTAGAGAGGGTGGAACATGCAGACTGGCCCCGTGCTGCAACCTCAGATACTGATGAGCTCTTCCGCTTGGCAACACTGTCTCTCCCTTACCATGGTAGTAGTGGACTATGAACCTCTCGCGAAAACTGTGCTCATTGGCTGATGCGTACACAGCAGTCAGTGCCGCAAACTGAGGCAATTTTCTTTTCGAATTTCAGGTGCAGGTCATGTTCTATCCGGCCAAAGACGAAGAGAAGCCCTTCCTGCTCACTATATACGTGGCGCAAAAGGAGAATCCCTTCTACCTTGGGCCCGCGAGCGCGCTGGACATCGCCCGCCAGATCCGCGACGCCGCGGGCCCAAGCGGCTCCAACCGAGAGTACCTGCTGTCACTCATCGAGTGCATGCGCAACATTGCACCACACGTGCGCGACCAGCACCTGCTCGACATCGAGCGCAACCTGCTGAACTTGGAGACCTCGGAAAAAAAAAAAAAGCCGGCCCACCCCCAGGCGCAACTCGACGACTATCAACGGCATCAGTATGAAGGCAGCCGGACGCGGGCAGAGGTTGCGTGACGCCCCTATGCGTAACAAAATTCTGGCAAGGTGGCGTACTTTTAGAGCCCTCCTCGCTGAACAAAAGTTACTGCAAAGGCTGACACAGCGCATCTCAAGGTTCCCGGTGATCATAACTGAGGAATGCAAAGGACATCAAAAAATTGGTGTGAAACTCCAGTGCAAGAAGGAGTTCTGTGTGTGACTTGTTTTTAGCGTGGCAATGTGCAACTTATTAAACACTGCCTCTGACAACTGGTATGGAGTGGCCAGCATATACCTTTGAAATTAAACTGAACTTCTACAAGATGCTCTGTGCTTAGTTGATGGTAGTGCAGTGATAGGGTTCTTCTCCATTTCCTTTAAGGCACCTAAATTACATTCGAAAAATTATCACGCTCGCTTTGTCTGGTTACAATAAACGACTCTGACACTCATCTACTCCACGGCTTAGCACAGCAGTAAAGGCAGTTAACTGCATGGCCTTTTGCTAAGTTGACCATTGACAGAGCCTTTCAAAACGTCAGTCAGCATAAAAGGCAGAAAGTAATCTGCATCTAAATAGCTAATGAAAACACTTCTTACGAGAATACCCAGTGAAGCGGAGAATCCACGCAGATTTCAGGAAGGACTGGTAGCTTCAGCAAAAACAGCCCCATATAGCTTCACCGAAGCGGAACTTTTCAAATTCAGACAGCAAGCACAATAAACAGCATGCGGAAATTTTATAGTGACCAGTGTAAGTCTTGGTAATGATTATGCACTGTTTGAAAAACAACAGGAAATTTTAGCCACACTCCAGAGCTTCCATTTAATTGCGAAAGGGCAAAACATGAGAATTCTCAGGAAAGTCCACTGTCTCCACACGACGAGTACGTTGCTTTTGTAATAATTGATAGTGTGTTTTTGACCCATGCCGAAGGCGATGCTTATATTTCAGCGAACACTAATTAGGCACAGACACTTAAGATTGCTTATATGTGAGAATGCGAAGGCATGCAGCAGTGCGCACCACTGCCTGCACCGTTTCTGCTGGCACGATGTATGACATCACCCACACACATGCGCATATGACGCCGCCTGTACAGCTCAACGATGAACGGTTGCATCACAATTTTCACCTGAAAGTGAGAAGGCATACAAATGAAGGTGTATACGTCATTGGCTCGAATACCTGTCTCAAGTTAGCCTCCAACTTGACCGGCACAACTATGCTATATGCAATGAGAAATCATCTGACATCACCCGAAATGGTGTACGACAAACGGTTGTGCCTCATGGAGGTTGGCCAATGGAGATTATATATATATAGACAAATGACATGTATAGGATTGTTTCAAATGGCGGTGCTGCATGCGTCATATAGCCGCGTGACGATGTCACCCAATTTTTATTGCCATCACTGAGATTGTCTGTACCATCCGCGAGCACACACACATCACCATTTTTTTTCTCGTAATGGGACTAGTAATGCTTTTGCATTAAAAATACCAACAGCTTCACTCAAGGTGCTTCTTGGAGAAGAATGCATCTAAACACACGACACGATAAACATGGCATGTAAACTCAGCTACAAATGGTCTATGAACAGTCTTGGACAAGGTTAATTGCAGACCAATGCAAGAGGCCTTTGCCTCTTAGTAAATGCAGCTACAGTTTCAGGATACTCTCAACATTCTTGCACAGCCGCGTTAGTGAACATTTGGTGGGCGTTGACCTCACGTGGTCTTTGTTCATCCACAAAAGTACACAAAACTGGTGTCATGCCTCAACCATACATCAGAATTTTGTAGCGATAGCTACATTAAAGTAGCATTTTGAGTATTCAGCGTGGCGGTGTCGTGGCTGGTCATGAGGTGCGTTGTTGGTCACGTGGTGCGGAGCAGCTGCCGGCGGCATGGCAAGCCGGTGAAACCGAGTAGGGGCGAGTGGAGAGAGTGAATACACGTCCAGGGACAAAAATGGAGAAGGAACGCCCGGCGAAACAGAGCAGCGAAAGACTGACTTTGCAATTCAACTGAGCGAGTTCCACTCGGCCAGCTGTAGCTATCGCATCACTCCAGGTTTAACCAGAGCTAAACCACAGCCATTTTTACAGTGACTGCAATCTGGCGGCCCACTTTGGCTGCTTCTGCCCGACAGTGGCAAAAAAATATTAATGTGACTAGCTCCTTTTTCACATCAAGCTATCTCATGACAAACGGCAGTTAAATAATCATATACAATCACCTCGGGCTCAAAGAAAGATCAATCCATTGAGAGCAATTAATTTCGCTATCCTCCAGCAAGTGGTTCAGCACACACAAGGCTGAACCAAGAACATGGCCGCTTCAACAAAATGTCTTCAAAGTTTTTTTGTACGGCCAATGTGGCAAAGCACTGATTGTTTTGGGAGCTCCTCCAAGCAGGCGGTCGCCAGAGCCATGCTGTCATATGTATTGTCTCTGCGTTCCATAATTATCTAGCGGACCAGAACAAACAGGGCCTTCTTGCCGCCGTCACAGCCATTGGCTCCGTCTTTACACGACGCACACAGTGGTGCTCGGCATCAGGTGAACGGTGCGTATGCAGCACCATATAACCACTTTCACTAAAAATGGATCTTTTATAAACTAAAAAAAGCAAAGAACTGAAATAGAGGTAATTGCCAACACTGGATAGAGTTTCTCTCACTGCCGAATTTTTCCAATGTTCAGCTGCTGCAGGTGAAACTCACCTCACATATGTATCCCTTCTATACAGCATCAGATCGATTATTGCCAGCCCCCCCCCCCCCTTCCTTCCCCCCAACCTAAAAGTCATCATCTGCATGAAATGATGTCGCTGAAGGTCACATACATGACTGATCCAAGTTTGGCAGATCATATATCCATTCAACCTCTTAGACACAACTCTCTTAGTAGCAGACACAAAGACTAGTATCAGGCCACACAAAGGCCCCTTCCAGTTATTAAACCTTATTCACTCTGCCAATGCATCACAGCTGTTTCATCATCCACACTTGCGTTAGTACTGTACTGACTTGCATCTGAGACGAAAATGGTAACATGGGTGGTGGTGGTGGTGGCAGAGGAGGAGGTAGCGGGTTCGCATTCTCTATGTGCGTCACTCTTTGCGAGCAGCCATCGATTAATGACTTGCTGTCTTGTGGAGATGATTCATTTGTTTTGCCATCAAAGAGCCTGAGGAACTTTTCCATGTGGTCCATTGTGCCTGAGATCTGAGACGAACAAAAGCAGACTGTTACTGCGAATCTGTCCAACGAAAATGATAGGGCAATTTTTTTTTTTCACAAGTTGCCATATGCCGTGCAAATTTACACAATAAACTGGCATTATTCTTCCCACTTTTGCCTCCACCAACGGAAGTGTTTTGAAGAAAGCATTTGTGAGTCTCGCCAGCGTGAAAACCTAGCTGTCACAAAATACCATTTTTCAACAAAACTGCGCAACAAATCACAGCTTCATAATTAAAGCAGACAAAATAACTGCAATATGCAGGCAGAAAAAAAAGAAAGGCTGAAGAAAGGAATTTCATCTCCAATTAGAGTAACAATACACAACTACCATAGTTAATAGCTGAAGAACAAATCACTACTGATGAAGTTTCTTCTTCCAACACCCCAAGCAGCTTATACTTCACATACAAATTTGTGAACATTTATAGCACAACAAACACACGTGGACGAGGAAAGAATTACTGCTGTGCATGAGTGCTGTATTCTTTTCTCGTCCGTATGCGTTTGCTGTGTTATGAATGTTCAAGTCGACTACCCGCTAGCCCGAATCTTCAAACCGCTCTTTTACATATGCTAATTTAAGCCTACTCTGAATCAAAAGTGTCAATAAGTGGCAGTCAGCGAGCATTATTGATATATACACTTCGCATGCACAACGCTAAATAAAATGCTTACCCCACAGACAGGGGGACAAACCGTGTAACCAATACCCCTGTAGAACTGTTCCTTGTCATGGGTTGACAGGTAACATCTTGTGAAGCCTTTCCTTGAAGCAACGAAAACAATCGGTGATACGTAAAAAAGTACAAAGGCACAAAAGACAGTTTAGCTTAGAAATCTACTCACTTGCGAGCATAATCTTCGGTCAGCTTCATGACTAGCTTGCCGAAACCTTTCCCCCTCTCTTCAGGTATGACTATGACTGAAAAGTAAACATTCTGTCACTATCGAAATTTTCACGCAGACCAAACTGTTGCAGTTTTTTTGCAGCTTTGCAAAAGCCCTGGTGCCCCGAACACACCGTTTTGCTACAGAATATCAGTTTGAAACAAAGGCTTGAAAAATACAAAAGGGGAAAATGTATCGTACATGAGAGTCAAATTTACTAACTAGCTAAATTAACTAGCCCATCCTTACAGACAAAAACTGAATCGACTAGAAGAACCCCAAAATTATGCTTCCCACTTATACTTGAGCAGTCATTGCTGATTCATGATTACAAAATGTTCCCTTTAATGTTGCACTGACCTGCACATTAGGCTGCACTTCCTTTTACCAGTTTAAGCACTTCAAGAGACTCATTCCAGAATTCTCCTATTATGCCAATGTAATTTCTCTCATTATTTCTAAATGTAATTGTAACAATAAGAGAAATAGTGTATGCTCATAAAATTCTCACAATTTGTCATAAGCCTGTCACATCCATCACATGAAACTCGGTGTTTACAAATTATCCCAAAGTTTCAGCTTGGGATTAAACCAAGAAAAAAGATTGAGCTCACAAAAAGAAGTTGTTTATAGTATGCAACAGGGCCAGTACTCAAAATCGAGCTTAAAAATTACAGGTACTGAGACGACCTCCTCCTTGTCCCCAAGATAACATATGCAGTTATTTACATTGATATTTTGAAATGGAACATTTTGAACATGACGACGACAAGGACATCATGTTCCTTCATGTTGAAACATAGCATGCCTTCTGTCTTTCATTGCCAGCACTAGTTGTATCCTCTGTTGTCCATGTCTTGTGTGTACCACAAGAAAACGTGTGGTACTTTTCAGAGTGACCCCAAATTAACTGCCAAGTGTGATTGAGTTTTCCTAACACAGAAGCGCATGTGGCTGTTCATATTTGGTTTTAAATGTGAGGGGCAATGGCAATGAATTCTGCACTTAAGCTTCGGCAAACCATCGCCTCACCGGATTCAACGAAGCAGGCCTTGTCATCGTGCAACACCCGACATAGTTTGGCGTGGCCGATCACTTGGCTCTCTTGGGCTTTTTTGTGCTTGATCAGTGCCAGCGAAGCAGGCAAGTTGCTGCTGGACTTGCTCAAGCTGTGGAATCTGCAACAAGATTGTCCGACGCAGTCTTGCAGAACGATGCTTAGTATTTAACTAATTACCAGTCCTGCTAACCTCACTAATTCCAATGATGTCTCATTTAACCCTGATGTCTCATTTAACCCCTGATGGTTCTTGGAGCAGCCCCCAGTCTAATGAATACCTTTAACGGAGAGGCAGCTGAGCATTTAGGGGCGCAGACCAGGAAAATTCACTACATTCTACCTGAACAGAGATTTTGACACACGCATGTAAACATGCAAACTGGCAATGCCTTCAGACTCAAGGAGAGTGCTTCTGAAGCTGCAAAGTTCCAGTAGCAGTGGTATGATATGAAAATCGCATGAAATTAGGCAAATATATTTTTCCAAAATTATCGCAGTGATGACAGCAAATATATCTGCATATGATAGCCTGTGAAGCAGCGACGCAGTGACCACAAGTTGTTGTTATTGTTTGCCTCAAAAATGGCACATACCCACAAGGGGGATTGGCCATAACCAGGCTGTGACTCTTTGCATTGCAGATTCCACAAGCACAAAGATTAGCGACCTAAATTTCTTTCTCTTCTTTCTTTACGAGAGAATACATGAGAAATTTTAACGACCAGCAGCTACGCGAGCTCCCACACGAAAAAATAAGGAGGCTGAAAATGGCCCTTTGACTGACTTCATATTATGTAAAATGACTCATGTAAAATAACCTCGAATATTTTCCATGATGAAGTTCGTACGACCTCGATCACTTGCAAGGATATATCAATAGCTTAAATTTTATTCTGCCAAACACTCACACCGCAGTGCTGTTCGTTTTCTTCAATGGCGTCAACTTGATTTTCCAGCACTGGGAACCCGAAAATTCTAACGTGCCGACTTTCGCAACGTTCACGTACCGAGCTGTGTGGCTTCGCTTCCATTCGTTGTTCAAGATGTTACAGCAGGCATTTATGTACTCGGGATGATCGTGAAGTTCAACGAGTTCCATTGTAAACTGTCACAGCAACTCATGAGCTGGAATATGTCTTATTTGTTAGAAAACCGCACTCTACAATCGCAGACAACGAAACATCACAGGCAGACGACACAGCTCATGTTTCCTACTGGATTAGCTTGCCTTGAGTTGATTTCAGTTCCCCATATCCCCACCTACGAACTACTTTTTTTTTTCTTTCATGGCAAATAGTTTTGCACAGACGAAAGACAGCAGTGTTGACATAAGCGAAGAGATTTTTGATCTTCACTCGTAATGTTAACATGCGCTAGCTGATTAAATTGCGGATCTCTGAGGCTAGGCCTCAGAACCACTTCCAAGTTTAAATCACTGAGTTCAGGAGCCATTATCATCATCAATGTCGCAAGTTTGAATTAGCGGCGGGAAAAACACATTTTTTTTTTCTTCTCAGCAATGAATTCGTTTCAGCCGCTAAAAGACTGCAGCAGACCCCCTCTGCATTTCCTCCCCCCCCCCCGCCAAAAAAAAAGAAAAATATAAACTACAAAACTTTGTAAACAGCGCAGATTGGTTGAAGTTGCTCCCTGAGTCTTTTCGAACGTGTCTGAAGTGCAACCTTCATTTGAACTGCAAACATGGGAGTGCTTTTTGGTAAACCAGAAAACGCGGCGCTCCTTGAAAGATTATGAAGAGATAAGGTCTCACATGAAGCACCGCCAAGATACTGACTCGCATCTTTTAAACCTGCTTACATATCTCAACAGACATGGCGGCCAGCTTGCTGCTTTTCCGCGTACCATGTGTATACCACGTGCACACTTGGCGTGCCTTTTATCTCTGAGGTAATTTGAGCAGTCGCATTTCACCCCTGCTTTGACTGTCATGCTATTATTTTTCTCGAGTCGGTGCTGACACCCCTTATCAGCAACTAGAAGAAATCCAAGCTTACTCGTCCCGCCTCTGAAATCATTCACGTTTTCAGGAGTGGGCTTCAGCTGGAGAGGTTACGTTGAGTATGACTGAGCTGGGGGAAAATGTCGCTACATCAAGTTTACATCAAATTTATGAGAAAAGCGCAATCCTTTGTTTGACTTTTTTTAAGCACTGTTAAAGTGAAAAGAAAAGTGAAAAGAATAGTACCGGAGGTCTCAAACACGCTGCCGGCTGGCCCTAAAGATTTCAGCCTTTGCAGAAACGCCGTTCTAACTATATGTTGGTTTCTTATCCATATCGCATTTTTTAAAATTTTTTTACGGTTTTGACACCGGTCGCTTAAACTTACGCTACGCGTCCAGGGCGGCATGAATTGTTTGCACTGGCCTCAACCTTTTCCCTGTTACAACCATTGACCAGTGGAACACAGAAGTTTAATTTGTCAATGTGGCCCACGTGGCGAGAGATGCGCGAGATTCTTAAAACTGGTATGATTCACGTTTCTACGGAAACGGTCCAGAGAGATGTGTTTACGGTATCCGCGGTCACAAATCCGTGCCGCTCGCGCTACGCGCTCCAGCAGCCCAACCCGATAGTAGGTAGGCATCCCGGCTGTGTCACGTTTTTTTGAGCGTCAGGTCAGAGATAAGGAACGATAGGCGCCTTGGTGCCACATGGAAAAGACCCCTGCGACTTCGCCGCTTTGCGCAACCCTGCCGCACGGTTGCGTAACAGTCGCTTTCAGCCCACACGTCGGATGTGTTTAAACTGGGCCGGCGCAACCCCTTCGCTTTTTTTTTTATCTATCTTTGTTAACGGGCCGGCTTTAAAATGCGTGCCTGCAAGAACCGGTTGGTACCATCTGCCGTTATTTCCGTGAAGAACAGTACGGTTTCTGTGAGCCAACCGTCGGCGCCGTGGCTTAGTTGGTTAAAGCGCCTGTCTAGTAAACAGGAGATCGTGAGTTCGAATCTCGCCGGTGCCTGATCTCTCTTTTTGCTCCTAGTGCCTCTTCTGAAAATGCGGCAGCTCTTAGGTTGCCTGCTATGGTGTCTAAAATTAGCGTCTAATGTTCTTGCTATTTCCCAGCCGAAACTCAAGCTAGAACCTCGGTTCCATTAGTCTTAAATGATATGAATGAGTCATCACCTTCTCAATATTCAAATACCTTCCGTTGGATTAACCTATGGGACTATACTAATCCGACCAACTGATCCGCACTAATCCACCTTAATCCATTTCTGGGGATTGGCCAACTTCACAAATTTTAGGGTGCTTTGCAATTTTGGGAGATCGGCGAAGCTTTCAAATTTTGTCGGCCCTCATAATAATAATTGGTTTTGGGGGAAAGGAAATGGCGCAGTATCTGTCTCATATATCGTTGGACACCTGAACCGCGCCGTAAGGGAAGGGATAAAGGAGGGAATAAGAGAAGAAAGGAAGGAAGTGCCGTAGTGGAGGGCTCCGGAATAATTTCGACCACCTGGGGATCTTTAACGTGCACTGACATCGCACAGCACACGGGCGCCTTGGCGTTTTTCCTCCATAAAAACGCAGCCGCCGCGGTCGGGTTCGAACCCGGGAACTCCGGCTCAGTAGTCGAGCGCCCTAACCACTGAGCCACCGCGGCCACGCCGTGTTGACGACATCATTACCCACTCAGTCGCATTCATAGATTGCGGGCAGTCCTCATTCTACTACTGCACCGGCGTAACTAGTGGTGCAGTGGTTAAACGATGCACCGCTGCTTCGGCAGGTGGCTCTTTCAAACACAGCCACCGGCTGGGCTTGTGAGACCCAGGTTGTCCTTCCCGAGCTTCCGTAAGGCTATGCCTAAGGCTCATGCGCAGCTCCACGGTGGGCATGTGCAGTTGCATTGAATTTGGCAGCGATGCTCGCAATACGATGGTCAGGTTGCCATTTGTCATGGTGGGTGCGATGTGATGCCGTCACAAGGTTACATGACCTTTCTCGACCAATCAGGGAATTTCGTGACAGAGAAGCTGGAACTTTTTGTAAGACGACAACCTAAAGTGATGACTCCAAAGAGAGCTGCTAGGCGTACGCGCGAGCGCCTGTGCCTCCAACGACCCCCAGCGGCAGGCGCCGAAAAGGGGCATGCATCTCCATGTTCCTGGTGCTGGCTCGCTCCCCTCTCGAGCCGAGAGACAATTTCAAGCTCCGAAGAAAAGAGGTTAGGGGAGCTGCGACTTCAAGCCGAGATGAGCCGCAGGAGGGCTGAAAGAACTTAAGCCGCGTAGAAAAGAGTTGGGGGACCTGGAAGAACTTTTGACCGCGAAGAAAGGAGTCTGGGTCCCCGCGGTCCTCCAATTGTTGTAAACCGCGCCTCGCTCCCGACTCAGACCACGGTGCTTCAGACGCGCGTGCGAGCGCCCGAGCCCGGGCGCCGATCTCTGTAGTAGTAAGCCCCAACTCGATGGACACATCCTACGCGTACCAGCGGAGCGCCTACGCGCACGGGCGTACGCTGGATTCTGTCTGCGCATGCGCAAAGCGCGACGCGCGCGCAGGCGCGAGCAAGGGCAGATATCTGTCCATGTCAGATATCCGCGCCTGAGCGCGCGCGCTTGCGCGCGCGTCGGAAGCGGGGTCCGGTTTACAACAATAGGAGGACGGCGGGGGCTCTCGGGGACTCTTTTCTTTATGGCTTGAACCTATCCCAGGTTCCTGGAACTTTTCTTCGCGGTTTAAGTTGTCCTTTCAGCGCCCCCCAAGTCCCCTTTCTTCACGCTTGAAATTCCTTCGGTCGGCTCGAGAGGGAGAACGCCCCAGCACAGGGAGCATGGAGGTGTATGACTTTTTTCGACGCTTGGCACGGCGCGGCGCTGGGCGCGTAGGCGCTCCGCCGTACGCCTAGGATGTGTGCATCGAGTTGGGGCTGTAGAGATACCCGCGCCGCACTCGCGCCTACTATACATGGCTCATCTCGCGCACGCGCAGATCGGTTCCAACATACGCGCATACGCGCACGCGCGTGGCGCGTACGCTCAGGAAGTGTCCTTGGAGTCAGGCCTTGAATGCGGTCGCATTAAAATCCGATGTTGCACTGGGGCGTCGTTTCAATGAGCGGGTTTCCGTGGAGCGTCCGTCGGCGCCGTGGCTTAGTTGGTTAAAGCGCCTGTCTAGTAAACAGGAGATCGTGAGTTCGAATCTCGCCGGTGCCTAATTTCCTTTTAGCAGTGTACACCTAACGGTTCTTTTTCTAAAAACCAGAGTTGCACTGGGGCACCCTTTCAATGAGCGGGTTTCCGTGGTGCATCCGTCGGCGCCGTGGCTTAGTTGGTTAAAGCGCCTGTCTAGTAAACAGGAGATCGTGAGTTCGAATCTCGCCGGTGCCTAATTTCCTTTTAGCAGTGTACACCTAACGGTTCTTTTTCTAAAAACCAGAGTTGCACTGGGGCACCCTTTCAATGAGCGGGTTTCTGTGGTGCATCCGTCGGCGCCGTGGCTTAGTTGGTTAAAGCGCCTGTCTAGTAAACAGGAGATCGTGAGTTCGAATCTCGCCGGTGCCTAATTTCCTTTTAGCAGTGTACACCTAACGGTTCTTTTTCTAAAAACCAGAGTTGCACTGGGGCACCCTTTCAATGAGCGGGTTTCCGTGGTGCATCCGTCGGCGCCGTGGCTTAGTTGGTTAAAGCGCCTGTCTAGTAAACAGGAGATCGTGAGTTCGAATCTCGCCGGTGCCTAATTTCCTTTTAGCAGTGTACACCTAACGGTTCTTTTTCTAAAAACCAGAGTTGCACTGGGGCACCCTTTCAATGAGCGGGTTTCTGTGGTGCATCCGTCGGCGCCGTGGCTTAGTTGGTTAAAGCGCCTGTCTAGTAAACAGGAGATCGTGAGTTCGAATCTCGCCGGTGCCTAATTTCCTTTTTTGCAGTGTACACCTAACGGTTCTTTTTCTAAAAACCAGAGTTGCACTGGGGCACCCTTTCAATGAGCGGGTTTCCGTGGTGCATCCGTCGGCGCCGTGGCTTAGTTGGTTAAAGCGCCTGTCTAGTAAACAGGAGATCGTGAGTTCGAATCTCGCCGGTGCCTAATTTCCTTTTTTGCAGTGTACACCTAACGGTTCTTTTTCTAAAAACCAGAGTTGCACTGGGGCACCCTTTCAATGAGCGGGTTTCCGTGGTGCATCCGTCGGCGCCGTGGCTTAGTTGGTTAAAGCGCCTGTCTAGTAAACAGGAGATCGTGAGTTCGAATCTCGCCGGTGCCTAATTTCCTTTTTTGCAGTGTACACCTGACGGTTCTTTTTCTAAAAACCAGAGTTGCACTGGGGCACCCTTTCAATGAGCGGGTTTCCGTGGTGCATCCGTCGGCGCCGTGGCTTAGTTGGTTAAAGCGCCTGTCTAGTAAACAGGAGATCGTGAGTTCGAATCTCGCCGGTGCCTAATTTCCTTTTTGCAGTGTACACCTAACGGTTCTTTTTCTAAAAACCAGAGTTGCACTGGGGCACCCTTTCAATGAGCGGGTTTCCGTGGTGCATCCGTCGGCGCCGTGGCTTAGTTGGTTAAAGCGCCTGTCTAGTAAACAGGAGATCGTGAGTTCGAATCTCGCCGGTGCCTAATTTCCTTTTTTGCAGTGTACACCTAACGGTTCTTTTTCTAAAAACCAGAGTTGCACTGGGGCACCCTTTCAATGAGCGGGTTTCCGTGGTGCATCCGTCGGCGCCGTGGCTTAGTTGGTTAAAGCGCCTGTCTAGTAAACAGGAGATCGTGAGTTCGAATCTCGCCGGTGCCTAATTTCCTTTTTTGCAGTGTACACCTAACGGTTCTTTTTCTAAAAACCAGAGTTGCACTGGGGCACCCTTTCAATGAGCGGGTTTCCGTGGTGCATCCGTCGGCGCCGTGGCTTAGTTGGTTAAAGCGCCTGTCTAGTAAACAGGAGATCGTGAGTTCGAATCTCGCCGGTGCCTAATTTCCTTTTTTGCAGTGTACACCTAACGGTTCTTTTTCTAAAAACCAGAGTTGCACTGGGGCACCCTTTCAATGAGCGGGTTTCCGTGGTGCATCCGTCGGCGCCGTGGCTTAGTTGGTTAAAGCGCCTGTCTAGTAAACAGGAGATCGTGAGTTCGAATCTCGCCGGTGCCTAATTTCCTTTTTGCAGTGTACACCTAACGGTTCTTTTTCTAAAAACCAGAGTTACGCTGGGGCACCCTTTCAATGAGCGGGTTTCTGTGGTGCATCCGTCGGCGCCGTGGCTTAGTTGGTTAAAGCGCCTGTCTAGTAAACAGGAGATCGTGAGTTCGAATCTCGCCGGTGCCTAATTTCCTTTTAGCAGTGTACACCTAACGGTTCTTTTTCTAAAAAACCAGAGCTGCACTGGGGCACCCTTTCAATGAGCGGGTTTCCGTGGTGCATCCGTCGGCGCCGTGGCTTAGTTGGTTAAAGCGCCTGTCTAGTAAACAGGAGATCGTGAGTTCGAATCTCGCCGGTGCCTAATTCATTTCTTTTTGTATCATCATCAGCCTGACTACACCCATTGCAGGGCAAAGGCCTCTCCCATGTCTCTCCAAATAACCCTGACCTTTACCAGCTGCGACCATCCTATGCCTACAAACTTCCTAATCTCATCCGCCCACCTAACCTTCTGCCGCCCCCTGCTACGCTTGCCTTCTCTTGGAATCCACTCGGGTACCTTTAAAGGGGCTCTGAAAGACCTCCCGAGGAAAGCACATCAACTCGCCTAATCACTGCGTTGTGTTGTCATGAAAACCTGAGCAAAGTAATACACTTCTACTCGCAGCAGAGGAGCCACAATCACGCGCGAAAGTTGACGAGCCCTTTCCGGCGACTTTTTCATGCTCGCACCCTCCTCCGTCGCTCGCATCTACGTATATATGTTGAGAGTTGGCTACTGGTTAGATTATTTCAGACGTCAGGCAGCTACCAAGGCCGCGGCCATTTAGCCGTAACTCCGGCGGGCCAGGAAGTTCTCCCCCGGAGGTGGGGCCGGCGGAGGACCGCCGACCTACCAGCGTGCAAAAGTGACGAGAGGAGAGGGAAAAGCGCGAAGGCGCTGAAATTCAAAATTTGACTACAGATAACTCAGCTTCTACAAAGCGCATTAGAAAATTTCTTGCTGCGCAGTATTCGTGAAGAGGCGTGCTTTAACATCCCAGCCATACTGCAACTTTATTAGAGTCCCTTTCAGAGCCCCTTTAAGGACCAGCGGTTATGTTGGATTCGCAGTACATGCCCTGCCCAAGCCCATTTCTTCCTCTTGATTTCGACTAGGATGTCATTAACATGCTTCCCTCACCCACTCTGCCCGCTTCCGGTCTCTTAAAGTTACACGTACCTATCATTTTTTTCCATGGCTTGCTGCGTTGTCCTGAACTTAAGCTGAACACTTTTCGTTAGCCTCCACGTTTCTGACCCGTAGGTGAGTACCGTTAAGATACAGCTGTTGTACACTTTTCTCTTGAGGAATATTGGTAACCTGCTGTGCATCTAACGGTTCTTTAATAAAATGGCTGGCGGTTTGAGCATTGCTAAGCACGGAATTTTTGTGCGAGAGCACTCTGGTCCACCCAAATTTTGGGGATTGGCTGAAACCATTCTGGCGGCGTCCGAGGTCAGCTCCCAACTTGGGTAAATTCAATTTTCAAATTTTCGGAGGTGGCCCACCCAAATTTCGGGGGTGGGCCAACCCCGCTTTTTGGGGTGGGCCAATTTCATTTTGAGACTATAGGTGAAGCCTTTCTTCCATCCGAGCACACCCAGAATCACCTGCAGTTAAATCCGATCAAAGTCACTCCAAGGGCAATTTTTTTTGTGTCCTAACCATATTTGGGAGACGCCTCATGTGCCATACCGTTTGTTGCCATCCTTACCCTGCAGGGCCATCCCCAAATTAAGCTTTTCTTGGTGTCTCACAGGTCTTGAAATCGCCCAAGGTCATTCCAAGGTCGAATTGCGGCTGGTCTCAACCATGTTTGTGTCATGCCTCAGGTGTCATATCATGTTTTGCCATCCTTACACTACAGGGCCATCCCCCAAATTGAGATTTGCTTGGTCCTTTGCCATACATGTGCACCCATTGCCTTACTGACAGTGGCGTAGCCAGAAATTTTGTTCGGGGGGGCGGGGGGGGGGGGTGGCTCATTTTGCAGCGCGGCCTCCTCATAGAATTTGTGGGAGGATCAAACGCAACAATAATAACTGCATTGCCATTGACAATGCAATTGTGTATTAGATAACGCTACGCACTGTCTAGACAAGTGTGATATGTATTTTTTAAATAACATAATATATACGTATGTCTTAAAAACCGAGGCAGACATGATTACAAGACAAAACTGATCAGGGGACAAGACAGCAGAGAAGGGAACAGCACGAGCTCGTCCTGTTTGCTTCTCTTACGTGTCTTGTCCCCTGCTCAGTTTTATGTCTTGTAATCATGTCATACCAACTATCCCCTTGTCGTTAACTCGTGGCAGACACAACTGATACCAATGCTTCCATGTCTTTGCGTATTTAATAAGTAAAGAAACTATCACACGAAGTCTAGAACTATATCTGTCCGGAACCAGCAAAGCAGCGCATGCCGCTGATGTGAAAAACGTACAGGCCGTGAAATTAGCAAGTAGAGGACAAATATTTTAATGAATGTTTGTCGTTCAAGAACCTTTACATTTTTGTACATAAGCAACGGCCAGGGAAAAATCTCATTGACGCTGTCCTTCGTTCCAGTGTACTGCGCAGCAGCAGCTGCCAGCGGTCATGTACTGCGAGTAATTGCACCGAAATTTTAGTCGCAGCAGCGAGCCATCGATAGGCCCTTGAAAATTTGTGCTACGATGGGGCCCCTTGCGTTACATGACTCCAGGTGCATGGGAATTGCCGCGAAATTCAACCCGAGTTAGTAATGTTCGCGCCGAAATGTCTTTTCTAGTCTGAAAACGACACTGTAGGTGGCAAAATTCAGAATGACTTCCGGCGCCGGTAGTTGTTTTGGTCAGCGGTGCGTGACAGTTCGCAAAAATTTCGGGGGAGGGGGGGCTGAAGACGCAAGCTAGGGCCCCATCCTAGCACAAATTTTCAAGGGCCTATCGATGACTCGCTGTTGCGACTAAAATTTCGGTGCAATTACTCGCAATACATGACCGGGGGCAGCTGCTGCTGCGCAGTACACTGGAACGAAGGACAGCGTCACTGAGATTTTTCCCTGGCCGTTGGATATGCACAAAAATGTAAGGGTTCTTGAACGACAAACATTCATTAAAATATTGGTCCTCTACTTGCTAATTTCATGGACTACGTTTTGCATACCAGCGGCATGCACTGCTTTGCTGGTTCCGGACAGATATAGTTCGAGACTTCGTGTGATCTTTTCTTTACTTATTAAATACGCAAAAAATATGGCAGCATTGGTATCAGTTGTGTCTGCCACGATTGAACGATAAGGGGATAGTTGGTACGACATGATTACAAGACATAAAACTGAGCAGGGGACAAGACACAGGAGAGAAGGAAACAGGACGAGCTCGTCCTGTTTCCTTCTCTCCTGTGTCTTGTCCCCGGCTCAGTTTTATGTCTTGTAATCATGTCTGCCACGATTTTTAAGACATACGAATACATTATTTTATTTAAAAAAAATACATATTTGACTTGTCTAGACAGTGCGTAGCGTTATCTAATACACAATTGCATTGCCAATGGCAATGCAGTTATTATTGTTGCGTTGGATCCTCCCACAAATTCTGTGAGGAGGAGGCCGCGCTGCAACATGACCCCCCCCCGAGCACAATTTCTGGCTACGCCACTGCTGAGGATGGGATGTGGATTAGGCAAATGCAGGATTCAGAACAGTCTCCTTGAAAGCAATTTTTAGCATCTGTATCATGTTCAATTGCGTGGCTTTGGAGATTCTTAAGATTGTCCCGGAGCGTAATTTATTTTATTCGTGTTTTCTTATGCTTTCTTCTGCCAAAGTATCCGGTCGCCGCACATTGTCGTATGCCGTATTGCATGCATAGCTGTGAAGAAAACACTTTCTGCAGCTTGTACTACATTGAAAGGCGACTGCCCTTACAAGTAATGGTCTATATAGACTTCTTGTAGACTCTATTGCCTTCCTATAGATATTTCTCTTTGTCTATTCATAGTCTATAAACTGTCTATAGACAAGTCTACTAAAAGTGTATGGCTGTAAATTTATAGATTGTCTATAGGCGGCCTATAGGATTTGTATTGCCTAAGGACTATTCTCTAGGGTCTCTCTATAGAGAGTCTATAGACTTTATACACAGCAGTCTATGGACAGTCTATAGACTTTCTAAAAAATTTTTTGCAGGGGTAGGTACTATACGTACATGTATGCATGAGTGGTTCGTGGAATGTGGAATTACGCCATGAGACGCCGTCACACGTCTCATATAGACCACTAGGTGCTTGAGGCTGCAGCACATTATTTTAAAGATCATGGCTATAGGATAATGCACTTGGATGTGCCAAGAATTCGCTTAATTTCCACTTCACTGCCGGCCAGTATTATCAGGAGCATACCTTAATAATGCAATGTCTTTTTAACAGGTTTGTCTTCACAATTCGTTATTACGGATCACTCACTTTATTCGTAGCGTTTACTGTGAAACTTCGATCTGAAATTCCTCAATGCCGACATGTGCCCGTCCCATAAAAAAAAATATTTTAAAACAATGGTCATCTCTGGGGTCATGAAGAACAAATGAGCATCGTAGTGGGTGGCAACTCATAACGAAAAGAGGATACGTGGTGCAACTTTCGCTGTTGCCTGTAAGCCCTACAGGAGTGGGCTGCTCGAAGTGCTGGAGTTCCCTAGTGTGCTAGACAGGGCGCATACAATACACAGGGCGCATGTTCTATTGTATTCAACAAAGATGTGATCAAAAAGAAATAATTTACGTGGTAATCAAAAAGTATTGTGGAATCACTGAATCGGTACTTAGAAATGTGATTGAACAAGACCTCCGCCTTCCGAGATAACACAAACGCCGAAGCTGTGCCCTGTATATATTTTTTTAGAAAAAAAAGGCCTGTATCAAATAAAAGAACACCCTGTACGTATTTTCCATACAGAAACTCTTCATGTAAGATAGTTGGTGTAGGAAAATACGCGTACTGCTTAATACACGCAAATAAAAGACGCGTGTCTCATGCTTGTAAAAGTTTTTAACGTGCTTGTAACGTGTTGTACAGTTTGTAACGCTGTATCCTTATTCGCCCTGAAAGGCATCTCTTCTGTCGAAGCAGCAGAATGCTGCACGGTTGAGGCCATTTACGATCGACTGTGTTTGTATTAAGCGAAGTTCGTATTAATGGTTAGTCTATGAAGGTTTAACCTCCCAAAGCGACTCGGGCTATGAGGGATGCGCTGTACACGGGCCTCTAGAATTTCGCCTCCATCGAAATTCGACCGCCGCAGCCGGGATCCAACCCGCGTTTTACGGATTAGTGGGAGACTTTCTGAAACATTGGAGGAAACAAAAAAGTTCGAATTGCCTAGATTCCACTACTATGCTTGTCACTTGTCACTGCCCACTCATTGGTTTCCACCAGTGCTGTCTAGCTACAATCGCTGCTGCCGCTGGCGGCACCTGGCGGAGGCGCCGCCAAACTCGCGCCGTATCGATCGGGCCGCGGCGGCTCGATAATGGCGCGCTGACTCGGTAACCCGGAGAACGGGACAGAGCCCGGCCCCGACAGAGTGGCGCCTACGGGCACCTGCTCCCACCGCCGGCGCCAGAAACGAACCCGGGGCTCCGACGCGGGAGGCCTAAGCTCGCCACCGCCCCGCCCGAAGAAACCCCGCAGGAAACAATCGAGGTGAGTTCTCTTCTTCTAACGCTCTTTCCGCTGACGTTCTTCTCTCATCGGTCTATTGGCAGAAAGGGCACAGATCGTGCAAAAACCGTACTCGCACAGATGCGCATTTACGCCTCCCTGTCTAGACGCCAACGGCGGGTCCAACCGTTGGGTTAGGCTTAACGGCAGGCTTGCTTGTAATCATAGCAGACGACGGTTTACGGTGCTCCCTGCTTCTGACGGGGAAATGACCTTGAAAGTTCGCGTACTTCGACGATCGTCTGCTAGACGGGCGAAGTAGTCGAAAAGCGAATGCGAAAGGCCTCGTTTTATCGCTCATCAAATAGCGTCACGTTTCTTACGCGGTGCAGAAAAAAAACTAGCGGGTGCCGCGGCGCAGTTGAACATTCGTGCAGCGTCGCACTATATGCTCCTGCAAGAGTAATGACTGCATGGGTGCGGTCACAGCTCTCTCCTAATTCGCTGCTTTCCTGTGCGATCTGAAGCCTTTGTTTTTGTGACCGTTGACTTCTTACGAGTGTCCACAAGATATGCAAGGTCTTAAAGAACATGCGTTCTCGGAGTGCTTGTTTTGTCATCCGGAACGCATTGTGTACATGCGCATCAGATAGGACTATGCCTGTGCGAGGTGTCCATGTTTTCTCTATGTCTCCGATATAACCGGCCTTGAACCTGCAATTAGTGTTGTGCAATGTTATGTCTGGGCGCTGCGCTATAGCGCAGGTAAAAAGGCGTGTGTCCAACGACCCTAATTTATTACTGCCATCGCTCGGCCGCCATTTGTTTTTGCAGTGGAGACTGCGTTTCACCCGGCCTCAGTGCTACAGTGTTTGAGCAACATAACTGGCCTCCATTACAAATAATCGACGCCGTCTTTGTGTAAGCCGTACCTTTTACAGTTATTTGCAGTACGTAAACTATTGAAAAATAGTTTACCGTGCACCAGACTGTGAGTAGTTACTAAAATGTACAGGTGATCAGTTAGTATTGAGCTTTCCTTAACTATACACACATCGAAGCAAAGTGTAGCAACGCTATTTTGTTATTAATTTTTGTTATTAATTTTTTTCTGCCTGCCATAGTTTCAAAACATGGTTAGTCCTCTGTGAATAATTCATTTAGAAGTTAGACATATTTGTGTGCCACCAGCTAGGAAGGCTGAAAGGCGGTGGGCACTGCAAAGACGCGCTAAACATGTATCTTCGTTATGTAAATATCGTATACAAGACAGTGAATGTTTATTTTAAACATACATACTTCCATATGCACTCATTGCAGTCCATTCTGACGTGACCGGTATGTGCCGAAGCGCAGAAAATACATATTTTTTTCCTTTCGAATCAAATTTCTGTGATAAATTGCAATTAAAACTATTATTTCCAACTTAAATTCGCGATCGGCGTCTCGTCGGCATTACACATGCCTTGAAAATTGTAGTTAACATTAAACAACTGGCTTAAAGCCGTCACGGCCTTCTCGGCAACGCAAGCTGTTAGTCTATGATTAAAAGCAAACCTTTATTTATCTGACCACATTTCTTGTTAAGCGCAGAAATTCGAAAATAATTTTGTATACCACAGAGCAAAGCCCATCACACCACCCCCTCACAAAAAATGATCTATAGACAGTCTATAGACTTCTTATATACTATATTGCCTTTATATAGATATTTTTTGTCTATTCATAGTATATAGAGTGTCTAGAGACAAAGGTCGACTAAAAGTGTATGGCCATAAATCTATACATTGTCTATAGACTGTCTATAGGATTTGTATTGCCTATAGACTGTTCTCTAGGGTTTTTCTATAGAGAGTCTACTTTATAGAGAGAAGTCTGTGGACAGTCTATAGACTGTCTAAAGACATATTTGTAAGAGCCCACACCAGAGTACATTACATGCCTAGCACAAAGCCACTCCACAACATTGCGAATCCCACCGTATCTGACCACAGCATAGCACGTCATATATCCGTATCATTTCCCATAGAAAGCCGCCGCGGTGGCTGAGTGGTTATGGCGCTCGGCGGCTGGCCCGAAAGACGCGGGTTCGATCCCGGCCGTGGCGGTCGAATTTCGATGGAGGCGAAATTCTAGAGGCCAGTGTACTGTGCGATGTCAGTGCACGTTAAAGAACCCCAGGTGGTCGATATCTTCGGAGCCCTCCACTACGGCGTCCCTCATAGCCTGAGTCGCTTTGGGACGTTAAACACCCAGAAACCATAAACCAAACATCTCCGATAGTTCTGTGCACTGCTGATGATCTCGACTTACTACCCTCAGAATTCGTGCTTTTTTGAGCGAACTGAATCTTCGAAGCCAGGTTACATAAAGGCCAGTTCAGCCACAGAGGTTACCCTATAGGACAGAGTTCTCGAGTCTATCCTTCAGAGCAGTAGAATCCAGAAGGTGTGTGGGGATAGCCCCGATAAAGACGCCCGGAGACCGGTGCCCACGATCGCATTCACGAAGAGCGCACGCGCGGAGATCATCTCAAGCGGCCGGAGGTCGCGATGCTCACGGCGCACGCAGAGGCGTGACCGAGAACAAAAGGAAGCTTTGTGCGCGTTTTCTGTACATACTCTCGCTACACGGCACCTGAAGGGCAGCCTTTCAGAAGCACGAGCGAGTAATTATTACGCGCCTCTTAAGGCGGCGCACAATGGAGAAACGTGATAAGTTCCTCCCCTCCCCCGTTTTTTGTTTTGCGAAAATAAACAAGGCACGCCCAGTACACAGCCGACCGACCCTCACACAAGTTTTTTTAGACAGTCTATAGACTGTCCATATACTTCTGTTTATAAAGTCTATAGACTCTCTATCGACGAACCCTACAGAGAACAGCCTATAGGCAAGAGAAATCCTATAGACAGTGTATAGACAATCTATAGATTTATGGGCATACATTTTTAGTGGTCTTTTGTCTCTAGACAGTCTATAGGCCATTAATAGACAAAAATAAATGTCTATAAGAAGGCAGTAGAGTCTATAAGAAGTCTACAGACTGTCTATAGACCAATTTATTAAGGGGACGGGCTGGATATTGCCGTCTACTAAGCTGATAAAGACTACGCCGTGTTGCTTTATGGGCTTATTTGTCACATTTAGCATACCATGAAGATTAAAGAAATTGTGAAATTTTAATCCCAAATATATACGTCTACGCAGCGCGAGCTTGTGCTCGAGCGCAAATACCGCTGTTGATAAATTATGTTAAGCATTGATCAGAAGAATTCGGGCCATATGGTTTACTTTCGAAATGTATGGAGGAGACCCCTTACGACAGCCCTGAAGGTCATCTACCATGGAAAGCGGGGATTCTCACACTGCAAAGATTTAGAACACCACAGGTGCTGTAAGCTGAGTACTACACGGCTCAGAAGACAACCATGGACTCTGAAGACTTGACGAAAGGTGCACGCCGTCACCGCTACAATTTGCCGCAGTTTATAGGCTTGCCCAGTAACCTCTATCTCCGTAGTGACGAATGTGATGTTGGATAAATGAAGTAATTAAGCTCAGTCACCGTTATCGTAGTAATAAAAAAAACTTATGCGATACCCAGCGACAGTAACCATACCAATAACCCGCCATAAACGCGTCCAGGTATTCCCGTTAACTGGACGTGCCAGATGTTCATGCTGAGCACTAAAGAAAATTCCAGCGAAACGCAGAGAACATACTTGTCTGAACCCTGTCCTCAAATTCTTTGAGTATGGTCAGCTGCACGATGCTTAACTCATTGCTTTCAAGTACAATAACGCGTAGGAGATACGCCATCATGATCCAAGAATGGGCCCTGGATATTAGTTATTGGCAGTAATTATGCGAAAACTTGGGCTGATGCGCTCCGCCACGAATTATCCAAACGAAGTATAAATAAAAAAAGCGTGTTTAAAGGAAAGTAGTTTAGCTGAAATTAATGTAGTTCACCTGCTGCTACGCAGAAGTTGTCGTTTTTACAGTATGTGGCATGTTTTATTTCTCCTACAAGTGGCAGTCGTAAAGTACCCGGAATAATATTTTACTTGCAAAATGTGAATAAGAAAAAAAGTACTTCTCTCTATGCATAGACCGCAGTACATATAACGGAAATTGTTTCAGCTCTGCAGCATTAGCTGGATTCGGTAATAAAAAAATTTCCTGGTTGACCAATGCAGACACTGTGCACTGATGCTTGGCCTCATCCTCTGCACTTAAGTGTGACAGCCAATGCTGCACGTCAGATTTTAAACTTATTATGAAGTTCGCGTCTCCATACTGTTCCTTCAGTCGACAATGAATATCAGTCGTTTGTTCACCCTTACTTGTAAAAAAAGAAAAAAAAACATTCCAAAAGGCCGCGGCCATCTTCTGCTTGTGAGGGTGACGTCATCTTACACGTCACGCTGATGCACCGCGGCTCGCTGCATGCCCAATTTACCGGCAGAGAATAACATGCAGAGAGTATAACTTTGTACAACATCCCAAACAACACGGAACATCGGCCCCATGCTGGAAATGTATTGGCAAAGACCGGTCCTACAAGTGACCAGCATTTGCCAATATATTCCCAATGTTGGCCCGATTCCCTGGGTTGCTTCTGATGATCACGATTTTTAATTGAGGATTTTTATTAGGTGCATTGGTCTTCTGATTATAAGTACCGCTGATTTTTCAACACTGCAGAAAAACATGGATTATTAAAATAGTTCGCAAATCATGCACTTAATAAAGAACCGTGAGTAGTAAAACATTCATATACTTTCGAGCTTTACCACTGAGTTGCTACCAGATTGTTCGATATGAAAACCTGATTGCAGGCGACACTTTTCTCAAGTAAACGAACCGAGCGCCAAAGCATCAACATGTGTGTACATTGGCACATGGTTCATACCGTTTTATTTGCACTGAAGGAACTTGTGACAACGACAAAGGAACCCGTGATGCTATTCGCGATAAGTGAAAGGCATCACAATGAAAGCATGCCTTCGAAAAACCACTACCAGCCCTCGCACGCACTTGACACGCCCCGCTCTGTCATCTTATTTTTTTTTCGCGATCGCATCGGCTTCCGCAGTCAGTAGGAAGTGAATAACCGGGTCAGTTCCTGGAAGATGACCCCCCCCCCCCCCCCCTTCCCCTCCCATTCATCCATTAGCTCCTCAAGGCACGACTTTGAGCCATATGTCCTTTCTTTCTTCGCCTGCATGCCCGTCAAGATAGGCGTGACCGCTATTTTGATGGCCGATAGGGAAGCCGCTCTTATGCGTAGCACCCCTTTGAGCAAACGTCGACAAGTACACAGGTTATAACTACGCAGTGTCCGCTTCTCCTCGAATAAAAGAACAGAAGAACCGGACACAAAACGGGAAGGGGGTGAGGGGGGTTGGAGCGAGAAAGATTCCCGCTTTTGTCACGACGGACAACACCGCGCACGATATACGATTCGAGCCGCTTGACCTTGGCGAGTGACCTCTTCCTGGGGCGCCGTCTCTTAAAGGGTCACACCTGGACCGAACGCGCGCCAGTGGTCCCCTGGCCACCGAGCGGAGAAGAACCGTTGCTCGATCGCGTTCGAGGCCCCTTCTGGCGTCTTTTTCAAACGCCCCATCTGTCAGTTGTGACTTGAGTCGCGTAAGAACAACCGGTTGGTATAAGTCTTGCTGGCCTTGCGTCGCAAACTTGTGCCTGGAACAACCGCCAGAGGTCGGGATGATCGGAGATACTCTCGAGCCCATTAGGTGATTCCGATGTCGTCTGTGAGTGCGCAGCCATGCCGGGAAAGGTGAGTGACCTTTTAAGAAGGACGTCACTGCATGACAGCGCAGCGACCGATGCGGAGAAAATTGATGGCGGTAACGTTAAGGCACACATAGAGCAGCATAGACAGCCAGGCTGAAATTGGGTGAAGGAAACTGACATGGGCAGGGCGCATTGAGCACGAGTGATATGATAGCTGGTTAGCAAGTGAAAAGGAGCTGACGATGGTAGAGAGTCAGACAGAGTGACGAACTCCTGAAAATTTCCGGAATAGAGCAAGACCTACTAAACTATACACACCTGCGCGTATGGCAGGGTCCTATGGAGCAGCGTGCACCAGTTTTCGTTACCTTTCTGGCCGTTGAGAGCGCTCGATTGACCTGTTCGTCTGCTGTGATCATCATCACCGTCTGCTATTTCATGCGTGCTGTTCCAGCGCATTTACTTTGTGTTTCTCTGCTCTCTCAATATCAGCAATGAAAACAGCCATAATGAATTTTGGACAGCGAAGAATGCGTCTCCCATTCTGTAACCTTTCATTTCGTCGGCACCATCCCACCTAGCATAGATAAATTGATGATGGTGATCCCGTGGACAAATGATAAAAGTGTCTTATTTGAAATAAAATATTGAAGGAGGCCATTTTCCAAAAAGGTATATATTAGCGCCACATCACCGGTAGTGTTTCTATCCTAGCGGCAAAAGGCATGAACTAGGACGTGCGTGTAGATGGTCTTGACTGTGCTGCTGATGATGATCGTGGTGGTACTGTGGGCGTCGCTGAGACTTTGCAACTTGCAAACCGTTCTCAAAGAAAGCATATGCTTGAGTCTATTAGCGGTGATTTTGCTATCTTTGCCACAGCATTGCTCAAAGCATTCGTTTGTGAAATCGTATCTTCGTTTATTTTGTCCACTTCCAGGTAGACAGGTCCAAGCGCTGGTGTGAGGCCACGGCGCTATCAAGGAAGGGAACTGCGAGGAGGTACGAAAGGCCTTTAGGTTTGCATAAAGCCACCATTTGTGTTAACTGCAACACATAAAGTGCGAAGATTATGGCCGTATCAAGTGTAGACGTCAGATGGGGCTCAGTTTGATTCCGCGGCAAGGTCCGATTCACGGACTCATTCATGCTTTGCTGCGTTCTCTCTTGTCGGAAATCGTTGAGCACCCTGCGACTGAAAGAGGATAAAGAATTGTAATTGCAGCCATTATCCGGAGAAACAGAAACCTTCCTGCTAATGAGCCTTTTAAAATGGAATTTGTTGCTCCTGCTTTCAATATAAAGCTAGTTCGAGCTGAATCCACGCAAAAAATAAAGCTTGTTAGACTCGAAGTTTGCTTGTTTTCCGTTTTCTTTCTTGAATCTAAAAATTGATTTAATTAATGAGCCTGAAAATATTTTTTGGCATGTATCATTTATTTTTCTGAATGTGCTAGTAGCTTACAGGTACGCTGGTTTATTAATAATAATAATTGGTTTTTGGGGAAAGGAAATGGCGTAGTATCTGTCTCATATATCGTTGGACACATGAACCGCGCCGTAAGGGAAGGGATAAAGGAGGGAGTGAAAGGAGAAAGGAAGAAGAGGTGCCGTAGTGGAGGGCTCCGGAATAATTTCGACCACCTGGGGATCTTTAACGTGCACTGACATCGCACAGCACACGGGCGCCTTGGCGTTTTCCTCCATAAAAACGCAGCCGCCGCGGTCGGGTTCGAACGCGGGAACTCCGGATCAGTAGTACGCTGGTTTGCAAAAAATAGAAAAAAAAAACGTCAGGAATACAATGTGTTGCAAAATAGCTTCGTGGTGTGCAGTCAGTGGACAGATATCTATAATAAACGTATACATACACAGTTGATAGCTGGTGTTGGAAAATATTATAGCTGTGTAGCGGTCTTGTCAGACTCACGCAGAAGTTTAGCAAAAAATTGAGCACTAAAAACAAGCGCACATATCGCGCGGCAGAAACGAAACCGAAACTGAAACTGCGCCGCGTGTCTTTTTTTTTTTTTTGTCAGAGCGTCGTCTGCTGCCGCATCTCGCGAGGCCCCGTCGCCGGCGAGACGAGACGAGAGGAGCACCATGAGAGATGTCAAGATGGCCGAACTGAAGGTGGAGGCGCCGCTGGCTCGGACCGAAGAGTGGTCCGACTTCAGCGACTTCCAGAGCTCCGAGGATGTGGAGAACTCGAACGCGTCGACAAAGTCGACGCCGACCACGGACAGCAGCGCGAGCAGCGGCGGCGGCGGCGGGGTGGCGGCCAACGACAACTCCTTCGCGGACTGCAACTTCAGCGAGACCTTCTCTAACTCGCTGGAGGACTTGGTGAACACCTTCGACGACAAGATCACAAAGTGCTTCTGCGACTACGATGAGAACGTGGAGAAGCTCGCACCCGTCCAGATCCGAACGCAGGAGGAGATTCTGAACGAGTGTCAGTGAGTAGGCGCCGGCATTTCGCTTCTCTAAACTTTTTATTTTTCTCGGGAGCGGAGGATGTCGCATCCGTGGGAGAACTCCCACTACCTCCTGAACGGATGCTGCCGTCCGATCAGCTGTTGTTGGCGCCTCGGCACCTGCGCATCACGCAACGGTAATTCGTTGCATTCAAAACTATTAATCGGGTCGTCTTGGTAAACAATCTTCGGTTTGGTAGTACGTCTCCTAGGGCTGCTTGACTGCGGTGACTACTCTAAAGGATATTGTAAAACGGTCTTAAACTTACGTTGATCAGTGGTGAAATTTTTTTGGAGTGAGCGCGCATAATTAGCTCGCTTCTCGAGCGTTTTCGTGGGGTGTTTTACACGGTTATTGGCCGACCTTTCCAGCTCGCAATCTTACCGATTGTATCGCTGTTTGCATCACCGCACTACCGAGGTATTGGAAGCTGCCTAGGCAAAAGGCTGAAAAAAAAAAAAAAACTGCTCTAAAGCTACCTGTGTTGCCTGTCTGTCCGTCATGCTTGAGCGTTGGAGCTAGGTGTGCATTATTTGCAAAACTGCTTATCTCTCAAGTCCCGTTTACACAGATAACCATTCATGCTCCGCTTGTAGCATTGTGCGCTATCTAGCAAGAAAGAAGACACACCCTCGGTGCTCGGATTCATTGCCGCGTATCAGCTGTGCCGTTTCTTTTAATCTAATCAGCACAGTTGCCTGTTTCTTCATTGCTTTTTTTTCTTTTCCCAACCCGAGTGAGCGCGATGCGGGCTGCCCGCTGCATCCTGCTTATGCTTCCTCGACGTCAGCTGTTTCACAGGGTCACGACACCGCCTGCAATTTCGACTGTTTCTTTATTTTATCCCTTCGTGCTTTCTTTCCCTCTCGTTATTTATTTACCTTTTGTTTTGATGTCTCACTTAGCGGTGAGGCCTCAGGAGGGGCTGTCGTGCAGAGAAGGGGTTGGGAAGGGAGTGAGACCGTGTCTCACGCTTCCAAGTCGTGCCTCTGCTATCGAACGGACCCGGCTGTTCGACCCGCTCCTGGTAGCACTGTTTCTGGTGTTTCCATTTCCATCTATCCACGCCGTCGTCATTATCAGTTTTGGGGACAGTTCAAGCACGAGCGGCAAAAAGTGGGCAGACATAAAAAAAACTTTCGCTGGTTAATTGTGTCGCTTTTTTGGGAAAGGCTCCAGCGCTACGAAGGAGTTGCGTTTCGTATTTCTTCTGCTTCAGTTATTTGTGTTCGCGTTTGAATTGACCCGTTCGTATTTGGATTGACCCCGATAGGCCGCGACGTGCTTTCGAAAGGGCAAAAAAAAAAGGGGGGGGGGGGGGGGTTGGTGTAGGGTGTCAGCGTCGTCGGGTAGTGCGGGGGTATGTGCCGTTTTGTAAATCTAGGGCACGCACGCTCTCAAGCAGGATGGGGTCGCGTTCGCATACTGGGATCCCGGGTGTCGCTTAATATAGCACCGGCCCACCACGGCGTTTTTCCCAGCGGGTATATTATTTTATTTCCTCATTGAATCGGGTTACTGTCACCCCCCCCCCCCCCCCCTTTCCCCCGTCCCATCCCTGCTTATCGCATCGGTGCTTCGGCGCTTGTGGTATGGCACGCAGGCCGAGGGAGTTACGGCGACCTTGTAAACTTTTCATTTTTCCTTCCTCATCGGCGTTTTAGAATTGGAAAGAAGGTCTCCCGGCGAGGCTGCAGTGTTTGCCTTGGGGGAAGGCTCTAAAGCTGGGACTTTCTGGGAAGATAGCATCATTAGAGGTCTCTCTTAATCCGGCCTTTGATTCTCACCTGCCGATATCTAGCTTGCGGTATTAAACAGGGTGTTTTATCCTATTTGATGCCAATATGCCTTTTTTTTTTGTAGGGAAGCTATTATAGCAACAGAAGAATGGCTTTTGATGAGTTATCAGAACGAATGAATATCTCATTCCAGCTTATTTTGTTAGTGGAAATTAAATAACTGAAATCTTTTAGTGAATATTTGAGTTCGTCTATTCTGTTTAACTTGCATTGAGTGGCCATGTTAAACACATTGCTAAAAACAGCGATAAAAGATATAGAATTGTTGACATGGTGTCGAATTCCAAACTTTGTTTGAAACAGCCCAACATTTATACATCTACTGGGACTTAATTTCACTGCTTTTGTTGTAGAAGCAGAACAGCATATGGTAGCAGGGGGTGGCACATATACAACTAAGTTCAGGGGATAGAGCTGTAGATTAGGTGTGCACTGTGGGTGCCTAAATGCCAACACGTTTAAAATAAAGAGTCACTTGTTTGATCAGCAGCATGTTTATTTTGGCAATTAATTGACAGCTTTGATCAGCAGCATGTTTATTGTGGCAATTAATTGACAGCTCACTCAAAATTCCACACTTTGGTACCTTGGTATCATGTGGTGAGCTTGTTTCAGTGAACTGTACAGTTTGGAGCAGGAACTGCTGGTTGTTACTTCCTCGGGGATGCTTACTATAATGTTCAATTTTTTAAATCCACAAGGTAGAAAAAATAACCTTATTTCAAAGCTGTTGAGTATAAATGTTGCCTTAGCAATTTCCTTCAAAGCACAACGCTTGTATTTTGAAGGCCCGTAACTATTCTTTTGTGCATTAGTGAAATTTTGAGTAAAGTTGCTGAGAGCTGGCAGGTAAGAGACATTGCATGGCCTGTTGCTATCAGCATATCTTTTATCAGTATCAACGTGGGAGTCTGTTTTTCCACCTGTGGCTGTTAGTGACTGCTCTTAATAGGAGTGAATGTCGTGTGATCTTGCGAGTAAAGTAGTGGGTTTGAAAAAGGAAATCAGAGCCTAGATGCTTATTATTCAATGCAACAATGCACTGCAGGTGCCACTGTGCTGGCAGGTTTTCATTATCTCAAGGCGTTTGGTGGCTGTCATTTCCTGCCCTTTGTGCCGTCTCGTATTGTAGCCATCAGTCAACCTGTCACTTTGTTTGGAGTTCAGGCCGAAGGAGCCATGCTCTTTCACACAAGCTTCACCTCGCCTCCTATTGAGATTTTCCGCTGGGTTACGACGTCTCAGTTGTGACATCCAGCGGCCTCCGACAATGGATGAAAAGCAGTAGTGTTTGCGGTTGTATGTCGTAAGCCAGCCTCACTGTACAGCTATTTTCTTACCATTTTTTTAATGGACGTGGGAGTCGGGGTGGTGATAAGTGTAACTTGAATGTCGCAGTTAAGGTCGCTGTGTAGAATGTGTGTGTTAGGTCCAAGAATGGAGATTCTCTTGAAGTTTCTTAGACATTCCGTGCGTCATTTCATAAGTTTGAGAATTGGTTAGAAGGTAGCATGTGTTCTGCAAATAATTTTTTTTCCTGCTTGGTTGGAAAGATGCTTGTTCAAACTGTTTGGGAAAAGCAACTTTAATTCCATTTCAGTGTCTTTCAGGATCAGGATACTTGGGTGCGGAATAACTGGAATGATTGGGTGGAGGTCGAGTTTGAGTCCTTACATCGCTGTAGTGAATTCTGCCGCAAGCACAGGCTCATGCATATGAAAATCTAAGAGTGAGGTTTCAGGGCTTTATTACTGTAATAAGCAGAGTAAAAAATTCAGATTTAGAATCTTGCTAACGAAGACACTGTGCTGTCCTTTCGGATGATGTGGGCTCCAGCCTTAACAGGATTCACTGCGTGTCAGTTGAAATCAAGCACAGCGTTGTAAGCGAATATCCGTGCTCTCATGCCTCTGTTTCTTTTAGCAGATCTTTGGTTTTGTGCATGTAGTGTACTCAGCTATGTGTGTGCACAAAACTTTGAGGCAGTTGATAACACGAAAGCTAGTGGTGAGCTGAGACTTTCCAAAAGCAGCTTCTTGTATCTTGTATATTTCCATGTTACCACGTATAGCAGTAGCATATGTTTTGATCTGTTAGTGGCACATAATTATGGTGTGAAGTAGAGATTACTTGTTCTATTTGCCTAGATCTTTTAAGCACAGGTCGGAAGCACTGACACTTAATGCTTCTGTTTGAGTGTGTGTGGAGGTGCTTATTTATGCAAGTCCTCTCAGTGCCTTTAGAAACATATTAGATTGCTATGTTTCTGGAGCTGTGATAGTTTTCTTGTGTGTAGGTGTTCAGTTAATGTGAGATGTATGCTCTTTAAATTTGCTTGCGTGTGGCTGCAAGGTTAGGACTCATCTTTGTAACCATAACCAGGTGCCGATATCCTGGCCAATTGCTAGAGTTGGTACACTGCACAAACACGAAGGCATTAAGGTCTTATTTTTTGTTGGTTTGGGCTGACAGTTCAGATGGCAGTTCCGCCATTACAATGCATGCCAGCCTTTCCGTTTTACTACACATTGGTTGTTTCAGCTGTTTCTTCCAAGCAGCACATGTGAATGGGCCAATATTGGAGATTGATGGTTTCATTCTGGGCCACACATTGGTTGTTTCAGCTGTTTCTTCCAAGCAGCACATGTAATTGGCCCAATATTGGAGATGGAAGGTGTCACTCTAGGCCTTTGCTGGACCGGTTTTTGCCAATATGTTTCCAATATTGGGCTGTACTTGTGACTGGCATTTTAACCAGCGTTTGTTCTCTACGTGTATATCTCCTTCATTAACATTTCTTGGTTCCTTGAAAACAGACTTGGAATGCCCTTTTTAATTTGTTCTCTTGTTTTAAACACGGCATCCGTGATATACAGAACTTGCATTAGCACATTCGGGTTTATTGTTCAAAGCCTCTAATTTTGTGTTTGTTTCTGTTAGTTGAAAGTTTTCTATTTGTCTGTCTTCCTGTGAGTGTTTAAAGCTGCTTGCATTTCTGTGTGACCAGATGTATTTTTTGTTCCGCTCGAATCTGCGGCCCGAGGCACGATATGACAGTTTGTTGCATCTTTATGGACCAATGTCTGTGTGTGCCTTGCATTTGCTTGTGTTGGCAGTTAACCACATGAAAAATGTGCATGAGTGCCTGCTCATCACGAGAGTCTCCCTGTTATGCCCTGTAGATAGTTAAGTAACTACAGTGGATGACCATTTTATTTTAGTAGCTGTTCGTTTCCATTTTCATCACCTCTTTATTGCCTGTTTCTGCTTTTGTGTTTTGTCTGCTTTGAAAATCTTGTGCTAGAAATAAAGACCCAGGTGTTTTCTGGCTATTTGCTGTTGTGGTTGCCCCTTTCTAGCATGCTCCTCTGTGCTTGCATGAAATTGTTTCCTTTTTTCTTTACTAACTGAAAGATTTGCATGCAATTTAGCTGAAAACCATTGCAGGCTATGCGACATCTACACACATTTGGTTATCACATGCAGTGTCCCATCTGCGAATAGTATTGTTGCAGATGTTCGCTGTTGACGTATAACCAGTGGCTCGGACTCTTTTTTTCTGAAATTTTCTTTTTAGTCCCAATGCAATTTTTGTTGATACAGTGCAAGAAGCCTGGCCGTTGCTATCTTCAGAGAAGCCAGAGGCGGTTGCAAAACGCTCATGAAGCAGAAATCTTCAGGAAAAGACTTCTTCTCGGTATACAGCCGACTGTGGACAGTTCGAACTTGAAGGGAACACAAAATTTTTTTGTATTATGCAGGGTTAGAATTAAGGAAATCATTTTTAAATGTACTTGATTTTGACTGCATGACAGCTCAGCTTTAATTCGAACGAACCCAAAGTTCGAATGCAGGTAGTTCAAATTTAACGAGAGTCCGCTGTACTTTCATTTAGGACCACTAAACCAAGCTCAGTTGAATTCACGATGCGGACGATTTGAACAACTTGAAGGGAACGCAAAGTTTGTTCGTATTGTGCAGATTTACAATTAAGGAAATCCTCTTCAAATGCACTTGATATTGACTGCATGACAGCTTTACTTCGAATGAACCTGAACTTCGAATGGAGCTTGTTCGAATTTAACGAGAGTCCGCTGTACTTTAATTTAGGACCATTAAACCGAGCTCAGTTGAATTCACGAAAGTGTCTTCTGGAGAATCGGGGACGTGGTCTATATCAGCAGTGAGTGCCATCTTGGACGTCCGCCCGTCCGAGAAGGGGGTAGTCTTGTATCGCTTAATTCTTTCGTCGCGCCATCGCGTCTGGAGAGTCGGGGACGGGTATGCAGCCTGTATATCAGCAACGGGTATGGGAGCCATCTTGGATACGCGGCCACCCGGGAAAGGGGTAGTCTTGTGTCGCCTAATTCTTTCATCGCGGGTGTCCCTTCCCTGCTCGCTCGTCGCCTCCGTGATGCCGCTCTTGAATCCTCGTTTCGCCCCGGCTTGTTAGGTCTGTTCGTTGCGCCTTTTGTGCGCGTGCGACCTTGGCGTGTCGTGGGCGCGCGCAATGGAGCGCGTGGAGCGGCAGACGACACGGCGCGGCCGCATCGTCTGCGTACTACGTCCTTCCGGGGCCGTGCAGACGACTCGGGCACCCTGCCAAGAGAAGCGTGTTGTCTGCTTAACGGGACCAGCAGCAGACGAAAGTCTCTTGTATTTTGCTTGGCGAAGCGTCTACCACCCGCTCTCTTTTTTTTATCTTTGTTTTAGCTTCGGGACAGTTGTACTTGGTGGCTAAGAGGGAGGCGAAGACTTATGAGACGTGTGCTTGGGGCAAAAGGCTTCAAAGTGTGCTCGCAGAAGAAGAAAGAAAAAAATTAGCTTAAGCTTGTCGGCTTGGCCACTTCGCTTCCTGGAATTCCTTGGCTGTGGCTTCTTGTCGCCCTTCTGCATGCTTTTTCCGCATTTTGCGCTTTCTGCTGCCATTTTTCAGGATTTATGTGCGGAAGCAAACTTCCGGTTTTCCGCCCTTTTTTTTTTCTTTTTCACATCTCTTCACTGGCGAAATCTAGGGCACAGTTGCAGTTGGCAACACTGACCGCGGTCCACGGCGTCTTGTTTCTAGCCACCTTAGTCTTGTATTGCTCCGCTGGATTTTTAAAGTTTCACTGTACCAAAAAAAAAAAAAACCTGGTGTATAAAATTTCTTTAGCTTATAATTTCGTCTCGTGGTTAGCTTGTTGTTTAGCTAACAAGAAAAGCTTTTACAACGGTCTACTTTTTTTTTTTTCACGGAGAAATCCTGTTCGGCGGTCCTGAATGTGGGTTGAGGTTATCGTCGTATGCGTTGTGAAAAAAGTTATGCCTGTACGCGTTAACTCTTTGATTGTACCATTTGCAGAACTTTTTTTTGGCCTCTTTCTGCTGCATTAGTCTTGCGCATTCGGCTCTGGCGTCACCGATCATGGATGAACTGGCGTTTGTACAGTTCGCATAATTGTCCGAAGATGGTGCGACGATCGGTACGTGCCAAAAATTTAGGGCCAACCGGTGTGTCGTTTCTTGAAACACGGAGCAAGCCGTGCTGGAGATACCCTCCTCCTCACACAAAATTTGACACCCAGGACGCTATCTCCTGGCGTCAGATCCAAACGAACACTTCTCCTAATCTCCACAAACTTCACCTCATGCACCCATCACTATTCCCTGACACATACCCATGGTGCCAGGCCCGCTCAACATTTCGTGGAGATGCGGGGCGAAACCGAACCACTTACAGACGCAGTACACGTCATTTGAGCGGTGGGAGGCGGTGCTGACCAGCGATCGTATCGAGGACCAAAGAGCCTTCATAAAACAGGTCCGTCTGACAGCTCAAGCCAGTAGAGCCCTGGAATGAGGACCTCACCCACAAGACTCAAGAAACATTCCTCTTGATTTTAATCATTAAAGTTTACATACCTACCTGAGCCGAGCTGGCTCCCATCCGCCCCCCCCCCCCCACACACACACACACACACACAACTCGGACAAAGACAGGCTGATAGGGTACAGGGATATAGTTCGGCACTGTAGACTAAACCGGAAGCTGTACCCTGAAGCTGACCGCAAGCTCAGCAAAAAGGAGGAAGCAGTTTGGAGGTGGTTACAGACGGACTCATACCTGAATCCGCGCATATAAAGCAAATGGTACCACGATACGACGGCAGATGCAAACTTTGCAAGGGACAGGCAAACATGATCCTCATGATATGGACATGCACACACTTGGAAAACAGCTGAGGGATCATTAGGAATGAAAGGACTATAGACACCCAATTTTATTGCGTGTTTTCGTTTTTCAAATGATGCTTTAGACATTAGAATATACATGGATCACCGCGTGGTTTTCGCATACAACCGGTAAATAATATATAATTGAATTTTTTTCATGCTGTTTCGGTTTCATCAACCGAACGATGGCTGTGACGTGTAGTTGTTTAGGTTACGTGACACATAAAAAAATTGCGGTATAATGCTTATACATAGTTTTAACTGACTGCGGCACTTAAACCAGCCTGCTTCAATAGCTAGATTTACAACAAACGACCTATCAGCAGTTATATTGCAGTTTTTTTTTGTGCCTCACGTGACCTAAACGTCAACTACACGTCACAGCCATCGTTCGGTTTGATGAACAGCGTCAAGAAGAAATTCAATTATAAATAATTTAGCGGTCGTAGGCGAATTCCGCGTGGTGCTTCGTGTATACCAATGTCTAGCCCATCGTATCGAAAGAAAACACGCTAGCGAAAATGTGGTGTCTGTAGTCCTTGAAGAAACATGGGAGGCTCTGGTGCTCAGCTCGGACCCAGATGAGCAGAAGTCATCATTCAAACCCAGGCTGCTGCCAGATCCCGAGGGCAGAATCCTAGCGTTGGAGGTAAAACCTCCTAGAATTTGGTTGAAAATATAAAGCTCTCTCTCTTTGTATTGCGCAACTGATACGATTGAAGAGCCGTGCCAGGCGCGTACATGAGATGCCAAAAGTCGCATCCTTAAGAGACAATGGGGGGGGGGGGGGGGGTGTAGTAGTCGAGAATGCCCTTCTCATTTGGAATGCAACGCACACTGCTCGTGCCTTCCGGCGAAAAAAGAAAGGAAGCCAATTAACCGTTTGACCCGGTGGCCGACGAAGCGTGGGATACGCACCAGGTTCCCTTTTGTTCGCTGTAAGGCTTTCCGGTGGCGTTAATGCGGTCTCACTTCCTTCGCCGTAGAGAGGGTAAAAAAGAAAGGGTCGCGCAATTATATTCGCGCCGCGGCTAACGAGAAAGCGCGCGGAAAACTGGAATTTATGTGGGTGCCTCTAAAAGAAAACGTTGCTGGGGATCGCCAGCTTTGCTTGTATAGCACGAACGGTAGTTGAAGATGATTGGCTTCATTCATTGTGCTGCCCTTGCTGCATCGTATATCTTTCAAAGCTCGCTGGTACTGCTGTCATATTCCGCCATTCCCTTGACATTGTGCGTTCAGTCGGAATTGTATACTGTACGTAGTTGTGTGCAGTTTTTACGGCATTCCTTCCGGTCGGCATACTCAACGCCTCAAGAGTACAATTAGCCCTGGAGTACCCTCTTGTGCACTTACTGCTGCAAGAATAAATTGAAGGAACATTTTATTTGGTTTAGGTTTATGGGGGTTTAACGTCCCAAAGCGGCTCAGGCTACGAGGGACGCCGTAGTGAAGGGGCTCCGGAAATTTCGACCACCTGGTGTTCTTTAACGTGCCACTGACATCGACATTAGACGGGCCTCTAGAATTTCGCCTCCATCGAAATTCAACCGCCGCGGCCGGGATCGAACCCGCCAGCAGCCGAGTGCCATAACCACTTGCTCGTATGCGTACACCAAATGCGCCTTTTGGCGTTTGAACGAAACGAATTTTTCAGCTTCTGTGAATGGTCTGCTACGCAAGGACTCGGGGGGGGGGGGGGGGGGGGGGGAATTGTCGCGTGCGCAGACGTCATTCAACGTTCCTGTACGGAGCGCAGACGATTGGCAGGAGGCAGGCACGACTCGGTACTGGCTCTTGAACACGATCGTCAGCCTGCGATACTGACGTCACCTGTGACTGCCTACGGAGAAAGAGCTTCCCCAGACAAAGGAGCAGGCGACGGCGTCGTATTTCCTGCAACCAAAGAACCACGGATTCGTTTCCGCGAAAGGCAGAAAAAAAAGTAAACGAAGCGGTGAAGAATTCGAGCATGGGAGATGAATCGTACGGTATGTGAGAAACGCTTCCAGGAACCAAGCGGCGCGGACGCGTTGGAAAATATAAAAAAGAGGAAAAATCCTGCTGGCAGCTGGAAGCGGCTCAGCATCCGCATGGGCAGTGACGTCATGGCTGCCGCATCGATCCGTGGAAAAGAAAGAGGCCGCGGAGGAAGCGCCGTTGCATCCGTTGCGCGAATTGGAGCGCCTCGCAGCACAAAAAAAAAAAAAAAACCGTGCGTAGTGCTTCGGGAACCAGCCAATCAGGAGACGCGTGGCGCGGGCCGGTGCGCAGTACGCCTGCGCACTGCACGTATCTAAGCGCGCCCCGTCGTCTGCTCTTCCGATCGGAAGCAGAAGACGCCTTCTGCCCAGAAGCGAAGTTTATAAAGATACAGCAACGGCAAAACGGTGTTTGCCTGCATCGATGGATTGCTGCGTTCTATTGACACTCTAATCGAAAAACAAAATACAGGTGCTGCCGCCAGCGGCCGTAAACATTTTTAAACCCAATTTTTCTCAGCAGTAAGCGCTCCTTTTGCCGCCGAACAGAGAACATACCCAGAAATAGACATACAGTATTTATTACGTTAAAGAACCGCAGGTGGTTGAAATTTCCGGAGCCCTCCACTATGGCGTCTCTCGTAGTCTGAGTCGCATTGGGACGTTAAACCCCTACAAAACCCAACCCACCTATGCAGTAAATTTTTACTAAGCACAAAAAATTGTATGTAGTCGCCCTCAGTGTTCCTTTTTGAGTTAGAAAAATGCTCGTTGGCGTTCAAGTTGTGAAGTTGTTCTCGCGTGCCAGCAGTGGGCAGTATATATGCTGCCCCGAATTATTGAAGCGGGTCGGGGTAGGGTACCCGCCGCGGTGGCTCAGTGGTTAGAGCGCTCGGCTTACTGATCCGGAACACCCGGGTTCGAACCCGACCGCGGCGGCCGCGTTTCGATGGAGGCGAAATGCTATAAGGCGCCCGTGTGCTGTGCGATGTCAGTGCACGTTGAAGATCCCCAGGTGGTCGATATTATTCCGGAGCCCTCCACTACGGCACCTCTTTCTTCCTTTGTTCTTTCACTCCCTCCTTTATCCCTTCCCTTACGGCGCGGTTCAGGTGTCCGCCGAGATGTGACATATACTGCGCCATTTCCTTTCCCCATAAACCAATATTTATTTTCATTTCGGGACCCGCCGCGGTGGCTCAGTGGTTAGGGCGCTCGGCTACTGATCCGGAGCTCCCGGGTTCGAACCCGACCGCGGCGGCTGCGTTTTTAAGGAGGCAGAACGCTAAGGCGCCCGTGTGCTGTGCGATGTTAGTGCACGTTAAAGATCCCCAGGTGGTCGAAATTATTCCGGAGCCCACCACTCCGGGCAGCTCTTTCTTCCTTTGTTCTTTCACTCCCTCCTTTATCCCTTCCCTTACGCGCGGTTCAGGTGTCCGCCGATATATGAGACAGATACTGCGCCATTTCCTTTCCCCAAAAACAATTATTATTATTATTAAATTAATTTGGGGTTAAGGGTGCCTCGATGGCCAGCGCCTCCCTTAGGTGGGGCATTTTGCAAACTGCACTCGGCGGCGGTGGCATGTGGAACTATTTTGGAAGGCTGGCGAGGAGGAAGGGGGTCTGGGTCGCGCGCGTAGTACAGCACGTCACAGACGAGGCGCCGGCCTGCCTGTCTCTGGAAAGGGGGGGGGGGGGGGGGGGGAAGAAGCACGCAACGATGAATAAGCTCCGCTTTGCGTCGTCTTGGGACCCAGCAGCCGGCGCTTCTTGCAGTGCGGTTGCTGCAGCTTGCTTGCTGTTTCTTCTTGGGGCGTGTGATAGATGACCGCGTTGCCCTTCGCGTTGAAAAGCGTCCGCTCTCTCTCTCTGCTGATTGATTCACGGAGGGCATTTAAAACGAGAAAAGGGGGGACGGGGGAGGGGGAGAGGAAGGAAGAGCTCCTTTGGCATTAATAGGCTCTGGTCTGGAGGCAATGCCTGCAAGGTATCTCTGTGGGGTGCCTTCTCCGTATTGATGTGACGACGTTTATTCGGTTTATAATACGCCCTTTTGTGTACGGGTAAAAGAACGAATTAAATTAGTTAATATCACGGTAGAGGGCGTTGAGTGTGCCTTACAGGCGATTTTATCTGGAAGGTTAGGCACTCGGCCAGTTCTTAAGCGCGCATTGTTGCAGAGGCAGGGCTAACAGCAAGGAGAACTTTGCTGTTAGCAGCGTGGCGTTACAGACGGCAGTGTCGTTGTGAAAGCGGTCTACTTGGAATAAGTTTAATTATAATAATTGGTTATAATCGCACAGCACACGGGCGCTTTAGCGTTTTTCCTCCATAAAAACGCAGCCGCCGCGGTCGGGTTCGAACCCGGGAACTCCGGATCAGTAGTCGAGCGCCCTAACCACTGAGCCACCGCGGCGGGTCGTTAAAGATCCCCAGGTGGTCGAAATTATTCCGGAGCCCTCCACTACGGCACCTCTCTCTTCGTTTCTTTCTTTCACTCCCTCCTTTTTCCCTTCCCTTACGGCGCGGTTCAGGTGTCCAACGATATGTGAGACAGATACTGTGCCATTTCCTTTCCCCAAAAACCAATTATTGTTATTATTATTAACGATGTACTATACAACCTTCGCCTCAGTTATGTACAATGCGCAAGCGTGGCCAAAAACGAGGTGCATCTGCTGGGTTCGTGGGCGGTGGTCGTAGCGGTGTGCACCTATACATGTTTCTGTACCTGCGCTTAGGGTCGGGCATCACTCGAAATCCTATAGCATTTGCAGCCCAGCTTCCAGCAATCGCGCACTCAGATGTATATATAGTTGTTGCGCTTGCATATATACTCGGCGCCTGTTTAAACGCTTTTCCGGTACGTTAAGTGGAACAACGTTCCAGCTAACGACTACTTGACGGCTATACTGGAACTACGTTCCAGTTAAATTGGCAGAACCTTTAGAAAAATTATTCTTACGGGACTGTACTCAGCACAACGGTTTTATGAGCACCTATTGTGTATCAAGTGTGCGTGAGAGTGATTTTGATGCAAGGAAATGCATTCGTTACTTTGGGGGTTTAAAAAAAAAGTAAAATAATGTCGCCCTCCCCGCGCTTAAAATAAAGACGGGTGTCTTTGCAGTCTTAATTACAAGCAAACACGCACGCTGAGACGTATTTGGTTCGGCAACAACCGTGTCAGCATCCGCTGTCCTTAATAATAATTGTTTTTTGTGGAAAGGAAATGGTGCAGTATCTGCCTCATATATCGTTGGACACCTGAACCGCGCTGTAAGGGAAGGGCTAAAGGAGGGAGTGAAAGAAGAAAGGGAGAGAGAGGTGCCGTAGTGGAGGGCTCCGGAATAATTCTGTCCTTCGGCGTAAAAATCTTGAAATGTAAAAGCTCCGAAACTCCCTGCATGCATCCGCGCTTCGAACGCTTGGACGACGATTTGGTCCGAAAGTTTGGAGGTGCCAAATTCACTTACAAAATTTTTTGGACACTTTATAGAAGTCTATAAAGTTTATAGACTGTCTATAAAGTCTATATACTTGACAGTCTATAGACAATACATTTATAACCATACACTTTTAGTAGACTTTTGTCTATAGACAGTAGAATATGAATGTACAAAAGGAAATATCTATTGGAAGGCAATAGAGTCCATCGAAAGTCTATAGGTCATTTTTATGAGGGTTGTCGCGTCGTCTGTTGTAGTCAGGCGAACTGCCGAGGCTCATGAAGTGCTTATGACTTTCAGAGTGCCGTCGATGAGCCGACGATCCCATCGAGGTCGCCGGAGTTCGGCAACTAGCTCGATCGCCTGGCCGAGTTGTTTTCCACTTAGCCACGGAGCTTATTTGCGAGTTCTCCTTAAAATAGCCTGCAGCGTGTTGCCTCCTTTCCCGCAGTAGCTGCTTCCAGAGGAACATTGGCGTCGCTTTAGCGCTGCCCACCAAAGGGCCCTGCACTTGCCCGCGATTATTTTCGTGCAGACGCAGGGTGTCTGAGCCCGAAGCGTGTGTTTTACGCCATCAAATATATGTTCGCTGTTTTTTGGCGGCCCGGCGGGCTTTTAGCATATCCGAGCATTCGCCGAAGTCGACGGACGCGTAAATCAACTCGAGTGGTCTGACCGCTGCCTGAGTCAGCGTTGTCGTGGCAGTGTAAATGCTCGTTGCCTGTAAACGGGCCATCGTCAGAAATCTTTTTTTTTTCGTTGTTCAGTATCTTTGTATCGTTCTCGCCAGAGTGACTTAACAGCATTCGAAGTGAAGACTTGTTTGGAGGTCGCCTTAATCAGGAGGTAATTGTAATGCTGCCATAAGTACGTGCCTTGGCAGTCCGAACAGATGCATGCATTTAGAGGGTGGCTCAGGTTGCGACGCGTCTTTCATTTCCCTCTTTGCTCTCCTATCCTTTAATAATAATAATAATAATAATAATAATAATAATAATAATAATAATAATAATAATAATAATAATAATAATAATAATAATAATAATAATAATAATTGTTTTTTGGGGGGAAAGGAAATGGCGCAGTATCTGTCTCATAAATCGTTGGGACACCTGAACCGCGCCGTAAGGGAAGGGATAAAGGAGGGACTGATACAAGAAAGAAAGAAAGAGGTGCCGTAGTGGAGGGCTCCGGAATAATTTCGACCACCTGGGGATCTTTAACGTGCACTGACATCGCACAGCACACGGGCGCCTTAGCGTTTTTTCCCTCCATAAAAACGCAGCCGCCGCGGTCGGGTTCGAGCCCGGGAACTCCGGATCAGTAGTCGAGCGCCCTAACCACTGAGCCACCGCGGCGGTGCCGCTTTTCGATGGAGGCGAAACAGTAGCTTGGTTTGGGCTAGTTGGTAACAGTTCTTAGAAAACATAGCGCAAAAAGGACACGGACGACACAGAAGTGGACAGGACAGGCGCCTGTCCTGTCCACTTCTGTGTCGTCCGTGTCCTTTTTGCGCTATGTTTTCTAAGAGGCGAAACGCAAAAGGCGCCCCGTGTGCTGTGCGATGTCAGTGCCCGCTAAAGAACCCCAGGTGGTCGAAATTATTCCGGAGACTTCCACTACGGCACCGCTTTCTTTCTCGTCTTTCACTCCTTCCTTTATTCCTTCCTTTGCGGCATGGTTCGGGTGTCCACGGAGATATGCGAGACAGTTACTACGTCATTTCCTTTCCTCAAAACCAGTTTTCATTTTTTCATTTCGTTATTGTTCCCTTTTTGCTATGAAGGCCAAGCCCGCATTGCCATTTCTTCGTGTGTGTGTTTCTTTTTCAAGTCCACTGGCCGTTCATTGCCCTCGCGCGCTGTTCGCATTTGGCGGGGAACGGAAACGTGAGCTTATTTTAGCGAGAAACGGAAGCGATCAACAATCCTGTGTGTGTTGAGCGCCACTCATCAGCTGCCGGCCTTCTTTTCTCCCGTTTATAAATTCAAATTTCGCGCCTTCCGGGTTTAGGCGCGAGCGCGTTGCGGTTCCTAGAACTCGTACATTCGAACCGCGTAGTCGCGTTACCCATTTTAGCGTTCACCTGCGACCGTAAATCTGTGTGTTACGGGAGGGGTAGTTGGCACCTGGTTTACCTGTTTACCGCCAGATGGAGGTGTTTTTTTTGGCGGGAAAATTGGAAGTGTGAAATGTGTTTCGCCCGAAGAGTCATCAAGCAAGAATAACAAAAAAAAAGAAACGCAGCATAAAAGTAGCGCGCGAAGCTATGAGTGTTTTGGAGCAGCATTTATTGGCTGAAAGTTCACCTTGGGCTTGAGCGTCGGTCCAGCTTGTATTCAAACTTCGCGCCAAACCGGGCGTTCTCGCGGGGACGCGCTGCGGCGCGTCCCGGCGGTTTGAAAACGGTCGCGCTAACTGTTAACCGGTACAGAAAGGTGGATGTGCGGGTATCTGCGAGTTTTGAGAAGCATAAATGCCCATTTTGGTCCCCGCGTACCTTGTTCCGACCGTGGCCTAGTCGTTTAGTGCGCCTAGTTCGCGATTGGGAGGTCAGCGGTTCGAACCCCGGTTGCCTATTGGCGGGAAATTTCTTATATGCGGGAATGGTAGCCGTTGACGTGTTCAGTTCGACGCACTTGCCTTTCCTATGATTAGTGAAGATAAGACCCACTGCTGTTCACATTCTGAATTGCCCTGTGGAAATCACATCACGCTATGAGGAAATGGCCTGTGCGTCGAGCCGATTTTTTCTTTTCATTTTTTTCACTCATAATGCGCAGGTTGCAATGGGAAATTTGTCCGCTAATCGCGTAGCCTGCGAGAATGTAACAGTGACGCCCCCAATCGGTTACTCCGCCCCCCCCCCCCCCCCCTTCCAGCCTCCGTCGCGGCAAATATAAATGCCAACAGCTTAATTAGGATGCGCTTTTTTTTTTTGCTATGAAACTCGTTTGCAGATGGCTGAAAATTTCCTTTTCGTATAAAATAGCGCCGCAACACGTTTTTATTAAAATTGCTTATGAACAAAACTGACAAGGCGCGTTCGCAGGAGGCCTGGCCGCGTGAATTCGCCAGGTGCGCCATTCCGGGGGTCCAGTTGGCGCGATCCTGTCAAGCAGTCCAAGACCTGCTTCGCCCGCTTGCCTGATTGCTTGCGTAATCAATATATGCTTGCTTTCCCACACAGTATTTCCAATTTCTTGTCATTAACACGTTTGCTAGATGATTATAATTGTTGTATAGTTATTTTTTTAATGCGCTTGTGACGGGTTTTCATTTAGCCCGCACTTAAAGCGTATTGATCGCCCACCTGCTACGGTCGCATAATGAGACTGCAGAATTATTGTGAAAGGATAAAAAAAAAATGAGCAGATGATGCGCCTGTACGTTGGCATCCGATTTTTCAGGCAGTGTTCACTCAAAATTGCACGATATTATGTGTTGTCGCGTACATAACCGTGTTGCGTATGCGTATACGCAGTAGTGTCAGCTGACGCTGTAGTTCGTGTCACTGCGAGGGGGGGGGGGGGGGGGTGCTTATGCAAGTTATTCGACGCTCCGCTGCGCCGACGACTCACGTGCCTCGTTTGGTGAACCTATGATGCGTAACTATATCTGCGTGGTCGTAGACGTTGTAATGCTGTGCTCCACTGCAAACCGGTCGATTCTCGAGGTGGCTCAGTGGTTAGGGCGCTCGACTACTGATCCGGAGTTCCCGGGTTCGAACCCGACCGCGGCGGCTGCGTCTTTATGGAGGAAAAACGCTAAGGCGCCCGTGTGCTGTGCGATGCCAGTGCACGTTAAAGATCCCCAGGTGGTCGAAATTATTCCGGAGCCATCCACTACGGCACCTCCCTCTTCCTTTCTTCTTTCGCTCCCTCCTTTATCCCTTCCCTTACGGCGCGGTTCAGGTGTCCAACAAAGTATGAGACAGATACTGCGCCATTTCCTTTCTCCCCAAAACCAATTATAATAGTCGGTTCTCGAGCAAACGTCAACACAGCCCGAAAGTACCAGGAATCATATTTTTTATTGGAAACAGTAATTAGATGCAGCTCGCCTCAGTGACCCTTTGTTTGCTTTACAGACTCGTATTGCGTTCCATCAGACTTTTTAATCCGGGTGTTTGAGTAGCTTCAATACTTTGAAAGCGACCAGCCAGTTTGCACCCAAGAATCAATTCCGTGTTTACATAGATCTGCACTGAAAGTTGGAGCACTCTCACTGTTGTCACCGTGGGTTCAGATGAAAAACTACGCAGAAATAACGAAGGAAAGAAGTGGACTGTTCACTCGTACGCTTTGTCAATCACCACTGGTTGAATGTGGATAACGTGTTCCGCCTTCAAATTGTAGCTCCGCCGCGGTGGCTCAGTGGTTAGGGCGCTCGACTACTGATCCGGAGTTTCCGGGTTCGAACCCGACCGCGGCGACTGCGTTTTTATGGAGTGCACATTAAAGATCCCCAGGTGGTCGAAATTATTCCGGAGCCCTCCACTACGGCACCTCTTCTTCTTCTTTCGTCTTTCACTCCCTCCTTTATCCCTTCCCTTACGGCGCGGTTCAGGTGTCCAACGATATATGAGACAGATACTGCGCCATTTCGTTTCCCCCCCAAAAAAACAATTATTATTATTATTCAAATTGTTGCTGTCTTGTACGTTAGCCGTTGTCTTTCTTATCAGACCGTCCTAACGGAACTGCTGCTCGCAAATGCCGTGACTGGCTCCGGTTCGGGCTGGCCTCTGATTGGCCTGAACGGTGAAGTCATTTCTTCCGAAAGTCGCTCGTGGTTTTCGTATGTCGTCTGCGACGTTGAAATGCTTCGTTCTATACGCAGTTATGTAACGGCTCTTTTGTTTGTTTTGTGTTTCTTTTTATTAGCGTTCGCGAGCGCTAATGGTGCCCTGTTTCGAAAGATCTCAATGCTGAGAAAATAAATAAAAAAAGTAAGAGGGAAAGAAGGAAAGGAACGGCAGCCAAGAGAGGCAGGAAGTGGAAAGGGAGGACAGTACGCTTGCGACCAGTTAAGCAACCCGGGGCAAAGAAGCGGAGGCTTGTTTGCGAAGGCTCGAAAAATACCGTCTCGCCGTCTTACCCGCCGCGGTGGCTCAGTGGTTAGGGCGCTCGACTGCTGATCCGGAGTTCCCGGGTTCGAACCCGACCGCGGCGGCTGCGTTTTTATGGAGGAAAAACGCTAAGGCGCCCGTGTGCTGTGCGATGTCAGTGCACGCTAAAGATCCCCAGGTGGTGGAAATTTTTCCGGAGCCCTCCACTACGGCGCCCCTTTCTTCCTTTCTTCTTTCACTCCCTCCTTTATCCCTTCCCTTACGGCGCGGTTCAGGTGTCCGCCGATATTTGAGACAGACACTGCGACATTTTCTATTCCAAAAAACCAATTATTATTATTATTATTATTATTATTATTATTATTATTATTATTATCGCCGTCTTCAGCGACCCCGCGCGAAACGTGGCGCCGTGGCTGTGCGAGCTTGGGAGGACGCCGTGTAATTCTTGCGTCGCGTTATCAGCAGCTTCTTTGTTTCGTTATCTCGGATGTTCCGTTTTTGCGAAGAAGAGGATATCTTCATGTCCTATATTCTTGATATCTCTCTCTCTTCTCTCTCTGTGTCGTTTGTTTTCCCTTTCCTCTCTTTCCCCATAGTATAGAGTTGCACGGCCGAGACGTGCTTCTGTGGCCAGCGCCTTTCTAATATCCTTTACAATTAAAGCTCTCGCCGAGAACAGTATAGTTGTGTGCAGTGCATCGGCTTACTGTTTGTGCTGCAGTGATGTGAACGTTACAGCACATCACTGCACCTTACTGACACTTGGCCACCCTGCTGTTACATCTTCCTTTAACGTGCACTGACATCGCACAGCACACGGGCGCCTTTGCGTTTTGCCGCCATAAAAAGGCAGCCGCCGCGGTCGGGTTCGAACCCGTTAAAGATCCCCAGGTTGTCGAAATTATTCCGGATTCTTCCACTACGGCACCTCTCTCTTCCTCTCTTCTCTCACTCCCTCCCTTATCCCTTCCCTAACGGCGCGGTTCAGGTGTCCAACGATATATACGACTGATACTGCGCCATTTCCTTTCCCCCAAAACCAATTATTGTTATCACATCTTCCTTGCCTTGGTGTTGACAGTGTATACAACGCTCAAATAGACACCGCTCGTTCTCTGCAAATTAGTTACGCTTCCCGGACGTTTCTCCTTTTTTTTTTTTGCGGCTACAATCCGCCTTTTTCACGCAGCCTTTGTGCGCATGCGCGCCACTTCTCCTCCAGCTCCACTGGTTGCAGACGAAACCGCCTGCCCCTACTGCGCACGCGCAGGTCATGTTAGTGTCAGGCGCATGCGACAGATGGCGCCAGCTGTCAAGCGCACATTAGAGGTCTCTTCGATTTGGCTGCACTTTCTGCTCCAGTTCAAAGAGTGCATGCAGCACTTTCGCATTCGTTTTGCCACTGCAGCGCGCGCCCTCTACACTTCCGTCACTAGTGCCAGACTAGTGCAGCTCGTGTTCTTGGCTGGCTTGCACTCTCCCAAGTGGAAATGCAGCTGTAGTGCTACAATATGGCGGCGCCCATGTGTAGGTTGGAGAAGCGAAGAAGCTATAATTGTCATAATTGTAAACCTAAGCGGTCAAGCCGAGCCTTATATGCAGCATTTCAGTGCATATTCGTAAATTGTCTGCGTATGTACACGCAACGCCTCTTTTTTTTCTACGAAACGACTATTTCTTGAAAGTGGGGGGGGGGGGGGGAGGAGGGGGGGGGGGGTTCATGGCGACACTTCAGTGCGATTTGCTGCTTGAAAATTCTTCACTTGGTTCGAGATTTTGGCGCCCGCTGATGTCGGCGGCACGCAGTTGGCTGTAATTTGGTGGCGACGCCAAGGCTAGCAGACGAGCAGGCCTGCACACGACCATTCTGGCTTATGATTTATGGGGGTTTAGCGTCCCAAAGCGACTCAGGCTATGAGGGACGCCGTAGTGAAGGGCTCCTGGAATTTCGACCACCTGGGGTTCTTTTCCGTGCACCGACATCGTACAGGACACGGGCCTCTAGAATTTCGCCTCCATCGGAATTCGACCGCACGACCATTTGTTTCGCAAGAAGTCAATGCCAAGCTGCACTTGAGCTGACGCTGCACGCTGGCGACACCGCCACGGAACTCTCAAGGAACTAGTGCAGCGAGTGCAGCCAAATCGAAGAGAGGCGAAGAGATTTCGAGGTGCTGCTGGCTCCTCGTGGAACAGATCGCGCCTGCGTCTCCCTCGTGCATTTTTCGGTCAGTAGCAGACGAATTTTCGCTACTCGCCAGGGGGCGCCTCATCTTTTGAAAAAAGCGGCACCCGTCCGTTGCTTAGTCTAGTTGTGTTAGCGTTGCGCATACATTTTGCAAATTTTTATTTCTTTTCTAGCTTAAAATAAACAGGCTGCCGCTTTAAAGGGACCCTGAAATGGTTTTCATGGACACATTCTAACTCAGCAAATCTGTACAGATGGCCTTTGCGAGTGTTTGTTTCAAATTTAAAAACTCTCAGTAGACTCTACAATTTACACATAATTCTAAAAAATTGCGACACCTCACCGCGCATTCTTAGCAGCCCCTACCCCGACGTCTGGGCAATTTGAGCGAGCCTTATTATTGGGCGCGTCCAGTTGACCTAGGTGGGATGGGTCGTGGCTGGGTGTAGTGCATATATTCCCATTTACCACTGTAGCGATTTTATTTTTTCACCATTAGTGGTGCATACTCAGTGCCTGATTGGACTTCGGAAGCTTTCTCACGCCCGGCGTACGCATTGTCGAGGCCACGAAAAGTGGTGGAGACTCCAAATCTTTCCGTTGCCTTTGCTGGAATGGTGCATAAAATTTGGAAATCGTCAGCACGTGGCAAATAGTTTGCAGTTGATTTTCTACTCCAGTGTAGCTAGCTTTGGGTCCATTTTTACAAATGAGGTCGCAAGTAGAGCTGAGGTCACGTGATGCTTGAAAAATCTGCCATATAACATGGTTGTGCGTTAATTCGCAGTAATTCCCGTTCCTGAGGCAGGCTAGCGTATCAGTTAATTAGAGCGAATGAAAACACGGAAGAAGCGATATTAATTGCACTTTTTGTCTCAGCCTAACTCGTGACGTCGTAACTACATGTTCGGCGACTGAAACCGAAACTGCACAGAAAGAAATGATTATAATTCATTCAATAGGGTTAATTTCACGCGGTAATCCATCTTAATACTGAGCTGTTGCTCATCATTCCCAAGAGAGACAGGGATTCGCAATCACTATTAATTAATTCTCTCACGCTATGATGGCTTTTTTTTTTATCTTGAAAGCTAGGTAACTGTACGCACAGCGGCACCAGCTTGATTCATGATTTCCCTCTCGTAGAAGTCGCGCTAATTAGAGCACCCCTAACGACCCCAGTCCGTTGAGGTTTTAAATTGCACAAGATTGGAACCGTGGCGCTGCACCCAATTGTCTGCAAGTGCGCCATCGGTACTTTCGAGCATACACCAATTTCTGGCATTGGCTTAGAAAAGAAGGCTTCCGTGCCTGCGACCTTGACGAAGAAAGGATGCATTGTTCCGTTGTGTCATTTAATTCTGATAACAAACTGCGGTGGTTCAGGTCCTCAAAAAACTGTTCTCCTTTTCGGTGCCACTTTTCGGTGCATCTCGCGGGAGTCCCTGTACACGCAGAAAGTAGGCGTATACAGCAGTTCTACGGCAGTCAGCGTCTCGTCCTTGACGTGATTTGCAGACAGTGGAAACGGCATTCTCCGCTGTCCGCACTCTGTCCATAAAAGTGTCATCAGACGGGCAGACGGGAGAGGGGGCGACAATGGCGCCGCCTGACGTGATTCACGAGCGGCGGCGGCGGGTCGGATCGGTTTATGGACCGCGGTGGCCTTAATCAATAACGAGCTGTGTGCGCGCTGTTTCCGGACTCCTGTTTTTGCGGCGCCGTCTACACTTTATGTTTCTGCGACCTTTTTGTTGCATTGTCGTTCTGCGCGGCTCTGTGTGTGTGTCTCGTTCTACGACGGCGCCAAAAATGGGTTCGATCGCCCAGCGCGGCCCCAAACGATCCGTCCTCCTCGTCCGGAAGCAATATATCGCGTTGAAATGTGCCATTTGTCAATTAGAGTTGGGAGTGTGCCGTATTGTTAGTGTCGTTTTTTTTTTTTTTTTCACTGTACTAATTTGGAGTGCACGCGTCTTCCATCTTTCCCACAGTGCAGCTGCTGGAAAGGAGAACACATTGCTGTATTGATTGCTTTTATCACGAAAACATGTAGAGCGACATATATGATATACTCTGCTTGGTATCATAATAAGACGTACGGTAATAGGATTTGTGGGATTGTTGAAAATGAAACCATAGAATAAGCTCTGTGTGAGCATTGCTGCTTTATCTGCAGTTTTTTGCCTTCTAAAACATTATGAGGATTTACTCAGTGATAGTGGAAATCCTTTGTTATTAGCTTGTAAATGCCTTTCCTGTTTTAGTTTATTTGATGTGACGCTTTAGCCATGTCAGCGTCAAGTGCATTAGACAGGGTCCCTTGAGTTAAAACTTCACATAACAGAGATTTCTTGGCTCTCTCTGAGTTCTGTTAGGAGTCAGCTGTATGTGGCTTTTGAATAGGCCATGGGTATCCATGTTCAAGATTCCCTATAGTGTCAAAATTGATGGAAGACCTCTCTGCGGTGTAATGCCTCATAGCCTGTAGTGTAGGTGTACATGCTTTGTTCTTCGGAGAATTTATATTTTAATTACCTAGTTGCTCTTTTTTGCTTTTTCAGCCAACACTTTCACAATGCAAATTTATCGAATTCAGTTTCATTTTATTACTTAAACAGTCCCAAAAAGAGGTACTACATGAGGTGTGGAAGGAATAAAAAACATGTCAGTAATGCTTAACGTTTTATGTTTTTGATGAATTTGGACAAACAGGCGATACAGTAATAACACTTGGCAGGCCACTCCAGCGTACAGCTGTACGAGGAAAATGAGAATAGGAGAACTTCACATCGCATGAGCATGGATGGGCAGCTTGTTTCCAATGGCTGTACTTTATGTAGATCATTGACACCTCTGCTTTCTGCTAACTTCTTGGTCTCGTTGTTTCCTGCCAGGACTTGGTGGACGATCACTGGCAACTTTGGCAACATCCTACCCATCGACTGGTCCAAGTCTTACGCCAGGAAGCTGCAGCTACCGGCACTGAATCTCAATGAGCAAGCGGTGAGACCTGTTATATACGGAGACAGTGAAACTGCCGTTTATGGTTGCCACAGTGTCGAGGCTTGGTGTTGGCGTCTATGCTGAAACGAGAGCTTGTGTCTCGCAGAAGTCGGAGCGGCTGGACGGGCTGGACGGGTCATCGGACGACGAGGAGGAGCTGGCCAAGGACCTGGACCTGCACGCGCTCATCCTGTCCAGCCTCCAGCAGGAGCCCATCTTCACAGCCGAGCAGGTGCTCGAGGAGATCGACGAGATCATGCAGGTCGGGGGATGAGGGCTGCAGGATACTGCCAGAGAACTTTCGTTCGACCACCTGCCATGGTGGAAAAATCCCTCTAACACATTAACAGCAACACAGCGTTAAGTTATCGTTTCAGTAAAACAGTTGATTTGCTAGTAGGCAGGCTGTTTCTGCTACTAGGAAACTGACGGAAGTGTAACTGGTGCACACGTAAGGGTTATTAGTTATGAAAAAGGCTCCCACGATTTCTTCGATATGCCACTGCTTTGAGTGGAATTCGTCCTAGGTCTTCTTTGCTTCACCCTGCTGCTTTGTGCTGCTTTGGAACATGAACATTGACTAGCCTACCTTTCTACCCTGCTCTATGAAGGGCACCCCACTTTGTCACATGCCTGCAAATCACCAAAAGCAGCTGTCCAAGAATTCTACCGCATGCTTTGAAAACAGCTTGGTTGCTGCATGCGGCAGCGTGCAACCCTTTGAAATGTAAGGCGCTACTTCATTACTATTAAGGCAGGATTTAGTTGTAATAGTCATAAATAATCAGTATGAAAGAGGTTGATGAGACAGTGGTGGCTGGACCACTTGCTAGGGTCAGACTTTGTTGCAGCGCTTGGCAGCTTGTGCGAGGGGACTCTTTTGGGAGCCTCAGGCTAGGAATTCCGCTGTGCGTTTGCTTATGAAACAGTTTGACCTTAACACTGTCTGTGCGCAAGAATTATGGGGGACCACCAAGGTCATGCAGGTCACACCATTTCCAGATTGGAGTGCAGTGTTTCTTGTTTGACTAGCCAGGAACCAACTGGACAAACAGCAAATCTTGTGCAAGAACAAAGGAAGTGAGACCATTGTAGGCTCTGAAATAGACCTTTAAGTCTTTGGTGAAGAAAAATGGCTTTGTGTTTATTTTAAGATACAGTAGAACGCCGCTATAGTAAATTCGGTTATAGTAAAAATTCGGATGTAGTAAAGTGAAGCTGCAGTTCCATTTTGCCATCCGTAGATGATTTTACTTTTTTTCGGTTATAGTGAATATTTTTTTCGAAGAAACGGCTATAGTAAAGACCGTCTGGCCATGGCGATGTACCTCTCGCGGAATGATGACATCGCGGCACGCGCGAAGTCTAGGATCGCGAGGCAAATTAGATACCGAATGCGCTCTTTGAGGTGGCTTCACCACTAACCTCAAGAGCCGCGAGGAGAAGCCAACCCTTCGAAGACCTTGAGGCCATGAGGCAAAGCACGCGGCGTCCACGGGAAAAGAAGAGCTGGCTATGAACGTAGAAAGAAGGCGGCGCAGGTCACTGAGCAAGGAAAGCCAGTAAACGTGCAGGGAGGAGTAGAAAAAGGAGTGCGTTCATAGCACAGCAGCACGGGGAAGCAGCAGCAAGAAGCGGAGGCGCGACGGAATTGCGTAGATGGTTTTGCCGCGCTTGACTCTGTTGCGCGCGTTTCTTAACTGCTGCCGCTTAAATGACGCTGAAGCCACAGAAGACGACGCTGTGATCATGGAAAGCTTTGGTTTTCAAATGAAATCAGACTCGCTTTATTTTAGCAGCCACGTTGTATTCATGTAAATCCGGTACTTCCATAAGACATAAACGCTGTCGAAAACATGATAATATGTGATAACTGATAATAAATTATTATCACATAAAGGGGTGTTAAGAGCAGGAAGTAAGGTATTCTTGAGTGCTTGTTTTATAAACCAGCACTTCGTGCTAAGTAAGAAGCCAGAGGGCACAGTCAGAGCCATGCCATCACCAACAGCTGATATAGTAAAGACCCTGACATAGCAAAAATTTTGGCTGGTGTGAGCTACTTTACTATAGCGGGGTTCTACTGTATGCACAATGTTTGGTGGCATGACGTTTCAGTGCAGACTGTGTATTGCAGTTTTTGTACAAAACATTAAACATGGCAGCCCCACGACAAGCTTGTGTTTCTTTTATTGGTCATCATGTAGCTGCATAGGCGGCATGCTTCTAGCAGGACAGAATAAACAAGTCTTACTTTTTCCTGGCAGCATTAAAAATAGAATGTGTAAAGTGGATATTGATCTGCACTGTCTAATGTGTTTAGACCATCACTGTAGAAAAAATGGCTACACATATAGGCTCCAGATAGTATTTTTTAGTCAGTCACTCGAGACTAAGGTAAATACTTCACAGAGTAAAAGGTTCTATGTTCGTTTGTACAGGAAAATGGCCCTTCTGAAGGAGTCCCATCGCCTGATGCCTCCCCAGAGAAGACAGCTAGTGACGCCATGACCAAGAATGCCATCTCCTCACTCGTCTATGGAGAAAGTGAGTTTGGCATAGCTCCTTTTGTTGGGTAAATAAAATGTTAAACGTGTGCTATTGAACATTTGGAGTCCTGCTAGTGGCATTGGGCAGTGTGTTACAAAAATGTAATTTTCTTTTTCTCGAGCCCATTAATTGCACTGCATTCCAGTCAGCTCTGTTTAATTACTTTTTGAAGATTCTTATCAATTGATGTGCATTTGAAATAACATTTAGTACATCCTGAAAATGGGCATTAATTCATATTGTGCATCTAAGGGGTGCCGACAGATGGGGCTAACATACCTTAAGTTACTAGTGCAACACAAAGAATGTTGCATATTCAGAGTAAATAACAAGGTTTTGTCTTGAGACGCTGAGAGCAGCTTTAGACGGAGAAAGAGAAGTTTAAGCATTCACCATAAAGCCATGATGGACCCGTCTCAGGCTTCTGACTTGTTGCTGATGACCTCAACTTGTCTGTGATGTGCAATTAATTTTTGTGCAGACAAGGTTTTTCTCCTTTTGACCGTTAGAAACACTTACCACTGCACAGGCCATCGGAATGGTCGTTGCTACCTACTGTAAATGTTTGCACGATCAAAGAGACATTTGCGATATTAGTGTCGACTGTGGAAAGGTCCATCTGAAGGCTCAGTCAACACTTGAATGTAAAAGAGAAAATTCAAGTGGTAACTACCAGCAGCAAGCCAGTTGCCAAACAGATTGTCCGGGTACCTTGTTCGCATTTTCTAGCTCGGTATGGCCAGAGACAGAAATTTAAATTAGGCTTTGTGCTGGGGATAAAAAATACTAGCATGTTGAATGCAGTAGAATTGTAAAACAACAAAGAGCAAAATAACATTTAAGCCATTCTTGAAAAAAAAAAACCTTGCTTCCATTGTTGCAGCTGCTGTTGTCACCATAACTTGCTGATATTGTTACGACTGCGACTGGCAGTGTTCTTGCCTTGGGATAGTGTGTAGATGTGCTTGTTGGAAAACACTCTTCATAACAGCAGTGCAAAAAGAGGAGTGCCTAAAGACTGCTCTGCGTTGTCTTTTGTGTTAGTCTTTTTGGGCTAATTCTTCAGAGCTTTTGTCTGTTATGAGCGGTGTCTGTGGATGTGTGCTTATGGAATTGCCAAATGTTAATTCTGGGTTGAGAATGCACTCAGCCATCGCTGAAGAACGACGTAGCATAGAAGTGTTGAAGTTTGTGCCCTTTCTGCTCAGGGCTCAAGACGCTGTCGACGGCTGAGCTGAACGAGGTGCTGGTGGAGCTGGAGCGGCTGATCCGCGAGCACTCGGAGACGCTCATCCAGGAGCTGGCGCTGCGGGACGAGCTGGAGTTCGAGAAGGAACTCAAGAACACCTTCATCTCTCTGCTGCTCAGCGTGCAGAACAAGCGCCGTCACTTCCACATCGACCGCCGGAAGGGGCGCCCCACCAACCACGGCACGCCCGAACCCAAGGTGCCGTGAAGTTTGTTTGCTACTTGTGTTGGGTGTTTTGGCACGTAAGCAACAGAGGTAGCTACCATGTATGAGAGAAATGGTTAACATGCTGTTTTTTGCAGCATCAGCTATAATGAACAGACCATTTTTTGACAGAGTCTGTTGTGTCTTCTCATTCAAAATTTCAGTAGGGGGAAAAAGTAATAAGAAATGCAAATGAAGCAGATAAGAAGAAAGAACAGGCAATGAGCATGAATTGCAACTGACAATAAAGATAGTGTGTGAATGACTTCTTGAATTTTATTGAAATATAGTCGCTTCTAAACTCTATAACAGCTCATATTCCGTTGTGTTGTGTTGAAGGACAAAAAGAATTAATTGTAGGGGCTCGTTGCGTGATGCAAGTGACAGAAAATACATGGCATGATATTCTTTTTGATCAAGGTGGAATTCCGTTGCACACCTTGGCAAGGAGGGTGATTTGCACATCCACCCATATTAAGAGTGTCATTATTTTTCTGTTTTTCCGTGTGTGGGATTCGATATACAGAGAAGCTGCGACTTTTTCATAGGCTTTATTGCAGTTTCTCTTAAACGGCCACACTGTGCTCTTGACGCTGCTGCTTTGCGAAAGGTCCCACATAAGGACTTTAAAGGGCAGTTCCGCAATTTTTTGGGCATCCGCACATTTTATTGGAACTTGCACTGTAGTTTCTCCACAGTGTTCTAACCCTTTGTGCCCTGCGGAGTTTTGTTTCAGTGCAAATCACTTTAAAATTTTACCCTTTTGTGTCCCCCATTGGGGCTATTTCTGTGTATGGGCAACCTTCTGTGTGTGAAGTCATGAGTTGCATGCCTGTCAATATTCGCAGTGTGTTGCTGAAGGAAAGAATTTCAAGCTTGTTCTTGGCCATTTCAGACAAATAATAATAGAAGCTGTTACATGTAGCTGTCAGTTTAGCCATTCAACGTACCCACGGCAGATTTTGTGACAGTGTCCATGATGCCATAATTTGGTCTGTCGTGACGTCATACCATGGTTGAAACAGAGTTTTGTTTTCGGTTCCCCTGTTTTTGCTGCTTTGTTGTTGTTTTCCTTATTATTTAGAAAAACTTTCATCAGAACTAAGAGAGGGAGGTCCAAGAAATATATTATAGTAAACTCAGAATGTTCGAAAATCCTCCAGAGTTGCCCTTTAAGGGTTAATAAGTTTGGGTATTGTTTTTACTTCTGCTGCTGATGATGGTGATGAGCCAAAAGCTGTGCATGGCTTCACTTGGCAGTCCGACAGTGTTTAACATCTTTCCGTCCATCATTTCTTCTTCATCAAGGATGTTTTATTTAGTGTAGCTCCCCAAAACAGTGTCGACCAACTAGCCCTGTTGCAAGCACTTCCACAATTTGACAGGCTTCTCACCGGATGTTTACACAAGGCTGTGCTTCCCGAGCTTCGGATTGTACAAAAGACATCAGTCTCTGACATTTGCCTCTTGGTTTACTGTGCAGTATCTCACCACGGTGATCCCTTACAATGTGGACAAGGGCTCTCCGAGCAATGCCTCCCTACAGATCCTCATCAAAAGTGAGTACTTCCAAGCTGTTCGTTAAGTTGCCTGCTGTGCAGTGGAAATCCATATGGACAATTGCTAAGATAACTGCTAATAGTTTTGACTTGTATATGCTGGATGCATTGCCGTTGGTGAATCATAAGTGAAGAAGGGGAACAGTTGAAGGAATTATATCGTACAAAAGTCAGTTCCTGCTTTGTTGTGTCCTTGTTAGTTGTGCTGTTTTCAGCATCGGTCTCTGTTTAAGCATGGAATGCTTATATATTGAACTGGCGAAGTTTTAACTTAGCTCTTGAAGGGTTCCGCATTGGCGCTTTGTGATTGACACGCAGGCAGGAAAGCACTTGAAGACTTCCTCAGGAAACTGTTTATGAGGTAGAACTAGGCCCACTGCTGGACAAAGCAACCTGGGAGTTGGTGGCGACAATGACACTTACATTTTGCAGTTGTCATTTTTGAGAGTAACTGCTCCGAAATGTGAAAAGCTGCTTCCATCACTGGTATTGTCTAGACATGGTGGGAGAGCGACCAGCAAAAAAAAAAAATAAAATAAGTAAGCAACCATGCTGGGTTGGCTGGAGGTGCTTTTATGGGCAGTGTGTGGTGCCAGTCTGTAATCCTTTTTTTTTCTTGCTCCGTTCAGTGCATGAGTTAAGAAGGAAAACATGGAGGCTGTTTCAAATCGCGATATCTATCAGTATTCCTGCTTTTTTTTTTAACCCTCGTTGGACACCGTTTCAGTGCCCCTTGCACCTCTGGACAAAATAGGAGTCACTACATGTGAACCTCCGAATTTTAAACCTAGCAGGTTGCTGACTACCAGCCCCCCTTGAGCTTGTGTGCACTCAAAAGAGCTAGTTCTGCTGATGTCACACTCGTGTACATGTTGGAGAGGAAACTGGAAAGTCCGGGCATGGTTCCTCGTGCCTTTTTGTTGGAGCTGAAAGTACAACATGCCCGTTTTCTTGCAGTTCTCCACGCCATCAATGATGACAGCCCGACAGTGCCGACGCTGTTGACAGATTACATCCTGAAAGGTGAGCTGCTGTCCTGTGATGACCAGAGTCCAGAAGAGTAATTTTAATGATGGTCTGAAGGTGCTCAGGTTTAAAAGTTTTCCGCCTTTGGTTGCCTTGCTTTAAGCATTCAGGCACTGCCATACCAGGCTGGGGGGTCATGCGTTCAAGCGGTAACACATGGTGTAGGCTCGTCTTGGGTGTGTACAGCATGCATTGTTTTATGATCATGCAATGCATCTGCAAGCTTCAATTGCTCTTGTTGAGACTGGTAAATTGTTCGAATTCTGATTTCACCTTCAACTCTTTGCAGCTGCATTGCAAGTCTTAAACTACAATTTTCTTTTCTATCCCTGCCAGGTGCCCTTGGGTCTCACATATTAATGCTAGTCATAGCTTGCATAATTCTGATTGCACTGTTTTTGTTTCTGCAGCTGCAAAGTACATTGTACTGCTTCATTAATTGGCACATAGCTGATTAGGGCTCGTGAAACTGGTACTGGCAGTGGGCAATCTTGTAGGGTCGAACCATGCCTTTGTAGAACTGCTCTAGTTTCACTGATTCGGCATCCTGAGTGACTGGGGCAATTCTGATGCTGCACTAATGTTGTGGATTGCCTCTGTGCAAGGCAAGGGTAAGGCATGTGGTCAACATGTGTCTAGCTTGATAGCTTGCCACCTTGGTCTCTCAAGTTCACCGGGTAGGTGTTAGATGCGGGCATTAGGAATGTAGGAGTGTGGAACAGCAGCCATCAAAAATTCATGGAAGGCGACTCAACAGAAGGTGTTTCATTGCGTCCGAGGTGTACTGCTTGAAATTTAATAGTGTACTGTGCAAACCACACATTCACAATTAGGTGCCATATACAGTTGTCTCGCAAATATGGTTTGGTTTAGTTTATGGGTGTTTAACGTCCCAAAGCGACTCAGGCTATGAGGGGCGTCGTAATGAAGGGCTCCGGAAATTTAGACCACCTGGGGTTCTTTAACGTGCACTGACATCGCACAGTACACGGGCCTCTAGAATTTCGCGTCCACCGAAACCCGACCGCCGTGGCCGGGATCGAACCCGCATCTTTCGGGTCAGTAGCCGAGCGCCATAACCACTGAGCCACCACAGTGGCTGTCTCGCAGCCGCTGCAAATATGGACACTTTGTATTGCGACACTCTGTAGTATTGCGAAATTGTGTGCTGTGACTGAACTGGCTCTGTCGTTATAATAGGAGACTGCTCAATACTACAGAAAGTCCTGTTGTTATGACAAGAATTTCTGTTGTCAGGTCCCAGAATACTACAGGATGTTATAACGGAAAATTTTTTGTTGTGTTTTTCGATAGGGGTTATACGCCTTTTTGTTGATGGCAAAAAAATTCTGAGGTTGACAAAGGTTGGGTGGTAACTTCCCTTATATGCTCAGTGGGTATGTTACATTTTCTATTAGTCTTGCTGTACCTATGTTGTTTACTTTTAATGATTTACAAAAGCTGGCTAAAAACTGTGATAGCTTGCTGCAGATAGTGCTGATTGTACCTTAGTTCTTTGGATGTTGGCTAGGCGGCACTATGTGTCCTTCCTGCGTAGAGCTACTGTATAGGTATCAGAGTTTCGCATAGGTCCGCCATATTGCTGCCCAAGCATCCAAGTTATGAGGGAAAGCCACAACTCTTATATGCAGGACGCACACTTTGCGCAGCAATTGGAGCGAGTGCAGGCTTAAGCCACTTGTTTTTGGATGTTGAACTTGCGTTATTCTAGCCAAAATACCATTGCAGTGAGTGACACAGCTTGCTAGTAATGCATAAGCTGCACCAAGACCTATATCGGTGAGTTACGAATGAAATTTTTGCCTTGTGGACGGTGGTTCCATCTGTTGTAAATACCACAAGTCATTCTTTTTTGTGCTTTTTTTTACAATTGGAAAGCACTCATCATAAAATTGCATGTTTTTGATAAAACATCGTTTTCACTGTGACAACATGAAATGCCGCACAGCATGAGAGAGTATGTGTATCAAAGGACTGTCAGCGGCAGTCTTGTGCTAAATGATGCAGAGGATTTGGCTTCGTGGCAATGCATGAATGCTTTTTCAACTAGGTGATCATGCTTCGTCAATGGAAGCGCAAGCGGCATCAGGGAAACATTGGAAAGCTGTACAGTATAACTCTATTCCTGCACGCACACTCCGTTTTCTGAATAAACTGCACTAACTGCCACTGTACATCTGTGACATGCTTCTCTACTCCTCTGACTTCATGAAGCGCATTATCAAACTTTTTCTTGCTGAAGTCTATGATTCATGCTGTGCGAGAGAGTATTGTAGTGTTGTGGTACATCAGGTCCGCTAACTGACTGCATTTGTTTTGTTTATGTCTTACAGTCTTATGTCCAACATAAATGGAGGAGTTGCTGAGCATCACCCCTTCCTGGGTTGTTTCTGTTGCCGGCATTCAGCTCTTGGCCTTTGCAACAAGAGACCAATGTCCAAGGCTGGCTCACAGCTACAGCCTGCTGAAAGCCCATGCTGGTTGCTATGGGAAACCTGAGAAAACTGGTTGCTATTGTCACCTAATTTTTTTTTAGTTCACGCGTCGTTTGGCCAGAAGCTTATTTATTAACGGGAGTGCACTGCTTGCTTGGCGATGTGGTCCACTGTTGTGGTGAGAATTCACATTTGAATTATAATGTGACACGACTGTTCAGAGACCCTTTGTAACTGAAGCTGGGACACAGCGGCAAGGTAGAAATTGATGTAGCACCATCTGTGAAACTTCACGTTTAAGGAAAGGCGAGATAACTTCTAATGCTAGTTTTTCTCTATATTTTGCCACTGCGGAGCAACTTCTGTGCCTTTAAAAAAATGCAGACTAAGATCCTGTCTGCACTCTCTTTGCAACAACATTTGTGTAATCTCGTCAATAATTTTAACATTGTGATGATCAAATTCTTTACAAAACATTGTGGCATTGATGCTCATTAATCGGCTACAAGTGCCATCTCTGTCTCGATTCCATGGTGTAAAAGTTTCTTGCAGGCTTGACAATTAGACACCGGCGTACCTTTTGTAGAGTTTGGTGTATTGGCACTGATGAACCGTTTTGCCTTGTCTTGCAAGACCTTCTGTCGCATAAGGTTCTCCGCAGTCACTGAAACGCTGCAATAGCAGAATACAACTCAAGAAACAAGTGGTGAATGCCCCTCAAAGGATGCCCTCCTGTCAATAGCGTTGACCGATTCTCATTACATCGTGGTTAATCCCCTTGAATTTGCTAGTGTGACATCATAGGGAGCTGGCAGGTGCAGAGGGATTAACGGTGAAGTAATCGCGACATCATGACTATCGGTCAACGTCATTGGCTGGAAACCTTTTTTGAGGGCTATTTGCCATTTCGTTTTTGAGTTGTACCCGATTCTAATGTGGCTGTCCAAGCAGAGCTTGTCGTTTAGCCAAAGCTTTGGCATTTTGGCAAAAACTCCAATGAACTGGCACTGGTATGAATTTTTTTTCATTTGCACTTGGTTTGCCAGTGTAGCTCTCAAGAAGGCCCTGATACTCAACTTGTCAACACTTTCCCGTTTTCGTCTCACATGCACACTACACGTAGTGGCTTCTGTTGTACAAGAGGTTTTATTGCAAACCTGGGAAGTAAAATTTCTTTATTTGCTCATTTACAGAACTTTCTGATATGAAAAGTAGCGCTCTGTTATTATTCACGCATACAACCGATGCCCAAGCACGGGCACACCCTCGTAAATCACACCTGGTTGTTTTGTAACTACCGGTTTGCTTACAATTAATGTATTAACCTGGCAGTAATTTTCAAATTCTGTGGAGGGTCAGACATAAATCTTGGTTCTGTACCGCTGGCTAAGTGTTCCCTTTTATATGGGAGAAGGATGTATTGTATGATCATTCACAGACACTTCACGGTAAAAAAAAAAAGGATGCTACACGACAATTTATGGTGGCTTAACATTGCAGGTGTTGGTGGCTGCTTGGCACTGTATCCGAGAGATGAGAAAACTTTCAGAGAAAGGGAAAAGGTACTTTTGGCAAAAGTTGTTTCAGGGCCTCTTTTAATAGCAGCCGTGTCTCAGCTTCCAGCAGTTAAACTTACATATGCCTGGTTTTTGCCAATGCATCTGCATAGCCGTGATCACTCCAGCCTTCTGACTTGCGACGCACTTATTTTTTGAAGTGTCTTTCATGCTTGAGCTTGTTTTAGAGCTTGCAACCCCCCGTTTTTTTTTTCTGAGTGTACGGAGACAGCTATGTGAGGCATAGTTTATTTGAAGTGTACAAATACAACCGTCTTTATTTTAATCGGTGTTGTACTTTTACCAGGGTCTTTTCATTTGTGTTTTGTGCATGTTCAAGTTCATCATCCTTCCGCAACCTGTTGCTAAGCTCTACCATGTCTGTTTTGTTCTTGTCTCGAAGTACCTAGGCGCATTGCAAAGTTGTGGAGGCTTTGTGAACTCAGTTTTCCTGGATTTTTAATGACACGTTACAGGGACATTTTTGTATATTTTTTGTCATGACATGGGGCATTGATTGCATAAACTGTTTGCGTGCACACCTGCTGTCATAAGTTTAAGGAACACGACTTCATCAAAAAAACTTGATTTCTTTGCATCCGGTGCATTGCTTGAGATTTAATGATGCGCTGTGCAATTCACACACTCGTAATTAAGTTGTGTGTATCTCTTCAAGGCTGCATGCAAAGGTGGGGACGAAATCATTTTTTTTTTTTTTGGTATTGCATTCCATAAACCCCTGACTGTGGGTGTACAAGAAATTGATATTGCTTGTATAAATTTGGCAAAGTTGCCTGCATTTGGTACTGATCGGAAATGCCAGTCATATTTTTTGTTAGTGAGTAGAGTTTCCAAGTGTGTGCGCTGCTATTCAAGTGCTGGGTGTGAAGCTGAAACTGCCTTCTTTCCAAGTAAGATATGAGCACGTTTTGAAAATTTGAGTTTGAAGAATTTCATGACTATGAAACTTCGAGCACAGGATGACCGTTTGCATCATTCCTTCAAATCATTGCAGCCATCAGGAAGAATGTAGTTTGATGCTTTTAATTTGGGCTTTTAAGAGGTGTGCACATTGTAATTATATGCTTGTAGATGCTTTACTGTGCCACCAGTATGATATGAAAGCTGTTACAAACAACACTTCTTACGAAGTCTGGAATGATGCACGAAATCATGACTTAGGGTATCTTGGAGAACACTTGCGTTGGACAAGTTGTTAGCATTTGGCATGCTTTGAGGGTTTTGTAGTATTTGATGAAAAAAAATTGCACGCTTGGTCTGCTGTTTTAGCATGAAACACTTGACCAATGTAACTATAAAAATTTGGGGACACTTAAGCTCCGCTTTTAAGGGTATGATGCGACAGCAGTTCCTCTTGCCCAAGCAGACACTGATACCGTTTCCCCTTTCACAATCACAATCATGTGAAAGACCACATGACATACATATAAAGCCCTGCTTTAACTAAGCCGTGTGAACGTGTCTGCATGGCGTAGCAGTAGCTTCTCTGACTTGCAACCCGAGGGCCCGAGGGTCGGGGGGTTTCCGATGCGCCGCTGGTGTGGCTGGCGCCATCTATGGGAGCGTCCCGTAATCGACTAGTTCTAACTTCTGTCATGCCAATGGCAAGGTTGACACCAGCTTTTCTGCAGACGGGGCCTTTACGCTTTCGCGTAAAAATGGGGTCTGCAGGAAGTGTGTACGTAATGCCGACCTCAAAAACTCTTTGGGGAGTTCTTGAACTTCCTTTGAAAGTCGCCATTGACTGGACAGTGTTCTTTTACAGGGAGATTTCTCTCACAAGTAGCCATTTGAAAGGAACTCTTAATGTTTAAAACACTCAGAAACTGGGAGTTGCAGATTGGGCTTCATTGTTTTTTGGGGGTTCACATTGGTTGCCTCAGATGCCCATGGAATGTCTTGTGAAAGGCCAGATGGCAGTGGATATGTCTATTTCCTTTTGCAGTGAAACTGCTGAGTCATGTACAGTGTCCAGAAATGATTTCGAGAAAATAGCGTCGTTCTTGTTGATGCTCGTCACTTAATTGCGTGTTCTGTACGAGGCTTTTCTTTTCTTCATCAATCTACTTATTGCTGAAAAGCTGTGTTCCTTGCTATGGGATGCCTCGGAACAAATTTACATTGCCATTGCGAGAATGCCGAGGAATTTTATTTTACACAAATCTTTTTTTCTCTTGTTAACCCAGAAGCTGATTTACTTGTTTAATGTTGATAGTCTAATGTGCCAATTGCATGCAGGTTACAATTAAGTATAGTTTCCAGATTTGCGCTTACAGTGATCTGTTACTCTAAGGCTGGAACTATGAAAATATGCCTCACCTCTCAAAAATTTCTCGAGATGACACATACCTATGAAAGTGACACTTGTAGTTTGCTTATGAAGAGTACAGGTAGCACATGACAGTTTAAAAGCAAATGAGTGAACAGTGGAGGCTGAATATCGGGCCTTTTTGTGCATAGTTCGTGGACTTTGAACCACAGCACATATAATACCTCTTTGCCATACAAAGGCAGTTTACTGGCTTTGAGTCGTTCCCTAGCAGCTGACTTAGCTGGCGCAAGTAGTGATCTTCACTTCAGTGCTGCATACTAACTGACGCCTCCAACTACTTGCACAATGCGCGAGACCAGAGTCGGGGAGTTCCTTGCTTGCGAACACCTTAGATCAAAAGCACGCTTGATGATGTACAAGCGAATTAGAGCAGGGAGGCGATGTTGCGATGTTCTTGTGTTCTGCGACTCATCGTTGAGCGTTCGCTTCTCGCTATGCTGCACTGGCTGGCTAGATGAAGCAGGCACATGTTCAGGCCAGGGAAAAGTGAATCTCTGAGGCTTGTTTGAACATGAAGAGTGCTGAGCTCATGATGGCAGTCCGCTGGTGCAATACACCTTAGAGCATGGTTAGTACCGAGCAATACATGGAGGACGCGTTGGGATACAGTCTAAAGATTGGATGGGGGCACCTAAAAGCGTTTTATGCTTTCAAAGCATCAGAAATTGTATCCAAATGATAAGTAGAGCAATTTTTAGCACAAATTGTGAGTGGGTTTCTTTCAAAAAGCATTCATGGCGGTCAGTTCTCTTCAAGTAAAAGACTGCAAAAGCTTTTGTTTGTTCTTTGCCGCAGTGACATTTAGGCCTAGGCTGGAAAACTACTGGCAGGTTCACCTCTGTGCTAATGACCAGTGCTGTTCTTGAACGTACAAAATCTCTAGACCATGTATAGACGGTCTATGCAGGCTATGGATTTTTATAAGTCGTGTGAGCAGTCTGGAGTATGTCTATAGACGCACTGAAAAAATTTTTGGGAGCTTGAATGAGAACTGCATCAAAGGCTTAATGCTCTTCGTGTTCACACTGGTCAGAGATCCACGCGTGCCATGTATTTGCTACACACGCTAGTGCGACTGTAGCCGTGACCATTTCACGTTGCTGACTTGCTGAAGTATTTCCTCACAACTCACAGAAGTCGCTGCAGCTGCAGCTTTGCGATCATGTTGGTGAAGGCACCTTTTGCATAGCTACCCATTGTCTCAGCTGGCGACGCGATTATCACGCGCGGCACATGAGTTTTTGTACAGTTGATCGCCACGTGCAATTGCTTTTCCCCTAGGGAGTTTCCCAAGCGTATATATATTTATATATTCTTCCATTGTTGATGAGCAGTTTGCTTCAGTGAAAGCTTTTATTATGATACAGATTCATTGTGCCATCGCTGTACCTTTCTCTTGCAGCTCTTAGTGTTTGGTTTTGTCAGTAATGTATCCATATCTTCGGGACATTGCGAAGTGTGACACTGATGTCTGAATGACGTCTTAGTGATTCAGTGGTGTTGTGTTTGCAGGATTTTGTGAACGGTCATGATAGCTTCCAAGTTTAGGGAAAAAGAAGAATGGTGTATGCAGGGTTGAGTATGGGTTTTAAAAATGTATGTTGTTTTGTGATGCGATATTGGATATGTATTCTTTGTATATAACACTGTCTTGGCAGTTAAGTGTTTAGTGGCATGTGTGCTGGCATATGTGCATATGTGTGCTTGAGCATTGCAGTTTTGTGATCTGTGAAAAGAAAACATTGAGTATACAGTTGATGCATTCTTCATTTAGTATCTGGGTGTTGCTTGGTGTTTGATGCTGTGTAGCTACAAGGGAAAGTCGGGCGGGGAGACATGAAAGAGTGTGTCATTGGTTGATTACTTCACTAGTTTGAATCTTTCACTAATTTGTAAGTGACTTGATCCCAATCTTACTTCATTTGCTGCCTTTAAATCTGTCGTGAGACATGATTGCTTGCAGTGTCAAAAGTATTCAATGCACATGTTGTCCACTTTGGCTTGCAGTCAAGAAAAGTTTTTGTTCATATCACCTTGTGGCCCTGGCTGACAGCTGTAATGTTACTGTTATGAGAAAGTTTGAACTCAGTTTTCTTAAATTGTTTACAGAGGAACACCTTATAACAGTAAATTTGCCAACATTTTGATACTTGTTAAGTTCCTAACACTATATCCTCCTGTGCTTCAGCTTTTTGTTATGCTTAATGGTGTGCTTAACTCAGGTTGGTGAAATTGTTTTCATTTATGCTTGCTTTTTATTGAAGCTGCAGTGTGTTCTTGAATCTTCATTGGTTGCATGACTGAGCTAGCTAGAGAAGGTGCGAATGTGCTTCTGTGTGGCAATTCGTGAAGTTCTGACTCTCACATAGTCGCAAAGTATGCTAGCTTGTGCTGTCCTCTAGCACCGTTTGCAACAGTGGAAGAAAAATCCATTATACACTGCGTGGCTCACAGGCCACTGCGTGAACCTTCAAAGGCAGCAATGAAACCAAATGTAGTTTTAGCCGTGTATGTGTTCTGTCACCCCTCTCTCTCTTTGCTCTTTTCCTGACCCCTCCTTTGTTCCCGCACATGATGTCGCATGGTTAGTTCCACAAGAAACCTTCCAAAAGTTGGAAACAACATGACTCAGCCAGCCTGTGTTTTGTTTTTGGTTTTAGCAGAGCAGGAATTGGAAACAGAGAAGTTGTAGAGCATTCTTTCATTTCTTCAAGTGCAGTTTACCCTGTTCCTAGCGGCAATGTTGTAAGTTGCATTTTCTGGCCCAACATTGCGACATCACTCGTTCTTGCATGTCAGATGTGTGACGTCGTAGCATGTGGCTTTGCAACAGTTTGCCATTTGGAAACTGTTGGTTTAGCTTCCGCATCACTTCTACAGAAGAGGCAGCTGGGTTGCGCTGCAAATGAAAACAAAAGTAAGGAGCTCTGTCGGAATGTGGTGACGGCTGTATATTTATTGCTTCGTAATTTCCTTCAGCATACTTGGAACTCTTTGTACAGCACTCACCGTCAAGTGCACGCGGTTATGTGAAGAGCAGCCTTTTTGTTCCAGTGAGTCGTTTGTCTACTCAGCATGGTCTTGACCATACTGACAGCTCATTGAAAGGTCACAAACTTGTAACTATACGAAGGTTGCCCGTTTTGTCGCAGCGGCTCGCTCTAGTTGGACTGCTTTAACTCCGAGAAGTGCCCAGCCTGGGCATTTTTTGATCGAATGTGCCAAGGCAGGTCCACAGTCCAGACAGTGAGGGCATGGCGTGCCCACATTGTGTCGTATTTTGGTCATGTCATCGAGGTTCACTGTCAGATGCGTTAGTGTTGCTAGTGAGGATAGTGCAGACCTGTGCTGACGTCATATTTTTGACTGTGTTCATTAGCTGAGACCTGGAGCGAAATCCTACAGTTATCACAGTTTTGTGGGCGCGAGCCGTGCGAATGATTAAGTTATGCTGAGAACTGTCGACTGTCTAGTTCGTTTTGAGGGTACCAGAGGGCGTTGGTTTGCAGCGAGGCGTGGATTTGTCATGCTAGCACACCGCTGTTAGTGAACTTGAGAATGTCCTTGGAGCCCATGGAGGTACTATTGTGAACTGATGGTCCCCCCTTGAAAGAGAAATAAAAGAATAACTTTATCTTGATTCACTGTGGTGTCTCATTTCTTGACACGATGTGTTTGTGATGACTTAACGTGTAACTTAAAAAATCGATGTGGCGTGAATATGAATGGCCAGTGTGGAAGCTGTGTGTGCTGCACCACTCAGCTGTACTGACATCAGATGCGTGCTGTTTAACTTTATAGTGTCTGGTGTACCAACAGTTTTTCTTTGTGCCAGCAAAACAATAATAAATGTGAATGATGTTACAGAAACCCTATTTGCAAACATTTTTGTAATAGCCAAGTCATCTTCCAAAGATGCAGAAGGCGTGTTGAAAGATTATTTGTTGCAAAAAAACTAGCCCTGCTGGCAAAACAACCCAAAAATTCAACAGGCTTACTGCGACATTAGCAAGTGCTGCAATTAATTTTGCTGTCAGTACTGTATGCACCCAAGTATGCATCAGCAATTCTATCATTCTTACCGGTTGGATTTGCTCACTTTAATGATAGAGTAATTTTTGCATTAAATCTGCCAGTTAATACACTTCTGGAATAAGGGCTATTATGAGCGGTGGGCTTGAAGTTCAGGACTTAAAACTGTTACTGTGGTGTTAGAAGCAGTGACGGTTGATGGCAGGCGCCACTGCAAAAATTTTCGTCCACATAAATTGTTTCCTTCAGACCTCTACGAAGAGGACGCTACTTGGTGCAGCCCAGATTCCCTCGCTGTATTTGAAGTTGTTGCTGCTGCATTCTGAAGATTTCATTTGTTTTGTCATTATGAGGAGGCAAAATGCCAAAGAAACAGTATTCCTACTCGAAATTTGAATTCCCCCCTCCCTTCCATTCATCTGTCCGTCCGTCCTACAAAGTTAATCACGGTGGAAGAAAGAGAGGTGCACTGACGGCCCGGCCGCACTGTGGTGACAGAGCGGCCACTTATTGTGACCGGAAGTGAAAGCCGCCACTAGGGGCAGCACGTGTTTAGGGGGCTGTCCTCCCCACTGATCTCTACTAGGGGCCGGATGGCGTATCGGGAGCCCGAAATTAGTGTTCCTGTATATGCTCGCGGGAGCATATATAGAAACACTACCCGAAATGTTCAAAGTATGCCACCGGAAGTAAGCGGCCTTGTCCCGCAAGTCGAGCCTTTGGCAGTGCATGAAATCATGGTTTTTCCAGTTTTAGTTTTCCCCCTTGGCAATTTGTATTTCAGTCATTCTCGTCTTTTTACATTACAATACAGGCCTAGCTTTGCGCCGTCAGCTGCACGAGGAGACCAGCAAAATTTTCGGGAGCCTTGTCTGCTAAGCTAGCCCTTAACCGCGGGAAGTTTGAACCATCACGCCTGCTTCCCTCGGTTCCTCTGAAATTGCAGGGTTCTCCAAATGATGCTCACATTTCTCGCGTTCAGCTTGCTCATTCCTTTGATACGACGGCCGATATTGCACGAGAATAACGCAAAACAACTGCAATTGAAGAGACGAAAAGCGCGACTTTTTACATTGAAATACACTGCAGACATCAGGCAGAATCCATCCAACTTCCGGTGCCAAGCTTACTCGCGCTCACCTCGGAAAGCAGCCACCAAATGAAGATCAGTGGCTGCGTTTTTATGGAGGCAAAACGCTAAGGCGCCCGTGTGCTCTGCGATGTCAGTGCACGTTAAAGATCCCCAGGTGGTCGAAATTATTCCGGAGCCCTCCACTAAGGCACCTCTGTCTTCCTCTCTTCTTTCACTCCCTCCTTTATCCCTTCCCTTACGGCGAGGTTCAGGTGTCCGCCGATATGTGAGACAGATACTGCGCCATTTCCTTTCCCCAGAAAACAGTTATTATTAGTGGTCCTCGCTGCCGATTCTGCGTGCTTTCCTTTGGAGCAGCGGTACACGCGCAGAACATCTGCAACCTCAGTCAGGGTCCGAACGGCCAAAAACTCCATATACGCCTGTTTTCTTTATTTAGCCGTCTAATTCTGGGCCTTCGTACTGCTTACTGTCTAAGCGAGCAGGCGACGCTCGCCTACGCTTCGTTCGATAAGTCGCTTCGTTCTTGAGCTGTATCCTACTGGTAGTGCATCCTTGAAGGTATTAGTGAGCGCTATCAAAATACGGAAAGGGACGAACACACAGGACGAAGCGCTCGTTCCTTTCCCTATTTTGATAGCGCTCACCAATACCTCCAAGGATGCATTTCTAGCTAGCTCCAGCAGTACCTCTTCCGACTGGTAGCAACAGCGTCGTAGGTTAGCGTCGGCGCAAACGGCACAGCTCGCCGCGCTTCCACTACCCATGCTGGCACATGAAAGGCGGGAGTTCGAATCCCGCTCAAATCGTACGTATGCGAAACCGGATGTGTTTTTATGGAGGAAAAACGCTAAGGCGCCCATGTGCTGTGCGATGTCAGTGCACGGTAAAGATCCCCAGGTGGTCGAAATTATTCCGGAGCCCTCCACTACGGCACCTCTTTATTACTTTCTTCTTACACTCCCTCCTTTATCCCTTCCCTTACGGCGCGGTTCAGGTGCCCAACGATACATGAGACAGATACTGCGCCATTTCCTTTCCCCAGAAACCAATTATCATTATTATTATTAAACCGGATGTAAAGGAAGTTGTTGCCGGCATTGCTTGTAAGCGCACCCAGGAAGAGCAGGTAATTGGATGGAGGGGGCGGAAGGAAGCAATGAAGAGAACACTAGCAGTGGGGGGTGTACACCCCCCGAATTCGGAGCCACTTTCTCGACCTGAGGCGCTAACCGGACGCGTACACCGAAAGCGCGAAGCTTACCCCAAGAGCGCATTTCTGCATGAAAACAGTGCCATGTCAGTGCACGTTAAAGATCCCCAGATGGCCGAACTTATTCTGGAGCCCTCCACTACGGCACTTCTTTCACTTCTACCCTTCCCTACAGCGCGGTTGAGGTGTCCACCGAGAAATGACAATTGTTGCGCCTTTAGTTTCCTCAAAACCAATATTTTTCGCTCACTCATAAATATTACATCACCGTACGCATGACGCGTAGAGGACACATGAGTAACGACGGTAAGTACGAAATAATTCGCGAGACCGTACATAGTGACTCGCCGCAGTAACTGGCCTTTTTCATCGGCGCTGCTGTTTGCTAACACATCAACAGCATTGATCATGTCACTTTTTTGGCCACTCGCTCGCCCGGGCAGGAGAAAAAGTGTCAGGGTTTTAACTTGGTTAAACCGGTGACAGCGCGAAAGCACGGACTTTTCGTCTTACTTGATGATTGTTTTAACTTGACTTAATTGATGTTTTTACACGGTATATGCTCGATGAACCGGTTAATCATCGTTATTTTTAAGGACCAGTACATCGATTTTGTTCCAAATCAGCCGACGTTAAATTTCGGCGGTGGGGTGGGCCAAATTTGCTTGTCATTATCGTGTTGGTCACAGTAAAATTAGGCAGGACATCGATTTTGGTGCAAATCGGTCAAGGTCAAATTTCAGGGTTGGGCCAGATTCCAGGGGTACCGCTGGCCAAATTTGGTTTGTCAAATATGGCTGGACATCGAGTTTGGTCCAAATCAACCAAGGTCAAATTTGTATTTGGGGTGGGTCAAAATTTGGGAGAGGCCTGGGCCAAATTTCGAGGCCACCATCGTGATGGGCACAGTCAAATTAAATTGGACATCTATTTTACTGCAAATCGACCATGGTAAAATTTCGGGGATGGGGCGGGCCGAATTTTCGAAATGACCAAGGCCAAATTTGGAGGATACCATTGTGATGGACACAGTCAAATTGGGCTGGTCATCGATTTTGGTGAAAATCGGCCAAGGTAAAATTTTGGGGGTGGCCCGGGCCAAATTTAGAGTTAACTCTGTTTTTTATTACTCGTTAACTTAAATGTGTTGTCGCTGTCGCTACGCAACAGCTCAATATCGTAAGACTGCGTTGCGGCTGGGCAATTGTCCACGGATCACCGAAGCCCATTGAGGTCGAGCTCCCTGTAACAGCTTTCCGCTGTTAGAATTGTCTTACAGATACAGGCTACATGGTGGCTACCAAAACAAAGGTGTCCAGTGAATCTTCTTTATATAGCAAAATAACAAAGAACAAAACTAAGAATGAACATATTTTCCCTATAACCTCAAATATCCCATTGGGGTTGTTTTTCCATTTCACCCATTATTACAAAATCATAGAAAATAGAAGGCTGATGTTTTTGCATCTTCATAGGCACAAAGCTGCAAAGCTGCTGAACGGGAATGGTGTGCACGACACGACAGTCTGTGTACTTCCAATTTTTATAAGTGTGCCACGTTTCTGAATACATAGGACAATCGGCAAGCCTTGCATATCGTACAGTTGGGGAGGTCCTCGAAGCACAATCACTGACGCTAACACGTTTCTGCGTATAATGCACATATCTATTCACTTCTACGTGGGTATCCGACACGTCGCATCCGGGCTCTGCACGGCAGCACGCCTTATTCGATTATTCGCCGGGCCGCGCATGGTCGGCGCTGAAGAGCACGGCCTCCATGCCGACAAACTGTCCGGGCAGCGTGCCCCAGTGCTCCCAGCAGAGGTCCTCGTCGTCGTGCTGATGCCCCGGGCAGCCGCCCTTCATAACCAGCATGTCCAGGCGGACGCCGCGAGACTCCTGGCGGTCTGTGCAGCCGCCGATGGCGTACACGTCCTGGCCTGCGGGTGTTACGTTAAGTTAGGTTATACGGTCTCAAATAGAATGGCGCGGCAACTGGCGTTTGACTGGACACCTGAATAGACCCCTGGGATGTCCTTGCTTGCAAGGTGATCAGGTTAGGTTCGGCTATGCTGCCAAGAAAGGGAAGGCGTTGCAGCTGTCCCTGAGTGGATACCCGCGTTGACTCCTTGGGGTCTGGGCAGTGCAATGAATTTCTGGAATTTTTCTTCGCGAAAAAAAACGTGTCACTGTGGTTTTCCCTGAATAAATTGTAGCCCGTCAGATAACAGCCTAAAACTTTCCCTCACCCCACAAGACTACGTGCAATCTCCCCAACACTATGCACATTAAACTGTCTCCGCAGTGCAGGGCCCTCTACACTCTATATATGGGCCTGTAAACGCAATAAAACTATCACAGTCATATCCCAACCTACTAACAAGCAGTGGGAGAGAGAAAAACTCTCCAGCTTTGACCCTGACTGGCGTCTACAGATGATTGAACGGGAGTAGACGGCAGGAGAATCTTCCGGGGTCCTTGACTGAGCACTTCACTCACGGCGCTCGTCTTCAATATTTTCTTTGCATAGAATTTTTCTCCCCCTCTTCCTCTTGTCCCTGCAAACGTTGCCATTGTTGCCACCTCTGTTGCCATTGTTAAGCCTGAAGTCCATAGATTGCCTTACTCCTATATTTAAAGTTATCAAGAGACTTTAGCCTGCATTGTAGGGATGAAAAGGCGCTAAAAAAGATTCGGACACAGAAAGACAGACTAGCGGCGTACTGTGTGTGTCTTACTCCGTGCTCGCTTTTCGAGCGCTTTCCATTCCTGCAGTGCCTATAACCAGCTCCTGTCGTTCAGTCGGTAGACAAGCGCTTACCGACGGGGACAACCAGCGCCGCGTGGACACGGTATGGCGTTGGGCAGAGCTTGGTCCAGGTCTGGTCCACGCCTGGCCTTTTCAGGAGGATCACTTCGTCCAGGCTCCGGTAGCCCGTAGGACCGTACGTGGCTCCGCCCACGAGGATGAGGCCGCCGTTGGCCAGCTGGGCCATCGAAGCGCTGAAGCGGGCCGAAGGGAGCTTCGGCAAGCGCTGCTCGCCTGCGCCTGCTTCGGGTCTGCAAGAAATAATCGGTGGTCTCACGTTCAGCCGAAGTCTTCTGCAGGACGAAGGCTTCTCCCTCCGCACTCTTTTCACACCCAAGAACCAGCTTTGGCTGGCATATGACAGGCGAGGAAAGTTGTCGGAGCCATCAGAAGCCCTAAACAGAGGACCTCATCTGCAGCAACAAGAGCTAAGCCTTTTTTTTAATAAACGTTTATTTTGTCTCTCCCCAAACGGCCTACCGTTTACCACTGCCTCCGGTGTCAGCTGCGGCGACAATGTATACTTACTTGCCCTGTCACATCGGCTTATTTTCAACGGGCCTTGATTGCGATTCCCTTCTCTTGGTGTCCTGGAGCTCTGTCGGTCCCTTGTGTTGAGGGCCCGATGTGGTGTGTGTGTGTGCGTGTGACGACCACGAGCTCTCACAATGTCGCAGAACACCTTGAATGCGCGCACTGAGGCTTCAGATGTGGTAGCCGTTTTAGTGTCTGGACACTCTATGCCCCTACCTGCAACCGAGTCGATGCTGTTCGTGCGTTGGACGCATTAGCTACCGTCGACCTTAATCACTTGCAAAGGGCTAAGACAGTTTTCCTTTTAATTGTGAGTGGTCAGTGGCTACGGCTTTGCGTTACAGAGCGCGAAGTCGTGGGTTGGAGCCCGGCCGAAGCAACTGCGTTTTCATGGAGGCGATAGGCAGTGTTGTATTGGAAGTGGTAAGGAATACATCTCTATAGGACAATTAGTGACCGCTAAGCAGGTTTATGAGAAACAATCACGATAATAATGGAATGGAACGCATTAGTCGCCACTGTTGGATCATGTAGAACAGCTTACCAGTGGTACGAAACAGTTGTATTTCGCTGATGGTCATCTATGGTGCTGAAGAGGTTAACGCAAACGCTGGATATTATTAAACTAAGGTCAGCGCAGCGAGCCACGGACAGAAATACCTAGAATGATAGAGGCAAGGTTAAGAAATAAGATCTCAGGAACAAGCACAGACACTGGGCTGATGAGGTTAATGATGAAATGCGACAAACTGTGTGGGCCGTGATTTCGCGTTCGAAATTCAGCCGTATCCTTCGACATACATGGCGTGCATAATTAAGCAGTCGCTACTTTGGCACGTAAGAATATATGCGAAAAGATATTTCCTTCAAAAGAATGGAAAGCCCCAAATGCGGACGGTAGCGAAATGGCTTTAATCACCGTTGTCCCCGGCACTCAGAAGCAGATCCAGTCGGCGCCTCCGGAATTCTATATCGCCCTTTGGCCATACTAAAGTAAGCCTCCCCGATTCGGCTAAAGCCGGACGCACGTTGGGGGACCCCGGAACTGTCTCAATTATTAAGCTTGTCAGGGACCAAGCTCGCTATAGACTCAATGATTCAGAGCTAGCATCCTGTCCCGCGTTGAATGATTTGCGAAGCTCTTGTTCCCTCTGCTGGGAAGCCAATGCGGCTCGTTTAGGCGGCTCGGATGTATTTAGTATACAGTGTTGCCAAGAGGATTAGCCACAGCTAGCTCATGTAAGCGCATCTTAAACCCCTGCGGCGCTTACATATGCATGGTTCATCTATGGTGCTGGGTCCACGAATAAAAGGTGGGGGGGGGGGGGTCAAATATTCTGGCAGTGGCATTTAATATTTTTCGCATCCCCGTTAAGTAACTTTGCACACCCTTAAGCTAGACCGTCTGTTCTAAAGGACTGTCCACACTGCCGGAGAGAGGTGTGAAAATATTGGCACATTCTTGTAGATCTTTTCCTCCGAGGACAATAGTGAGAGTGGAACTCGCGGTTTTGGCAGGAATTAACGACGTAAGTTGCAGATAAAGTCAGGCCAGTACCGATGGTTGTGTCGTGCTGTGTTAAAACACTAATAAGGAAGTAATTACGCATTGGCATCCATCCAAGCGCAGCCATACAGCTACAAGTGAAAGCTATGCAGTTTCCACAGAAACTGCGTAGTTGAAGAAAAATTCATCCTGATCCGGGGTTCGAACCCGGGACCACCGCTTCGAAGGAGCAGTCTTCTGCCAACTGAGCTAACCGGGACGGCAAACTTATGGTAGAGCGAGAGCGAAGTGATCAATAACTCGAAGTGGGAACTTTGTCGGCCAAATGTTTAGGGGAATCCCCAAAGGTGGAGTAGAAGTGTAATAAGGGAGTAATTACTCATTGACAGCCACCCTGTTAGAACATCGCGGCTCTTGAAGCATTCGAGCTACGTCGCCTGAAATAAAATACTACCATAACCTTCTCGTATATTATATACTTTATGACTATGACTGTGCAAAATGCATAGCGTTATTTTTGCGGGATGAAAATTCAGACGCCTGATTTTAGAGCGCAGTCGTCAGCGTCGGCGTAGTCGGCGCAACCGGTTGTCCATGGATGGATGGATGGATGGATGGATGGCAGGTAGGAGCATACCCTTTGAAACGGGGCAGTGGTTGTTGCCACTATGCTCAGTTTTTTTCCCTTTATTTTTGTTTACTCTGCTGTAAGTTGTTAACACAATTCGCCATTTCCTTTAAAAAACGTCTTCCTACACTTTTAAACTTATGTCACCTCTCTGCTTTTGTGCCACCAATCCTCCAATCGCTCGAAGTAGCAGAGCGAAACGCCACCTGGGCGTTGGCTGTAACACGCCACCTGCCAGCCGTGAAGAGATGCACTCAAATTTCGCATTACCGGCTATCGTAATCGCCTGTCAATGTTTTCTTTGTCTAGTAACTAGCCACCGTTTCTTGCACGGTCTAACCCGACCTGTTTTCTCATCCTCTCTTCATTTGCTTTGACAGAGCAGACTTTGTGTTGCTGCCGGCAAAAGCGGTAGCCGATATCCCTGTACGGCATCAGCAATCTCAATTTATTGATAATATTTTTAAAATCACCCTTCTCAGCTGTAGTTTGAATAACCCCTGTGGCTCCCGAATGAAGTCACGCTCATTACTGGCACTGCACGCCGCCTAGGTGGCGCCGCAGTCGCCGTTTCTCCAGTGTCAGGGTTTGCAGACGTCTACTGCCACGAGAAAGCGCAAGTATACTGTCTCTTTAAGATATTATAAATAGTTTCAGTTATCTGTGTAATCAAAATAAAAAAGTGTTTTGTCCATTACCGCATGTTGCAGAGGTGGGTATCAGTGTGTAGGTACTGTCACATTTTTTATTTTTAAACTTCAGTGCACTTGCGGAGACAAGGAACGACAGAACTGGATGGAACAAGCGCTACCGACAGCTGTGTATTTATTGGAACCAGTGAGGGTTTCATCGACAAGGCTTCTGAAGAAATCCACAATTGCCAGTTTGTCCGCCCAGACAAGAGACAGAGGACTCACCGCACGGTCTGTTTGTTCTTTGTCTTTCTGAGCGCTTTGTTCTGCACATGAAAGCGGGAATAACGGAGTGGGAGAGGAGGGAAGAAAAGTTATGTCCTTCATGTCCGTGAAACGTCACCATGATCACGAGTCAAGAGCTCTGAAGTTGCTGAGATGCTATATCTACCAATAGCCTAGTAGTCAGCTTCATCGCTACAGATGGCTACCACTGACGTCGCAGTGGTCGCCCTGTTGAAGACTACGAGCACGGCTGATATCAGCGCGTTTACTGGTCCGCGTACTGCCACCTGATGTCACGCCCGTGACGTCACGTACACCGTAACCTCCGACGAAGAAGGTGTACACTCACGTGAACTGCGGCAGCCGCATCACGACCACGCTGTCGACGAGGTACGCGTTCTCGGCGTTCCTTACGGGACGCATGGCTCCACCGGCGAGCACCAGGCGGCCGTGGTCCAGGAGAACGCAGGCGGCCGCCAGTCGAGGGCAGCACAGGCGTCCGGACAGGGCGCGCCACCTGTCTGCTGCCGGGTCGTAGCACTCGGCCGACGACAGTGCACTGCGGTTCGAGGAGAGGCCGGTGGCAGCCGAGAACAACGCACTGGTTGCACGTGTGCTCTTGGGAGATCACCAGGTGGTCGAAATTATTCCGGAGTCCTCCCTTACGGCACCTCTTTCTTCATTTCTTCTGTTACTCCCTCCTTTATCCCTTCCCATACGGCGCAGTTCAGGTGTCCAACGATATATGAGACAGATACTGCGCCATTTCCTTTCCCTAAAAAAACAATTATTATTATTCCCAAAGCGGAAGCAGTGTCAGGAAGCAGGGTCAACGGCACGGGGAGGAAAGCGCGAGCCACTTCCGTCCCGGCTAATTGAAAAACCTCCGCTGAAGCCGCAACTCTGTACACCATCCGTTTGTGAACGTAACTTGAGGAGGGATTGGCGCTACCGTCTGTAATTCGTGGCGCTGGGAGGTATACAGAGTTTCACCTCCATGTCACGGCTAGGAAACTCAAGTTAGTTTCGGTTTCAACTACTTCAGCGCACCTGGTGATTTTAGTAGGAATGATGTTAGAACGTGAATCATTAGTGCGCATGCCCGTCTGAGGCACCGCGTAAAGAGGTTGTTCTGTTTATGCCGTAGTGGTTCGAATCCTGTTTGGCGATGCAGCTTTTGCCTTATTGGATAACGTTGCCATGACAAGGAGACTACGCTACAGTTGCTGTTCTTCCGGCCGCTGTGAGAGGAATTAGCGCAGACGTCTGGTGTGACGCGACAGTGGTAAATACAGGCAGTTTACTACCTCTGGCAGGGTTTGGTATCCGGCTAATCAGGCTTGTCTGCTCCCTTGCCCTGGTTTTAGTTCTGGTGAACATGAAAGCAGGCCAACCTTAATGTCTTTCTAAAGAAAAATGAGAGAAGGTGGGACCGAGGTTCATCCTTGAACCTTGAACGATCAGGGTTAAACAATTAGGGGTCTGCAATTAATCAATGTAGGATCGAAATGGATCGAGGACCAGATGGTCACCAAGTCGACTCGCCTGTCATCGTCGCCCAGTCCACCGACGGCGTACAGCTTGCCTTGGTGCGCTACCAGGCAGTGGAAGATCCGTCCTTGTAACATGTCGGCCAACCTGCGAGTCGCGATCGCTCTGCATGCATCATTTAGCCATGCGGAATGTAACGCACTTTGGTCGGATGCAACTCAAGAACGCAGCGGCTTTTCCCCGTCTAAGGACCCCATTCCAGCTAATGGCGTCGGCCGATTCTCATTGCTAGCGTGACAAAGTAGGGAGCGGCTCCACAATGAAGAGCGGGGTCTATCCCCGACCATAGAGGGAGGGGACTGTCCCCTTTTATCTACCACTTCTTGCTTTGTCACGCTAACAGGGTCATGAGAATCGGCCGACGCCATTGGCTGGAAGGGGGTCCTTTGACGGAGAAAAGCCGCTGCGTTCTTGAGTTGTATCCGACCGTATGTGCCCCGAAGTCACGCTGTATCCAGACAACCTGTATAAAATAACTAGGCACAGCGGCACCTTGCTGATACCACTGCTATCGCTCAGTAAAGATGGCTTTCAGGTTTTGAGGGTATCTTATCATCGAAACGCAGAGGCGACACCACTGAGAGCGCACGCACGCAATGATACGCCGGAAGTGGAAGCTGGACAACTTCGTTTCTTTTGTTTTCGCATAGAGGACGTAAATATACTGCCAAAATTAAAGAGCCCAATGTGTTTGCCTCTGCTCAGTGTAGTGGGGTTATTGTAGCACCCATCGGAGTCCTAATTTTCGGGGGGGGGGGGGTGGGGGGAGTTGGGACGACGGTTCCTGTAAGTTCAATTTTCAAGAGATCTGGCACACTGGTGATGCAAAAACAGCCACACAGCTCATTCCAGAAGCAAACCCGCTGAGCTGTATACTTTTCAGAAAGGCTGCTCGGGGGTTCCCTTAGCTTCCATCATCATCGCAGAGCACACGGACGATTTTGCATTTCTCCGCCATCGAAGCTACTGAGCCACTGCGGGGGTCAATTTAGGCAGCAAAGCACCAGACATGAAATGCCGGTAGAAAAAGTTGCGCACACTGTGCGCATGCGCGTCGGCACGCCGCTTTCCGCCAACGCTTCCTGTCGAGACAGGCGAGGAGGCGACCTTGCATTTTTTATCTAGAAGCATGTCTCAGATCATGATTGGCACTTTACCAATATCCGTCGAGAGAAAAGTATACAAAAGCTGTATCTCACCGACACTCACCTACGGGGCAGAAACGTGAAGGATAACGAAAAGGGTTCAGCTTAAGTTAAAGGGGCTCTGAAACGCCTTCAGAGGAGAGCACATTAACTCACTTAATCACTGCACTGTGTTGCCACGAAAACCGGAGTCAAATAATACTCTTCCACACGCTGCAGACGACCCACAATCACGCGTCAAAGTAGGCGAGCCCTTCCCGGCGACTTTTTCATGCTCGCGCCCTCCTCCGTCCCCCGCATCTGCGTAGACGAGGTGAGAGGTGGCCATTGGTTAGATTCTTTCAGACGTCAGGCAGCTACCGTGGCCGCGGCCAATAAGCCGCTTAGCTCCGGCGGGTCGGGAAGCTCCGCTCACGGAGGGGGTGGGGGTGGGGGGGGGGGGGGGGTCGGCGAATGAGCGCCTACCTTCCAGCGTGCAAAAAATGACGAGAGGAGAGGGAAAGGCGCGAAGACGCTGAAATTCAAATTTTAACTACAGATAACTTAGCTTCTGCAAAGCGCATTTAAAAAATTCTTGCTGGGCACTATTCGTGAGGCGGCGTGCTTCAATATCCCACGAATGCCGCAACTTTATTAGAGCCCCCTTCACAGCCCCTTTAAAATGCAGTCAGTATGGAAAGAAAAATTATCGGTGTAACGTTGAGAGACCGGAAGCGAGCACAGTGGGTGAGGGAACAAACGCGGGTTAATGACATCGTAGTCGAAATCAAGAGGAAGAAATGGGCTTGGGCAGGGCATCTAATGCGAAGGCAAGATAACCGCTGGTCCGTGAGGGTAACGGAATGGATTCCAAGAGAAGGCAAGCGTACCAGGGAGGCGGCAAAAAAGTTAGGTGGGCGGATGAGATTAAGAAGTTTGCAGGCATCTGTAGGGTGGGCGCAGCTGGCAAAGGACAGGGCTAATTGGAGAGACATGGCAGAGGCATTTGCTCTGCAGTGGGCGTAGTCAGGCTGATGATGATGATGTGAGCTGGCTTACTTCAATCCTTATAGCTCTCCGTCACAAAAACACCGAAATGCGTCGAACGAGTAGCGAGCCTCCCGACCGTACGTGTTGAAGTCACCAACCACAAGGTAAGCGAAGGTGACCTGCGCTCGCAAACCTTTCAACGCCTCATGCAAACCTTCCCGTGGTGGCGTCAGCACTCGTCACCGAGCCTCGAAGCACCTCGCGATTCTCGCGCTATGTATATTCACGAAACCCGAATAGTCGCACTGACCAGTCGTTTGGTGCTGGACCTCCTAGTCGATAGTCGACACAATCCTTTAGAATTAAATTAAGCCTTGTTCAGAGCTAGGTTAGCTGTCGACGTGAGAATTTTGTGAATTTTTTGTATATAAAAACACAAGTAGGACAATAGGCAGCCTTCTCGACATTGTAATTTCTTATCTCCACCATGCGGAGTCGTCAGGAAAGTTCACTACCCGTCTTAATTCGTCACTGGCATATGCTGCGGACAACCGATAATTGGTTTGGGAGATGGATTAGGCAGGAGACTTTGAGGGGGATATGGTGGAAGGGGTTGGCGCGAGGACAGTGCGGATCGATGCGAAGCTTATAGCTTAGCTTTGTACCGAAGTTTTAGTGCGATGGCAGTACTATGTCACGTGGTAAAACCGGCTCACCGAGTTTGCGTGAAGCTTGACCCTGAGGGTGACCTTTGCGGAACCATAAACAAATAAATAAAATAAATATTGGTGCCACTGGGATTCGAACCCACAGCGGCGAAAAACAGATCAGCTTCGCAGGCCACTGCACGAGAGCACTTTTATTTCGTCGCAGCCGATCACGCTTCGTGCTAAACTGCAACAGACTCTCGCGTCGTGCGTTGCACTTAGTCGTCTTCATGAACTAATATTGTCTGCAGACATGCCGATTACCCTGCCAGCAAAACAAAACCATGAGCCAATCAGGCTAAACACATGCTTTCTCACGTCTGCTCGGTTTAACTACGTTAAAATCCTAATCCGTTAGAAACCTACCTCACGATGGGTGGTGGTGTGGATGGCGAAAGTTAGTATAACCACGCACAACGAGCACCCTGCAATCCCAAGCCTCCAGAAGCTCATTCAAGACCATATATTGACCCCAACAGCTGAAGGCCCCACTATCCAACCCACGAAACCACGGCTCACCCCTGAGTCGTTCGACGGAATTGTTTTCCCTTTCTCTTCCTACCGAATCCCTGAGAACGCCAAGTATAGCCCGTTCCAACTACGACGCAACCACTAACGGGAAGTGAGTTTTTTTTTTTGTAACACAGATCCGGCTCCTGCGGATCCTGTTTTCGTTTCCGCAACCGGAAGTTGGTGGAGTAAGGCAGCTTGAGCTGGACCGCGCTTATATATAGCATATCCAGCCTGTATATCGATCGACCCACCACCGGTGAAGGCTGCTGGAAATACACAAGAAGGATCGCCTCTGTCGTATCTTGGTTGAGGCGTGAATTATTCGTATGGTGGCCGGGCCACTCTGATCAAGTACAAGAGAGCAGGATGACCTCATCTTCCTTGATTGGATTCTTGCGTGCTTTGCCTCTCGGAGACCTAACTAAAGCGGCGCTCAGGTAGCCTGTAATTTCTTGCCGTAAGCTCACCATTCAAAGATAGGCTCACCATCCCTGTCAGAATGAACTCAGCAAGGGAGGCTTTCTAGTTACATTGCTTCGCTTTGAGGGTGGCTATAGTCAGATACAACTCAAGAACGAAGCGATTTTTCCCCGACAAAGGACCCACTTCCAGCCAATAGCGTCGGCAGATTCTCACGAACCTGCAAGCGTGACAGTCGGCATCTGCCACTCCCTGCATTGTCACGCAAGCAGGCTCACGAGAATCTGTCGACGCCATTGACTGGAAGGGGTTCCTTTGACGGGGAAAAGCCGCTTCAGTCTTGAGCTGTATCCTACTATAGCAGTAGCGATCCAAGTGTTTTTATTTTTGTTTTTGCCGAGCCAACTGAAGGAGGGACCTCTCCACGTACACGTGGGACGTGACGAGCTCTTTGCGATGAGGTCACGCTTGGCGCAGTTATATAACGCTTAAGAAGTGTACAATGCACAGCTGTGCCTAAATGTGCCCAAGGGGCCATGGCACATCTATTGTTTCCCAGTAGCTTCTGCGCTCAGCGCCGAAAATAATTATACAGCACGTTCCCATCAAGCTTCTCTCTTCTTAAGCGTGATGGAGCGCTCGATGTAAGCTCAACCTAGGAGCTGCGTTGTGGGGGGGGGGGGGGGGGGGGGTTGACAGTTGGCGTCATCAACAAAACAGTGTTTTCTTTTGAATTATGAAGGATTTTCCGAAAAATCTTACCTAAGCCATTTTCTTTTTCTTCTTGGGTACCGGTTGACTCGCGCAGCGATTCCATCATGCTCATGCAGCTCTGAACGACAGCAATAATTGAGCCCTTAACCATAGATATCATTTTGTGTACCACAGCTATATGATTCGACGATAAAATTTCATTTTTAATGAGCAGAATTCGCTCGAGAGACGGGGCCGTTTTTTGGATGAAGTTTGGAAAGCGCTCCGCCACAGTTGTTCAATATTTTCGCCGGGAGGAGAAAAAAGTTTTAAAATGTAATGTCGTCCAGAAAGGAACCGTTGTTCCGTTCTTCGCTATCCTAACCTGCTTTCACTGTGTCTACGGACCAACTTCCGAGTTAAAAGGTATTTCCTATCTTCAGTTTGTTATTTTGGTTCCTAACGAACAATCGTCCTACAATTCCCGGTTTCCTCTGTGGTCGCACTGTAAACACCATTCATATTCTACTCGGTGCGATGGTCCGCACGATATTTGTCGCTCAAAACACGCCGTGAAATTAGAAGTTAAAATTTTGATTTAGTTCTGCTTTCGTGTTGGAGACAGTATGCTCGGTGGGTACTACGCATTGCAAGCTTCAGTGATCAGTCAACACTAAAGGGAGCCTTGCTAGTGTCACTCAAAGGAGGAGTGCTGTGTGCCGTCAACTGAATCTTTCAACAGCCTGCAGAGACCGTCAGACCGCAAACGTTGTGGCCCTGCCGGTTTAGCCTGATGCTTTCTTTGTATGTGCGTCATTCCTTTTAGAGCATACTTGCGGTGTTTACAACACGTGGACAGGTCATTGTTCCTGCGATATTCATGTCCTTCATCCCCTGTTCAAGTGACCCGGTGGGCACGCCTTGCGTGGGGTGTGGAATTCACGGACTAAAGCTTCAGCTAACTGGAGAAACTGGGTCGCTTACATGCTGGCCACATTCATCCAGTTCAGTGGTCTTTTAAACTTCACATTGCCGCAGAATTTTGAAAAAGTTTACATTAATAGGTGTGTAATAATAATAATAGTAATTGGTTTTTGGCGAAAGGAAATGGCGCAGTATCTGTCTCAAATATCGTTGGACACCTGAACAGCGCCGTAAGGGAAGGGATAAAGGAGGGAGGGAAACAGGAAAGGAAGAAGAGGTGCCGTAGTGGACGGCTCCGGAATAATTTCGACCACCTGGGGATCTTTAACGTGCACTGACATCGCACAGCACACGAGCGCCTTAGCGTTTTTCCTCCATATAAACGCAGCCGCCGCGGTCGGGTTCGAACCCGGAACTCCGGATCAGTAGTCGAGCGCCCTAACCACTGAGCCACCGCGGCGGGTTAATAGGTGTGTAAATGACCCTGCTCCAGGCGACAGTTTCGCATGCAGTGATTATATGTCTATTTTTTTTTCAGTTCGCTCGCAGTACCCCCAGCCCTGCCGTGACCGCCATGTGACTAAACAGAAAGGCTTAAAAAGGGAGTAAGTTGTCCTCTAGCGCACGTTAAAAATCCCCAGGTGGTCGAAATTATTCCGGAGCCCTCCACTATGGCACCTCTTTCTTCATTTCTTCTCTCACTCTCTCCTTTATCCCTTCCCTTACGGCGCGGTTCAGGTGTCCGCCGTTATGTGAGACAGATAATGCGCGATTTCCTCTGCCCCAAAACCAATTTTGTGGTTAGCGCACAGCACATGGGCGCCTTTTATGGAGGCAAAACGCTAAGGCGCCCGTGTGCTGTGCGATGTCAGTGCACGTTATAGATCCCCAGGTGGTCGAAATTATTCCGGAGCCCTGCACTATGGCATCTCTTTCTTCCTTTCTTCTTTAACTCCCTCCTTTATTCCTTCCCTTACGGCGCGGTTCAGGTGTCCGCCGTTATGTGAGACAGATACTGCGCCATTTCCTTTCCCCAAAAAACCAACCAACCAATATCCTCTAGTGCACACCCTTTTATAAAAGGGATTGTGCTAGAGGACTTCTTACTCCTTTTTTTCTCCAATATAGGAGTATTTGTGTTTAGAGCTTCTTATTGATGGCATAGATTAATGACTCTACTTGTGGCTTATACTCGGGGGTATGCAAAATTCTGCAAGTGCGCTTTCCCACATAATCATGTTGCCCAAGACAACATGGCGGATATATCTGCTGCTGATGATGATCACTTGTTATGGACACGGAACTTATATTCTAAGAAAAGAAAAGAAGGCTACAGAAATAAACCTAATTGCTGCTCTGTAAGCTGTTGAAAAAAAAAGATCGAAGTGTAACATTGACAGACATAAAGAGAGCAGGGTGGATTTGAGAATCAGCGCAAGTTGAGAATACTCTGGGCGAAATGAAAACAAAGGAATGGATGGACATCACAAGTTATACGAATAACTAACAGCCGACGCGGTTAATTAGTGTCAGAGTGGAGACCAGAGAAGGAAAACGTATTTGAGGATGGCATGGAGTCAGATGCAGAGATAACCTTAGAGAATTTGCTGGAATACCATGGCCGCTGTTAAGGCCAGCTTTCTTGCACATCACACTTAATTATGGGCCAACGAGGGCGACACATGAGCTCTACAATAAAGCACAACAAGCAAATAATAGAGGCACCTCCGAGCGGATAACGTGGAGCGTTTGTCACGATAGGGTTAGTGGGTCCCTACATTGGCCTGGGGTCCTCCTCTTTGCGTATCACTCCGCAGACGCGCTCGTTCTCTACTCAACATTCATAGACCGTCGTGTGTCCCCGTACCCCTACTATCGCAGTGGTGCAGCGGTCAAGCAAAGCGCCGCTGCTGGATGTTTCAAACATGGCCAATGGTGGGGCTTGTGCGGCCCAGGTGGCTCTTCTCGAGAAACCTGTCGCGGCCAGTCGTCAATTTAACTTCCACCTGGCACTCAACTGCCACCTACCACGGTGAGCAGTTTGCTCACAATTCGGAGGGAAGGTTGCCGCCTGCTACGGTGGGCAGGTTGTGATGACGTCACAAGGTCACGTGACATAAGTGGCAGCTTGGTCGCCTGCTTTGCCGTTCACAACGCCGCCGACGGCGGCGGATTTTCTGCACAACGGGAGCGTTAATATCTGTGATTTCATCTCCCCTCGCATGTGGTCGTTCTGGGCTACGTCCTTTCCTGTCGCTGCGCACGTCCATCTCAACATCCTCACCTCTGCGTATGCTTAATTTTTTTTTTCGACCCGGTCCTTCTACAGGAGTACTGCTTCAATTCCATGCATCATTGCTGTCCTCACAACTGTTCAGCAGTATCGATTGCAGATGCCGGGTCTAGCAAAAACCTTTTGCTTCCCCTTTATTATAATTTAAAAACCACTTACTACTACTACTACTACTACTACTACTACTACTACTACTACTACTACTACTACTACTACTTCGCCCTAGAACTCAACAAGGATCTTTTGTCACAAAGTACACCATGTAACAGCCTTCTAATTCTTCCACCCTCTTGCATTCTAGAAGTGACTTGCCGTAATCAATTGCTCAGCCAAGGCACTTGAAATGTGTTGTTCTCTTGACAATGATTTTATGGTTTTATGAAGTTTAACGTCACAAAGTAGCTCAGGCTATGTGAGACGCTGCAGCGGAGGGCTACGAGCAATTTCCAACACCTGGGGTTCTTTAACTTGCACAGGCATCGCAAGTACACGGACCTCCAGGATTTCACCTCCATCGAAGTGCGATCGCCGCGGCCAGGATCGAACCCGCGTCTTTCGGGTCAGCAGCCGAGCACCATAACCACTCAGCCACCACGGTGCTCTTTTGAGCATAGTGTTCTGCAGCAGGTCATGTGACTAAAGAGCTGTCAGTGATCCACTTAGTCCTTAAACAGGACCATGACCTCCCGAAGAGATGGTGCTGGAGCATGTGTCACATTAAGTCCATAGCCGAAAACAGTGGTAGAGTTTTAACGTTGCTGAACCGAGTAGTCGTGCGAAACCATGTGTTTAGCCTAGCTGGCTAAACCCTAGATTGGAAGTTGATGTAAAGACGACGATGTGCAATGCACAGCGCGAGAGTGCGTTGCAGTTTAACACGAGGCGTGATCAGCTTATAGGAGATAGCACAGTGCTCTCGAGCAGTGGCCACCGAAGTTGACCTGTTCCCGCCGCCGCGGGTTCGAAGCTCAGTCGCGGCAGTATTTCTTTAATTTCTGCATGGGCCGTTGCTATGCTAGGTTTGGCCAAGGTCACCCTCCCAGCTTGCACGACGCTTCTCCGAGCTAACCCGAGCTTCCTCCAATTGGCAGTAGATGGCGCGACGCTCCTCCAAACTAACCCGAACTTACTGAGTTACTCCGAGCTTCGAACAAGATTGTTGGTTGGGACCACGTTAAGTAGTGCTTTTGTACAAAAGACTCGGTGGGAGAATTACCCGCCCTGCGTCTTTCACCAGGCAAATTAAACGGTGGTGGCGAGATGAAAAGGCTTCGATTCTCGACTCACCTTCGCCACTTCATTGAGGCCAAGTCAAGGGCGAAGCAACATCTTGACGGCCGCTTCACTTTGAGCGCCGCCTGCCGCAGGTCCAGTCCACCTGGAACACATGCCAGAGAAGATGACGTCACAGTATAGGCACCGTGGAGTGTGCGGGAAACTTGTGTACAACGCTGAGACAGGATGCAGCGGAAAATGAAAATTTGTTTTATTATATTTATTTAATAAATACTGCTGTCCTCACTTTGAGGTCGTAACAGGATCGGGTTCACATCAATTGAAACAGCACAGAAAAAAAAAAAACAGATGAGAAGCAGCACCGTTATTCGCGCATAGTGGCAATGTTGTTAAGAATTTTCAAAGCATGTTGTCAAGTTCGAGAAAAAAGTTCTTAAGCGACATCTGGTTTAGAATTTCAGAAGTTAACAAATTCTACCCTCGGATAACATGCGAGAAACGGAAAAATTTGAATGCATCACCCTGGAATCTGTATTCGGTTAGTTGTTTAGCATGTTTCGTTCTTGGGACGCGGATTTTCGGCTCAAGCAGGTATCTAGTTTTTGCCAAGTGGTGGTTATCAGTAAATGAAGGCTCAATAACTGTCTCACTTCCAGGCGAACACTGAATTGGCGAGGAAGCAGTGAAAGAAGAAAGAGAGAAAGGCGTACCATAGTGGAGGCTCCTGAATGATTTCGACCACCTGGGGATATTTAACACTAAGGCGCCCGTGTGCTGTGCGATGTCAGTGCACGTTAAAGATCCCCAGGTGGTCGAAATTATTCCGGAGCCCTCCACTACGGCACCTCTCTCTTCCTTTCGTCTTTCACCCCCTCCTTCATCCCTTCCCTTACGGCGCGGTTCAGGTTTCCGCCGACATACGAGAGAGATACTGCGCCATTTCCTTTCGCCCAAACCAATTATTATTATTATTATTATTATTATTATTATTATTATTATTATTATTATTATTATTATTATTATTATTATTATTATTATATTTAACGTCAGCAAACATCGTAAAGCACACGGGCGCCTTTTTTGCGTTTCGCGTTCACTGAAACGCGGCCGCCGCCAGGATTGAACCCACGTCACCGGGTTCACCAGCCGAGGGCTTGGTCTCTTGGGAAGCCAAACGCATTCTGGACAGCATGCCAAAACACAGGTGCGCTGCACCATTCTGGATACCAGCACATGAGGGAATAGCTGGTAACGAGGCCGCTCACCTGCTAGCCCGAGTAACCTACATCCGGGCAGCAGCGGAGCAATCCATCTGCAATAATCTTAAGGATGCCCCAATCACATACAAGGAAATTGCGGATAATTACAAATTAGAAAAAAGAGCATACCCTCCTCCGGACGTATCCCTTAGTCACAAAGAGGCTTACATCTGGAGGAGGATCCAGGCAGGGGTATACATATCGCCAGCCAAAATTGCTAAAAACCCAGATGACGAAAAATGCATCGACTGTGGGGCAAGGGGTACGCTAAACTACATTACTTGGGAATGTATTAGCTCACCAGGGGCTAAACAAGACATAACTAGTTTTGAAGCCTGGGAGGCGCTGCTGCGGAGCGAGGACCCCAACGCGCAGCGCAAAGCAACCCGCATGGCGGCTGAGGCCGTGAAGCATCAGCTACACCGTCCTCAGCCGACGGCCTCTCCTCCTGGATCGGGCTTAGGCTTCGGCCGAGCCTGAGATTGGGTAGGCAGACCACCATCTGCCGGAAATAAAGTTTTTCTGAACTGAACTGAACCGAGCGCTCTGACAAACGTCTCTTTCTCAATTTCAGCACCCGTGACTGCGCTCTTGTTTATAAACTCCTCCTCACCGCCTTCGCAACATTTCTGGATAACTCAACGTGCTCTTCTCCTTTCCCTCTACCAACCCGCTCTATGCCTGGTCTCAATTGGTCTCCGGTGATTTGCCGTTTTCATCCATTTTTTTCCTGTGTTTATTTTTTAGGGAGATGGATTGAGGATGGAGGTTAAATAAGTCATCACCTGGTTTCGCGCGGTATCCACAGCTATGTGCGACGGCAAAGTTCACGCCGGCCATCCAGGACAGAGCGAGAGAGAGAAAAAAAATCGACCAGTAAACAGACGACAATAGCTGCCGTCTCGTATCTGGGCAGTGCAGCCTGCGGTTGCCCGCAGTGCTCTATTATGTACGAAGCCTCCTTCAGGCAGACACGAGGCAGTTTCCGCGTCTGCAGTGTTCCGCAGGCTCGTCTGCCGCTAGCAGCGTCAAGCTATGGAGGCCAGCAGAGGTTGTTGGGACATTAACGAGACAGCGTGTTATGGGAACGCCGCAAGAAGATGCGGGGCTATTTTTCGAAGTGAGAATGAAAAAAAAAAACCCATACCCTGTCTCCCCATCCCACCATCCCCTGCGGCGTTGCCGTAGGCTCCTGTCGGCTACAGCGGTGTCTTCGGCGAGCTGTGGCGCGACATTATGACGCCGCCTTTACGATTGCAGCCGCTCACGTATAATGTGTGTTTGAGATATCGAGTTTTGCGGTTTTCACTGCCGTATATTATGCACGGCTGGTCACCGCCACCGTTATTATTCTCCGATATATAGGCGTGTGATGTTGTCGGAGTTGCTGTGCGTTACAGGGTTATGCAGAGGCGAAAGATTATTTTTTTTTTCTGCGCCAGACATTTTCGAGTGCTCTCTCGTGCGGGCTGGCTTCCTTAGCACATGCGTGTCTATCTGGTCTGCCTCAAACGACAGCCGCATGCTGTCAGTGGGATCCGAAACCATGCGGAGGTCATGAGTTCGCTTCCACCGTCGTCACGTGTCTGTATCCTCTACTGCTGTGTGTAAAATTGCCTCATATCTGAAATTATTAGGCAGCTACTTTCCTAGTGTGGCCAACACCAGTTTAAACAAAAAAGATAAATTTCTCCATTGCTTTCTTTGGTATCAGCGACTGTTGTTATATTTAATGTTTACAGCTTCTTTTTTTTTTTACCAGGACGCTGATTCAATCCCAGATTCTGGAAAGACAAGAGGGGATTATCAACAACAACAAAAAAATCTAAGCCAGCGGCTGTATTGCCGCCATTGGCAGCAAGCAGGCATTTCAAACTGACCATCAGCACTTCCGTGGTCTGCATTCATGGAGCAATGGTACGGTACCCGCTTTCGCACATGAAGTTGTGCAGTTATATGCCGAGGAAGTTTTGCATTTGGCAGTTTATCCGCCGGATTTGACAGGAGTCTTCCTAATTTTATTCAGCACAACAAAAATTTAGAAACTACTTCATGACGAAGCTGAAGGGGCCCGGCGATTACTTCGTTAAAGCCATAGCTTCGTTGTAGCCCGTGTTGACCGAGCTTCCAACAGGAATCGTCATTCCTTCGTTATAGCCATTATTTTTTTACACCGTTTCGCTATAACGAGGTTCGACTCTTATTGTCTGCTGACACGACTTTCAGGGTTTATGGCGTAGTTGTGCAGTGATTAAAAGCTCGCAACAACGGCTATACTTGCGAGGATTGCGGCTGCACCTCGTGATTTGATTGGTAAGTATACGCTGCCGCGAACGCGAGAATGATAATGCCGTTCGGTTTAGAAGCTAACTTTCTTTTTCCCACTGGAAACACTCACCGACCACGTAGACGGTCCTGTTGAAGCACACGGCCCTGTGGTGGTACAACGGACGGGGAAGGATGCCGAAGCGCTTGAAGAAAGGGCACTTCTTGGGATAGAGTCGCGCCATGCATAACCCTGAAAGCCGGTATAGGAAAACTTCATTGGTGATTGCAAGGGCGAATTTTCTGAGAGGTTATCAGACAGGGGCGACAATTCTGTCTCCTCCCCCATTAATCATTTTCTTCGGCTCCGAGTGCTCCGAGCGATAACTGAAGACGAAAAAGCCAAATTTTCCTACTTTTTGTGACGAAAAAATTCAAGAAATGCATTATGTAAACACGTGAAATCTTGATCAGTCGAACATGAAGAACATTGACGGCTTATTTGAATTAAGGAGGATGTTTAATACAAGCGATGTGATATTTGCGGCACCAAAGTGTCTTTTTGAATAAATCGAATGTTCGAGTTAGGCGAGTTCGACTTGACGGAAGTCCGTTGTGGGAGTAAACACAACAGATCCTGAACGCAACCTTGACTGTTCATAATCTCAAAATGGGTAAAGTGGCGTTAAGGACGAACACACGGGAAGTAGGGCTTGGGACGAGTGCTGTTGTCATCTGCTTTGATCGTTAGTCTGGTCAATTGCAAGTGATGCTTGTCGGGGGCCTTTCTTCCTGTGCGTTCGTCTTTTTCAGTACTTAACTCCGTTGAGAAGGCAAGCGCATGTCGATTCATTTACGTTCTTTTTTTTGATAAAAGTAATTTGTTATCAGTCCTGAGCAGATCCCTTTTTTTTTTTTGACAGTGAGGTAATGAACACGTGTTTCATATAATTTATTTTTATTTAGCAGGAAAGCGGTCTTTCAGAAGTGCATAATTGTGTTTTTTTTTTGTACTTGTAAACTACTTCCTTGTGACAAGGTTTAATCTCGTTGGACCGTCCATTGCGGGTGCGTGGCGCTGGTCCTTAATGGTAACGGAGTGGATTCCAAGAGAAGGCAAGCGTAGCAGGGGGCGGCAGAAGGTTAGGTGGGCGGGTGAAATTAAGAAGTTTGCAGGCATAGGGTGGGCGCAGCTGGCAAAGGACAGGGTCAATTGGAGAGACATGGGAGAGGCCTTTGCCCTGCAGTGGGCGTAGTCAGGCTGATGATGATGATGGCGCGCAAGGGTGGCAATCAGTGATGCGTGCGATATATAAAAGTGAATGAACCCCTATGAGCACGTGTTTTCATTTGAGTATGAGCTAGGTTCTGTGAGAGTTCGTGAAATTATGTGTGAGTGAGTGTAGTGAGAGAGGCAAAATATTCCTCAGTGAGCGTGAGTGGGCACTCTCTCAAGGTGCCGTCCGGTCTACGGAAGATTAGGCCTCGCTGCAGTGTGTGGTTAAGGGAGGGGGGGGGGGGGAGGTGAGTGGGGGAGTATGAGCATTCCTGCCCACTCACCGGTGGCGACCTGCTCAGGCCTGTCGGGGTCAGCGCCTCCGAGCACCGCAATGACGGGCTCGCCAGGGGGCGCCCTCAGGCGGTCGCTGAATGCCACCTGGCGCCAGGGATGGTCGGTCCAGTTGAGCCGCCTCTGCACCGAATAGCGCCGTTTGCCGAACGACCGCAGCACCGGCGGCAGCGAGCCGGCCCGCTCCGCCTCCTCGGGTTGCTGCCATGCGAACGACGACACACGCTCAGAGACACCACAATCATGGTGGCGCTGGTGATTTCAAGATGCACGCCGGATCAGTCTCACAAACATTATTTTCGCAATTGTTCTGCCTGAGCACCTCGCGGACACAAAAAGGAATCAAAACTCTCATAACTGCCTAAAAAGGCTATAGTCGGCTACAACTCAAGAACGCAGCGGCTTTTCCCGCCAAAGAACCCCCATCCAGTCAATGGAGTAGGCCGATTTTCATGACC